>NC_134457.1:39267897-39909563 GCF_047948215.1 Lycorma delicatula
CTCTAGAGTTAACCCACCGGGTTGGCCTAGTGGTGAACGCGTCTTCCCAAATCAGCTGATTTGGAAGTCGAGAGTTCCAGCGTTCAAGTCCTAGTAAAGCCAGCTATTTTTACACGGACTTGAATACTAGATCGTGCATAACGGGTTTCTTTGGTGGTTGGGTTTCAATTAACCACACTTCTCAGGTATGGTCGAACTGAGAATGTACAAGACTACACTTCATTTACACACATACACATCATCCTCATTCATCCTCTGAAGTATTATTTAAACGGTAGTTACCGGAGGCTAAACAGGAAAAAAAAGAAAGAAAAATAAGGTTCTCTAGAGTTCAAATTCTCTCTCTGTTTATATTCATCATCTTCTCTTAATCTTTTTATTCTTTCTTTGGTCTTCACGTTTTCTTCCTCTTTATATTTATCACCTTTCTTAATGTTTTTATTCTTTGTTTATTTGTAACATTTTGTTCCTGTTTATTCTTTTTGGGTTTCAACATTTTCTTCCCTTTTATTCTTTCTTTGGTTTTAAGATTTTCTGATTTAGTAATACGAATAATAAAGGGAATTTTACTCTATCCTAATATTTCATGTAAGATTGTTGAATAGATAATGGTATAAATAAATAGTTGTTAATAAAAACTATTATTTCAGCAATTGTGTAACTTGTTCACTTTATCAAATAATTTGAGGAACGTTTCTCACTTTCAAATGAAATAAGTTTAAATGTGCATAAGCAAAAAATGTGTATATATAATTTAGTAGGTGTACAATGAAGTCGCATAGTGTCCACATCACATTTTTTAAATTAGTTTTACTTAAAAATTCTTCGAAAATAAATAATTTTCCTCGAGAATAAATAATATTACTATTTATTCTAAAGAAAATCTTTCAATTGTATTTTAAATAATTGGTAGAATGATTTTTTTTCAATGGTTCGTTAATTATTTAAAAATGGCACTTGAACCATCACCTATTCAGCTGAGTTTGTTTATTACATGAACAGTTCAGTTTCATTGTGTAGTTTGAAAAACAGTTTCCTCCTTCATACAGCGTTTTTTATGGTTTTCATTGATATAATAGTTCTGTTTTCCAGTTTGGTAGAGGTGTATATTATTATTTATTAAGAATAATTTATATATATATATATATATATATATATATATATATATATATATATATATTTTTTTTTTTTTTTTTTATTTAGCAAAGATGGCACATAATAAATTTTTACACGTGATTAATTTAACATATCGCTTTAACATGGAAGAATAGAGTTTTGCAGTCCAATTAATGAACTTGTCTTTTTATTTATAAATTTTCCGTTATGTTTTTAAAAAACTGAATTTAGTTAAGTTTTTAAAATTCATATTTTGTAGTATAAGTTATGTTTCCGTTAAGTATATATAAGAGAATATAAATAAAATACCTTTACTATACTTTTTTTTTGTTTAATGAATACAGTGGATCATGATTATCCAAATAATATTAATAATAGTATTCAATTAACTATTTGTTAAAATGATTGAAAACTGTGTAAACTTTTTATTTATGTTTTCAGGGTTAAATTTGTATTTTTGTTTTAATTATGCATGTTTATGTATATTATAAACGAGCCACTAAAAAAAATAAATATTGTATTAATTTTTTTTATGCATAGGTATTGATGCATATTCGTAAAATATTTTATCATGACATACATAGATAATCCACAGTTGCGTAGGCGATAGTATCGTTCCTTTAAATCGGTCATGTTAAGTTTATCAAAATAGTTATTTTTAACGATATGCTTTTCCTGATGTTAGTGTTTTATAACACACACGTTCTAAATAATATCAAAATGATTTAGATGACATTAGCGAAACCTATTTCTCTTTAATTATAATACTTAATCTACGTATAAATTCCTATTTACTTCATTTTTTTGTGTTAAAAGATGTTTTCTTTCTAAAATTTCATTAATAATTTATTATAATGCTACAGGAAAATAAAACAACTATATATATGATTCTATTCTCGTACTGTAGTGTTTAATAATTCATTTATTTATTTAATTACATATGTATTTTTACCATTAATTCGGAATACAACAAAAATGTTCAAATATTCAACAGTTGAATTTCCAAAAAAACATTACGGTATTTTTAAATTTTGTCGCATTTTTACCATGTTTAACTGTTTCATAGACAAAGATAGACCCTTATTTGGTCATTTACGAACGTTTTTTTTATATTCTGGTGTTTTTTTTTTTTTGTTTTTTTAATTTAAATATATATTTAAATACGGAAGTTTGCGGCGATTTTGTCCATTTGCAACATCACGTTAGAATCAACCGAACGATTGCTGTAAAATTTTTTATGATTCATTTATAATATTCCAGAGAAGGTTGTAATCCATAGTTTAAAGCCTCTTTTGGGTTGAAACTTCCTCTTGGACGGCGATCTAATAACATTTTTGATTTCGTTTGTCGATGTAAAAATAATTGGCTTTTCAGGTTTTAATTGTTATTTATCAGTATTATTCTTACAGCCTTGAGAATAACTAGTACAACGAGGCCTATGGGAAAAAGTCCCTTGACTAGACGGGAAGAGCGAGTGAAGGGAACCCTGATCGGCTAGTGTGTAGATAGATTTGTTAAGGTTATAAAAGTTCAATAAAATTCACATATCTTCAACCTAAAATACTCCATTCAAAAAATTCTGCTTAGTAACAATAATTTAAACAATTTAAGTAAAATAAATTTTATAAAAATATAAATATTGTTATTTATTAAAATAAAAATATTATCAACATGTTGAAACTCTTTTTTTAGCTGATACAATACTTTTTTTTATTTTTGACAAAAAAAATGTGTAACCAATTTAATTATGTAATACCACATCCTTCGAAACTGATACCAAACTTACTAATACACATTTCATCACTGAATTATATAATTTATAATATAAATTTATCCAAAGTGTATAAATATATTAAAGTTATACAAGTGTTAATAAAGTATGGTTTCACTTAAATAACTTTTAAAGAATTAGGTATGGAGTAATATCAGTTAGCAAATACGTTTAGGTAGAAACGATCATATTTTCATTATGAAATCAACATGTGAAATATATCCACAGGTAGTTACTCAAAAGTGTTTAAACAGAAAGAGTAGGGTTGAGATATAATTTTAAAATAGCATTGAAAACAAACATTTTATTATTAAAATAACTTTGAAAACACAAATCTTAAAAAATGGCACCATTTAACGTTTTTCATAGCTAGTTTTAAAATTAGTGTTCAGTACTCCATAAATAACTGATGAAAAAAAAAATAATAAAGAATGTTCTTACCTCTGCACGATCTATTTTTTGTATGAGACCAAACATTGTTTGCATTGTAGGCTACTTTTGAAAAATGCCGACAATGAATTCCATAACTTGACCGGAGGCGCATCAAAATGAATTCCATAACTTTTGCAATACCCCGTTTTACTTTTGCAATAAAATGAATTCAAAACTTTAAATAATATTGCATAACTTAACCGGTTACAATTTATTACGGCTACAAATAATTATGTAAGATATGCGAATCATTTTTGTAAAAACTACTCAAAAAAAAAAAAAAAACTGAAAAATGTTTTTTTCAGTTCATCCATTTTAAGCTCCATTTGTATTTTGATGATAAAATTATTCCTTTTTTTTAATAAATAATAACCAAAATTATGATTTTTTTTTTTACATTTATTTTATGTACCCCACCTGGCTGGTCTAGTGGTTATAACTCATCTTCACAAATCAGTTATTTAAAAGCAGATTTTTGAATTCATAGGTTCTGACGTCCACCAAATCCTAGTAAATGTTAGTCGCTTTTGTACGGATTGAATACTATACAGTGGATACTTATGTACTTTTGTGGTTGGGTTTAATTTAACCACACCTCTCAGAAATGGATCTGAGTCTATAAAAGACCACACACCTCATTTATGTGTCTTACATATCATTCTCATCTCATTGGGCCGTGGGGGGTTGCTTATTGTTAACTAGTTGAACAGATTGCAACGTATACAGTATGAAAGATTTTTTATGTAAAAATATTTATTTCTAATTTTATGATACATATTTACTTAAATAAATTTTTAAAAAATCAAACACAGAACTAATTATCTTTATACGTGTTAACATAAAATTACTTGATTGATTTTTTTTAAATAATTTAATTTTAATTTTTGAATCCAAGATGCTCAATAAAATAAAGCAATAACAAAATGTTTTTTAGGATATTAGCGTCACAATTTCGACTTTTTAAAAATTTAAGAGCTCATACATACAGTGTTTTAATGAAAAGAATATACATTAAAATTGATTTTAAATAAATTAAAATCGGAGTTAAAAATTCATTTTTTGTTTTTTAATTTGATAGCTTCCTTATTAAAGTAGGAGTGTTAAGCTAGTTTAATTACATTATTTTTTAACAAAATACGTTTTGAGCATTACAAATTTGAAATAACAATTTTTTTTTTCTTTTTGGAGGCTTCCATACTCCCCAGGAAGCATTTGAGTATAAAATAATTTTTTAAAAAAGCATCCTTTTGTGGTGATAATAAAAATTAAAAAAAGGAACTCTTAAAATTGATTAACAATACAAAACGACCATAATTTTAATTAAACAAAATTATCCTTCTATAGGAAGGGGATAAAAATGTTTGACTATTTTTTTTTTTTCAAAAAATATTAAAGAGTGTTATTGCAGTAAGAGGATAAGTCCGGGCTTTCCTTTATTTTCTATTTACCCTCCAAAACCACCGTAAGGTATTCCTTTAGAGGATGAAATATATGAATGTAGTAGACTTGTACTATCTCAGGTCGACCATTCCTGAGTTGTGTGATTAATTACTACTCCACAAACAAAGAACATCGGTATCCACGATCTAGAATTCAAATCAGTATAGAAGTAACTGCCCTTACTAGTATATGAACCTTAGAACTCTCGGCTTCAAAATCAGCTGATTTGCGATGACGAGTTCACCGCTAGACCCGGTGGTTACCGGGCATCCCGGTGGGTTATAGAGCTGTTAGAGCTCTCAGGCTAACTTGCGAGACGGATTTAAATTTAAAAATTTTTTAGAGGTTTAAACACCTATTAAAGTAGAAAATATAGATGCAAAAATTCCCAATTAACTCCTTTTGGAAACAAGATATAGCTAAAAAAATAAAATATATGTCATTTTTTGAAACGGGGTGAATATTAAATATAAAAATATCTTGATAAATATTCTTCAACATTTGTGAGAAAAACTATTTGCTAAAGCGTCCCAGTAACGAGTTTAAATCATATTTTGGCCGAAAAGCCCCCTTTTCCAGTTTTGCAAAAATCTAATGTATTCATTCGCCCCAAAGGAAGTAGTTGTCTACCAGGTTTGAAGATAGTCAGTTTTAAGACTAAATACAGGCTCACATATATGTACGTAGATACGTACACATAAAGGTCCAGCTGACAAAAGTAGATTTTTTGGTTTCAGGAAAAATGATTTTCGCCTATTATTTAAAATTTAGTTCATTCTATTTTTTGTTATAATTTTCTTTAATCCGGTTAGGGACGTAACATAAAATAAGACCCAATTTTTTTTTACCGTTCTGTATAATTTCCGTTATAGTTGTATTTGCTGAAGAATCATACATTGCTATTGGCGGGAATGTAATTAGCTATGGAAAATATTAAACACAGTCATTTTGGTTAGTGTTATCGAAGCTCAAAATTTTTTATATCATGATTTTTTGTCGAGGCTCATTAAAATGTGTCACACCTTATATTTCAATTTAACATTTTTCTATTGCTTCCCCATGATTCCTTTTGGATATAATGGTCTTATATAAAAAAAAAAATAATTTCAAGAAAAAAGGATTTGCCACATTTAATTTTTTTTATGTTTATGTGCTGAAAGTTACGTTAGGATTGCTATACTTTGCTAACACGCTTTATATTTCTGATTTTTCCCTCTCCCCCGAATCGGATTCCACAGTAAAGCATAACACAATCCGGAGAGTGTCATTTTATAAGCCGGCTGGATCTTATCTACTAATGCCTGCCTCTAACTACCAGAGTAGGGTTACCAGGCCCGACTATGTCGTTCCTGTTCCCCCACCGTAGGAGTCGGGACTTGGTCTTTATGCCTTTTTTCTTCAAAAGAGAACACCCAAAGGAGCGTTCTCGCCGGGACTACGGTCTTTTCTAAAAGAGGACAAAAGGGTCCCAGTGCCTCATCACTGCTACCCATCTGTGCATGTACAAACGAATAGCAGCTCAGCAGGGAGCTGTCCCTCATCCCCTCGTTGCCCTAGCAGCTCTAACCTTCGGTTGAAGGGTCCGTGTGGTAAAATCTGATATAGCACGGAGTTGTATCTCATTCTCCAACATACGGTCCACGATACTCTCCACCGTAAGTGGCCCAGAAATCAACTCGCATTGCAAGCGCTCCCTGTACCAGGTCCGACAGGCAAACACGGCATGCTCCGGAGTGTCGAGATCCCCGCAGGATAAACAAAAGGGGTCATCAGCTCGCTGTCGTGCATTCAAATATACCCGGAACATGCCATGGGCAGACAGGATCTGGGTCAACCAATAGGAGATCTCTGCAAACGTACGGCTGACCGATGGCTTCTCCTTTGGAATCAAGGAAGGAAGGATCCCAACGAGCCTGCCAAGCTTGGAACATCCGATCTTGCATCTCAGCCTTAGCAGTCCGTTGGAGAAGCCCAATCCGGATGGCGGCAAGCTGCTGAAACGGGGGGACACCCGCAATAAGTAGCACCGCATCAGTGGAGACAGAAGAGAACGCAGATACTAGCCGAGAACTATCCCCTTCTGCACGCCCTCGAGCATGGGTCTATTTCTATCGCTCCTCAGTGCTGGCGACCAGATCTCAACACCGTATAATAGTACCGAGTTGATCACATTACCATAAAGCGTCCGCTTAGAGGCCATAAGGCCGGCCACATTTCCTAAAAACCTACTCAAGGCAGTTACCATCGCCTCTGCCTTCTCAGATACCTCCCGGACATGCACGGTGATTGTATTTCTGATTTAGAAAACAAAATTGATACAAACACATTTACCACTAATCATACAGAATAATGTAACCAACATTTTATTTTTTATATTTTGATTCAAGTGATTTAAAAACTTTCGGGAAAAAACAATTTTAGGAATTTGGTTACGTTTTCTGTTGCCTGTTGGAAATATTATTCCTCTAATATATCTATAAATTGATAAGTGGAAATGCAGTAAAGGAAATTATTAAGAAAACGGGTGGAATCAATTCCAGCGATTAAATATCCTATCACATTGAAGCTTATGTTTTCAGAATGGTAGGAAAATAATAGAAATTCCAATAAGCGGTGAAATAATTTTGAAAAAGTAATTTTAAATTTCACTTAATTCAGTGTTATAGATGAACGGGAATAATGGTAAAATAACAATATTACATTGACATTGTAAAACAAATTGGATTTTCATGCGACTAATTACCATTAAATATTATTTCTATGAAACAGATTTTAGTTATAAATACATAATAAAATTTAAATTTAGGGCATCATTTGACGGCATTTGGATGTTTACATAGTTTTTTCATCTAATTAAATGTAAATCAGTGTTTACGATTAATAAATATGGTAGAATAATTTTAAATAAAAAATATTGACTTTGCTTTCAAAACTCATAAAAAACTTAATGAAAATTAAATAGAAATAAAAAAACAGACGGTTTTTAATTTATGAATAATCAACTACGATCATAAGATTAAACTCTTACCTTTTTTAATATTCTTTCTTTTGTTATTGCATCTATTTTTTTTTTTTATATAGGGTTGGCATTTTTTGATCTTTAATTTTGTTTAATGTATAACCTCAGAATCTAAATCACAGTCTTCATTACTACTTTCCCGGCTATAAATTTCCGGATATCTATTTACGTAAAGTCCGTTGGCTTCAATTTTAATTAATAACTTCGGACTGCCTAAACTTATTTAAATTCTTCGAAAATGGTTTCGAAAATTACTCTGTATGTCGATATTGATGCCTCTAAATTTCTTACAAAATTGAGAAAAGAAAGTAGTTTTCTCCATTTTTAATTTTTCGCTTTTTGTATAGTGGTCGTAGAAAATTGAACTTTTAGTACAGTGAAATACTTCTTAAATTGCTTAAAATTTCAAAGTTTTAAGTCAATCGCAAATGTGGTTGGAGGATATTCAACATTATTCCCAATAATGTTTCATAAATTTTTTGGCTCATACATTAAAAACCCATTGATTGAAATTTAGCAAACTTTTCCATATATATATATATATATATATATATCCCAGTTTTCACCTGATGGTCAACCACATAGGTCAAGGGCCTATGGGGTTGAATATATATTCTTTTTTTTGTGAACTACTTTTTTTAACAATGCAATAGATCTTGTCAATCTTTTGAAATAAATAGTTATTTTAATAAATTTAATTTATAAGCCTCAAAAGTGAAGGGATCCGTACTTAACGTAATAGGTTTTTAGTATTTAATTTTAAGGGAAGATCTAACTGACTGGTGTTATTGCAAACGACATAGGAATCTTTTAAAAAAACAGGAATTTACACGGGCTCGACTTAAAAACAAAAATATTTTTTGAACATTTAAAAATATTTATGATTCTTTATCTGCTTTACATGTTTGTGGCAGTTAAAAATATTATATGAGATGCAATCGATCGTGGGCGTGAATCAGGCCAATATTTTGTTACTGAAAATTTAGATATTTTTTGCAAAGGTACTCCAAATATTGCATAACTAAATCTTTATTATTTAGAAACTAATTACGAATTTTAAACAAAAATTTGTCAATGCCAATGCCAGGATAGTTATACAACTTTTGGCTGGCATTTTTTTTATTGAAAAAAATTTAAAACTTAATTTTATTTTTATTACAGGATTTTTATTAGTTGTTTATATAGTTTTGTTAAAAACTACACTACAATCTTTTAAGTCCCTTTTTTATTTGCAATTGGAACTTTTTACATTATACAAGAAGTACAGAGTATACTGTACTTCTGTTCAGTACTTGCTGTTCAGACCACGTGATTCTAAGTGGATATGGTCAGGTTGACATCTAAGTGGAAATGGGATTGTATCCCGTCTTGTTGAAAAATTAAACCTTGGATATCCTGTTGCAATTGTGGATTTTGTTTGAAACGTTTCTCACACGCCCACAGTTGACTCGCTTACTGATGGACGGCCGGTTGACTTTCGCTTATAGATGCAACTTCTTGCTTTAAAATCAGAGAACCACTTACGGTTATTGGGCTTATTGAGTGCATCATCACCAAAGTTCCTTTATTTTTACATTGTATAGTGATAACAAACTGGCAAACCTGAAAATCCAGCATATAAAAAGCCTTCCTGTCTTAGTTGGCAGCTACTTTTTCTCCTACTACTCTAGCGACGAAATCTAAAACTACACGACAGCTGTACCAAACATAAAATATTTTGAGTTTTCCTTTGCATTGATGCTACTTTCATATATCTGTGTTTTATTAAACCTGAACTTATTCAAGTTTGTAATCGGATGACCATTTTTAGTAATTCTGTACACAAATAAAGTTTTGTATAGAGAGTAGATTATATTTTTTGACGGCACTCAAAAGCGTCGTCAAAAATATAACCAGATTTCAAAGAGGCGTATTTCATAATAAAAATTTGGTAAACTTTTAAGAAAAATTTCATGATTTTCAAAAATATTCAAAATTTCACTTATCACCTTATAAATATTTTATATTGCTCCCATCTCCTGCACGGATTGCATTAAGACGAGAGGTTGAATTCTTCTACAACTCTTAGCAGGGAGTCAATTATCAGTTAAAGAAGTCAATGCAGCCTTGATCTGGTTTTCAGCTCATCCAACTTAGCAGGTAATTTTATAACATGAGGATATGTGAAACAAAGTGTATGTTTCTCATATTTATTCAAGAAAAATTTAGAAGGTGTAGTATTTGTAGTTCTTGACGGTCAAGATTGCAATGCCAAGTCTTGCCATCCGTATCCTTTTTCCAGTGATGCTGACAATGTTTTATTTATAAATTGACGAACTTGGATATATCAATGTTATGACCTATCTTACTGAAAAATTAACTTTTCAGAATCATTTAATTTTGGCCAAAGCCTGTTCCGCAGTATCTCAAGAAAAGAATGCCTTGTTTTATTATGTTTCCTTAAAAAAAGAAAGGGTCGCAAATTTTTGTAAATAAATTGCCCAAAAAATATTAAATTTTGATAAATCTCCATCTTGCTATAAAATCTCATGCAGATTCTCAAGTTCTCATCTGTGAGCATTGTGACATGAAACTTACTGCTTAAATGAAATTTTTATTCATCATTAAAAATTAACCACAGCAAGAAACTAACCACAGCAAGTCAACTAAGAGTATATCAGAATTTTTTTTGTTTTATTTTGTCACTTACCACTAAGAGCTCGTGTCAGTTGTAATGAGTATAGCTTAAATACAAACGTTGTCTTAACAAATGCCAAACAGTCGTATGAAGGATCGCTAGTCCTCGCCTTGCGCGATGAATGAACTTTTTCGTACTTCGCTGATAGACTTCTAGAATTTGTTGGAATTTTCTTCTGAAATGGGTGTTCCCCCTAGAATCTTCCCCTTACGAATACGAATAAGATTATGAAAATTATTTGTACGTATATGTCAATGACGAATGTTCTTAGCCGATGATGGATCAATTTTAAACGCTGTCGAAAACCACGCTGAACCGTTATTATGGACTCTGTATTGCAAAATATTAAAAGACAATACGCTACTCGTTTTGTTGGATAAATGTCATGTTGCTTACGGTTAGCGTACATTTGAGCGCTAGTATTGCAATCAGGAATCCGGTATTTGAAAGTCTAGGTCGCGGACTTTCAAAAGTTGTAAATTTCATTCACTGACCATTCGTGGTTGTACGGATGTATATGGTTTTCAGATGTGGTCATTTTTTTTATATACGCTATAATATGCTAATTGGATAAAATGTTTCATGCCAAGGTTATAAATCCTAACGTATCGTTACACTCTCTAACAAAAAACAAATAAAAACCAGTTTAGCTTTTAAATTCTGTGGTGAGATAAATAATAAAGGTAACTGGAGTATTATCGTAAAGAGTTCGTACCGAACTAGAACCGGAATGCTCTCTAGAATTTTGAAGTTTCTGAATATTTTTTATCCATTTTATCTAATTATTATTTTTTTAGTCTTAAGTTATTTGACTGGTTTGATGCAGCTCTCCAAGATTCCCTATCTAGTGCTAGTCGTTTCATTTCAGTATACCCCCTACATCCTACATCCCTAACAATTTGTTTTACATATTCCAAACTTGACCTGCCTACACAATTTTTTCCTCCTACCTGTCCTTCCAATATTAAAGCGACTATTCCAGGATGCCTTAGTATGTGGTCTATAAGTCTGTCTCTTCTTTTAACTATATTTTTCCAAATGCTTCTTTCTTCATCTATTTGCCGCAATACCTCTTCATTTGTCACTTTATCCACCCATCTGATTTTTAACATTCTCTCATAGCACCACATTTCAAAAGCTTCTAATCTTTTCTTCTCAGATACTCCGATTGTTCAAGTTTCACTTCCATATAAAGCGATACTCCAAACATATACTTTCAAAATTTTTTTCCTGACATTTAAATTAATTTTTGATGTAAACAAATTATATTTCTGACTAAAGGCTCGGTTCGCTTGTGCTATTCGGCATTTTATATCGCTCCTGCTTCGTCCATCTTTAGTAATTCTACTTCCCAAATAACAAAATTCTTCTATCTCCATAATCTTTTCTCCTCTTATTTTCACATTCATTGGTCCATCTATCTAATTAATCTTCATGGAATTTTTTTTTTAAATAATTGAAATATCAGAATGATATAATCTTACATTTTCTTACAATATAAAAATCCTGAACCAAGCAATGTAAGTTGTTTTTATATCTTAAATTTAAAAAAAGTTTTCTTGAACTAGCAGATCTTTATCTAAACAAAAAAAAAAAATATCGTAGAAATTTCTCCATTGGTAAAAAATATTTTTTAATGAAAATAAAGTAAATATTGGATAACAATCTCCTTTTTTAAATACGTTAAATTGGACGTAAAAATATAGAAAATTTCACTTTCTATTTTTGTAAACAAAATACAATTATTACTTAAGAATTTTGTGTTAATAATTTTTACCTTTTTCTGGTGGAGAAAACCAAATGGTGCGAAATTGATATAGTTCAATTTAAGTAAATCATTAAAACATAATATCATATTATCTCCTTTATATACGCGCTATTCAGTAACATTATAAATGTTAGCACCATTCAATAATAAAAAAAATGTTTAATTAAATTACTTTCTTTTAGATTAACCTGCTTCGAACAATTCTGGCAAGGGTATTATAACATACTTTCCCCTAAATTTTTGCAATTATTTCTATATTAATTAAAAGAAAAAAAATTGGTGTAGACACCACATGACTTCCTTGTCGCTTAATAAATTACATATACATTTGTTTTTAAAGAACAAATGAAAAAGTACAGTACTGAAAAGTATAGAAAATAAAAGTACTGATACAGTACTTAACTCATTTTACATCCGTGTGCAAAGTAAAGTAAGTATTGTGATCGCGAAAAATTTCAGTTTGCAGATTTCAACAGAAATATCCGTTTTGACCATCACTGAATCCATTTTGAATAGTTTAGGCGTGACGTATGTACATCTCGCATAACTCAAAAACGATTAGCTGAAGGAAATTGAAATTTTTAATTTAGGATTGTTGTAACATCTAGTTGTGCACCTTCCCTTTTTATTACAATCTACTGAACCAAAAATTTCAAAAATGTCCCTAATCACCATAAATTTAGTTTTTGGAGTTTTTTCCTAACTGCATTAATAAGCACTCATTGAGAGCTTTTCAACTGTATATAAGTTAACGGTGTAAGTGGTACTCATTGGTTCCAGAGTTATAATCACATAAAATTTTAATTAATGAAATAAAGAAGGGGAAGACACATCGGTTCGAATCTGACTTTTTTTTTAAATTTTAATATATTGATTTATTAATAATTGTTAACCTCTGATTATAAAAAGACTTTTACGATAAATAATAACAACCAAAATGAAAAATATCAGAAGTTACTAATGATTAAAATTTTATATACTTTTCCTTTTTAAAAAATGTTAATATGTAATTTAATTGGCATACAAGGAAGTCATGTAGTGTCCACATAAGATTTTTTATATACAGTGCCATTAATTTAATCCCAATAACTCAGTAATGTAATCATTAAAGAAATAAAAGGTAAATAAATTTTAAATTGAAGTTATGAATCGTACTTTACAATGATTGATTTTTATTTGATTAAAATGAAATCAGGAATACAGAATTCAAAACATTTTACTTCATTAGGTTCATATTTATATATTATATCATTATGAAAATTGACAGAATAAAGATTGGTTTATGATATTTCTTAGTCTTCTGTAAGTAGGTGAAAGATAAAAGTTGTTAGAATAGAGGTGTAGAAAACAAAAGGAAAATGAGATTCTTCTAAGCAGCTTGGGATGTATAAGCTCTCAGTGTCAAGAAGTTGGCTTACTTTCAAAATCTATAATTCCTAAGTTTTGAAATTCACGTAGTTTAAGAAAGGCTGAAGAAAGTGTAAAAGTATAAATGGGCGATGAACATAGACGTTGAAGAAGACGTAGAAAATCTGGTGTGAGAAGCTGAGTACTCCTACAAAGTGCCTTTGAGAAATAAGATTTTTTTTTTTTTTGGAAAGAACTAGAAAATATAACTTTACCTTTTGAATGATTTCTTTAAAAAAAATACACTACTCCTTAAGATGCTGTAAGAACTTTTTGACAGGTTCTTGTAGTGCATTTTATAACTCGTAAAAGTGTATTATGAAATCTTAAGTTCGGGTTCTTGATGACTTTCGGAAACGTTTCATAATTGTATATACGATAACTTATTTATGTCAATACAATACTTAATGTAGTTTAACTTAATAATATATTTCTCATACCTGCATTTTAATGTTTGCGTGTGCGAGCACTTTTTGTATGCGTGTAAGTGTGCATTTTTGTGTTTGCTAAAGAAATAATTTATTTCCTTATTTTACGTAGTAAGTAATTTTGAGCATACTGAATACTAAATACTAAAATTTTTAATTGTATTTTAAATAAATTGAAGAGAAATATTTTTATTTTTTGAGTAATTTATTAAACATGGCAACAGAAGCATAATAAGGCTCTTTATTAGACGAATTATTGAATTACTCTAAAACAGTTCTATTGTTTGATTTTGTAAAGTTGGATATTATTATTTTTTTAGTGATTTTTCCTATCAGCAAATATTTTAGATTTATAAATATAAAAGAATGCTAAGTTACCATTTTTAATTTGTTAAATATTTACTAGTTTTTTTTTTATTTTTCTCGCCCGGGCTAGATCCTGCAGTTAAGCATTACACAGCCCGGAGGAGTGTCTTTTACTCTAACGGGCCTCCACGTCTCGGCCCGCCGGTCGGATCTCACTTTGCGCCCGCCTCAAACTTCCGGAGTAGTATCCACCAGGCCAGGGGTCGTTGTTACGTTTCCTTTAACAGAAATACTAAATTAATGATAAAAAAATATTTTTATTTTGTATTTTTTAACATTCAAACAAATATTTTTTCCTGAACTTCCAGCATACCACCTTTCCTTCTACAGATTTTCCTTTCCTTAACAGATTTTTATTGGTATCTGACGCGTTAGATGTAGTTATAAACGAATTTACTATTATTAAAAAACAAATCTAAAAACGCTTCAGTAAAAACAGCTATTTACGTGTTAATAGTCTTAACATGACGATCGCCGTTGCCATAGATAATTAAATATGGTATTTGTACTACCTTTGTGATGCCGGCTAAAATTCATAAGCAGCCTGTTGCTGTTCATGATATTATTATCATCATTGTAAGATATGTAAAATAAGACAGTGCAATATATTGTAAATTACAACAAATTCTATTAATACCATTCAAATAAAGAAACTAACATGTTGATAATAAAATTAGAAATAATTATCTAGCCACGATCTCGGGTTTGGAATTAACTAGTCATAGTTTCTAAAGCTGGTTTTTTTAAGTCATCAGCTTACAATTAAACTAAAAGAAAATTTTTGGGCATTAATTTCTGCTTATGGTTTGTATGCAACTGAACTGAAACAGTATAAGGGTATTTTTAACCTCGTAATTAGCTACCACAATATACAGATAAAGCTACAGTAAAAGAAAATCATTTAACTAACATCTTCATTGTAAACATTTTTATAAAATTCGTATTTATATTATAGGCCTTATGTTTAAATCTGATAGTTTTCTTTTATGGAAATTTCAAAACAAAATTCTATATAAAAATTGAAAACAAAATTGCCTTTTGTTTTTTCTTCAAAATTGCTCAATGGTAAAAAAAAAAAAAATAATGAAAAATGTCAGAAGTTGTTAATTAAATAAAATAGTATGTACTTTTTATTTAAAAAAACAAATATGTATTTGTAATTTAGTAGACGTTCAAGGAAGCCATGTGATATGGCTACATCAGTTATTTGAACAATATTTTGTTCAAATAACCCAAAATACCTGTGGAATAATTTTTAACTAAATATAACGATAGGGACAGAGTACCTAGGTAAAAGACTAAGAATTTCTATGAAAAATTTTAAAACTTTTACTTTTTAACAATTAATTTGCAATTTTTTTTTATTCGGAATCTAAAAAAATTGTTTATGCTGTAGAAAAAAATCCTCTTTATACATTACTCAAGTGGTCAATACCGACCAGCATTCCATCTAACCGTTCCAATCAAATTCTATTGTGAATAGGTTTGTGTAAATAGAATTAGTTATAATGATTACCTGTGGTAGGACAGTGAAAAAATCATCCAACTTATTCAGATTTAGGATTCCCCCACCATTTCCCCCGATTTTTAGGCCATGTTAACAGCGTTATCGAACCAATAGACAATCATATTCAAGATTCATTTATGTCATTCTCGAAATTTGTTTACAATTTTTATTTAAAATTTTTTCATTTTAATTTATTAATCTTAAAATCATAAATGATGAAGGAAAGTGATGATTACTCGATAACAGTTGATAAATTGTATCGAAAAAGAATTTTTGTGCGCGGACTTGCGTTCATGTTGAATTTGAGAAGTTGATAATTGATAGAACCAATCAAGTTGGCTAATTTGACGATTTGCCTGTAATCTATTATTACCAGTTAGATTTGTTTTTTATCGAACAAATTTGTTAATATGTAGCCCCATAAAATATTTTCTTTTACTTTCTGACATCGTAACTTAAGAGCTATGCTGCAAGAAGGAAAATATGATTATCAGGTAAAATCAAATGTGAATCAGTCAATCAAAAATGGGAAAGGTTTTTTTGCATTTCTCGAAGTTTCGTGACCCAGGGACTCCAAAAAAATGTGCAGGGTAATATTCGTACGAACGTACATATTAGGTACGTGTTGTTTGGAGTGTTTGAAGCTTAATAACCTTTGACTTGTTAAACCAATTTTGATGAATTTTTGCACAGACACTTGTTGTTAAGACGTAATTAGTTGGTAAAGGTTTGAGGTCAATATCTACTTTCTCATTTCCATTCTTCTCCATCATTAATCATTGCATTTTTTTAATATACTATTAAATCCCTAAAATTACATTGGCTTGTTTCTATGAACTACTAATTTGTTTTAATCTTTTTCCTTCGAATTAAAATTGTTTTCTCGAACAGTATAAATCATTCAATAATTTTCGACGTCCTGGATATATTTCTAATACACTAATATTATTTTTAACACTGACAACCTTTCACAAACATCTTTGAAAAACTCTTCTGATTTGTACTTTATTATAATTTAAGTTTTATTATATAGCTGGATGTTTAGAATTCAATATAAAATGGACAAGTATTGTATTGAAAGAACGACTAGCGTGTAGAAAATATATTTTACTGTTTTAAAAACGTTTTTAACTTTGTTACATTATTGTGCTTAATCGAGAATAACTGATTTTTAAACATTTTTATTGGTTCATTATATTTATTTCTTGTTTTAAATATAAAATGACTTTTAACAATAATCAAGTGTTCAACAGTTTTTCATTATTTCTATTATTTCTTATCGTTAAGGGGAAAAAATATCCATTACGAAAGCATTTTTAACTCTGCAGTAATGATGTATCGAATTTTACACAAAAAATTGTTAGTCAATTATTTGTTTATAAAATACTTATATTAATGCTTTTTCTTTCTACTGTAATAAATACTGCTGACAGCTGCATGTTTTCTTTTAAAAGTATTTCTTCGATTTAGTGTTTATTTGTGTTGTATTCGTTCCTTTCTTAGCTTCAAGTCTAAAGGGGGAGCGATACAGAGGTTTATTTCTCTTTCAAAGCCTCTTTTTTTTATTTCCTGTTTTGTTTAGAACACTGTCTTTTCTCTCGCACTTTCCTTTTAGTTCTTCTATTTTGTTTTTCTCTAAATGTTAGTTAATTTATTTTAATAATTTTTGTAAACGTTAAAATATTAATTTTTATTTAATTTTTAATTAATAAAAATTACGAAAAGTCTTTCCCTCCTAATATTAAAAAAAATAAATAAAATAATTTGACCTTCTTTTGGTATCATCGTTATTAATTTTATAATTTGTATTATTCAAACCCTCCATTTTTGGAATAGAACGTTGTCCGAAAATATTTTACCGATATTAAAGTAATTTTTTTTTTAATAAATATTTCTTTCAAAAATGGAATTCTTTACTGTAAATAAATTGGTTTAAAAAAATGGATGGAACATAGATTAAACGATTTAACACTGATTGATGGATTATCCTATTGAATCTCCGGACAGGAGTACCTAGTGAACCGAAGATAGCTACTATCACTGGAATATTGGTTCTTTAAATCTTGATATACTTAATATGAATATGATGGTCTAGCCTATCTGCACAGAATCCGAAATAAAGGAATTATGAGTCAACTATTAAGAAAAGGGGTAGCTTTTGTGTAAGAAAGAACGATTTAGCCTCGTTTGTAACTCCATCTCGTGAGAATAGACGCCTACTCCATCCAAAAACCATCACAATATTGAGTCATTTTACCCAATACATAAGCTTTACGTCAAGCTGATTAAGGACTGTAGTTGACCGGCAAAATATATTTTTTAACAAAAGTCTTTACTCAAGTAATAAAAGATAATAACACGTAGGTTTTACCAAGTGTTTATCGAATTAATAATCTAGACGATATGTTATGAACTGATTATAAGTTGTTCTGCAATACAAAAAAAATGGTTGACGTGTTTACCAAGGTATACAAAACTGAGTGCTGTAAACACTTCTTTAATAACCGACTTTGGGTTTAGAAAATGATTATTCGAGCCGGTAGACTGTATTTCAAATTATTTCGGATTGTATTTTTATAGGCTTGTTCTTAAACATAGGTTTTTAAGGCTGTTTTTATTACTACGGTTTATCTCATATCATTTCTTATCTTTGTTATTTGTTGTTTTTTATCATTTATAGGTAAATAATTCGTAGTTTTGTTTATGAAATAAAATTATGGTAATTAAAATTATTGGAAGAATTGAAAAAATTAACAAGTAGTTTGCAATAATGATACAGAAATATATCTATATAGTTGCATAATTTTATGCTTTTTCCTTAATCTTCTTTTCTTCCATGATCAGACTGGCATTGCAACCGGATGCGTTAAACGTAATTATAAGCGTTAACGTATTGCTGAAATTAAATAACTCGAAAAACTCTTTGCACAAAATTTAGTTGTTTGTATCTACGACCTTATCTTAATACTATTGGTTTGATTAGAATTGTACCTAATATTTCATTACGATTTGAATAACATTTTACTTTCCCGGCTGTAGCTGATGCAGCAGCATAATAAAGCAGAATGTGGGGATCGTACAATTTTGGGTATTGGTGATTTTTGCGAATGTAAATTTGATTACTACCTTAGTCCAAAAACATTTATACAAATTTACGGAAGTGTATTTACCTACGTACTCATATCTATTGGCCTGTATTTTGCTTAATACCTCCAGATTGATTCAACATAGATTCTTTGTCGGTTTTGTGGTGTAGTACAGACGTGTTCATGTAAGCTCTGTGTATCACGGTCGTATTTTTTTGTTTTAGTACTACTTTTCTTTGTTGTTGTTGTTTATATTGTAGTCCTAGTTTTTTTCGTTTGTTTTGTTCGTTTTGCTGAATTTTAAATAGTTTGCTTTTGGTTTTGTTACATTTTGTCTTTTTTTCACATTTGTAGTTGGCGTTTTTTATACTATTGCTTTGTTTTTTTTTTTTTTAACATTTTGTGTTTTTTTGTGAGTTATTTGATTATTTTGGTGTGTTATTTATGTTTTTTTTATGATTATATTCTTTTTTTTTATTATGACACATCTTTATTTTCCCCGTTCTCCGAAGCAGAACATACAAATCAAACATAAACACAGCTCCGAGGAGTGCCATCGCCTCAAACTACCTTAGCGGGAAAAAAGCCCTTCCCAGGTAGCCGGGACTCGGTCGTTTATTGTCATGCAATGCCTCTAATGAGTGGCAAACAGAGGATATATTCTCTTACGTGATCCACGGTTACTGAAAAATATTTATTTGCAACTACGAACTATTTCGAATATAAACAGCTGTTGTAGTTGTTTACTTTTGGACTTGGAATAATGTTATATTTAGGTTAACATTTTTTGTTTGATTTTAGTGTTTTTCTTGTGTTTGCGTTACGTCTAACTCATGATTATTTGTGTTTCGAAGGTTTTTTTTTGTATTTAAATGGAGTTTAATTGATTTTATTTGTAATTTTCGGTCTTAGCATAGGGTTGCTAGGATTTGTTTATTTAAGAAGCCAACTGACCTACTCGTCCATTGTTTACGTTTTGTTTTTGATGGGTTTTTTGGGATTATGGCTATGACGAAGGACGACGAGGACAGTGGATGGTACGATAGGGTTTACTCAGCGCTTCTAAACGAATCTGATGCTGACATGGATCCAGGACGGTTGGTGGGACAGCCTCCTGGCAAGCGTAGGCTCAGCCACTTTCCACCTGTTGTGGAGGGAAAGAAGAAGCTGTGGGTCTCAAAGTCCTCCAGGGAAGGCATTCCTGGTGGGGAGCAACGGAGATCAGATCACGCTTGGTCACACATAGTCGCGGGTGACGAAGTGGTGGAGGATGACTTTCTAGCAAGAGAGGAGCTTCGGGCTGAATTGGTCTTTGCGATTGACTGTATTTCCGATCTGTGTTCGTTTGTATGTTTGAATCCGAATACTAAAAATGAAATAAAAGATTGTACGAGAGAGCTGAGTTAGATTTGGCGGAGAATACGCTTGCATAGTGATGTCTGGTGTTTAGAGTCACCGAAGCCGGGGGAGGTGACAATTCAAACGCGGCGGATAACTGTTGGGGACTGTGAACGTCGCTACTGAGATTTCAGGTGGTGGTCCTACTCGGCCTGTGGCTTGGTCGAGGGATGACCTCCGGTTGTGGAGGGAACGCTGATGGGAAAGCGAATGATCTGTTTCTGAGGAACTGGCCGGAAGAGCTTTTTCAGTCGACTACAGTGGTGGAAGATCTTACTGGGTTGGATGAAGATAACTTCGCTTGGACTGTTAACTTGGTGTCTGGGTTTGCGAAGATGGCTGAGTTGGCACCACAGATCATGCGCCTTGCTCTTGAAGGAAAAACTGCGGGCTGTTCAGGTGTTTCGGAGGAGTCCAGTGCCGTAGCTCTCACTGTGGGTGATTGCGAGCCTGAAGTTGAGTATCGTTGATAGGATTACACTACTGTTGTCGATTCGTCAGTTGGGCTTAAACAGGTATCTCTGATATCTGTAGAGCTGTTTCTCTTTTAGTGGAAAAATTTAGGACGCATAGTGGGCCGTCTGGTAGGCTTGGTCAGATCTTGCGAGGGGTAGCTGAATATGCCGGCCGGCGGAGACAGAGAAAGTATAAGCTGTTTCTACAAATACGAGTCAACTAATTCGGCGGCTATGGGTAGGAAGAAACCTGTAAGTCCTCCGACGTTGTTGTCAGATCTGTGGGGAAGACATGCTGATCTCCGCAGCGGTAATGGGTCAGTATCGCCGGAAGAGGCTGAGGTCCTTTCAGCATGTAAGTGTCCGGGAGGACCTTTACCTCTAGGTGCAGGCAGTCGGTGGGGCTGTAGAGCGTTTTAGCAAGATCTCTACTAAGGTGGAAGGTGTCACTACAACTTTGGTGGAGAGGGTAGCCGTAGGATTCACATCCTTGTAAAGGATGTAGACGCACTCACGACACTGGAGGAGTTCGTGAAAGGTTTTCGCAAGGTTATGGGATTGGTGGTGACCATTGACATCTTGTCCATTCTTCGCATTGGATGGGTGGCCTGTTGGATAACCAGGCGCTCTCAAGAGGATCGCTGTTTGAGTCCGGGTCATAGGGTTAAGTTCTGTAGCGGCCTGGATCAGAGTGGCAACTGTTTTAACAGCGGGGAGGCCGTCTATCATGCAGAATGAGATGTCATTTTGCATGATAGGCGGCCAAGGTGATGACCTTGTATTTGGGTAGATGGCCATCACGCAATCTTCACTGTTATTTATCATGCATCTGATACGTGATTAACATCGTGGGTTTTACTTTAGTTAATTCCTAAAATCACCAGTTCAAATTTTCTATTATTTTTTTCAAATTTTATTTAACAATTCTTAATGTTAAAAACGTTTGAGTAACTTTTATTTTACAAAATGTTATAATGTAAAATAAATGATCTTAACAGTTTATTATTTTTAATTACTAACTCACCATTATATTAGTAAATCTTTAATTGTTAATTGTAATGGAAAGGAGGTAATTGAGTATACATAAGTAGTTAATACGTTATTCTAATGAAGTCCACTCAGAATCAAACTTGTTTAACTTATAAATGATTTGGAGGTTAAATAGATTACTTTGAAGTTAACAGATTCATATGGGATTTATCCATGCATATACATTGTTAATTGCAGGCATGCATGCTAAATCAACCGGACAATTCCCAAGAAAGCACTTCTAAATGTAAAATGACCAATTATTATTATTATTATTGATTTATGTTTACATATTGTTGTAGTAAATATAGACATGAATTATATTTTCCATGTTTTTCTTATGACTTAATAAATAAAAAGTACTTTATACCACTTAAAATAACACATGATTTTGGTTACAATTATTTAAAATATTTAATAACTGTCAATTACTGCAAGATTGTGTACACGCGATATAATATTATATTAGTGTGTGTGTATGTGTGCGTGCGCGCGCGTGTATGTATAAGATAATAAAATATTTTGATATGAAAAAATTGTATCGGATTATCAAAGGTGCTACCCTAGATTGGAGATTTATAATTCGAATCTAGCCATCAATCAGATTTTAAAGCTAACAGCTCTTTGATGCTGTTCCCAACAGTATGATATTGACTTCAAATCAACATATGCTAGCCTGGCGATTTGATAAAAATAAATATATTTTATTCAAGGGACACAGCTTGTTTGGAGACTTTCATACGAATCACTGTATATATATATATATATATATATATATATATATATATATATATATACATTATATATATTGTACACATACGTGATTAGTGTATAAGAAAAGAATATTTTAGGTTCAAATTAAGTTATTGAACGCGTTTCTTTTTGTCATTACATTCTGGTTTGATGCATTACAATGCACTTAAGAAAACTGAAGTGTGTCGGAAAATGGATTCCAACACGACTACGTATCGCAGAGCGTACTTGTTTAAATGGTTCGTTTTGTGGACTGCTGTAGTTGGTTAAATAAAATAATTGGCCGGTATTAAAATTATTACAATATGCAGATGGTAAGATTTTATTTCAATTCTTCTCTATATAATAACCTTTTTGAAATTAATAACCTTTTATTAGGTTATTAACCTTTTAAATTAAAAAGGTTATAAAAGGTTAAAAAGGTTATAAAGGAATAACCTTTTGAAGGTCTTGGGTTCGTTAGGAGACTACCCTAAATTTCCCATAGTTGTTCCCTTTTATTCTATCTTGTAAAGGTTATTTTGTGCGAGAATTTTGGGGGTTTAGTGTGAATTTGTTGGGTAAGGGGGCTCTAGTTTTGTGGTGATTATATGGTAATAGATATGTGATAATCGATGGTAATTCTCTGTTTGTCAGTTAGTAAGTTTTGAGGTGATTAGGAAATAAATATATGTCATATAAGCGAAACGGAGGAGATTCCTTCATAAGAAACCGTATTGGATACCTCCATACTGTGTCCATACTCATATTCATGATTCATTCGTTCTGAGTATATCCTATTCACTATAACGGTAGTTTCTTTCTTAAAAAATAGCTTTTTCTTGAAATCTAAATTTTTTTGGCCTGAAATAGATAGATCTCTCATTAAAAACCCGTTTGTAACCGATATATAAAACTGCTTTAATATAAGCAGTATACATTGTAAATGCATCAACATAATGCATTATGAAAAAGATTTACCAGAAATTGTTCAGTAGAATTTCCAACTGTTATAAAATTATGTGAAATATTAAATCATATAAGATTGTATGTAAAGAAATATGTAAAAAAAAAAAACATTATTCTACTCTTTGAATAAAATTTTGATCCACAAACAGAAAATGTTGGCTAAATTTAATGCAAATGGTTTATCCAATCTGGTGATATCAAGAAAAAACAGGTCAGCGTATACAAACATATGTAAGTGCATAAATCTTTTCGGGATTTTTTACAGCTGAATTTATTTAATCTAGTTATTTGGTGGTTATGAAACATCAATATCTACAAAATCAAATATGCAAAATTGACTTAGTTTGGATGCGTTTTCTTATAGTATGCCATTTGCTATAAAATATAATTGTTAAATCAAGAAAGTAGAAGTGTAAAAGAAATGTGATTTTAAAAATGTGGAAAGCAGGCTATCTATTTATTTTAATCTGCAAAAACTTCTAAAATCAAATATCTGAAGAAGAATTTATGAAGTATTGTTTTCTTTTTTACTACAGTTTTTACTTCCTTGTACGAAGTAAAGGAAGTAAAATGTGACAGCGAAAAATTTCAGTTATCAAATTTAAACGGAAATATTCATTTTTATCATCCCTGAATCAAGTTTGGCTAGTTTCGGCGTGACGTCTGTTCGTACATATGTATCTTGCATAACTCAAAAACGATTAGCCGTAGGATGTTGAAATTTTGGATTTAAGACTGATGTAACATCTAGTTATCCACCTCCCCGTTTTATTGCAATTGACTGATCCAAAAGTTTGGAAAAATCTCAAAATTTAAAAAAATGCAATTAACTTTTTTTACTTCCTTGTACAACGTAAAGGCATTATTGTGATCGAGAAAAATTTTGGTTTTCAATTTTCAACTAAAGTATACATTTTCACCATCCCTGAATCAATTTTGACTAGTTTTGACGTGGCGTCTGTATCTACGTACGTAAGAACAAAATCTCGCATAATTCAAAAACGATAAGCCGTATCATGTTGAAATTTTGGATTTAGGACTGTTGTACCATCTAGTTGTCCACCTCCCGTTTTGATTGCAATCGACCGCACGAATTCAAAAAAGGTTTTAAATCCAAAAGAATTTGGATTTTGGATTTTTTCATAACTACAGTAATAAGCTCTCGTTGACAGCTTTTCAACGATATATTATAAATGGTTTTTATTTTCATTGGTTCCAGAGTTATAGCTAAATGAAATTTTAATTAATGAAATATTTGTATCTTACAAGAGGAAGGCACATCAGTTCAAATCCGACTTCATCTTCTTTTTTTTTAACTTTTTGTTTTTTTATTTTGTATATATTGAATTATTAACCTCTGATTATAAAAAAAATTACAATATCATATAAGTTACACTATCAAAGTGCGTTGTTTGAATAACAATTCAAAAACGCCTGAGATTTCATAAGTTATAAAATAAGAGAATTAGCTAATTGTATAAAACTTGGAACGCTATCAGTCTATTGGTTTTTTAGTAACAAATGATGAAGTCAAGGTTCACAATAAAAACTAAAAAAAAAAAAATGGTATCTTTTGTCGTTTTCACCATGAACTTAGAAAATTAGAAAAAGAGAATAATTTAATATCATCTAACAACATTAAATAATTTAAAAGGTAATCTAGTTTTCTTTGAAATTTGATGGGTAATTTTATTTTTATATTACCTCAAACTGAGTGTACATACTTCTACGTCAGTAGCAGATTCTTCTTCATAATTGCGAAATTAAGCAAAAATATATTAGCGTTTCATCGGTTAACTTTACATATTTTTAATATTGATATATACTAATTTTCAAAATATATTTAATGAATTTATTCACAAGCTACGTATAAAGAATTTGCTAATAAGTAATAAATTAGATTTATTTTTATTAATTTAAAATGTTGCTCAGCAACATTTTAAATAAATGTTGTTGCTCAGCAACATTTTAAGTTTGAATTTATTTTCTATTATTATTTTATTAACTTCATACACGTTACACAATAAAGGTACATTTGTTGTTCTTTGATTATAATCATGTGGAAGAGGTGTTTTCCTTGTATATTTTCTAACATAAAGTTAGAAAAACCAAATGTCACATCTAACGAAGAAATTCCTGACGACCAGTCAGAAGATGATATTGAAGCAGATTTGATTGAATTAAAAAAAATTGCAGAACTTTATAAAAACCAGGCGAAAAACAATAAAGATTTAAAAGTCAAAATGAATATATTAAATTCTAAACTGGATAACTTATTAATTTGAAGAGAAATAAAAAAAAATTATTGAAAAAAAAATTTTTTTTTAAATAAAAATTTAAAAAATATAAAAAAAAATTAAAAAATAAAAAATGAAAAAAAATTTAAAAAAATAAAAAATAAAAAAAAATTTAAAAAAATAAAAAATAAAAAAAAAATTTAAAAAAATAAAAAATAAAAAAAAATATTAAAAAAAAAAAATAATAAATAAATAAATAAAAAATAAATAAAAAAATAAATAAAAATAAAAATAATAATAATAATAATTAATAATGATCAATTTAATATCATGGATAATATCACGGAATACCGACAGTACTGATTATTTAGAACTGAAACAATTATTAATTAATGCATTTAATGTACACTCTACATCACATTGTCTTCAATTTGGGCAGTTGATGCAGTCACAGTTCAACAAGTATGAAAAGGAGGTACAAAAAAAAACGAATATGTTAGTATTATATTTATTGGAAGAATACACTGTACCTTGCAGTATTGTTAAAGAACACATGATTCTAATATAATTAAATTAAAAAAACACACCGAAAGTAATATTATTTTCAAAAATCATTATAGCTGTGCAACATATCCTTTCTTTCTTATCTAAAACCGGAAATTTGACGTACTTGCGACAGAATGTTTTATATGAACTCCATTGCATATACAAATGATAAAACACGGAATATATTTTATTACAATGATTATGTAGATAATTTTATATATGAATTAATTTTTTTTAAATTTATTAACACGTGCTTAGGAATTAATACATCATAATTCTTGATAAAATTAGAATTACAACACCGTTAAAGAAAAATTCTTTATGTACAAAAATAAATCTATTAGCGATTATTAAGAAGAATACAAAATTAGTAACTTTAGACAATCAACAAAAAATCGTTAATAAAAAAATGATGATAGAATTACTAAAAGAAATTCATTTAAAAAACTTTTACAAATATTTTATAAGCGTAAAAATATGATAAATAAAAATCGAATTATGCTAAACAAATTATGAAAAATAAATATGCATTTTCAGTTATTAATTTTTTGTTTTGTTTTGTTTAACCTACGAAACCACTATTAGGTGGTATCGTTTCAGAGGATGAGATGAATGATTTGTAGAGTGTGAAAATGCCATGCCTAACCGGGATTCGAACCCGGAATCTCCGGATTAAAGGCGGATGCTACCACTTGCACCATGAAGGCCGGCGTGAGAAAATACCTTACTCTCGAGAAAGTATACGTAAAATAACGAAATACAAACAAGTAAAACTTGAACATCGTGATTGGATTAAGAAAATGTTCAATTTAAATTATTCAATTAATATTTAAAGCTTTATAAATTCAAATTATTGTACGAAAAACATTTTCATTATGTATAATAGATTCTATTAACAATGGATAGTTCATTGTATATCAGTGACTGAAATTGTTAACAAACATCTTTCAACAATTTAAAAAATTTTAAACTATATTTTTTAAATTTCATTCCACAATGAAACGTTTTGATGAAATAGCGATTTCTGGGAATGCTTTGGAAAAATACCGGAAAAGGGTTGATAGTTTTTTCTTTCAAATCTGCCATACGGTTTTTAAACAGGAATTCACTGGTGCCGGAACTCTGTTTCAGTACTGCTTTTTAGAAGAAATAAAAAATTGTTCTTTCAAATATTTTTTTTTTTAACTTAAGTCTGGCTATGTTTTATTTTAACACAAAACATATACTTCAAATTATAAAAATCAGGTCGTATGAAAATGGTCTTTGCTTTTGGATATTTGTAGGCGACCAGTAAAAGCCCACCGGGCTAGTTTAGTGGTTAACTCGTCATCGCAAATCAACTGATTTTGAAGTCAAGAGTTGTAAGGTTCAAATCCTAGTAAAGGCAGTTACGTTTATACGGATTTGAATACTAGATCGTGGATACCGGTGTTCTTTGATGGTTGGGTTTCAATTAACTACACACCTCAGGAATGATCGACCCGAGACTGTGCAAGACTGCACTTCATGTACATTCAAACATATCATTCTCATTCATCCTCTGAAGTAATAACTTACAGTGGTTCCGGAGGCTAAACAGGAAAAGAAAGTAAGCGACAAATAAGTCAATAAAAATACAATTCACAAAAAAGTTACAAATTTAACACGAAAAAGATTGCTTCTTATCGATGTGGACATAGAAATGAATGTACATTTTTTATGACATTATCATGTAGCCTGTGGTTGTGGACCGTATTCTTGCGGCCGATGTAATACAAAATCCAACATTCCGGTCCTGGGAAATTTACGAGTACACTCCTGTTTTAAATATTAGTCGTATAATTATGAAATATTTAGAGTACAATTACGAATAAGATCAAAATGTTCAGTAAAAAAAATTTGGGTTAATTTTGATTAAATAACTTTATCTTAAAATGTATGAAGTATTAAAAGTATAATTAAGGGGATAATTTATCTGAAATTCATATTCTGATCACTACTGAAAAAACAACCAAACGGCTTTCATATTCCTTCTATTGACTAAACTAGAAAAGGGGACGAACAAGCAACGTTCCATACAGACGCGGAATAAAAAAAAAATCTACCTTCCACCAGTACGCCAGGGTCGAAACTGCGGAAGCGACAGTGATGTCTCTCCCACGCAGCCTCGTGTGCAGCTTTCTATCTTCGCATGCGCACAACAGCCAAAAACCACGCCGCTGTATGGATACAAAAATCTTTGTATGGAACTGTGCAGTATCTTTTTCATAATCTGAAGGATTTCTACTGACATAAAGCATAAGGATTATATATTGTACAAGTATAAAGAAAGAATTAAAGAAAAAAGGAATCATTATATTAAATGTTATTGATAATATCAAGTGGAATAGGGGCTGCTGCAGTTCCACAGTACCTATACCTGAGCTGCCACTTATGAAAATTAAACTAACGCTACTTTTCAACCAATCTTTGGCTACATTTAGGTAACTGTTTCATTTTTCTTTGAGCTTTCTTATTCCACTAGTAAAGAAATATTCACCTCGTAGTCTGAGCTATTCTTGAATTGCCCTTTTGATCTGCTCATTAATGCCGAAATTATGCCTCGTAATAACTCTTTGAGAAGACCAAACAGAAAAGATCTGTTGATGCATGTCGGTACTGTAAATTACCGATCTTGCTGGTGTAGAAACACCTCCTAAACTGCCTTTTGAATATCTTCCCGTATTTTGAGCGGTATGGGAACGGGAGTTACCATGTAGAAGAATTTTACTTTTGAGAGAGAACCGAGACGTTCCTCTTTATTGCACATTTCACTTTCTTTATTAGAAAATAAAGTGAAAACTTTATATAAAATAAAGAAAGTGAAATTTTTATATTATTCACTGTCGATTATAAGTTCTTTTAAATAATTCCAACAAATATGGGCCTCTACAGTTCCAAAACATTGTTAGCATCACTTTATCGACTGGCGCGTAGGTTTGAATTTTCTTTCTTGAGGGACGAAATGGGATGATTTTATTCCATTTTCTGACCTTTGGATTCCGGCCCAAAATAATAAATCCAAGTTTCATGATAAGTTATTATACAATCTAAAAAATAAGCCCGCTAACAGGTTCCGCAAGATATTATTACGTGCGTATGTGTTCTGCGCACTACCGACTAAACCTCCATCCTTGGCTATCCACCCCTCCTGGAAACCACTTATGCACCATTATTTCAGGAAGGGGGAATCGCCCGCTCACACAATCGGACACCGCAATTAAGGAACACAAATACAATCACATACTCAACACAAAGATACAAAACATAAGCAACACTAAGACACAACACAACACAATTACGCCCACACACACAGTCGGCCCTCACAGACAAACACCAAACACACACAACAGTCAAAACAGATTGCGATACACGTATACGCCACTCACATACACGCTCACACACACAGCCAACATCATGCACATTCTCACTACTTACCACGTACTGGCACAGAACTTACCATGACGTCCACAGTCTAAGCTTCAGAAGAGGGGAACTTACCTACAGGTCAGTGCCAGCGGAGTGACCATGGCTTCATTGCATCCAGTCGCCCCGCACAAGGTCGGGGCCCCCCTAGACACTCGACCGCAGCTCTGTCAACCGCACAGCAACCCTTCGGCTCATATCCCCCCTTCGGCCTTCTTCAGCGACACACAGTTTGTCTACAACTACTTTGGCAAATCTCGCCACTGCGTTCCAGTTCTCTTCTTTCGCTAACATAATCTGCTTAAGTCTTCAGGTAAGAACATATCCCTCCTGCCCAACGTGTCCAAGATTTCGCCACGCTCTAGTTCAAAACGGCGACACCGGAAAAAGACAAGGTCTCTTCAGTTCCACAAACAGTGCAACTATCCGTATAATCGAGTCCAAATCTAAACAAATAGGCTCTAAAGCCCTCATGGCCCGACAGAAGCTGCGTTAAATTGAAATCTATCGAGCCATGAATTCTCCGGACCCATCCACCAACGTTCCCAATTAATCTATATGTCCACCTGCCTTTCGCACTGTGGATCTATCTCTCCTGCCACACCCCTATCAACTGCTTCATAATATCCAAATTGATAGTTTCTTTTCGGCAGCAATTAGTGGTCCGTATACAACAACATCTGCCCAGACTTCAGCACCATACAAGAGCGTGGCCACTCCTGTCAGTAGTTTCCTTCGTTGTTGACCTGGTCCTCTACAATTTGGCAGAATCCCGACTATGTATCGTATTAGTAATTAGTCAAAAAAGTCCATGATTTTTTAATATTGTACTCGTAGTAAAATCTGATGTTAAGTGCTCAAAATACTCAGCCGGCCAATATGATGGTATAAAGAGGTTTTAAAAGATCATTTTTTTTTTAAATTTAGTGTTTGACTTTATTCAAGATAAATGTGTAATTTTCGGATAATTATCGCATAGGCTTGAAGTCTGTTGCGTGCGAAATTAAATAATTCGTCGAATAAAAATTATCTGTTCAAAATTTCACTCCAAGATTTTCCGGATGAAAGGCCTACGAAGTTAGGCCATTTATTATCTCTAATTCATGAACGTTGATAATTTCCATAAAACTTTTATTCGTTAGATATTAATTTTTTTTTATTTTGGTAAAAGTTCAGATTATTAGAACAGAGAAGGATACAACATGTATTTACATTAATGTGCACTTAACAAAGATTAAATTATGATAATTTTTGTTTGAGATTTAATAGGAATACCATAAAATAAATATTACATAATATTTCTGTACGATGTAATGGGAATTTACATAACTGTAAGGTGATAGAAAGTATCCAGAAAATAAAGAAGCTTTGGCTTTAAATTTGTTAGCAATTAGAAATTAATGGAGCACTGACTTCTGGAAAGTTTGAGCATTAAAATAAGCATTGAGAAATAAAAATTTCGTAAGATTCTCAGCCTGAAATAATTTTGAATACTCGTCGGAAAAAATTAATTTAAACCTCAGTATTCAGTGTATAAATTTGCATGCTGCAAAAACAAAAATCCTTTTCGGTACGCCAGAAGGCGGAGTTGGATTTCACCGCTGCTAATTAGGAGATAGAAAAGATTTCCACCAAAAAATTAAGAACAATTCAAATTTACTCTCGACAAGCCCCATCTTCTTACAATTCCAGCAAAGTTTGGGTTATCCGTTGCTGTATTTGTAAAGCGAGGGAAAGTATCCAGAAAATAAAGACGCTTTGGGTTGAAATTTGTTAACAATTAGGAATTAATGGAGCACTGGTCATATCAAAATTTGTTACAGACAATTTTAAAAATTTAAAGTTTTAGTAATGTTTAGAGGACTAACGACAACTTTAAACCGATTCGATATTGTGCCTATAAAGGGAGGTATGATTCTTTTTTGTCTTCGAAACCCCATTTTTTACACCCCCTGGGCGAATGGTTGGTGATATAAAAAATATTTACTTAGATAAGATTTAGGTTCTTATACAAAGAAAAGTAGGAAATTTAAACGAATTTGATATTTTACTTAATAAGAATGTTATAACGATTTTTGTTTTTTCCATAAAGCCCCCCCCCCCCTTTCCATTCCCATGGTCCGACTTGGCTGTTAACGAACTCGACCGAGATTTTCTGACGAGTTATTTTTAAGGAACAATTTGAAAGTGATTGGCGCAAAATTACAGCGTGTTTATCGTGTTCATAAGAAAGTGAAATATATATATATATATATATATAAAAATGTATATATAAACTTTTGAGCTGACGGTTGCTTTGGAGTCTGGAGGATGTGGAACGCGAAGATATGTTGAAATTTTTCGGAAGTCGAGTTATGATACCCATTACAATAGATATCACTCTTATGAAATCTAACTAAAACACAGATTCTCCAAAAATGTAAAAAAATATACTATTTTATAATTTGGGGGCTTTTACAACCCTTTAAAATTGGATAATTCATTAGGTTTGAAAAATAGATATTTTACGTAAAATAAAAACAATAATTTTATTTATTAAAGATGTTTTACTGATTTTGAATAAAAGTCCATTTAAAACCATGAACTCATTTAAATTAAACAGCGGACCTTTAATTATTAAATATCAGGTCATTATTTTCAAGTCATTTAAATATAAAATATAAAGTGATACTTTATATTAAATTGTAAGCTGTCCTGGCCAATTCGTATTGTATTATAATATAATGTAATATTAAATTTAAACTTGTTATTTACCGATAACGAATCCAATCGAGATATTGGGTCGAGTTTTTTTAGGGAACAATTCAAAAGTGATTAGCGAAAAATTGCGACAGTTACCGTGTCCACAAGAAAATGAAATATACATTTGAAGTTTTGAGCTGACGGTAGTTTTGGGCTCTGGGGGACGTGAAACCCGAAGATATGTCGAAATTTTCCGGAAGTCGAGTCATGGTACCCATTACAATAGGTAGCTTTCTTATGAAATCTACCTAAAATTTGGTAGGAGAAAAACCAATTCTTGACATGAATGACGTTGACTACAAGAAGATCGGAATTAGGTAATTATGTTTTTTTTATTAAAAAAAATTATAAATTCCGTAATCTATTATTACGCTTTATGTCACTCAACGTAATTTTTTAACAATAAAATAATAATAATTTTCTAATGTACTGTTTAGAATAAATTAGTTTACAAAGATCTTGGTTTACAGAATTATATAATTAGACATTTATATAAATGAAGTATTTACATTTAAAGAATTTTGAATGTCGGTTACAACCTTCAACATTACAGAATGTTCAGAATAATTTTTTTAATAGCACATAAGTAGTAGAAAAAAATACTTAATTATTTCGTTAATTTTATAAGCTCCTACAAAAAAATCTATTTCTTAATGTTAATTTGGCTAACTGTTTGTTGAAAGATTTAATAAAGAGCTAAAAATTTAATTTTGAGTTTGACTGGATTATGTTATCTTATCATTTTTTAAAAGTATAATTTAATTTATTTTAAGTCTACATTAATTGATAAATTTTTTCTTTTAGCTTATTTTTACTTAGTTTTTGACACTTTATTGTTAACGATGTACAGTTAAGCTCATATACTTGCAATGAAACAGATTTGTATTTTAGATCAAATTATTAATGAAACTCTATTTATTTAAATTTAATAAAAAATATTTATTTAATATTGTTAAAAACAAAGACAAATATCTAATGCCCAAAGAATATTTTAAACATATAAGGGATGGACGAATTGCATTCAATTGCAGTTTACTTCATTAACAGTTTAATTTAATTCAGTGTGAAAATTGTGTGAAAAAATTAAGATGATTGTTAATAATTAATTTGTAATACTTCAATATATATATATATATATATATATATATTATGAAGACTTAACATTTTAACTTAAAAAGAACTGCAGGATTTTTAATCGGCTTGACTTTTCTTCTCGAATTTTTTTAAAATAATCACTTAACGTATCGTATTTACTAATAATTATAACTAAATTATTTTTTAACAGTTTTCGAAATATTTGACTGAATTTTAAAACTACATTAGTAAGAAAAGTACTTTATTCAACTACATCAATGAATTATTAATTTCAAAAATATCATTCAAAAAAGTGGAAATTATTAATTTAGTTTTATAATTCATCTGTTTCTATTAAAAAAAAAAACAAAAAACAAAAAAAAAGATTTCCTAAGAAAATTATATAGCGAAAATGTTCAAACAAGTGTAATACAGGAGAACGGAGAGAAAAGCGTTTAACTTCACTCTTTTTTTACTAGATTTTGTTATCTTCTATTTCTGTAAAATGATTACTAAATTTAGCGTAAATTTTTATCCTGTGGCCTCATTATATATCACTTAACGTATTTCTACACACCATTTTTTTTCTAGTAGATAATTCATGCACAAAGGATCGTAGAGTTAGTCAACTGCAAACTCCTACATCATTTAATAAATTATTGATTCAAATAAATAATATTTCAAATAACGTATAGAAATTGTAAGTTTTTAGAACATTCATCTATTTCTTAAGAAAAAAATAATAAATAAATAAAATACTTTATTCTTACTGCAAAAATATCGATAATTTGACTATGAATTTTGAATTATCTCCCGCATTTAAAACAAAAATTGGCTCATTGTTTTCTTCTATAAAATCATTTATCTTCTGCAAAAAGAAATACATTTACTTACGAATCTTAAATAACACACATAACCTGTCTTCGAAATGTTCAAAGCATTTGAAGTAAAAGCAGTATTATTCAGAGTTACTTTTTCTAAAAGTTATGATGTTTATCATATATCCGGTTACAAAGGTGAATAGCGTTAAGATATCACTTGTAGCGCTGAGTACTTCATGGAATTTTTGGGATTTACTAATTGATATGCGATTGGAAAAATCGCAAAATTTATTACTAAATTTCCTTAAGAAGCCGCCATGTCCGCGAAATAATGGCTATAAAGCCGCTTTGTTCGTGAAAATGGATATCTAAAGGTTGGCGCACGAATTGATTCAACATTTGGTTTTGTTAAAAAATACTTATTTGTGTCACAATAGAGAAAAGTAAAATACTAAGTGTTTACTATATATCTGGACATTACGTTCTGCTTATCACATATTCAATATCACCACAATCACATCTAGCAATTTCTTCAACACGAACATCTATGTATAACTCTACGATACATATCCTCGGTTATCTCGTTGCACGCGCCTCAACGATCAGCACTTACAGTTCCATCAATGTACGAGAATATTTAGGGAAAATGTTTTCCTTTAGAAATCCTCAAAGAAAATAATCACACGGATTCAAATCAGGACTGTTCGTAGACCAGTTCTGACAGCTTCGACATTCTGTAGAGAACGAACATCGGCAGGCCGTTCGCGCTTATTTTCAAATACTGAACAATCACTATAAAATTTTTCATAAAGTCTTCGGATTCTTTTAAATAAGGACAACCACCGGGGTGAAATGGCTACACAACCATCAATATCTTTCATTCGCGTCTCCGTGGCGCGAGTGGTAGCGTCTCGACCTTTCATTCGGGGTTCCGGATTCAAATCCCGGTCAGGCATGGCATTTTCACACGCTACAAAAATTGTCATTCATCTCATCCTCTGAAGTAACACGTAACGTGGTCTCGAAGGTAAAAAAAAAAAAAAAAAAGTATTGATTCCACACATGAGCTGTAATCAAGTATTACACCCTACGTCTATTTCTACCATCGCGATCAGTATTCTAAAATGTTTTAAAATAATCCAGTATCTGTTATATTATACTCGTATCTGGTGGTTCAACGTTATGACATAGGGTTATATTTTGTAAGATTTGCAAAGGAGTTTTAATTTAGGTAGTTCTTCAAATTTCTTTAAATTTATTTTTAATTATTACAGCTTCTGCTTTATTGATATTAGCCAGATCATTATACGTTGCGTGAATGGTTGCAAAATAATTTATTTCAATACTTTTATCCACGTTAAAAGCTTTAATTACCCTTATATTTTATTATTTTATTCTCAATCTGTATTATAATTCCAGCACATTAGACCGTTACTTACTTCTTTTAGAAAATGAATAAAAAATCAGATATATATCAAATATTTATTAACGACTGATATTTTAAAATCCGTAATCAGAATTTTACCAATTAATACGGTCAAAAATTTTAAATATTCATACACTATATTTTAAGAAAATATCTCTACAAAAGATAAAGTCAGTATAAAAGTTTATTGTTTAAAATAATTCTTTATTATTCAAAAAGTATTTAATTTTAATTCTATAACTTATTTATAAATAACTAATCGTAACTGGGAAATTTCAACAAATGATTATAATATTAACATGATAGGTCATTAATAAATACTGAATCACATCATTATTAAGATATTAATAAATACTGAGTAGTGAGCAACATTGAAGTATTAGTTTTTCTATTCGTTTATGTTACAACAATGCGGAGTTAATATCCATAGTTTAAGACAATAACGAACTCTAAGGATTACTAAATGTTTTATCTCATTTTATTTGATTTTTTTTTTGTGAAAGTAAAAAATATTAGTCACATTTTTAAAAATAATTTAAATACACATTTACTTATAATAGAAGTTTAAAAAATCATATTTTTATCTATAAAGTAGATTTATATCTTTGGTTTTATATCCCATAAAATTTAGTTACTGTAGTTACTTTTTAAAAGATTAGAACAGTTTAAGAAACACGAATTAGTAGTGATTCTTGGTGTTGAGCAGAAATAAAAGATTTTTCACAAAAATATTTATAAAATTTGGTTTGTTTCAAAATAAATTCTATTAAAACGGTGTAAATGATTCTAGCAAGTATGTGTAATTTAAGACTCGGTTCTATTGGTTGTTATTTCCAATCAGAAGATATTACAAAATTTATTTATTAAATAACTTGAAATATAAAAAAAAAACAATAACTGTAAAGGAAGTAGCTCCGATTTTTGTCTATTTTGTTATTTATGTATCGAATATTAGGTAAAGTTTAGATATAAACATACTGATTATAAATTAAAAATAAAAACAGACTTCAACAAATAATAATACTAAAAAATTGCAAATTATATTTTTATTTATTAACTAAAGTAAAGGTATTTACAACAAATAATTTTTTTTGAAGTCGGCACCAGCCAACACAGATTAAACATAATGTTAGTACCTCAACCAACTGCTAGGTGGCTAAACGGGACTCCCACTTGCAAAATGGGATGTCAAGAGCATATAAGAGAGAGCGTCTCACGATCATATCTCATCTTGAGTTGTCTAATGCATATGTACTTGGTAATAATATTCATGTACGTAAGCATCTATAAAGTATTCATATATTATATTTCTGTACGTCGCAATTTATTGTTTTATTTTATTTTTGTGGATTTCATTTTATTGTAGTAAAACTTCTATTACCAATTTTGCATTGTTTGAAGAGGATTTGTATTATAGAGATCATAGGTTTTTTTTTAACTTATATTAGCTGGCACCGACTTCAAAAGTTATTTGTTGTAAATACTGTTATTTCAGTTAATAAATAAGAGTATTTGTAATTTTTTTAGTACTATTGTTTTTTGAAGTCGATTTTTATATTTATATTTTTTATAAATAATTTAATTTCACAACTTTTAGCAGTATCTAGTACCGATATATATATATATAAAATATATTATATTCAATATATTTATATTATTATATAAGTAAAATTTGGATAGGCCTACCAAACACGCTGCTCAAATGAAAGAGCGACGTTTAAAGGAAAGTTGCCAAGAAATCAATGATTCTTTAAGGAAAAAAATAAAGAAGTGCCATGAATATTTCCGCAGAGACTTCTCAACAACGAGAATGCAGACTCTCACAAATGAGAAGTACAACAGACGATTCTTGCGGAATGAAAGTCTAGAGAGTTATGCTCATCGTGTCAGTTTAATACAAAAACGTTTGTTAAACGAAACGCATGATCAATGTTCTCACCAGGTCTGCATTTTTTTTTTTTTAGATGATATCTTTACATAAGCTTGAAGCTTGTCCGAGGGATATGCAAATGTAAAGTATAAAAATTACCAAGCCTGACCGGGATTTGAACCCGGGACCCCGAATGAAAGGTCGAGACGCTACCACTCTCGCCACGGAGACGTGAATGAAAGATATTGTTGGTCGTGTAGCTATTTCATTAGTTTGTACAATATTTTATGCGACAAAGGGATGCGGAGATGCCGAGCGCAGAATACTACCTGTAGTATTGTAACTGTAACCAGCCGAATTGTAACTGTGCAAAACTATAGGGTACAACTCGTGACAGGGCAGTGGTAGACCTCGGCAAGAAAAATTTTGCCACGGGGTAGATTTATGTCGCTTTTAGTCGAGTTAAAACTTTAGAGGTCTAAAGTTTTAACTAATCCCTTTGTCTAATTTTGTCTAATTTGGTACCAAATAAGTTATTAAATAGACCACATGATAACAAAACTATGACACAAAAGATGAAGTAGCGTAATTTATCCAGTTTATAGCTTTCATTATTGCAGTAGATATTTGAACAAGGTTTGCGAGTATCCGGTTAATAATTGTTTTTAATGACTATAGAATATTATTTATTGAAAAATTATAATATTTAACGCCTTCATACAGAACGATGTCGCTTGGGAGCTTTTATGACTATTTATATAATAATGTAGCAAAATTAGAATTTATTGTTGCACAATACACAGATAATATAAATATTTATATTATAATTTTTCATTTAGGAATAATACACTTTTTCATCATCTTAAATGCAGGTTTAATATTTATATGGAGTTTAGAGGAAAGTACTTTTAATATAAATTAAAAGTTAATCAAATCTTCTGATCATGTCAAAATATGTGGCAAGTGAACACTTTTAAAGACTACTCAACTCTTCAAGAGGATGTCTATAAGATACAAAAGGTCTATCGAGAATGAAATGCCTCTTAATCTTGATAAGACTGCTGTTATGTACTGGGAAGATATTACTGGTAAGGTATCAATATGGTCCCAAGTAATACGTCGTGTACAGACTAATTGTGATTTAGGCGTTAACTTTGATGCTAAGTTTCTTTGTATTCAACTTGTGGATATCATCATATCAAAATACGAAGGAAATTCGGGCTGTTTTTTTTTTGGGTGTGTAGGCAATTCAGTAAGACTAATACTATCAAGTTTCTCTGTAAAACAATATTAGTTTAGTTTTGGAATACTGATATTTGATTTGGGATTATGACAGAGAGATTAATAGTTTAAAGATGAAGGCTGTGCAGAGAAAATTCCTTTGGAAGTTACGCCAAAGAGGACTGAGTCCACTTAAAATGAAGTTGAATCTAATCTCTTGGGCATTGCTTCGTTAGAATCTAGAAAAAACATACAGACGATTGTTTTAATTTATAAAGGAATGCATGGAGTAGTCGAGGTTGACATTTGTTGTGTAGGTATCAGGATTCCATACATGAACAATAGAGGGCATAAATTATTCAAATATTCTCAATCTAATGTATTGTCATCGATAACTAGAAGTGTAAGTAGCCTTAATTTAATTAATGAATGTGAAGTAGATGTGTTCAATGCGAATCTTTATTCTATTAAGACAAGGGTTAGGGTTGTTTTAATCTCTCAGTTACAGTAGAGTTGTTAGTGTTGCTAGGACCTCTTTTGTTAAATATGTTTGTTATAGAGGTACTGTTCTGTTGCACTTATTTTCTTCCATTCGATAGGACTTTGCTCGCTTCCCTGTATAGTAGATTGATGGGGTGGGCTATAAGGAGCGAGAGGAGGCTATATAAATTAAAAAATTAATTAAAATTATTAAGGTTTCTTAACCTTAATTCCTTAATAGTTAGAATTCCTCTCCGGTCACGGAGGATTTGGTGTATATTTACACAGGTTTAGAAGAAGGGAGCTCCCAAATTATATGTACTGTGGTCAAGAGGACACTCCCTGTTACACCTTTTTTGAATGTGCACGTTGGGAGGATCTGAAAGCAAGATATAACATACAAGAAGTTATCCCGGAAACTACAACAAAGTTTAGGCTGAGAGGTAAAGAGGAGTGAGCTGACAATAGAGAGATTTGTGGCTGAGATTAAACTAGCAAATGAAGTGGATTACAGGAAGTAGGAGGAGTTACTTTAAGAAGAAAAAATGCATAACGACCGAGTCCCGACTGCTGGGGCAGGGCCCAGAAACGGCATAGCCGGGCCCGATGTCCTTGGCCTTAGCGATTAGAGGCAGAGGCATGATGAAAATAAGGAAAAGATCCGGAACCGGTAAGCGGACCTGCCATGCCGGGCGTACTGCCGGTTGTCGAGGAGGCTCATTAGTAGAGTCGCAAGGACACTCCCCTGGGCTGAGTAATACTTGATGGTTGAGCCGATCAAGGGGAGCAAGAGAACAAACATAAACAAAAAACAAACCTTAAGTAATAATATAAATTTATTTTAATATTATGGTAAGGTATTAAATACACAAATTCCAACCATGTTAATAAAGTGCCTTCAAAAATCTTGGTTATAGATAAAGAGAACATTTTTAATTAAAAATTAAATAATTATTTATTACCGGAAATTTCTTCATCGTAATATTTTATTGTGAAATGTACTGTGTACTACACATTAGTTATTATTTTTATTATGTATATTATAAAATTTAATATACATAATAAGTATAATCTGCAAGTATAATCTGCTTTAGTTGAACGTATTTATAATAAACTTTAATTACACTTCTACAAGTACAGTAGTTGTTACTGAAATCGATTTAAGTTTTTAAATTAATTGTATTTATTTTAATTAATTTTTATTTGTATTTTTGATTTACTTATTGACACACCGTAGTTAAGTATTTGATTACTTTTTAAGTTTTATCCGAGGATATAAGTATACGTTTCATTATATTTTTTTTTGCATTATATTTAATGAACATCTTGTGTTTAATTTATGTTAATACGGGAATAAAATGATATGACTTACGCCTTAGAAGAAACAAATATTGTTTTATTTATGAAAAATAAACAAAAATACATCTTTAATATTTTGACAGTATACGTATATAAATATTTTAGAAAGCCATTTGTATATTGTTATTAATTTATAAGAATGATTACGCAGCGCTAAGATATTAAATAATAAATAAGGAAGTGTTTAGAATTAAGCGCGCAGTTGTGTTTCATTGTAACTCTTAGATAATGTGTTAAACATTCCGTGAACATACAGTACTCTACTAGTAAATATAAAGTCAAAGTAGGAACAACTTGTGGAAAAGGAAAGGGAATTGTAATTTAGAAAATTATTCCTGTGTTTCCGTATAATACAAGATGCTTAATATCGGAATGGTCGTTAGCGGCCGAAGTAGGTAGTACGGTGTTTGTGTTGTTGATCCCATAAGGAATTTGTATGTGGCGGTAGGGTAGGGAACGAGTGTAGGGAATCGTGTTTGGGACGGGATAGGATGGCGGGTTTAATCTGCAGAGGTTCCCGCGGGACTAGCAGTCAATACTGGTACCTGTAGCCACACATCCTGTCGCTCTAGACCCACTCACTCTACCATTTGTTCCCCGAACTACAACTTGCCTCATCCCAGTATTATATATTATACAATGCGGATCTCGTGGTCTTTGTACTGAACAATAATATGTAACAATACAATTTCAAATAATGTTAATAAATATTATATAAAATTTTATAATGAGTAATCAATTTATTAATTAAATAAAACAATACAGATATGGAAATCATGAAATTAAAAAAAATAATACATAATTAGGAACAATATAATTAGAATTTTATTATTATTATTATTATTTTTTTTTATATTTAACCGATGAAAAATATTTCTCTTATTTTACAGTAATTAAAAGATTTATTTATAAATTATATTTGTAAAATAAAGTTGCGTAAACAATTTTGCTGTATTCTAAACTGATTTAAAAAAAAAAAAAGAATAACGATAAATGTATTATTGAATACTTTATTTAATTGTAACAAATAAAATATTTTTTTAATGGTAAAAAATAAATTAAATTAAAAATAATTAAAAATAATTAATGGATGCATATTTATAATCATTTATATAATATTACATTAAAACCTTCAAGGACTGTTAGTAAAACAAATTAATGTTTAAATTTCCTAAATGTCTATTTACAAATAATTACCCCAAATTCAAGTTTTTTAGCGAGTCGAAATTTTTTTTTCTTATATTTATATATTTATAATTTCTGCTGAAAATAATTGCGGATATATTTCTAAAAATTAATAATTCCACTTCTTATTAAACCAGAAAACAGAATGGTTTCCGTATAACTCAACCCACACAATATTTCGGTTTACGTGAATGGGCCTTTTTATAGCTCACTTGCTATTTCTAATAAATTACTAACCATTTTAAAAATCTTCCTATCAATTTATTTAAAATTAAATTAAAATATTTATTTTTATAGAAACAGTATTACTCTATCACATAATTTTAAATAATACTAGTTTAAAAGAAAACCCTCAATTTTCTTTATTACGTTTAATGAATACATATTTATGTGCTCAAATAATTTCCATTAGACCTTCTGAATTGTATTTATTAAACTATTATTCTATATATTTAGTTTATTTAGGCATTTACTGATAACACTATTTCATAGTTTATATTCTAAATAATAAATATGCTTTTTGAAACCATTTATATTTTTATTTTATTGCCATAGGGCTGCAATATATGCTGCTATAGCAATTATAGTAGAAACTGTAGCTATAAGGGTAAAGTATATAAATAGAAAAAAAGAATACAATAATTCGTATTTTTTTTTTAGTTTTTTTTAATTATGTGCCTTGGAACAATCTAAAAAGAAAATATTTTTACAAAAAATGCTAGATTTAATAAATTGTGTACAATCTGCAAAAAAAACTTAATTCCGTGAAATCCAGAAAACTATTTTTTCGTCAGACTGATGTTTGTGAGTATGTACTATTCGGTTTTATAGTTCTGGATTCCGTAGACCGATTTTCTTCAAATTTTGTTGTCAGGTTTTCGCCTCGGAAAGAAAGATTATATTAAGTTTTTGTAAAAAATGATAAAAAGGGAGGGTTTATAACATTTTAAGTTCTTACTGGGGTAGTTAATCGAATATTCGTTTAATTATACAAATATTTGTAAAGCTTTTGTTTAATTAAATTTTTACTTCTTTTTTTTAAATTTATTTCAAATCTCAAATTTCAAGATACGCATTATATTTAAAATTTAAAAATCTTAATTTTTTGTACTCCTTACTCTTTAGTATTTGTTGCATAAAATATTATCTGATAAGTTTTACATTTCTTAGAGAATTACGATTTTGTTTACTTAAAATTATTTCTTTTTATTTATTTATTTATTTTTTTGTTTGAGAGCGAAAAACGCCTGTGCGTTATCATCACCCGGAATTTTTATTAATAAAAAAGTAAAATAATAAAACTTAAAATTATGGCTGCTTCTTTGAAATTTTTAAACAATTTTAAAAATTACTTTTTTAAATTTATTATCCCCACTGAGGGATTATTTCTTAAAAATTAATTTTATCCGAATGCTTCTCTTGAGTATGTGAGCCACCAAAATAAAAAAATTGTAATTTCAAATTTATTTTTGTGTAAAACGTATTTTTTTAAACAACAAAATCACTAAAATAAATTAACCCCGTTAATTTATTTTAGTGATGGTAGCTCTCAGATTAAAAAATTATCAATTTTTTTAATTTCGATTTCGATATTTTTTTTAGTGAATATTTTTCTTTCTTTCTTTTTCCTGTTTAGCCTCCGGTAACTACCGTTTAGATAATACTTCAGAGGATGAATGAGGATGATATGTATGAGTGTAAATGAAGTGTAGTTTTGTACATTCTCAGTTCGACCATTCCTGAGATGTGTGGTTAATTGAAACCCAACCACCAAATAACACCGGTTTCCACGATCTAGTATTCAAATCCGTGTAAAAATATTAGTGAATATTCTAATCATTAAACAAAAAAAAGGCCATTTCCAAAAGTCGAAAACATATTTCTCGAAATCGGAAAAAATTATTTTTTTCTCATATAATTTGAAATAAATATTTTTACATAGAAATGTGAAAAAATAATTCACAATTTTCGTTATTGTTTTTCAATAAAAATATGATTTCTTTTAAATTAAATGTAGTGAGAACTACTTTACGGAGCCACTTTAAAATAAACTACAGGATCCTGGTTAAAAGGTTATTCTGCTGTATGGCAAGAGGCTCCTCCTCGATGCATTTATTTTTTGAATTAACCAGTTTTAGTAGGAGATTAGAAAAAATAAGTACATAAAAATTTTCTATGTTATTCAATGTTTTATTTGTTTATGAAAGTTTTCAATGTTATAATAAAGGATTTTTTTAATAAAATGTGAACGCTTTCATCTTCATTAATAGCTTTAAAGTGAACTGAAATCTAAGATTATAAATTTTTTAACAGAAAAAATTTTTTATTGAAATTCCCAATTTCTTAGGTCAAAGAATATTAATGTAGACGACTCCAATGGGAGAATCAAAATTGTGGGTAGTGAAATGTAATTGTTAAAAAACGTTTTTAATAAATTTTTCATTATTAAATTATTTTGTCTTATACAAGACTAAATTAAGTGTCGCGTTTCCTATATTATTATAATTTTTATGGATGAGGTGTAATCAGGGTTAGAACAGTTTTTGACTTATTGCTATTATCGAGGTCTCTATTTTTGGAAATTAATTTAGAATATTTTCTTTTTATTTAATCTACTAAAGTAAGCGGCTTCAATATTATCATTATCAAGTAGAGATTATAATTGAGATCTATTTAAATAGCGGGAAGTTTAAAAATACTCGTTACTGGATTTTTTTTGCATCAGTTAAACCTTTTGTGAAAAAGTTGGCATATTAATCAAATTAAGTTGGCAAATTAATTGTAGTATTCTCGTTTGCTAAGGTTTTGAATTTTGTTACGGGGTAAAATAATTCTCTAACACTATTTCTTATAATAGTATATTCGTTGTCCTCCATGTACTTATTCTTTATCGTTCTACGCCTGCGTTCCTTTATCTGATTCTGTTAATTATCCTATAATCTCCTGACCTAGAATCCTCTTTCACTTTCCATGTTACCTCACTAATTCCTACAACATTTAACTTTAAGCTACGTGTTACACTTCTCGTTTAAATATATCTAGGATCCACCGTCCATTTATTTTAAATTGTATAATATATTTACAGTAAATGTTATAAAGTATCAGGCACGTAATTAGGACTTTTTTTCAGGGGTGGGCTAAGAGGGCTGATGATGATGATAAAATAATAATGATAATAATTTTATCTTGAAAAGGTTTTTGGTACTTAATTGCATTTGAAAAATACAAAGTATATGCTTATATTTAATACATCATTTACGATGCAAATTTAATTTAAATTTTTAACTAGTGGTCTTCATGATTTAATTATTGTAAGAATAATCTTTATACACTGAGCCAAAGTACTTAAACATCTTGAAATAATACAGTTAATTACTAGTTCTTTTTATCTTATTTAAAGAAAAATCTCACAAAAATCCTACAAATATTAGTATAACATTTGTATCCGTTAAGTTATGATTTTGCCCTTACATCGACGTTCATAGTGACGTCATCTGATTGAGCGTGTCCAGTTTAATTAGCTTTCATGAGATTCTGGTGTCCAAATATCTATAAAACCGTACAGGGTTTTTTTTTCGTACTTGTTTCTACGAATTAAAAATTATGATAGTATGAAAACATTACCCTGAGGTGGTAGTCGATACCATCATGATTAGCCTTAAATTTTTGAATATATCTTTTTTAAATACTCATTGTAGTCAATAAATTTTCCTTGATAGAAATATAATTAATTAATTGATTGACTTCTTTCATCCTCCAGTTTACTTTAAAAGGGAATCAGCGTGAATGTCACAAAAATAACTGTTCCTAATGTAAAGCTTTCTGTGATCATTTGAATTTCATTCTATTCGTGTCTATTTTAAGTTAGTTTCAGTCCTGTGTTGTACTTTACATCATCTAAACTCATGATTTGTTTTAGGAAAATGAAATTAATTTTTTTTCCTTCCGTATACACCGCTATGTGTCGTTATGTTTTTCGATTCCAAAAAAGCAATAACTTAAATGAACTAAAAAATTGTAATTTTATTTCTTTGTTCTTAGAAAACGAATTTTCTATCCCCCCGAAAGTTAAGGTACATCTTTTGCTTTTAAAAGTGCATAAATATTAAACTCCTACTACGTTAATTAATAATACACCCAGATTTTTGTTTCCACCTGTCAAAATGTACAAGATGTATAGAAATACATCGTTTGACCTATAATTCTAAATCTTTCGATATAAAGATTGTAATATTTTTTAATTTAAGTTCCATATTGCATTTTTATAAATCATGAATAAATAATGGATTTAGATTGTTTAGAAATATTATTGTTTTCCTTATCGGATATAATTTTAGTGAAGATAATTGATAATTCACTCTCTAGTGTTTGATCAAAACTATTTGTTGTGTGGATGGTTTTCAGTTTTATGTCTATTAAACTGTAAAGTTGTATGACTGTATATGATAAGTGTTAAAAGCATTTAGGGACAGTACATATTTTATCTGTCAAAGTTTTTTGTATTCCAATTGATAATTTTTCTTTACACTTTAATATTGGTTATAAAACAGGGAATATTGGCTGGAATTTACTTCGAAATAATTGATCACTTTCTTTATAAATCGTGATTGGTATGATGTAGTGACTTATTGATTAGTCAATCGCATTCGTACTTGTGATTATATAGGAAAATACCGTATTGTAACCGTTAAGTAATCAGTGAGGGCGGTGAAATTTATGGTTGTTTGTGATATGCCAGGATGAATACGTATTGTCATTGGGATATTTTTATCGAGTTTTCATTCGGAGGATAAGAATCATTTTTGGGTCATATTTCATTCTTTTTACGCAAGTTTGGTGACTGTTATGAAAATGCAAAAGTAAAATAAACTTTCACCAAATCGCACTAATATTATTCCCTATTAATATATAAATGAACCAAACATTTTTAAGCTTGATTTATATGCATATAAGGATGTTGGTTATCTCCGAGATTCCGTGATCTGAAAATTCGTTAAATAAATCACTACTAAAAACTTTTCTTATGTGTTTAGGCATTACAGATTCAGATAACTGGTGTAATTAGGATGCAGTAGATAATAACTAGAGAATGAGTGGTATTTAAGAGCATGATATTCTTGCAGTAAATAAAAGAGAAAATCTATAAGGTAACAAGTATATTTATAATTTCTATAATAATATAATTGATATTTTACGAATTTTTTTATCAAACAAAATATAAATATTAAACTTATATTTACAAAAATGGCGACAATTAATTTACCTGCTAAAGTTACAGTATGGTATTTTATAAGTCATTGATAGAAGGTAAACGAAAATTCTGACACCGTATGAAATACCCGTACTCATATTTCTAGTCAAATTCATTTGTAACTAAATTTTATACACTACGAAAATGAAATTCCCAAACTATCTTCAAAATGGTATAAGATTGTTTATAAGATTGTGACTGATCTCCGAATAAGGCTACATGTCTCAACCCAGTTTATCTTCTTTTATAAATATAATCACTCAGTCTGACTGTCTGAGGCCTAATGCAAATTTACCATAATACATTTCGTACCTTTGATGATTGTTTATAAAAAAAACGAAAGACTCCGCCTAGACAAACTTCTGTCCTGGTGAAAGATACAAATTAACAATGTATATTCTACAAAAACAATGTTTTGACCCAAATTTTTTCACTGTCGTTTTTGTAAATATCCATCTCTTAATTAACTGGATATGAGACATTAACTTAATATATTTGTATAGCGATGCGGCAGGTTCTCGATATATTCAAATATTCACAGCTGTTTGTTTAGGGCGGTTGGACAAATGCAAAATACCATAAAGGTCAAACCTTACATTTATTTTTCTATTAAAATTCTACTTATGTGTACACGCGTATACATATATGTAAATAATATGTGTTGATTCAAAGTTATTTTTTCTAAAGTAAAGAATATTTTCACTGTTTTTTTTATATTTTTAATATCATAATTAAACTGGAGTAAATTTGAACAGGATATCACATGTAGAGGTTAGCAAATTGGGTTTGTAGTGTTACACTAATATTTTTATTGCTGAATTATTTTCTGCAATAAAATGTAATTTAATAAATCATGAAAGTTCGTGTATTTTGACGTTTAATAAAGAATTATAATTTTTGCATTGTTTTTAATTTATTTGAATAAGGAGTGACTCTGAGTATGAAAAAATAAACCTACGATTAATCGAATAACAATTTTATTTTTGCAAAATCTGGTATCTGTTCAGTTCTGTTGTGAATAATTATTTTTCATAATTAATAATAGAATTTTTCAAAATGATATATATTATGTAGTTATTATTTAAATATTAATAAATAATTCCTATTTGAAACAGACCTTTACAAAGAATTCAGTGTCTACATTTATTTCATTCGTTGTTTGAAAGTTGTATAAGAAGAGCAGTAATTTTAAATACAATTGAAACATACAATTGTGGAGCACAATCAGTCAACACGCTGGAGTTACCGCTTGCAAACAGGCTCAGCATAAACCAAGAGGCTCTTCTGTTTCATTAGTGAACCGTCGAATTTCACACAAATTCTGAAAACTGTACGAAATATTACATTTATCTAATTCGAAGTACATTTTATTTGACTGCTACACGCGATTAAATTTTGCGAAAAAAGAATGTTACGATTAATTTTCAAAGAATATAATTAAATAAAAATTTTACTACAATTTCTGTTCTACCATAGTACGGTTCATTGTGTATAATTAAAGTAACTTGTTTATTTTTTATTAAAATTTAATGAAAATAATGTGAAATATTTCAGTTAAAAAAATATACTTTCTTTTTCAGTATTCAAAAATAATCATAATGTAATTATTAATTATAAATATATAAAAAGTTTTATTTACTTGCTTAAATTTCATGCAGGGTAAACCACTACACACATGCGCGCGGGCGCGCGCACGCGCGCACATACACACACACACAGAGAGAGATATTATAAAATTATACTTTTCTATTTATAACTTTACTGCTGTTTTAGCAGTAGCTACAAAATTAAAGTACAGCGATCTGCCAAAATTTGCGTATCGAGGTTTAATACAGAAAAAGTTATAGAAATTTCCAGGATGTGTATGCGTATTTATGTACGTACGTGTGTTGGCATGTATTTACCAATCATATTGGTAAATAGTCCACTCGCTCTTGGTATGTGAGATTCATGGTAAGGAACCTTTCAGTCTGATTGAAATACTTACTTGAAAAATAGTTCTTTTATAATTCTATTAGCGTAACGGTAAAAATTTGCTATTTTTTCTTATATAAACGTTTACTTTTGAACAATAATATGGAAGATTCATAACGTTTTTAGATTTTCCAGATCGTAATTACAACGCTTATATTAAGTCGCTCTTGGACTATGTATGTGAGATTGATGGTACGGAACCTTTCAGTCGAATTTTGAAGCACTTCCGCTACTTATCCATTCGCTCTGAAATTTTGACAACACATTTTAGCAACATTTTCAAGTCGCTAATATGAGTTAATTAGTGAAAAAAATGCCCCTTAATAAAGTGAAAAAAATGCTCCTTGAACTTCCACGACCTCGTTTACATGAATATTTTTTTAGTGAAAGAATTATCCATGTTTGTGATATTGTCGTTTCAATTGATCAAATTGAACGAAGGTTTTTTCTACGACTGAAGAAAAAATTAAAATTTCATATAATCATTACATTCAATATTTATGTCTGATGATTCATGGTACTTATGAGCTAGTAAATAAAAGTCTATATTCCTATTCGATCATAAGTGTGAAGTGCGCATTTCCCCCGCGTTGATTACAAACCAAGATCAAAATCACCTTAAAATTGAAAAAAAAAACAGAAAAGGTTCAAAAAAGTATAAAAAAAGAAGAAGGTATTTTGCTGTCAACAGAACTTGAACACGCAACCGCACACACGGTGAAAAAAATTCCTCGTAACTTTTGTTAAATTATGGTTGGAGTTTGGAATCCGGAATTTCCTTTTGTGTATTGAGTGGCATTACTAAGCGGTTCAGTGTATGAATGCATGAAAGAGTTAATATGTGAGACTAGAGACCCAAGATTTGTGTTGTTTCAAATGAATATGAGTATATATTTTAAGATACATGAATTTTTAAAGCTGCCTATAGTCTACGGTATTGGAAATTGGACGCATGAAAACTTCGAAAGATCGGTCAAACCTGTGCGCCAGCGCAGCTGTAAAGTACAAACTTATGAAGACTAAAAGTAGGAAAAAAGCTTTTTAAAAGTCACTCATATTAAATGCATTAAAAAATAGAAAATAAAAAAGTCTTTAAAACACCACTCTTAAATTAAACACGCTAAAAGGTAAAAAATAATTTTAGGACGTATCCCAGAATGGATCACCATCATAGCTTGTTAAATTCATTCTCAGATACCGGCCAAATATTAATTTTTTACCTTTTAGTGCGTTTAATTTAATTTAGTGGGGTTTTAAAATTTTTTTTATATATTTATTATTTATTATTACTTGCGGATCGCAATAAATTATTCGAAAATGGCAGAAAATTTTCTTTACGTGGGATGTTAATGGATAACTTCGGAAAACATTTATAAAAGGAAAGTGTAGTTTTTGCGTTTTTTTAATTTTTACTTTTGTGCAGTGCGCATAAAAATTTGAGCTTAGTTACAAAGAAATAAGTTCGATGAAAAAATTCCAAGGTTTTTTGGAATGTTTAAAACTTATAAATTCACACACACATATATATATATATATATATATATATACAGATCTGTGTATGTATGGGTTAAAAACAAAATTTTTTGTTTTATATACTCGTACGTATGTATGTGTGCGCGCGCTGTGTGTATGTGCATTTTAGTTAACTTTAAACAGAAACTTTTAAATTCTGTTATAATAATTTTTAAAAGCAGAATTCATCCCGTCTAAAATCTCACGATATTGGGAAATTTTACCCAAGTTTGAATGGCATGTTGTTACTAATTAATAATTTTCTGTTGACCGACTTAACATATTTTGGTTTCACGAATTCAAAATCCGTTCCAGAAGAAATACAATGAACAACCACAACCCCACCGATTTCCAGAATCCTAAGGTGTATCAAAGTAGCCAATTGAATTATTAACTCTTCTTTCAGACTAACGTTTAAGGATATCCTTAGACCTAACATTTTAAACTTCAAAGTTGTGACCATGTTAATTTTTATTAATTAATGTTAATTTTATATAATATAAATTTTTTTTTATCAGCTAACTTCTGAAGCATAAAACATTCTATTCCAGTGTTACAAGAATTATATCTTATATATTAAAATACGATTTTAAATAATCGAGTTGCAACGGAAATTTTTTGAATTAATAAGTATTAAAACTCCATAACGAAAAATTTGTCAATTTATAGTAATAATAATTTTACCGGTTTCCATTTTCATTACTATACGAATATTTTAATTATATGTGTCAATAATACTTAATTCACTTTCATGTTCTCATCATTATTTTATTACATAATTTGATTATATCGTTTATAATTTATGATCAATAGTAATTTTGTGCGTATATATATGTAAGCATATATATAATTTAAAATAATTAACTGATATTTGAGTAGGATTTAACACGAGTAAATTAAACAAAAAAACAAAAACAAAATTTAAAGAAATCTTAACATTCCTTTTTTTAATTTTTATCAGTGATTGAATTCTTTAATGGATATTAAAAATAAATTTCTTTGTCAATCGTACTAAAAAGAATTTTCCATGAATTAAATGAAATTAATAAAGTTTACTTTGAATTCTACAAAATATGTTGGTAATGAATAAAGTATTTTTTTTATAATTCATTATAAATGTAATGTTGAATCTAGATTTTCTTTAGAATTAATTTTTAATGTTTGATTAAGAATTATTGCATTTGTATTATATAAATATTTTCTTAAGAAAATAAACATTAACTACAAGAACAAAGAGAAATTCAACAGTTGAAACTAAATCCGTGAATTAGATCTAATGATGTCTCACATAAAACTTCCTAAGTATTATTGTATAGGTCATTTGCCGTACTAAGAAACTTGACCTAAATAGTTAAATGAGGTAATTACTGTACTTGTCTGTTGTAAGGGAAGTAATTTTACTTAAGGTTTCTCTTCGTTCATCGCGTCAAATTGTAGTCATAAGCCTTTGTATTAGGCTAATACATCCATTACCATTTACTTATACAACGGTCGTTAACCTATCTATTTATTGTAAGAACAGAACCTTTATGTTTTGGTCGTTACAACTCTTTTACTCAAGCTTTTTCTTATATTAAATGACTGTAAGAGTAACATTTTTGAAGAAATTGTAAATTTTACTAATTATTTCAAAGAAGTAATGTTTATTTTCGAAATTGTGGGTACGGAACCTATTGTAGATACTTTTCCAGAAAACGCCCTTCACTTGATTTTTCGACATTTTAAGGTCATGATATTTTGTTATGCACTTTTATTTATTAATTTATTTTTATATTTATTATCTTGATAGCTTATATTAATAATTATTATATCTTTAACTTTTATCACTTGTAAATCGATTTATTTATTTAATCCATCGCTTAAAAATAATTAGGTATGAAGGCCGTTCGGAAAGTTATCGACCGAAAAAAGAAAACACAGTATTTTTCAGAAAGTTTTATTTTATTATTCAGCTTAGTCATCTTGCAATCTGATAAAATTGGAAAAAGTTTACTAATTTTCGATATCAACATTATACATTATCTATAAAACTGCAGAATAAGGGATTGTTTTTCTTTCTGTTTTATACACTCGTGTGTGTGTGCATTTAAGTTAACAAAAAAATCGTCTGTAATTTACTGTCTATGGAGACGTTTGTGATGTCAGCAAGCACGAGTATCTTCAGTAAACGATAATTTAATAAACATTGTGGATTTTTTGACAATTACGCCCGTAGTAATTATTTTTGGGCGACTCAACCGTTCATCGTGGATAGATGTACAACCGCGTATAAATTATATCAGCCCATTTTTTTTACGTTGCAAACAAAGAGAAAGAATACACTAAAGTAGAATCTGTCTCTTTTTCTATATGCTCGTTTGTTGCGATTAATCTTTTAAAATACAATACAACCGCTCAAAATAAAATGTTACCCTCGGGAAATGTCATAACTTTTTTGCTTTATTTGAATCCACAAACAAGCAACTAAACACACGTGTCTGAAACTTTGCAGTATGATTGCTAAAGGAACATACTTGAGAAATATCGTAGTCAAACGATCATACTTGTACCATCTGTGTGTTAGGCCGAGAATTTTCCGAATGACCTTAGTATTATTACAAATTAATCTATAAATATTTTTAATAATAAAGTTTCATTTGCAAGATATGATTTCATGTATAAACTTATTTTTCGTCTTATCTCAAAGTAATTTTTTATTAGATGTTTATTGGATGCCCAACAAAATAAGTGAAACTTACTTTTCCAACCAAAAGAAAGTATATATTTGGGCTTATGTACTTCTAACTATTAGTATTTGAGGACATATGTAGTAAAACAAAACAATGCTTTCTCCATGCCATGCCTAATAGAACTGTTGAAACATAGCTGCATGTTATAATTAATTTTTTCAGGACAAATAATAACAGTCTTGTACGCATAGTGTAACAATATTCCTAACTTGCCAAACGTTCTTTTCACCATCTTCTTCTATTAATTCCAAAAAAAAAATTATATCACAAATCAGGTACGTTCATCCAATCTGTAGAATCATTGTGGGCTTTAGTTAAGCTGAGAAATAAAAAATTAGTATGGTACTAACCTTGAAATACTAGATTATATCTTTCTTAATTCTTTATTTACATAGAAATAAATGCACGTATCATATTTTATTTGAAGACAAATTTTTCTTTAAATATTTACATAAGCTTAAATTAGATTTTAAATGTATTTGTAAATTCATAAATATGCCGGCTAATAAAGTTCAAAAAGCTAATGAGAATAATTTGCAGAGATGCTATTTTCCTACTGGCACAAAAAATGGTAGTATTTAATTTAAAGCTGTTAAAGCTAAAACTAAAGGGAATGGTTTTTTACAGTAAAGTACAAAGTGAGGTTAAAAATTGTAGTTAATGGTTGCATATCAAAACAGCAGTTACATGACTTTAACTAGCTCAGATATGACCTCTCCTACGAAGATGATTTAGACATTAAGAAAAATTTAAGATAGTTTAATTTAATATGTGGGACGATCAACAGGATATTAAACATAATACTACAAGACAGGAGATAATCTGAAACTTTATGAACCGGTGGAAATACTGACTTTCATGTATGCAAATGGAGCTAAGATCGAACAGAAAAAAGACGACATTCTCATTCACGGAGAGGAAATGAAATTTCTCCGGTCAAAGAAAGTTTGAGCAAAATCCGATTAGCTAGAAAATGAAGATATTCAAACCGAGTTACAGATTGTTTCCCTTTACGAACAAGAACATTCTTACAGGATGAAGTGGAATGACAATATTCAAAGAGAATCTGAAAATTGATTATCACTGCTGACAAGAAAGTACAAGTAACAGGAAGGAGAGATCTTAACTCACCGAAAAAAGATGGATGGTGGTGCAGTCAGAAATGCCAAATACTAAAGTGAAGAAGACGAAGGAAATAATAAGTAAAAGGACTTTAAGTTATTGTTTGTTGAATATGATGGTGGTTTTCTTCCCTATTAATCTAATAAGAAGAAAAGAATAAGTAAAAATGAAAGTATATCTGCCCAGCTAGCGTATCAAATTTGATAAAATTCTGTTACGCCAACGAATATGATGAAGCTCGTAAGATAGTTCTGTTTTGACCTTCTTAAGTTCAAAGCAATTCAAAAATTTTTAAGTATATCCAGGAGCTCAAAAAGAAAGAAAAATAAATATTCAAGAAATCACTGAACCGTTTTATATTATTTTATTATATTTATTAAGTACAATCTGAATTGTTGATTCTTACATTTCGAAATCATAAAATGTGACAAAACTGAGGGGGAGATTTTACAAAACTTCCAAAACTACTAAACCAGTTGATTCATTACCACCCATAAAATAAAAAAATTGTCTTCGGATATCATATGTCACTAATGAATTTTATTGTATTCATTATTGGGTATTGTCAGTTAAATTTAAACTGTGATTTTGCCTATAGCCATTCGGATACGTTTTCATTTACGTGAATATTTAAAGCCAAATGTGAGCTTTTACTCGTAAATTTTAATAAGGCTTAATTTATGTTTGCAACAGGTAGTATCGGTTCCAGTATTGACCAGTTCCCGGAACTAATATAATTTATATACAATCATGTTACTTCAGGGCTGAATAAGTGCTTGATCCAGGTCAGGTAAAATTATCATAGCCACCAAACATTTTTTTTTTTTGAAATCACGGATTCGTTGTCTTTTAATGCATCCGGCCTGTGTATATAAACTTCAGTCACGATTATTTTCAGTTAGATTTCCAAGTTTGTGTTTGGTTGTGTTGATGTATGCAAGTTTTATAAGTTTATGATATTATGAATTTATAACTTTATTAATAAAAAAAAAGATTGATTAATTAATTTGTATATTTACGTAATATTTATAAAGACAAAATATGAGTAGCACAGGAAATATTAATAAAAATTGAAAGGCAATAGATTCTACTCTATATTCCGATAGTACTATCCAGTTCTTCTATGCTTCGATTACTCAGCCAGTGTCTTGCGCATGCGTATTGTACGGTAATGCTAATATGAATAATCCTAGTACTCCATCAAATTTCTCGATAATTCTAATTTAAAAAGCAGTATATAAAATGAATGAAAATGTACCACTCAGTGGGTCAGAGATGTAGAAACAAACATCCATTCCTTTGAATTTCAATTTTACGACTTGCTCGTTCTCCCATCGTCCATTAGTACTATTGATTTCCTCGACCACTTTTTCTTATAGTATCACATTTAACAAATAAACTGTCGAAAGAAGTCTTAACATTACCACTAGATTGTATTTCTGATAATACTCAAATACTGTCAAAACTGTGTTTCGCAGAGACATCCATCTGAGTCATCATCAGTTTCCAGTGTATATAATTACTGTTGTATAAGATTCTTCTCGTTTTTCGACAAAAGTTTATTGATTAAATCTGTTGAATGATATCCAAATACCGTAGCAGGTCTTGAGAGATAGTTTCAAGTTTTGCTATCTTCATCAGAGAACAAAAGACAACTACCCATCATCAGAATGATCTGTAACAATTTAAATTAAAGCTTCGTGGAATAAATATCATTTAATTGGTTCTTTTTATTGACGTACCTGTTGTAAAATCTTCCACAATTTGTCTTGTTCATGCAATTATATTTTAATTTTTATAAACACGATTAAATAAGACGACACCATTGTTTACACAATTTCCTTGGTATTGTGGTTTCGTACAAGATTTATCATTTTTTCCGTAATAATATACATACTGATCGTTTGAATTTTAAATCTAAAAACGTTTTTGCTTACTTTTTCATTATTTTAAGGCCATAGTACGCATTCGTTTCCTAGTGTACCGCCTATTGATTTTATTTTATTTACATTAAAAAGATACATAAACGATTTCTATATGGTTTATAAATTATATAATTTTTGTGAGTTTCAAACACCATATGCGAGTTTACTTTTTTTTGAATAATACCAATTCTATTGAACTAAACTTAAGAGTTGCCGCATTGTTTTATCTGAGGCGCATTTTGTTTAGAAAAATTAATAATGAAAGTTAATTAAACAGGAATCATTTTATTTTAACTACTAACTACTCTACATCATAATATTTAATCTAAAATTGATTTCCTAGAACCCCAATTATGTCATGACTTCTCCCGTACCTTTTATCCAGAAATTGTATAATATGACCTGTTCTCATTCTGATTTTTTTTCTCCAATCGTAAGAAATTTAGGATGCTCATGATGGTGACTTCAGTTTAGTAACTGATATGCGTGTGTACGTTGTATCTAGGTTTTGATTTGTTTTTCATTTCTTAGCTCTTGCAGAGGATATATTGCAATGTTTGAGGTTACTGAAATCAAATGCTTTTTACCGAAATTTTTATTGTTACTGAATGAAATGTTTTTTTTTTTTTTTTTTTACAGAATTTATGCTTTTTATTTGAAAATTGTTAGTTTTTTAAATCCTTTATTATGTACTATATTATAGGTGTGGAATTTTTACTGTAATAAGTTTTTACTTTTATTTTGTTATATTTTTAATTCAGAAAGCAGAGCAGAGTAATTGGTGCATTGTAATTAATATTGTCACTTGAAGACGTTGACCTAAACTGTATCTGTTGTGAAGAACTAATGAACTAACAAATTTAATAATTATTTACCGTACAAAATCTTAAGGTATCAACTATTATTATTGAAAATATAATTATTAATTTGATTTTCTGTAACCGGATCAAGTTACTAAAATTTATTACAGAATATTAAATTTATTGTTTTCAGTAAAATATTGTATTATCAGTCTTATTGCTTTTTTCTAATAATCATATTGTCATTTTAGTTTGCAAATTTTTATACCATTTCTTATAATTGATGTCGAAATTTATTCATGTTACATCGAGTCTGAAATGATGCGTCATTGCAATTAAGACATTTTGTTTTTACGTGGATCAATCAATTAAAATCCCGACTTATGACTTCACGGCTTGAGAACGAAGATGAGTGATCGGTACTGAGGGATATTGACGGTGAGGATGATGTTATCGATGGAAGGTATGGATGCACTATCCCTCAACTTTCGGATTTTCTGGGTCAGTACATTACGTCATAGCAAGAGATACTAAAATAGGCGAGTTGAGAATTCACACTAGGCGTTCTAGGACAAGTGCGAAGGATGACAACATTCAAATTGAATGCCAAAAAAAAATTCCATGAGTTCCCTCTGTTTTTACATTTAATTTATATGTGAAAAGACATGGATACATTACTAAAACCTCGTGTCGAAATTGACAACTATGGAGTGACGTAAGAGTGGAGAGCCTTATTTTGACAGCCCTTCTTTTTTTCTTTTTCCCATCTAGCCTCCGGTAAATACCTTTCAGATAATACTTAAGAGGATGATATGGATGACTGTAAATGAAGTGTATTGTCTTGTACAGTCTCGTTTCGACCATTCCTGAAATGTGTGGTTAATTGAAACCCAACCACCAAAGAACACCGGTATCCACGATCTAGTATTCAAATCCGTGTAAAAATAACTGACTTTATCAGGAATTAAACGCTGGAACTCTCGACTTCCAAATCAGCTGATTTAGGAAGATGCATTCACAACTAGACCAACCCGGTGGATTTATTTTGACAGCCTAGTAACAGCCGAATTAACATGAAGATTAATAATCCTTTAAAAATTAAATCGTGACCATCAGGTGGAAAGGCATATTGTTCGTCAATTTTCTTATGAACATCCCACGATAAATGCTGCGTACTTCACTTGGATAAAATGAAGCCGCCTACAGAAACAAAATTTGCTGTCAACCGACCAAAATATTAATCTCCTTCACAATCACGTCCGGCCTCACATAGTCATGGGCACTCGGAACAAACTGGAAGAAATTTACTGGGAAATCTTAGAATATCTCCCGTATAGCCCATATATATCCCTCTTGTTGGGACCATTGCAAGTGAAGTTAGCAAGAAATCAGTTCCAGAGCTACAACAAATTAGAATAATAACTAAACCAATGGAACGTGAAATGTCCTCAAAGGTTTAATGAAAAAGAGATAAAAAAGCTCTCCACAGGTTCAGAAAACGTGTCAAGTTATAGGAAGACTACACCGGAAGACATTAAACATATTTTGTAATTTTTATTCCGTACTAATAAATGATAACAATTAAAGTTTACCATAGATATTTGACTTACATTAAAGATTTGATCAATTGAATTTTAAGATTATTTCTCATTTATATTAATTTTTATCGTTTTACTAAAGTAAATTTCTTGGACTGTTCATTTATCACACCATGCTAAATATTTATAAAATGAAATCTTTATTTTTATTAAAAAACGTTTGTTGTCAATTGGAAAATTTTATTTTTATTTTATATAAAATAATCACGTGCCATATTTACTTAATTTTAAACATTAAAAAAAATAAAAAGTGTACAATAAGTTTTTTTAAACTGTTTATTCAGTAAGAAATTTATTATTTCAATGTAAAAAGGTAAAGCATAATTTTATCTTACTTCTTAAGTTTCTTAAGTAATTTATTGTCTTTTTTAATATTTTAAAAGAAACATAATTTTTAATCAGTTTAATTATTAAATGAAAATTAAACATTTATAACGTTTAATATTTTTACTTCAGTTAAAAAGTACAAGATATATATATATATATATATATATATATACACAGTTATATATCTTGTACTGTTTAACAATATATATATATATATATATATATATATATACATATATTGTTTGAACACCGTGAAACATCTTTTAACCGTAAATTTGCACTTTAATATTATAACTAGGAAGTTTAAAATCGTACACAAGACGTTGTTGGTTGAGCAACCAGGGGGAAAGAGCTACAAAATGCATAGAGATACCATTCTCTTACTCTTATGAATACAACATGAGGCCATTTAACGTGCTCTAAGACTAATTATGAATAAACAAAACACGACAACTTACAAAAAAAAGAAGTTTTATTGTACACATCCCATGGGATTCGTTTGGTTTAAATTATTAACAAGAAGGAAAAATAAATTATATTCTTTACTTAGAATATAAGAAAAGAAAAATATTATTTTAAAATATTTCGGATAAATTCATCATTTATTTTTTTTTTCATTTGTCGTTACATAATTTTTTTTTAAATTTTTTTAGACTGAAAATAAATATTGTTTTTATTAGTCAACCGTTTTTCAATAATAAAAATTTTATGATGTGTGTATATATATATATATATATACAGTTTCTGTGTAAATCAGGTACTATTAACAAACAATTGCAGTAGTCTTGTCATGAATGATAAGTATAACTCCTGCAAACATCATAGCCATTCTCAATAATAAGAATAACCTCATGACAATTTTACTAAAAAATATCGTTCATTCACTTTTACATATCAGCTTTACTAACATACTATTAGTAAATCTTTACTAATATTCTAATATAATATGCCATTACTAATATAGAAATCAAGTTTTGTTTGTTGTCTCTCACAATAAATTTAAACTCAAACTATAGAACTCATGATCGCAGTTGATCTAAAACCTGTCGAATAGGAGTGTGTTTTCGAAAGGTAGTTATTCAGTAAATAGATGCTTGATTTGTGTGTGTGTGTGTGTGTGTGTGTGTGTGTGTGTGTGTGTGCTAGCGCGCCCGAGCACATGCACACAAGGGCGTTCTAATAGGCATCCAGAGTTAGGGATTATTTAAATAAGATTGTCAAAATAATAAAATTGTCTTTTGACAATTAAGATTGTCAATTTCTCGTATTTTTTCTTTCCATCTTGTGTTTTCTAGATACGTGTTTAAATATTTATTCTTTGCTATTATTTTGATTTTCAGGATTACATTAATTTTAATTATTATTTAACTGCACCATTTTACTTCACTGTTTTTTCTTACTCCCTTTCAGACTGTTGTTTTTTTTGTTGTTTTCGTTAAATATTTTTCTTCTGTATTTTATTTATAAAGATACATGTTAATATTAAAGTATGAAAACGATTACGTATTTTAAAATTTAGTTATACTAGGAGGGAGAAAAAAAAGCTGTGTAGTTACAAAATTACTTCTTTATGGTGTGTTTGAAATTTCTTTCCCACAAAATCAAACTTCTTTATTTAAATAGGAAGGTGAACATGTACCGAATTATTAAATATAAAATTTTACGACAAAAAACCAATGGCAGAAATTATTTCATGATAAATTCCTTCCTTTGAAATTATAAGCAATGAAAGTTGTAAAAACAAAAAAAAATCGCTGTAAAATCTTTTTGTCTTCAGTAATGGACTGGTTTGATGCAGCTCTCCAAGATTCCTTATCTAGTGTCAGTCGTTTCATTTCGGTATATCCCTTGCATCATACATCCCTAACAATTTTTTTTACATATTCCAAACGTTGCCTGTCTGCACAATTTTTGCCTTCTACCTGTCCCTCCAATATTGAAGCGACTATTCCAGGATGCCTTAATATGTGGCCTATAAATCTTTTAACTATATTTTTCCAAATGCATCTTTCTTCATCAATTTGCGGCAACACCTCTTTACTTGTCACTTTATTATGAAGCTTCTAATATTTTCTACTCAGGTACTTCGATCGTCCAAGTTTCACTTTCATATAATGCTACCCTCCAAATACATACTTTAAAAAATGTTTTCCTGACGTTTAAATTAATTTTTGAAGTAAAAAAATTATATTTCTGAATGAAGGTTCGTTTCGCCTGTGCTATTCGGTATTTTACTTTTTTCCAAATTTAGTAATTTCACAATAACAGAAATTTTCTACGTCCATAATCTTTTCTCTTCTTATTTTTATATTCAGTGTCCCATATACATTGTTTGCTGCAATGTGATTTTTATTTTCTTAAATTATAAAACCGGCTGAAATTTACTAGCATTAATTAAAGCAGTTTAGTGAAAACTGTATTTTGTAAAGTTTTGCAAGTGGATTTAACAGTTTAAATCAGGCAGAACAACAGTCAACGATTTTCATCGTATTAGGAGACCGGTAGATGTTTCAGATCGCAAAAGATCATTAATCATCATATTCGAAAGGACAAACGAATAAAACTCTAGAAAAATGGCGAAATTCGTGTTAAATGTTGCCATAATAATACAATATATAATAATAATAGTGGGATAATGGAATCCATTCTATTATAGAATAACGTATTCGATGTGGGTTCTGACACGTTCCACTCAAAATCAGAAAGACACCCGGATTCACATTTTTATTGAACTTAAACGAAAGTTTTAGAAAAAGGTAATGCTTTTTTAGATTTTATAACTTTTGGTGAAACTTGGATTCATCATATTGTGCCGGAATTCGAATTTTAGATTATGGAATGGAAATATCCGAGTTCGCACGCTAGGAAAAAATTCAAAACCTTTGGATCACAGTAAAATGTTTGTAGTATTTTGAAAATATATAGGCCTAATTTATTCCAATCGTTTAGAATAATAAGGTGTAATCAACAGGAATTAATTGACGTATTAAAAATTAAACTGCGCTGTAAGGAAGAAGTGTATTGGTTCTCTCTAAGAAGGTTTTTCCGCATCATCACGTCCTCAACCTATTGCATAAAACGCGCGAGAAGCTTCTCAAATACTGGGTTTGGAAGTGTTGCATTAATACTCTTAAGTACTTTGGTACTTAAGAGTTTTTACGAGGCATTAAGTTTGGCAGCAAATGAGCCGGTGAAGAAGCTGATTCAAGAATGGCTTAAATATAGAGGTAAATAATTTTTTTACAAGTGGAATAGAAAGATGGAACTAGTGCGTAAATGTAGGCAAGGGACGTGTTGAAAATTATTTATCGTTTTATTTACACTGAACAAATGTGTTTTTTTATAGTTGTTTTCTCTTTTTTTATTGAACGACCCTGGCATTTTATTTTTAATTAGAAAATAGAAATAAATATATTTGAAAGTGAATAATATTTTAAATGAAAAAATTATTTACTGTTGGAAAGGTAAAATAATAAAATTCTATATAAATAACCTAGAAATTCAGAAATATTGTCCCCAAGCTCTTTTTAAAAGGTTAATTTTTTTTCGAATTGAATACAACATAATTTTGAGTTTTTTATTTTTTTTTATCAACTTCATTTTATCAGCTTTTTCAAAATTTATCTAATAAGCACCGACCGGAATGCTTCGAATTATATTTTAGAAATTGTTCCTTTTTCTATTTAATCTTTAGTCCCCGAGGTAAAATTGGTGTTTAATTTGTTCACGTTTTATCAAATATGTATCTTTTTAATTGCATTGATTTTATTTTGAATTATTAAATTACCCTTTTAAAAAACTTTTAACAATTTGAATTCTATGTAACGTACAATTACAAATATTCTGAAAATATAAACTTGATTTTAATAAAGGATATATTTACCTGCAGATATAAATATTGTGGAGTCTAACGAATAAATTGACACTAATCCATTGTATATCAAAATTTTCAATCATTAACCGTGCTTACCCTTTTTCCAATTTTCTATCTCATGATATCTCTTTAATACATTGACTCTTTCCACCCCTTTTTATAAATACAGAATAAACTCATATATATCTCGCGTGTACGTAAATTAACGTAATCTGATATAAAATTTTCAAATCGTTGAGTGAATTGTAAAATTACTCGCTGGTAATGACTGTTCTGTGGTCCGTTACATAGGGGAATGAAACTAATAAAAATATATTATTTTTCTCTTTTTAATAGCACTCTACAGAATTTTTAATAAGTAGAGTTAAAATGATTTGATTGTAATAAAACTGTATAACACAACCATTCATTAACAAGCATGGAGAAAAAATAAATATTTCATATTATACAATGTTTTAATAATAATGATATTAATAACTTGTGAAAAACCGTTGTTGAAAACCGGCAATACAAAATCTGATCCAGATGAAATATATTATGTCATAATCAGTCAGCTAAGCGCCGCTGCAAAATTTTACTAGAAATATATAATCAGATACGGTAGGGTCGAAATTTCATTACAGGAAAACAAAACGTTTAAAGTCTCTCTTTTTACCTCTTAATGTAACTCAAACTGAGATCAACTTAGAGCCTTGCAGATGTCAGAAAGATAATCTATTTAATTTCAATTTGGCAAGCATGTCTGGAGGAATCATTTTCATGGTAGCTGTTATTCTTTGGCGCAGAAGTGAAGTGATTATAATTTTCTTGAATCGTTTTGTTTTTATATTGACCCAAAAGAAGAAGTCCAAATCGTGATGCGGTACTCAAGCTATGGGTGTTCAGCTTCTTCTCTGCGTATTCAGCTTTCTGGAAACCTTCGTTGATTATAGCCCGAAAAGTATTTGCATGAAATGGAGGGGCTTTATTCTGTTGGAAAATTAGGTCCTTTATATTTTCATTCTGCGAAAAACAAAGTTCTCTAACATGTCTGATTTATTATGTTCGTAGTAGTCTATTTGTGGCAAAGAATTAGCCCAACAATTCCGTTATGCATGTTATTACACCAAACATAACTTTCAGACAGTTGCGGATAAATTCCATCAATTCGTTTTAATTCTCTAAACCTGATACTCGATAGTGATGATAATTAACGATTTAATAAACATGAAACGTTGCTTCACCAAAAATCAAATTGTACTGAAGCAGTTTTCATCAATAGAAATGAATTCTAACATGGTCGTTTCAGATTGAACTGGTTGTAGCTTAATTTCAAGGAAAAACACCAGTTTTTATGCACGAAGTTTCAGTTGCTGCAAACAACATTAACTAGTGTTATAGATGTTTAGTTGGCGACTAGCACTATGAACTGGACGTTTTGGACTTCTTCGAAAAGACAATCGAAGGTTTTATTTATTTGCGGCATTTTTTCCTGCCTACACCAGTCAATTTTTCTCTTATACTAGCTATCTATCTCATCATCGGTGATTAAATCATTTCTCATAGACATTTAAAACCAAGTAGAAATAATCAAATAAACATAACACGTGTGATTACCACAACGGATTTTCTAACCATGATTTTTTAAATTTAGTAATCCAAAAAGAACATAATTGCAAAGAAAATAGAGGGTTTTTTGCCGATAACAATAATTAATTAAACAACAAAGCAGTTAAAAATAATATGATACATGTTTGCAGAACTTTCTAGTTTTATTTAATCCCACTATTGATTGAAGGAGAAAATAATTATCCATGCCACTTTTTCGAAACTTATAAAAAAAAATTTATTCCATTAGTGGTCCACACAATATGAGTTAATATACCAAATTTCTTGATTATATGTTCATTCCTTCCGTGGGAATTAATAAAAATAAACATACAATTGTATAAAAAAAGTACTTTTATTTACCTGAATCTATAGAATGGCCTCAAGTAATTTTCATTGATTTTTTTTTAATTTTAGTCTCCCCAAAATGTTGAGAAATGCCTACGAAAGAGTACTCAAAATTTTAATTCGTTGATATACTTTTTCATATTGTAAATATTTTTTATTATACTATCCGAAAAAAGAAATGAAACTTTAATTTGTTAACCATTATTAGGAAAGATAATAAACATTGTTAGAAAATAAATATGGCTTCTTTTCAGTGAATTGTACGAATTTACAAATTGGAGATTATATTATTAAATTATTTATATAAATAATTTAATAGTGAAAACTAACATAAAAGATGGAAAAACATAAATTTTTTTCTAAATTTTCATAACCTATTTCAGACGAAATAAAGAAAAGTGACCGTTCTAATATTGTTTAACGTTTGTAAATTTTGAATGTCATTTCATAGGAATTTTCAGAGCTGTATGTTAAAAACTGTATTATTATAAAACGTATGTAAAAATGTTTTTTGAAATAAATACTAGTAGAAATCGAAAACTGTATTATTATACTTTACTCTCAACTAATACCGATGTTATGGTCCTGACAGCTTTATAATATATGCAAATTAGTTTTTATGGAATTTATTTTTATTTTTTTCATTTTATGTAAATGTAACATTACCTTATCATCATCGAATCAATAAAGTAACTTAAATAATAAAATATATTTAATGGAAAATGTATTTTATTATTTTCAAAATGTAGATATATTCAACAACCCATTTTTTCATTTAAAAATTTTAAGTAGAGATTATAACATGTCTTATTTAAATATACTTTCTATAAGTCCAATTGTTATATTACATATTGTAATTGTTATTTAATTAAAAGATTATTTGAATATAAATGTTCATTTCATTAAATTTTCAATCTTTGCAAAATAATATAATAGTCATTATTCTTTAAAAAAAAGCATATTATCCATCCATTAATCTAGAGAAATGAAATGTTGCGTGTAACTCAATACAATATTTCGTTTACAAGAAAGGGAATTATTGAGCTTCTGTTACCATTTTTAATAAATCAATAAACCATTTAAAGAATCATCAGGCAAAATTATTTAAAATACAATTAAACGATTTGTTTTCATAAAAATATTATTTGTTCGTCGGTCAATTCTTCAATAATGTGGTACTGTGTAAAAAATAAAAAAAGAATAAAGTTAATTCATACACGTTCAATGAGTATGTAAATATGTACCCAAATAATTTTAATTTAGGTCTTATCAGTTATAATAACTTTGCAGTTAATTTTTATTATAGATTATTATGTTAAATATTATTTCTTAAGTTTGTGTTTTAAAAAAATGCCTTTCCAATTAGATTTCAATTACACCTGTTTTACGTTTCTGGCTATAGATCTATTGCTGCTTTAACAAAATAACTATAAAGGAAATATCGAAATCGGTAGAAATTTTCGGTATTAAGGTGACATATATTTTATTATTAGGGTGAAATTTTGGGCAATGTTGGCATTTCATGGCTTAGGAGTCTAAAAAGAATAAAAGTGAGGTAGAATTTCAGAAGATGGATGTGCGTAGATACGTGCGTTTATTTCTAATTTGATTAATATTTCTGGAATGTATGAAATATTTTTTTTGAAAATGGATCAGAAAATTTCTATATAAAAGCCATTGATGTCATTTAATTTTGAAAAACATTAAAAAAAGGAAGGTAATTTGGTCATTTTTAATTTTTGTAATGGTTGTAGAAACGTTGAGCTTTAAATAAGATGAAAATACTTATTAAGTTATTTCAAATTTTAAAGTTATAACCAATCGGATATGGTGGGAGGGGATTTTCGTTTTTTAAGGGTTTTTGCTCATACTTTAAAAATCCGTGGAGTAAAAATGGTAAAATTTCCGTGAAATATTTTATTATATATTTCCCAGTTTTGATCCCATTGGACAAGGGAGCACTACAGTATCTATATATTTTTTTAAAGTAAACTATAATTTTATTTGCCGTGCTGAACAACGTTATTTTGGTCAACTTATAAAATAGATAATAAATAAATAAACGTGTAAACTTAAAAAACAAGGAGCTTTATGGAATCCATACTTAAAATAGTTTTTTTTTATTTTTTTTTATTTAACTATTAAAAATGAAAATACAACTGTATCTGGTATTATTATAAACGGCATGAAAATGCCGTTTCTTTTAATAAAAAGCGTCTCATGGGACTCGAGTTAAGAACATTTTTTTGAATTCTTATAATTTTTGAAATTTTTTCTGATTTTATTTTCCCGCCTAGCGCTATAGCAAAGCTATAGTGCTAAAAGGGAAAGTATGGTAATCGATCCAGTTTGGATTTATACGGTTTTCACCGAATCTTTACGTTTTGATACCTAAGGAAGTCAGAAAACCGGATGAAAATTTTCTGAATGTTGATATGTACGTGTGTATGTTCGGTGTTAGGTGTCGCACCATAAATCACCTTATATTTCCAGAATTACTAGACCGATTTTGACCAAACTTGGGCAAATTACTTCTATATATGATACATTGATGCCATTAAATTTTCGATTTAAAAGGGAGACCCCTTGACCTTAATAGCTCTAGAGCAAGGTCATCCTCAGTACCTCAAGATCTTGCAGTTAAGGTCTTAGGCATATTTAAGCTTTCTTTAGGTTTAATTAGGTTTTTCTTAGGCAAATTTGTTTACAGTTAAAAAATAATATCAACAATTTTTTTTTTTTTTGTAAAATCGCATCCCATCCAAAAATAATGCTCTAAATAAACTAGTGGCTAAGTGGGTATCGTGTCTCAGTAGTACCACAAGACGGAGCGCTAGTGCAGCACTGACGTACCACTGCGGTAGCCATCTTCTATGTTGTAACTTCACAAGTGAGAGGTAGAATTAAATAAATAAATAATATTTAAAGTGATCATAGTACCGCTACACCCAACACACCGGAATGGTCTAGTGGTGAACTTGTAATCGCAAATTAGCTGATTTCGAAGTCGAAAATTCTACAGGTTGGCAGTTACATTTATACGGATTTGAATACTAGATCGTGGATACCGGTGGGTGTTCTTTGGTGGTTAGGTTTTCCAATTAACCACACATTTCAGGAATGGTCGACTTGAGATTGTACAAGACTACAGTTCATTTACATTCATACATATCATACTCATTTATTCTCTGAAGTAATACCGTATGGTCGTTCCGGAAGATAAACAGAAAAAAGAGAATGAAAGTATCGCCACACACGTGCATATGAAATACGGTATGCGCGCGCGCTATAATTAGAATCATTGAATAAAATAAAAAAATGTTATCTACATACATAAAAAAGGAGTTGATTCCTTAGAAATTCAAAATTAAGGACCCCTAGGTATACAAACAAATTTAATTTGGCAAAAAATTTCTATTTTATTCAAGGGTGTTTTTTTACGAAGCCGGCTAGACGGTTGGGTGAGCGACCCGATCCCTGGCTGGCTAGTGTTTAAGTAATAAAATTATAAATATTTTAAATCTGGTTGCGTGTGTAAGCCGCGTACCAGAAAAACCCGCTTGGCGCAAAAGTCCTACAACTCTTTGTCAATTTTTTTAAGTTGTAACTGTATAAAACGTTGTAATGAGGAAGCTGTCATGGAAGGAGCTCAAATTGGTTCCAAAATATTATACAAAAATTGTTTTTTCCCAATTAAAATTTTAACATTGAATTTTTTAAAGGTAAAAACATCAAGGTTGATTAAACGATTTAATCAAGGGATTTAAATCGTATCGAAATATTTTCACTGACGCTTTTAATCGTTTTTAAATACAGTATTAAGTTGTCAGTAAAGTGGTAAAACACTGGACGTTGTCTGCTGAAATAGTTTATTTTTCAATAGAAGGAAAAATAAGTTACAATTCTACACTAATAAATTTGAAAGTATGTCAAGAAAAAATTAAGTTTATAAGGCTTGCATGTATATTAATAAGTTGTTTATTAGTTAAGAGTTCATTCAAATATTCTTAGTTTACAGTAATTAAATTATTGAAATACCACGGATAATAAAAATTTTTTTGGTCTAGGAACTTTTTAGGTTCCGGAGTAGAGATTTATTTGATTGTGGTGAATATTGAAGCAAAACGTACTAAAAAAAAAAAATTAAAATATCTGGTACATCCAAAAAAATGTTGAATTAATTGATAAATTTTCCTCTAATTGTAGGACCGTTTAGCCAGATATATACATTGTATTATTATGTACCGATTAGAGGAAAATTTATCTATTCATTACATACTGTATTTTCATATAAATAACAAGTTTTATATGTTTATTTGTAAATATGAACTAATATTTAGTAAAATTTTATGAATTACTGGATCAATTGAACTGTATTTATATTATAATTATTTTTAAACGATGCATGGTGTGAAGTAATAAATTTCACTTCGATCGTAAAATCGGCACGTACAATGGAGTCTGTATCCTTAAAAGATAGTATGAACGCACATGAATAGTTTTCTTAAAATATTATATATTGTCATCACCAATCTTTGGTGTTAGAGGAAGACGTGGAGTTCGCGCTTCCGCGAATCGGTTAATTTGATAGTTGAAGGTTGTAAATTGTAAGAGGTGGTCGAGGTTGGAAGAAGCCATACCAAGACAATAGTGAGTTATGCAAATAAAATGATAAAAATGTCTCCCTAAGCATTTGCATCGGTAAAATCTTGAGAGAGCCCAAACTAATGATTGTGATGCGTTATCAGGTTTAGAGAATCTAAAAGACGACCTCCGGTAAAGCCGATCTGGATTACGAACGGGAGGGGGTGCGGCGACCGGGATCGTCAAAAGGCGGGAGTCTTCTCTTATGGAGGTCAGAATGATATTGTCATCACCGACAATGCTAGTTCGGGGTTAACTCATAAATTTTCTAGGATTAAGCAGGAAAACCTCCCTGATACGTTCAACATTTTCTTCACAGTTATATTTACTTAAATTTCCCTCTAAAAATTTTCCTGTTTTTTTTTATGCAGTATCTTCGATTTTGGCAGATTTAAATACTTGTTAATATTCTCACTTTTCTCTTTAATTTTATATCACATAGTAAAAGTAGAAGGCGCTAAATTCGTAATGATAAAAAATCCGACAAGAAATTTTAAGACCGCTGTTAATTACCGTAAGTATACAGTATGTAAAATAGGGTAGACATCTACTTCTACTGATGTTATACGCAATAAAATGAATATCATACTATAATGTTAAAATGATGACATATCTATTACCTAAAAATAACTTTTTTTTTTATTTTTTACCTTAAAATATTTTCTTTTCATAATTTAAAATTTAAAGGTATAATTGCCATTTGAATTCTCTCATAAAAAGTTCGCTCAGTTCTACAAAAGTAAAGGAAAAGTGGTTGGTTTTAGTAAGAAGTTATTAAGTCAACAGTCATCTGTCGGCGGTTACTCTTTCACCCATTAATGTAATGTCCGGGGATCTTAATGACCTAACTTAACTAAAAGTAAAACCACTGCTAAAATATAAACGTATTTTAAAAGCAGACACTTATTTTACTTTGATGTTTTTTTTTTAACATAATTAAGTCAACTAAAATTTGTCTGAGAATAATTAACCTTTGATGTTTCATCTAAAAAAAATCTCCGTCTAATTTTTATAAAATTTTAAGTTTATTAATTTTTATATAATTATTGTTAAAGTACATTTACTGTATAAAATTTTGTGCTCATTATCAATATTTTTTATAACTGATATTTAAGTTCATTATGGTCGACAGATATTTTGATTTTTGTATAATTACGCTGCTCTGTCTACGCCAAAATGTCACCTCTTTTTTTACAGTAACGAAAGATACGTAAAAAAATATTCCATTGATCCATCTCTATATTTTAAAAAATGGTATCGATTTTTTTCGAATCTTTTGAAATCCAGTTTATCTTAGATTAAAAAAAGTATTTTTTTTTTTTTTTTATTGGAAACTAATTCTTTATTTTCTATTTTATCACTATAATCGTACATTTTCAAGTTTTTATTTATGAAAAAATACTAGGCCGGCTGTACATTACTACAGCCGGCCTCCTTGACGTGAGTGTTAGTGTCTCAGACTTTCATCCGGCGGTCCCGGGTTCGCATCCCGGTCAGGCGTGGGAATTCATAAGCTACAAAAATTGTCATTCACCTTATTCCTTGAAGTAATACCTAACGGTGGTCCCGGAGGTTAAAAAAATTACATTACTGCAGGTTGGAGTGTTTAATGCGTTTTCCATTATGAATCTGTAAAAGATTTACGGTGCTTAAATTCCTGTACAAAAAATATTCATTTACAAGCAGATTTACCGTATTTATTTACATCTACCGTTTGCCGTATTAAATTACTATATATATATTACATTTTTAAATCATAAAAATGTTTCTTACAATGAACTTATAAATTTTTATAATTTTTTTTTATAAATTTTTATAGCAGTAAAACAAGTACTGTACCAACAAAGTTATGTGAGTAAACGTTCAAGTATCTTCGTGTGTGTATTTGTATGAGCATAGACAACTGTCAACTGCAGTTGCAATCAGCTTTCTTTTCCAGCATGATGCTTTCAAAATGTCTACCACGTAGTTCTAAGGAAGGTCAAGTGAGTTGTATTTTCTGGACGAATTGGTCTAAATTTTATCCGGCCTCAATTACTAGACTTGTTTAAAATCGCCAACGTATACTTCTGCTGAATTATGGTATTTCTGTTTAGTAAATGTCTTGGTACAACTTTTTTTATTTTTTATTTTAACGTACAAATATTTATTTTTTATTCCAGTTTTTAAATATAAAATAGAAGTTTAAAAAAAAAATCACATACTTCGCAGCTATTTTTTTTTTATTGTAACGTTACAGTTTGTTCAGAATTAAAATTGAACAAGAAGTAAATAAGCTAAATTTGGAATGAACATTAAGTAACTACAGACGCAGTGGTTAGTAACATAAAAGTTAACAACAAAAAGAAATGAAATTGAAGAGGACTACGTAAAGTTAGTTATAAAACCACTTAATTGAATCGATATATTAAATCAAGAATATTGTTTCTCATTAATCTTGAAAAATAACTGATATTTATCCAATAAATTGACTGCCAAATAATTTTGATGCCGATCCAGACGATTTTGATATCGCTGACTGATCAGAGAGATTTCTTGCCTAACGGTTCGTAATTTAAAATCATTATGTATGAGGTTATTGCTTATATAGCAAGGTATACTTAACATATTTCTCAGTATTTTTGTCTGATAACGTTCAACGATATCAGTATTGGAATTGCTTACTGCACCTTCAAGCACGTAAGTCCAGATTGGTTTCAAGATGAATTAAAAATCAATAATTTATTTTCTACTGAGAACCGAGATATGTGCCCTATTAGTCAGGACGTATTTTTAAACTTTAGGTCTAACTGAATTCTCTTAGATTTAATATATTTTGCCCAAGTAAGGCGTAACACAGGAAGCCGCTAATAAATGAAAATTTTTATTTTCTAAAAAAGAATTCCTAGATAATAAAAACATACATACATTTCCATTGATCCAAGGAAATCGCGATTACAGTAGTATATTTTATAGAATTTATTATATTTAACAGAAGTATAAGAGGAAGATCAAATCTAAAGCTTTTCCAAAATTGCAACTCTTTAAATTCAAATTTATCATCTAGGTTGCTCAACAAATAATGTACAAAATAATTTTTTTATTTATAAACTTTTAAATCTACAAACCGAACAAAACTTTTGCAATTATAGCTTTTTTGAAAATAACTTCAAAATGTTCTTAATCTTCCTTGCAACCACCTTTCAAACTGTTCTCATAGTATCGTAAGCTGTTAAAGGTTTGTTTAATTAGGTAGATAGGTATTTAGAATGTGATTGTAATACATCTCGGATTTAAACTGTGTTTATTCATTTAAACTATCTTGTTCTTTTGTATTTGTATATCTCACAAAGTTCAAGTCGGTTGGAATACTATCCATTTTTTTGTGTAGATAGAATATCATTGTTGAGGTGGGCTTTCATTGTATTATTATATATTTGTTTAAAACAGCTGCTGGTTTATCCGATGTATAATATTGTGTGGTCGAAGAGGTTCTGTTCATATATTTCAAGGGCAATGTGTTTTTATTTTTTGGTGATTTTATTCTTTGTGTAATTATTTTACTTTGTTTTGTTTGTTGTTCTAAAGTATATTTTTATCTTTAACAATTTAATAACATCGAATAATAAGATATAAAACTTGAAAGTAATGGTGGAATTTTACAAAATGAAAAATTATTAAAAAACAAAACTACCTAGTCTTTTAAAAATATTTATTTAAAAATTAAAACCGATTTAATTTATATTTAAATAAAATAAAAAAAAAAATAAATAAAAAAATATTTTTTCTGAAATTTTAATGTGAATTAACTAGCCAATATCATTTCTAATGCTGTAACACCATTTTATTAGTAAGTCATTTTTATTATGTGTTAGTATTTTATTCCGATGTTGGAGATAATAAACCGAATTTATTGTGCTTTTTTCTGTTAATTATCATTCTGCTTGAAATTTACGGGTTAACGAAATTATGGGTTAACGATTTTATGAAATTTAATTCGATAACATCTGGTTATGGGTCATGATATCATTTAGTTCTTATAAGTTGTTAATGTGGTGATGAGATACTATGATTATGCTTCTTATATCTCAAAATTTTACTCAAATAGTGGAATAAACTTTTCGCGTAATATTTTATTTATATAATTTCATGTTCCATTAAAGTTCCTCCTAAGCACTAGTCTGTAGAAGGCTAAGCCCCCGTCAATAATTTTGTTATAAAAAGAAAAAAAAACAGTTCTAGTAACGATTAAACATCAAAATTTGTTAATTAAAATTTTCGAATTTTATTATTAATGCTATCTACAACTACTTTTATCCGTGAGTTTAATATTTTTTGATTACGAGATCGCAACCCACCGGGTTGGTCTAGTGGTGAACGCGTCTTCCCAAATCAGCTGATTTGGAAGTCGAGAGTTCCAGCGTTCAATTCCTAGTAAAGCCAGCTAGTTTTACACGGACTTGAATACTAGATTGTGGTTACCGGTGTTCTTTGGTGGTTGGGTTTCAATTAACCACACATCTCAGGTATGGTCGAACTGAGAATGTACAAGACTACACTTCATTCACACTCATACATATCATCCTCTGAAGTATTATCTAAACGGTAGTTACCGGAGGCTAAACAGGAAAAAGAAAGAAAGAAAGGATTACGAGATCGCAAAATAACAATAAGGGAAAAATATCCATGTTGGGGAGTTATTATTTATCGTGATAATCATTTCCTCTGTTATTATTTCTCTACCAGTTAGAAAAAAAAAACTTGAAATAGAAAAATTTATATATAGATCTAAAATAATAAAAATAAAACAATTTATTATTAATTTTTTTGATAGGATGATATATTTACAATATAAATTAATGAATTTAATTGTTTACATCTAAATACATCCTACAGTTTTAAAGGAATAAACAGGAAAGTGGTATTATTTTTTAAAGTTACAAAATAAATGCAAACTATACAGGGCAAAATATAACAAATATTTTTAAAACATTTATGCCTTTATAAAACTTAAAATTCGTACTTGGATGGTAGATACATAATGTTAAATAAGTATAGGAGGCCTTTGTTAAATTTCTGATGTATCTGCATTTCTGGATATTAATTACGTAGTGTTTGAATGTTAAAGCTATTCGTTTCTCTACAATGAAAAGTGTTTACGAATACATTTTCCACTAAAATTTGCTTTGTTTATTGAATATTTTAGTTTATAATATTCAATATTATTATACTTTGTCATTCCTATTATTAATAATATGATTATTATTTTCATCGTTTAAAATTTCCTAATAAAGCCAGTTCAGATCTGTTTTTACCTTAATTATTCTATTCTTTGATATAAATAATTTTCTTTACTTTTATTTTATTCATAAATTTGAATTTAATTGAATAAATTGAATCTTCAATTAAAATTAAATCCATTTAACTTAAAATATAATAGAAAAACTCTCAAAATTTCCTCTTTAAATTTCGAGTTTTTGAAGTTTACAACATATGATACCAACCACAAACAACTTATTAACATTAACCTTTTTCTTCTGCCCATTAGGAATCTTACCTAGAAAAAGATGATATGGTGAAACCTGTTCCGGTTTCACTATCTCATCCTCGGTCTTCCATCTTTTCTCCTTCCTAATGTCAGGTTTCGGAAATATGCACATGAATTCATGTTACCTAATAACTGAGTGCCCGACCAAGCGTAGATGATACTAATAAGATCGACTCGTATACGTTCATTTTTTAATCAGTCTACCCTTTACGATAACACCTCTGATCTAAATAAGGAATGTAATTTTGGCCGTCTCTGTACATCTGTATTCCTTTATTTTAGGCTATAAACATTTTGAGACGTTTAGAAAGGTAGGTTCGGCCATGAGTTTACAAAATATAAAGTACCACTAATTACAAAAGCATATCTTTATCTTTATCGTAGTTTTTCCTTTGATTATTCGTTTTATTATGTTACATATTTTCTGATAAACGTCTATTTAATGATATTATCACATGTAAAAACATACATAGCAGCCCATTTACTGGAAAAGTTGAAGTTGTTCAATGACTTTATTTGCTGTAATAATCATTATCCTAACTTGGTATATTCCTTAAAATGCCATAATTTTGGCCTTTATATGGTGAAATTTTTAAATATTACAATGCAGAAAGTAAGCGTAATTTCATGAACAGATGAATGAAAGATAAACAGAAATCATTTTCACTTTTCAACGTAATACTTCATTTTACGAGAAGGACCCTTATTATACTTCCATTGCATTTTTTTTTAAATTACCGAATCGTTTAAATATATTCATATAAATCAACGACCCAATTTATTTAATACAGAATTAAGCATTCATCTTTTGGAACAAATAATGTTGATATGTTCATGAATTTTTAAGATTAATAATTAAAACTTGAATTTTCTGTATCTCCCTTCAACGTGACATAAATATGTGCTCAAATAATTTTTATTAAACGTCTTTTGAATTTTATGTTTTTAATTTAACATTATTATTTCGTGTGTTTATATACAGTGGTTCATGAAGAATGTAACAAACTTTCAGGACATATTCTACTGGAGAAAATAAAGAAGAAAGTTTAGATAAACATAGATTCTTAAATTCTGAAACGGTTCATTAGCGAGTGTCGACTGGTGAAAGATTTCGCCCTGATTTCTGCGCCTTCTGCGAAATTAAGGCAGATTGTAATTCTTGGAATACAAATTAAGATGTAAATTTAGTAGTTTTATAGAAAATTGATATCTGTTTGAAAAATTTAAAAAAGTATTGAAAATTTTATTTTGTTTAATACCTAGCTAAAACTGTCACATTTTGATGTTTTTTTTTTAATAAACTTGGAAATTATTTTTTTATATTGCTTTTACGGACTTTCGAAAAACTTATTTTATTAAGTAAAATCAATGAACTTGATTTAGCATGTAATAGTTTATAGATACTACAAAATATACGAAAGAATTCCTTGTTTTTGACGGTTTTATTTTTAGATTCAGGCTTATTTCGTTTATAATAAATAATTTTATTCCCTGAAAGTGCAATATTCTATTACGTCTGGTTTGTTATGTTGCATATTGAAATATTTAATTCCGGTTTTCTGTTAAATTTCATTAAATTTTTAAAAATTTCTTTTTATTTTGAATTAATAAGCTAAATAAGTCATTATATTATAATACCTTTTTCAAGATATATACCACATTTTTTATGTGTTTTAAAACTTTTCTTTTTCCTGTTTAGCCTCCGGTAACTACCGTTCAGATAATACTTCAGAGGATGAATGAGGATGATAATGCATGAGTGTGAATGAAGGTCTTGTACATTCTCAGTTCGACCATTCCTGAGATGTGTGGTTAATTGAAACCCAACCATCTAAGAACACCGGTATCCACGATCTAGTATTCAAATCCATGTAAAAATATTAGTGAATATAAAATAACCAGACAAAAACGTCTGGTTTGTTATGTTGCATATTGAAATATTTAATTCCGGTTTTCTTTTAAATTTCATTAAATTTTTTAAAATTTCTTTTTATTTTGAATTAATAAGCTAAATAAGTCATTATATTATAATACCTTTTTCAAGATATAAACCACATTTTTTTATGTGTTTTAAAATTTTTCTTTTTCCTGTTTAGCCTCCGGTAACTACCGTTCAGATAATACTTCAGAGGATGAATGAGGATGATAATGCATGAGTGTGAATGAAGGTGTACGTCTTGTACATTCTCAGTTCGACCATTTCTGAGATGTGTGGTTAATTGAAACCCAACCACCAAAGAACACCGATATCCACGATCTAGTATTCAAGTCCGCGTAAAAATAACTGGCTTTACTAGGACTTGAACGCTGGAACTCTCGACTTTCAAATCAGCTGATTTGGGAAGACGCGTTCACCACTAGACCAACCCGGTGGGTTATGTGTTTTAAAACTATGTTAATTTTTCTGTTTTATGTTTACTTTTTCTTTCTTATCCATTATAATTAGTCTTGTATCTGTTTAACTTTCTGTTCACTTCATGTATGAATATTTAATTATAAAAAAAACTTAATGGATAACATGGTATAAACTTCGGATAAATTAGTTGTGAATGATTGAGTGAATGAAGATCAACTTTTTCATGAGACCCAAGTTTATAGATAGTTTTTAAAATACAAAAACTTCTTGCAATAGAATTTATTAAAAATTCTTTGGTAGTAATTTTATATTATTAATATAACTCTGAATTAAATATGTTTTTTTATTCAAGTAATTTAATTATACAGGACGTTTTTTATTCTATTCATTTATAAGTTTATAACTTATTAAAATAAGAATAAATGAGAAAAGGATATCGCTATCTTCCATTCTTTTCAAATTCTTTACAAAGGAATCAACAAAGGACTAGAAAGAACAATTTGAACGTGGGACGATTGAAGGAGAGAAAATAAAGATGTTAAAATTTTGTTGATGATACTCCTGTTTACATTGAAACGAAAAAATAAGTTAGTTGAAATGTTTTGGCTTATATCAAGGAAATAAATACAAAAATAAATAAATGAAAGAAATACATACAGGAATTCAAATAAGAATAAATGTGATAGTAATACGTTATGAAATATGACAGAAAAATAAAAATAATGATGTCTTGTATAAAAGGAAAAAAAAAACAAAACAACATAACATACCAAAAGTTAAACAAAAATACTTTTATTTAACTATTTTTATTAAATAAATGTAGACGAATGGTAAAAAAAATTAAACATAAATTGTTTCTTTCAACACAAATCGAACAATTTAAAAAAATTGCGTAAAAAGTGTAGTGAAAAAATTGGCAAAATGTTGGATAACTTTCACGATTTTGCTCTTGACAGATTTATAATTTACATACCCCATACATTTTTTAAATATTAATGGTTATTCAATATTTAGAATTGAATTAATTACTGCAATAAAAAAAGAATAAAAATCGTCAGTAAATTATTTGACTCCAATTTCACATGCTTGTTCGAATGAAATTTTTATTTTAAAAATGATGCAACATAAAAGTGTAATTGGCAAAAGTCATAATTGTTAGTAAATAAATTTGATCCTATACAGCCTCTATTCAACAAATATCTCAGTTAACATTTTTAATAACAATTGTATTGATGCTTGCTCAACTTGTGCAAAAATTTAATAATTATTTTTATAGTACTAAAGCTCAATTTTCTTCTACCAATTTTCTAATCAAAAATGAAAAATTGTGAAAACTACCCTTTTATTTTTTTTTAATTTTGATGAAAATATAAATCCATCATTAGGAAGACAGGGATAAATTTTATATAAAAATTTGTTAGCGATTTTCAAATAATTTATGTTGATAGAATCCGAAAATATTACGCCAACATACATACGTACAACTTCCAGAAATTTGTATGTAAACTATTTTTGGTTTGTATTTTTTGGTTAAGAGGGTGTGAAAAGTTGAAACTGGAAAAATGTCCTATGCTCACAATTTTTATTTGATTTGTAAATGTTAAAAATTACATTAACCATCAATTAACAAATACTTTTTTCCTTTCCTATGCAATTCCATATTCGTAAGTTACATTTACTAAAATAAGGTGACAAGATGAATCTATTGACATTATAGATATTCTGTAATAATTAAACTAATTTTCCAAATGTGTTTTAGCTTTTCATGAAGAATTTTAAATTCATTTGTTGAACTTTCTGTTGCAATAAGTTGTATCAGCAACTTTTTCTTATTTTTTATATGTTGTTGTCAACATCGGTATTAAAGTTACAATAACAAAGGAACTACTGAAGTACAATTCAGTATCACCACGATAACGTATAAATAACACTACTTATTTTATTACAATAATTACATAAAAATATAACTGTCTTTAGAACTGAGCGGTCCAGAATATCACATGTGGACTCAGATTATTATATTTAGAGTTCGACTTACATACGATACTTGAAGCAGGGATATACGATACGTTTGGAATTCATTTTATCTAAGAATCACCAAATAAAATATCTTACACGAACCCATTGCGTAAATTACAAACGTGTAGGCAGTAAAACTTCATAGAAATTGATTTCTTTACATTCATATCTTGAATTCTTTCCTTCAAATATGACTGCTGTGGACGAGAAATTAAAGGAGAAATAATTTATCAAGATATACTCGTATTATAGATAGGACAACATTATCATGGCAGAGGGGATGGATCTTTGATGAGTAAAAATGTTTGGGTATATAAAAGAAAAAATATTTTCTCTTAAGTTGAATAGACACAAATTTCTGCAAAATTAAATTTAATTTTTTTGGGTACTTTTGAAATAAGTAAGAAATATTTCAGAAGTGGAATGTATTTTAGTCATGTAACTTTTATAATATTGAGAAAAAATTTCTTGTAATTTTTTTAAGAATCATAACTGAAAATTTGAGAATGATAGAAAAACGAATTCAATTGTAATATAAAGCATAAAAATACGTACTTAAATTTATCTCCTCTGTTTATATAATATATTTGTAAGATTATATAAGTGGATATATATATATATATATACTGGTATATCTATGGCGTGATATCTCTGCTCTGGTGGAGTCGAAAATCAAGCCAAAGCCGAGATATACTGCTAAAATACTTCCCAAATTTCAACTTTTTTGGTCAACAGGCTTTCAAGATGTATGACAAAAAAATTTGTAGAAATAATATTAAAGGAACATGTTTTAATATATTTCCTTCATTCCTGCAGAATGAGCTACCAGTATAGAAGAAATCTTATTTGAGTTATACAACACTATCGTTTTTTGATTAGTTTATTCATAAACAACCAGGACAAATGTCAGCCCATTATATTGACATCCCAGTATATACATACTAATCGTACATATAAACTACGTTATTAAGTTTGGTTTTTATTTCATTTCTACACAATGTAATTTTAGTATATTTATTTAATAAATTCCACTCTTTCAAGCGAGAACCTAAGAGTTCTGTTTATTTTTTGGACAAATAAATTACTTATCTCATGGCCAGTGTTGTATTTTGATTCAAAATTCTACTTTTATTTTTTGAAAAGCAATTGTCATAACGACTTCTTAACTTTTTGCCAAATCATTGTTATGCCAAAAGTTAAATGTTCAATTTAACCGACGGAGGTCCTTTTAACCAATGGGTTAGTGTTCATAATAGATAAAACATGATATATCTGAAACCCAGGTATTATATATGTGTGTATATGTTTTTTTTTTCTTTTAATTAATATCTAAATTTATATCTGGTTATAAAGAGTTCTGTATACAGTTTTAAAAGATAAGATAATGATTGGAATGTACAAAGCCAATAACTGAAAATGTAAAATGCAAAGCAGAAAAAGAACGTAATTGAAAATAGCATTTAACCAAACAAATGACTGACTACAATAACATTTTAATTTTACGTATTCTGTCGTTAGTTTTTACGTTACCTTCCTATTAAATTACGATTTATTTGTAATTATTATTATTGTAATTATAATTGTTAGTCACTTATTTTAATAGAATATTTACTTAAATAATGCTCATGTCATCTCATATTATTATCAAGAGGGTTTATAATGTAAAATAACTCGGCATAGTATCTGTTTTAATAAAGCTAAAACGTTAAGTTTTAGCTTATAGCTAACGGGTAGAAGTGAGAACCCCTTGAATACGTAACGAAACATAACGTTGGTATTTCGTGTTAGAAGGAAGCTTGTTGTTATATGTTTCAACAGGTTAATTATTTAGTAGGGAGATATGCGAGGGACTGCCTGCTGTGGTCTACGTTATGTAAACATTCACGCTGTTAAATATTTATTGCTATCCTTTCTCCACCTCAATTTAAAACTACTTTTCTCTTATTATTTACGACACACCCTAAATTTTTTCCCCCGAAAATTTATTTTGATTTCGATAAAACATTTCTTAGTCTTCATTAAAAAAAGATTTTAATTATAACTGTTACCACTAAAAGCGTTCTGTTTATACTTCTGTGTTTTGTTTACGCTTTCTTTAACATTCTGTTTTATTTAATACAGAGTTTTGTTTCATTTTAAAAACCATTACCTAGTATTTTTACTAGGTTTTATTTTTTAATTTTATTATTTATCGATTCTTAAAAATAACATAATTTTAAAACATGTAGCTTACATTTCTTTTCATGTATATTCTTGTTTCTAAAATGCTTTATAAAAACATAATATTTCTTCGTATACATTATAGCTCACAAATAACACACATTTAAAAAAAATCCCTTTTGGCACGCCGGAAGGCGGAAGAAGATTTCACCAGTGCTAAGTAGGGGACAAAAAAGATTTCCACATTAAATTTAAGAAAAACTTCCAATGTACTCAATACGACAATGGTTGTATGTGAAAAAAGCTTCACATGTTTACGACAAGTACCATCTTATTACAATTCCAGCAATATTTTGGTCATCCCTTGCTGTAAATGTTGGTCATATCAAAAACCACTTTAAACCGATTCAATATTGTACCTGATATGATTTTTAGAGGTATGATTTTTTTCTTCGAAACCCCATTTTTCCATCCCCGTGCCAGTGGTTGGTGATATCAAAAAACTTTACTTAAATACGTTTTAAATAGTAGCAACTTTAAATAAACTCGATATTTTACTTAATAAGAAAGTTATAGCAATATTTTGCCTTTTCGAAACCCCCCCAAATTTTCACTCGCATGATCCGATATTGGCCATTATCGAACACGACCGAGATTTTGGGACGAGTTATTTTTAAGAAACAATTTGAAAGTAATTGGCGCAAAATTACGGCAGTTATCGTGTCCACAAGAAAGTGAAATATATATATATATATATATATATATATATATATATAAATGCGTATATAAACTTTTGAGCTGACTCGTAGACTGCATAACTATTATGATTATAACACTAGAAAATGTATTAGTATTCTAAAAGTTTTATATCTAATCATCGTTGAAAAATTATATCATTCTCAAAGATAAAAAATAGAAAACTTTCTGTGACCATGTTTAATAAGGAAAGTAAAAAGTAGACTGGTATCCCATTTTCTTTTTCACTAATTCGAAAATACTGTAGCTTATCAGTGTGTATACATCCAACAAAACTGTAGACTTGTCTCTATAAGGGATCCTTTCACTTCGTTTGCCACAAGAAGTGGTTGTAAAATAAACATAATTACTTTTAAAGAAAGCGAAATTAATATAATAATATGTTAATTTCAATATTTAGTTTTAAAAAGATTATTTGCAAAAACATTACAATAATTTAAAACATATAACTAGCACATATTCACAGCTTAATTTAACAATCGTCACCTGGAGATTGAGTATTAAGGTAAGGTAAGATAAAATAATACTATCAATGAAACAAGAACATTAGTTAGCAGTCTTAGTAGATAATAAACAGAGGTAAAACATTACTGAATACAAAAAAAATTGTTACTGCTAATACATCATAGTGTCATCGTAGGAAAAACAACTACTTGCAATATAAAAAAATATATAGATCTATTATAAATAACAATAATTAAAAAAAAAAAAAAAAACAAATTAAAAGAAATTAAAATAAATTTCAAAAAAAGGTAAATTTACTTGTAAAGGTAAATTTACTTTATAAATTATCCACTTATTCCTATATACGTTTTATCGTTAATTCTCATTCTATCTATACAGCAACATTACACATTTACAGTTACTGGTAGATGATAATGAAGTTTTTAGCGTGCGAAAAATATCATAATTCAAATTGGAACTGAATACAAAGAAAATTTAGAAATTACATTTACTCGCACTATTATTTTTCATTTACAATTTACCGATTACATGTATTTTTCAATCATTCAAAGATAATATCTACAAGGATAATTTTATATACGTAAAGATAATTCAGAGGTATTAGAACAGTAGAAAATATAACCGTTTCTACTCCACATATATTGCCATTCCCTTGGCTCAATAGATGGAACAAGTTTTACCGAGATCCGAACCTGGAATATTTTTTTTTTTAGGAAAAATTTATTTTCATTTTCAAATTGGTAGATCGTCTTCCACCTTTTCCAATAATCTTTATTAGATATCGCAAATGTAAATGCCGGAATGAAAAATGTTTAGAATATGAAATATCTTTTTATTTTTAAGGGAAATTTACCTTTTCAATATTTTTTTTAGAAATAAGCTTTTTATTTTTAAGGGTGTTTAAAAAATTATATTCTGGATAATCGAATAATATTACATAATTTTTTGGATTATACAGAGTTTGTTCATTTTCGTTTTATTTATTTATTTTTTTTATTTTATTTGAATGACTTTTTTTTTAAAATATGTAATAAATCTGTAATAAAAATTATATTCTGACTTCCTTTTTGCAAATGTAGGCCTGTATACTTTATGAGTATTTGAAGATAAAAGTCGAAATAATAGAAAGAAATTTCTTTTAAAAACAAAAATTTAACTGAATATATTTTACAAGACATTTTCTGGCTCATCAATTAAAAAAAAATTGGGTTTTGTAAAATAATTTTGAATTATAAAAAAGTATTTTCATTACATTTTATTACGTTTTTTTGGATAATCGTTACTTTTATCATTAAGTTTTAACGTAAATTTTAATTTTCACTGCTTTTGTTGTTTTTTCGTAACGTTCTGTTTTATAACATCAAATTCAATTTAAACTGGTCTATATTTAGGAATTTGTAAAATATGTTTGACTAAATTGTTGAAAAAAATTTGTTAAGAAAAAAATCGACTAGAAAAAACTATAGTATTTGAAATAATAAAACAATATTTTGTGGTTACTAATAAAAAATTCAATTACTAATAAAAATTCGGATATGCAAGATAAAAAGCATAATTACTTAAAAGTGATTTGTCATATGACTGCCCAAAAAAGGATATATAAGGATATATATATAATGTGTTTAGGACGCTTGTACGTACGGATGTATGTTTCATCCACCGTAGCTCAACGGCCTAATCGATTTAGATGTATGATCCCGCGTTGGAATCCTTAAGTTAGGATTCAGAAGAGTCATAGGCTATATAAATATGTATATAAATAAATAAATATATATACATGTGTGTAGTAGTGAAGGTTTGCAGGTTGAAGCACAAACTTTAATGAATTGAATTAATGAAATATGAGCTTATATCCGTGTAACTGAATGATTCAAATCAATCGAATGAATAATATTACAAAAAAATAAAAAATAAATTAGATTTACGTTAAATAAAATAAAATAACATTAAGTAAATTAAAAAAAATTCTGTTAATTAAAAATTTCTTTTTAATTACAATGGGCTTCGAGTGGGGGCTGCTTGTGGGACTAGAGTGGTGAGGTGAGTACCTCTTCACCAATCATCACCCATACTGGTAACAAACGGGGTGTTTCGGGGTGTTGCAATGGGGTTCTCTTATAATATCTCTGCACATAAACGTCCAGTTTTCAAAATTAAAACAGAGTATTTCTTAGAATGCTGAAGGCTAACTTTTAAATGCATCAGGTACACCCTCGATCTAACAGATCACGGTTATTCGGAAATGTTATATCTTCGCAACCAATCTTCCGATTTTCAAAATTCAAACATGGTATTTTCTAGTATAAAACAAAATCACGGTGGAACCAAACCAGAACAAAAACTGCAATGTTTTTTTTCGACAGTCGTGTTATAATTTTTAATAATTATCTCTTGTTTTTTTTTTAACTATTTTGTAACTGAAATTATTTAATTATTATAATTGAACTACACACGAATTACAAATATTAAACTTTTAATATAATTCAACCAAAATTAATATTTTTTTTTACATAATTTTAACTCATATTAAATTCATTTTTATTTAAATATGTTAATTTTTATGCACGACTAAGTTTGATAAATTTAATTTAAAATAGTAAGAATATATTATCTAAAAAAAACAAAATAATAATGTGAACGATATATTTTAATAACAGTTAGTAACTATTTCACTTAAAAATATATGTATTTTTTGTAAAAACAACTGGTCAATTCATTCTATCAAAGTGCAGACGTATCGGATGAAGCTTCACCGTCTAGAAAGCACCTTTTATAAACATAATCTCGTTTATTAATATGTATGTACTATATATATATATATATATATATGTGTGTGTGTGTGTGTGTGTCAGAGCTACCTTAAGTGATTCTTTGTCTTTGGTATACCTGATTACTGTTTCTGGTTAATCAGCGATGCATTTTTCATTTGTAATTTCGATTTCCTTGACAAAAATCATGGATAAAATTTTGATGTCGACATAAGCGGTAATTCAATAACATTTAATAATAATTTTATTAATTTTAAACCGTTACATGATGGTAATTTCTATTTCTAAATTTCACTATGTCAAATAAGTTTTTATGTATCCTCCATCGGGTTGTTTGTTTACATTAACGTGTATAACTTTCCTGAATTTTTCTCGCTATTAATTTATTGTATTATAAATGCATGAATCAGCAATTTACTTATTTGTTATTATAATTTACGTTAACATAATGGCTTTTGTATCGTTTTTTTTTTTGAATCCGAAAATAAATTCCAGATGACGGATTTTATTCGATACTTACCCATTAAGAAGGCGTCAACGTAATTCTACCGTGTAATAATTTATATATATATATTTTTGGACATAAAATATTTTTAATATCTGTAATATAATTTATAATGTTTTATTTGCGGCAGCTAGAAGTTTTTATTACGTCTAGACTCTAACTAAAGGCATTATCGGTTACCACAATTGGCGATGACTTTAGTGGCGCCATTGGAACTTGGTGAGATACGACTCTAAGTAGGTTCTTGCTGGACGATGGTGCGTATTGTTTCACAATTTCACAAGCTTTATTTGTAATGTACTGGTTTCCAACTTTTAAATGCTGGAAACTAGTAGTATCTCCAGATGTGTTGCTGTACTAACGATATGAATTAGTGGAAATGATAGAACCCTCTTCGGTTTTATTTTTAATAGCATTCACTAACTTCACTCTCGGGCACTAACAGAAGGGATGACTATTTTCCCAAATTCCTCAACTATGTTAGGGGTACTCGCGAACATTTATGTTTTCCTTTATTTATTTCTATATACGTTTCATCGTTAATTCTCATTATTCTATCTATACAGCAACATTACACATTTACAGTTACTGGTAGATGATAATGAAGGTTTTAGCGTGCGAAAAATGTCATGCTTCACCGAGATTAAATCCGGGACCTCCAGATGAAAGGCCGAGGGGCTACCAATTTGCCAGGGAGATCGCCAATCCCAAGTGATTATCCCAATTACTTCCTTAACATCTCTTTTCTGTAACTAAATTGTAATTATTGACTATCGTCTATTTCTCTTCTTAATCTTCTATTCAGAATTCTGAATAGGAGCTTTCCTGACAACAAACTTAAACTAATTGCCGTAATAATCTTGATATTTTATTAGTGGTGGCACGTCTACAGGCACTGTGGAACTGTAGAACCTCATATTTCTATTTGATGTTATCGATAAAATTTGATATAATGAGTCATTTTTTTTATAATTCTTTCTTTATACTTGTACAATATGTAATCCTTAAGCTTAATGTCAGTAGCCATACCCCAGTTTATGTTAAGGATTCATAAATCTTTGCACGGAACTGTGCGCTTCGCAGTTCCAGCAGCGTGGTGTTTGGCTGTTGTGCGCATGCGCACAACAGCGAAACTGCTGTGATATAGCATGCATATCATAGCTGCACAGGAAGGCTGTGAGAGAGAGGGTAAAACGGTCGCTCCCGCAGTACCGACCCTGGTTTGCTGGTGGAAGGTAGTTTTTTTTTACTCCGCGTGTTATGGAACGTTCTTTGTTCGTTCTCTTTACTAGTTTAGTCGGTGGAAGGAATATGAAAGTTCGTTTTTTCAGTAGCGATCAGAAGATGGCAGAAAGCAAGGCTCTTTGATTACCAAATTTGTCCAAAAACACGCTGGAAGGGCGAAAGTGTAGGTAATTAGTAAAAAATAATTATGTCTTTGTTTCTGAGCATATAGAAATTTAAACTAAGCACCAGAAGACTATAATGTTTTTAAGCAGACATTTTATTAAGTTATCTAATAATACTAAAAAAATATTATCTGTATTGATATTTTATTATTTATTTGGATAAACCGAATACGGGTTTTAAGCACAATGTGGTTACCATATTCTAGAATGTGATAAAGTGTAGAATTAGATTATCTTGCTTCCAGCTATTCTATTTGATTCATTTTTTTCGGTTCTTCTATTTTACAGAAAACTAACCATGACCTTGAAAAGGCCCAGAAAATTTTTTTTTTGGAGTTTCACTCCTACTAATTTTAGATACAAGCCACCATTGTATTTTACTTAACCTTATTTTTTGAGGATTGAAATATTTTTTCCAAATCCCATTTGTTGCAGATTATATTACACAATTTTAGCATTTTTTATAATAATTATTTACTTAGACACCTACATCTATTGATAACTCAATTTGGTAATAAATCACTAAAATTAAAATTTAATACATAAATAAATTAAAAAAAAAAAAAATAATAAATGCAATGATAATATTAACTTAAGATTTTTGTCTGTGTTGTAAATAGATTTAAGCTAATAAGAAAAAAAATTGTTTCGAACTTTAAAAGTGATTGTTATAGTTTCTGAAGTGATTTTTTTTTCAGTTGGTCTTCAACAAGGAGATAGATAATATTTTTTCATTTTATTTTATAATAAAAGTAATGTACATTGCCAAAAGGAAAATCTGTTGACTGTAAGCTTTTTATTTTAGGATATAAAAGCAATATTCTTCAAACTTGTATCTTGTATTAAGAGATTCATATTCTTACTTTAAAAAATAAGTATCGTCATATTATTATTATTATTTTTTTTGTTCAAATATTCGTAAATATACAAGATATATAAATAACTATAGGAAAATTAATATTTATTTAATTACAATGAAGCTAACGCTACTTTTCAACATAATCCTCGGCTACATTTGGTCACATGTTCCATCTTCCTGTGATCTTTCTTTATCCAATGGTAAATTCTGTTTGTCACTTTATTTTTTAGCATGTCAACAATGTTACTCACTGTTGATGTATATTGTTCTTCCAAATAACAACAATAAGGTGGGCTTTACTGTCCCAAAACTACAACATCACTCTACCGGTAGACGGGTAGGTTTTGAATTTTTTCTGGAAGGTAAAAACAAATGTTTTCAGTCCATACTTTGACATTTGAATTCCGCTCAAAGGATGTATCAAAGATTCATCACAAATTATAATGCGATTTAATTCAGCTTATCTATCATGAACAATGAATTGTACAGTGCAGATAATTTCTTTACAAATTTCAATAATTTCCCAAATACATTTTGCGTTTGCCTTTGCGAATATATATTTCATTAATACAATTTTGCAAAGCGTGAGCCGAAACTTCTACCATTCTTTTGCTATGATGAAATCGGTGATTCTTGTTCAGGCCGACTTAAATTATTCGATCCACTTATAAAAGTTTTCCCTGTAAATACTTATTTTACGACTCTTTTAACATATGCCAATTAATTTCAACCGGATTTACACTTTCAAAAATACAAATTTTATCATAGCATGCTCTTCTATGGTGGAATATAAATATCATGTCGATCTCCGTGGAGGAGTATCCTATCAGCCTTTCATCAGCAGGTCCTGGGTTCGAATCCTGTCAGGCTTGGCGTTTTTCATACGCTACAAATTTCTATATCTCACTTACAAGCTAAAGCTTACGTAGAGCTATCATTAAACCAATAAAAAAAAAAGTATTAAAATATTTTTGAATAAACAAGAGGAGAAGATTAATAATAATCGAAATTATTTTTAAACAGGTGTTATTTTATATCTTAGGAATGCTTGCTTGAACGACAGACATTTTTAGTTTATTTTATTAAATCGTTTTTCCAATTTAACCATTGGTATTTTAATTATTGACTACTAAAATAAACATTATATTAACTATAATAATATTAATGTCAAAATAATGTAATTATAATATTATTATAATTAACTTATTAAAACTATTTTAATGGTTAGCTTGTCATCCATATTTAAAATTATAGAATAATATAAGGTATAGATATTTTTTCACGTTCGTCTATTTATATTTTAAACTCAAATTTTCCAAAAAAATTCTTAACATCTGGCTTTTTTTAAATTTATCTCAATTTTATGCAATGTAATCGAAGCAAATGGATTATACTATTAATCTATGCAAAAGAAATTAATTTAATTTAAAATATTTAAAAATAAAAAATTATTTCAATCGTTGGCTGTAATTATTTGTTATTACAGTATTAACTCTTTACAAAAGTAAGTATCATGCATATTACACAATCAATTACAATTTAGGTGACATGGTACAGAAGGGTATTTGTTAAATATAAGGTTGATATGAAATTAGTAACCAACACAAATACTTTTTTAAATAAAATTATCCTGACATGATATTCTTTTTATATTTTTAATTATTTTTTCGAATAATTTACTCAATATTTATTTCATCTACGTTGTTTTTTTGAAATATTATTTTCTAATTAAACAATTAAAAATGTAGAGATTATTCAAATGCGAATCAAATCTAAATGAATCTAATTAAAATTTTAATTAGTAAAGATAATTAATTAAGCAGTTATAAAACATTTTGTTTGCTTGTTTGCTTTTATATATGTATTTAGTATCCTATTTGCATAAATGATTTACATTACAAACATCAAATTGTAATCTCGTAAATCCTTTAAAATAAACATTTAGGTTTTTATTTCTAACTGATTCTCGTTCTACATGAAAATCAGCTTAAAAAAAGCAGAGCAGCTAACGCTGTTTTGGTATAAACTTGGTTATCGGCTTAAATTATTGTACATAGAGGTGTAATGTTCGAAATTACTTAAGAATTTAAATTTCTCTGTGTATTTTTATTTTATTCTTTTAAATAATATATTTTTTTATCACGTTTACATTATGTGATAGTAATTTTAAGATACATGTCAGTACTTCTTTATTTTACTCGCGCTCTTTCAAAGCTGTTGCGTGTTCTATGTCTAGTGTGAACAGCATTACTACTTTTTAATAGTTCTTAATAAAACAATTAAATTCAAGGGAATTTTTAGGAATTAAAGTACAATGTATTTTAATCTTTAAAATGCTACTAACACTGTCACTGATCATGAGAACAAATAACTCAAGTACTATAATATGTTTTTCTACAATGTATCATCTATGATGATTTAGTCGTTTGTCTTTAGCATCACTTTTACCTAATTAAGTTGTGTTTTTGTGATTGAAGTTTGTTTACTTTAACTGTTTTTACAATTTTATATATATATAGAAAACATTTCTAGAACACTGTTTCCGATAATTACATGTTAAAAGAAAGCCTGAATTTTATTACATTTGAGTTTGTAAAAAACAACCATAACCACAAAAATTATGGTGCATTATATATATTAATAATAATAATTTCAAATTAGCAAATTATTTTTTAATTATTAATGGTATAATCAATATTTAAAATTTATTTATTTTTTCAATCTAGTCTCTTCTCGTTGTATCAGAAATCCCAGAGGACTTCACATCTTCACAATTAAAATTTAATTAATTATTTTTTCATTTTTGAAAGTATATGTTTGAAGCGTAGCTTTATATGGAAGTGAAACTTGGACGATCGGATTACCTGAGAAGAAAAGATTAGAAGATTTTGAAATGTGGTATTATAGGAGAATGTTAAGAATCAGATGGGTGGTTAAAGTGATAAATGTAGATGTGTTTCGGCAAAATGATGACGAAAGAAGCATTTGGAAAAATGTAGTTAAAAGATCAGACAGACTTATAAGCCACATATTAAGGAATCCTGGAATAGTCGCTTTAATATTGGACGGACAGGTAGATGGGAAAATTTGTGTAGGCAGGCAACGTTTGGAATATATAAAACAAATTTTTAGGGAGGTAGGATGTCGGGAGTATATCGAAATAAAATGACTGGCATTAGATAGGAAATCTTGAAGAGCTGCATCAACCAGTCAATTGACTGATGAAAAAAAAAATTAATAGCACATTTTTTATAAAAAAAAAAAAAAAAAAAAAAAAAAAAATTAAATAAATTTATTTTTATTTTTGTGATTAATGGGACAATTAAGATTACATCAAAATTAAAGCAAATTCTTTAAATGGGGATTTATTTTCAAATTGATATAAAAAAAAGGCTAAACTTTTATTGTATTTGTGTGTAATTTGTTTTATTATCTACTCAGAATTTTGGCTATATTACATATCTATAATCATTTAAAAGCCTTAAATCTGTTCGTTATACCAAGAAAAGAATATGAATATTTTAATATATTACATGAAGTCAGAAAAAAACCTTTTGACAAATTAAAAAAAATTATATTTTTTCTTAATGAATGATGGGAACATCATTTTATTTTCTTACTGTATATGTTTATAGATCAATATGTCAGTACTTTTATGATATAATTGTTTTTGAATTTCGAATCATCTTTTGTTATAGAATTAATTTAATAAATAAATAATGATTAATAAATTGATAAAACTTTTAATTTTTGAATGTTATGAACAACGAATTTTGTAAATTTTTAATCAACTGTTTGAAAGTTTTCCTCCAACAAGTTTTGTTAGTGTTTCATTTGGATTTTCTATGGACCGTTGTCATCAATGTTAGTTTGCATTTTATTTATTTAGTAGAAAAAAGGTGGGCCTACTGCTCGCCGCGGAAATATTACATGGATTATGTTTCATTGCATATGATTTTGTAAAATGTTTTTGACAATTGCAACTGAATAACGTTCATAAATTTAGCGAACTAACAACAACAAAAACTTTTACAACGATAAGCTTTAAAATCCTGAATATATTTAGTTGTTTCTTGATTTGTGATTATTTTAACACAGCTCTAACCCCAATGTTTTCCCTTTTCATCTCCAAAACATAATATAATTTCAGATACATCGTTCATATAAAGAAGTATAAACGTTCAAACGAATGAATCGTTCGTGCACTGTGCTCAGCTGCCCGGCGCACCACGTGGTCTGCTCTGCGCCATTAGAAACTAAAATAAAAATGTGAGCACGTGCATCAAAGAAACAAATCCACGCACCAACCTGTTTTATGGAAAGTAATTTATTTAGGTTTGGTTTAAATTTTTTTTATTCTTTTCCTTGTTGCGCTTTTGTTCTTCTGTTTTACCTTTGTCCCTTATGCTTTTTTTTATATAAATTCTGTAGATTTTGTATTTTATTTATAAAAATTTCTCTGCTTTACATTTCCTCTTTCTTTATATTTAGTTCTTCCATTAATTTAAAGTGATTTGATTTACTCCTATATGTTAAAAAATAGTTAATTATTTTCCTCTTTAACCTGTTTTACTACTTTATTTAAATGTTCAAAAAAGCATAACGTCATTTTTGTACTGAGTCAATAATTTTTTTTAAATTTATAATAAATATACTTCTTCACTTAATTTTAGTATATTTTTACTTTTGCACATTAGGCTTCATAATTTCCTTTTAAGATTTTATTTATTTTTCAGTTATTTGCTAACGTTATTGTTTGTGCTACGAGGTGTATGAGAAACGTAATGAGACTGAATATTTACATACCAAAGTTTTTATTTTTTTCAAACAACAATATTATCTCCTGCAAAGTAGTTCCCTTGACCAGCTATACACCGGCATAGTCGTTGTTCCCACTCCTGGTATTAGCGCTGGATGGCTTCAACTGGTAGGGCTTTTAACTGGTCGGTCACAGTCTTTTGAATGTTCTCCAGAGTTCCAAAATGACGTCCTTTTAAGAGATGTTTCAATTTCGGGAAAAGGAAAAAGTCACAAGGATTCAAATCAGGTGAATAGAGTGTTAAGGAACAGTAGGAATGCGTTTTGAGGTAAAAAATTCCGTGATGGAAATGGCCGTGTGACACGGGGCATTTTCATGATGAAGACACTTTGTCTGGTCTCACGCGAATCACTCTTTTCCTGAGCCTTTCAAGGACACTTTTGTAAAACACTTGGTTGACAGTTGGTTCTTGAGGAAAAAATTCTTTATGCACGATACTCCTACTGTCAAAAAAGCAAATCAGCATGGTTTTGATCTTTGATTTGCTCATTCGACATTTTTTCGGTAGAGGAAATGACGGAATGTGCCACTCTTCACTTTGCCGCTTTGTTTCAGGATCGTACTCAAATATCCAGGATGTGATCACACGATTGAAGAATCTTGGTCATTGTCAATCCTCTCAAGAAGCTGAACGCACACATTTCTTCCATTGTCCTTGTGTTCCGTTGTGAGGTTTTTCGGCACCAATTTCGCACAAACCTTTCGCATGTCCAAATTGTCTGTCGAAATTTGATGTACGGTGAAAGTGTTTAAATTTAACTGTTCACTCATCATCCTTATTGTTAAATGACGGTCTGATCTCACAAGAAGGCTCACACGCTCAACGTTTTCGTCAGATTTTGAAGTTGAAGGTCTTCCTGAGCGAGGTTGATCTTCAACGTGTTCTCGGCCTTCCAAAAATGATTTGTGCCAGTGGAAAACTTGTGCTCTTGATAAGCAATGTTCCCCATAGACCTGTTTCAACTTTTCAAACGTCACTCACGGATTCCGTGAGTGACGTTTAACACGTTAAACTTGTGAAGTTTAACACAAAACTTGATTGCACAACGTTGTTCTAAATTCCGATGTTCCATTTTCGTAGCACACAACAAAAACACAACTTCACTGTTGGCGCTGTCAAAAATAATGTGTTAGCTGAACGGAGTTGAAACTCGTACTGAGCATGTGGAAGGGATAAACAAACCGTTCTAGCACAGACCGGTAGACACAGCTTTGCTAGATCGCTTGCAGTGTTACCAATCTCATTACTTTTCTCACACACCTCGTATATATAAACATTTATTGTGTCGAGTAATATCCGCCTTTGTTAGGGTAACTCCTCTATGTATTTACTACTGGTTCAAATAATAAATAAATGGCATTTATCACTTCGTAATTAGATAAAACTCCTTTAATATTTGAATGGTTAATGCACGATAATATATAAGTGTATATAAATGCATTTAATGATTTCATAAATGATACATTCTTAAAGAATACATATATATTATATTTTGTAAGTTTGTACGTTGAGTCAATGAAGATTGAGACAAAAAGACCTTTTAAGTTTTTTTGGGGATGTTTTAATTTTTCTATACTTATTTTTAAAAATAATTAGATAAAATAACATTCCGAAATGTACTTATTTTGAATACAGTTTTCGGTCAGTTGGAATAATGTATTAAAAGTATATATATATGTGACTGTATGTATATATGCATATATACATACTAATAGACTGTATACATATGTACATATGGATGTATAATATACATTTATGTATATATGTATGTATATATATATATAATCAGTATGAATGTAGAATGAAAATAGTCCCTTTTTTGTTTTTTGACCAGTGTAGGTTGAAATTTTAGGTTACACATAAAACTGTTCTCTAAATGGGAAACTACGAAAAACTCTTTAAATGATTAATGTTCTGAATTTTTATTCGTAGTTATGCCCGGTGTTATATTATCATATAAATTTGTTTAAAAAATAAAATAAAATTACTTGGAGCAATAATTTATCACTTGAATACGTTAGAAAATATTAGATATTAAATAATACATTTTTTTCCCCGGAATATTTCTTTTTTTTGTAATTTTTATGAAGTTTTTTAGTATTTTCATTTAGAATATGAAATTAAATGAGGGACTAACTCGACAACAAAGCAAAGAAGTAGGTCAACGGAAATGAGAGATTGCAAGGCTTTTTGTTTTGTATTGTGATCAAATAATACTTCACGCAACCTTGTTTTAATCGTGATTATGCTGGATGCTCGTTTTTTTGTGTCTCTCTTTTTTATGCTTTATTTCATCTTTTTTTTTTTTTGAGTCTTATATGTTTAATTAAAAATTAGTAATGAATATGTTTTTGAAATTGTTAATATTATTACAATGGCAATTCATCTACAATAATTTAATTTTAACTTTTAATTTGTTCTACCTTTAATTTTTTTTTCTTTTTGTTTGAGTTTATATTTGTTTAATTTAGATCAGTCAGATGGTTTTTATTCCCAGTTTTTATTCCATGTTGTAAATTTTACATTTATCTATATAGATACGGCGTTGGTAGTAATTCCCTTTAAAATACCTACGTTTCACAAAATCCAATAGAAATATTACAGTAATTTTATTCATTACGGTTGGTTCCATTGGTATAATACATTTTTTTTTCTTGCGAATCGGTTCTGTATTTTTAACGGGAATTTTTTTCTATATTATTTAATTGTAAAGCTGTATATGGTTAATGTTATTTCTTTTTTAATACCAATTTTTTATTTAATTCCTTAATAACCCTTTTTTGCTTTTTTATAATTCTTAGTCATTTTAATGTGGTTTTCTTTTTCTGTTTCGGCTCTGGAACCACCGTAAGGAATTACATCATAGGATGAGTGAGGATGATATATATATGAATGGTAGTTATGAATGAAGTTTAGTCATGTACAGTTTCAGGTCAACCATTCATAAGATGTGTGATTAATTGAAACTAAAATACCAAAGAATACAGGTAATTCACAATTTAGTATTCACATCTATAAAATTAACTGCCTTTGCTAGGATTTGCACCTTAGGACCCTTGACTTTGAAATCAGCTTCGCGATGATAAGTTCACCACTAGATCAACCCGGTGGATCATTTTTATAGGTTATGTTTTAATTTTCAACTTAAAGTTTTATGGTTAATATTTGTCCATCATTATTAACAACTTATTTTTCATCAATACCGTGGTGTAACAATTAGTGATTATTGTTTTTAAAACTTGATTAAAGTAATTAAAGTAAAACGTGTCAAATTTAAAACGTGGAGTAAATTATATTGATCTTCTTAAGTTTAATGGTTATAATAAATATAATTACTTTTAAAAAAAAATAATTAGTATAGCCAGAATTACATTCATGTAAAGGAGAAAACCATATTAACCAAATGTTTAACAACAAAAAAATTGCTTGAATTTCGGGAAAGGGAAATAAACCAAACATATATTTATCATTAGAATTCTCTTTTGAAAGAGGCTGAAGCTGTTACTTTAACAAATTAAGAAAGAAATCTTATTCACTATTTTTAAACAGCAGTGGTGTTAGCTAGAGACAGTTTATAACTGCTTTTAGCTTTCTGTGTGCTGCGGTAAGAAAACATGAATTTAAAAATCATATCGGAGATATAAATGTGACTAGAGATGTTTATTTTTTTAAAATTTAATCATCATTTGTACTCACAAAGATTAATTAATTAACAAACTTATACAAATTTTTTTACGTGATAATTTTCCAAATTATGTTTTAAAATTAATTTATTTTTCATTACTTTATTATAGGTTACGGCATAGAATTTCTAGTTGGTATGGCATTTAAAAAAGTAAAATTAGGCTACTAATGTAATAAAAATTCGTTTACTAACTGTGTTTTATTGTTTTAACAATTAAATAACCACGTGAATAAAAGTGTTCAATTTGTATAATTATGGACTTTGAAGGAAAAAAAGCATAACATCAATTAACTCCCTTATATTACGACTAATCTGATTGCCACCTTATAGCAGCTACTGATTTGATGATTAGGATAAATCAATTTTTGTAGTTTTTTAAAAAAGTGCCTTGCCTGACTGGGAATCGAATTCAACGTCTCCGGTTGAAAGACAGAGACGCTATCATTCCGCCAGGAAGATCGGTGTAATTTCCAAGTAGCGCTTAGGTTATAATTTGTCCCTTTATTTTGTGAACTTATCTACTAGGAATTTTTTGTTTTTTAGGAGCGGAATAATGATAAAATAACGGCGAATTTGATATAAGAATAGCAAATTTAAGGTCATAAAATAAATGTCCTTTACCTCAGTCCAAAAGTGAAATGTGTTTTTTTTTTTTTTGTAGTAGGAAGGAAAATTTTTATAGGCATAATGTGGTTTTGAATCACATTATATTAATATGAGACCTTCTTTTGTGGGTCTTCGCAATAAAGCCATTCCCATTTTACAACATGGGATTCCGAGTCCACCTTACGGTATTATCCCGTATGTTACGTTTCACTTAACACCCTGCACTTTTGTTGGCCTCGCACTTTCGTTTTATTTGTGTAAGATTCAGAGGAAATTATTTACTCCTACCCTTCTTCCTCCGTCTTTGTTCGGATAATGTTCATCATTATCGAGGATACTATGTGCCACGTCCTTTCTATACGCATCATAGTCCCCATGATGTTATTTGGGAAAACTACGCCGAATTCTCTATGCTGCCCACAAACTGATTGCCCACAAACGTTGTATTCTTCGGTGTCTTTCTCTCCGCAGTAATCTCACTCTGCAGAGAGTATCAATCCCGCACGCCCAGTTATGCTTTGAAATACCATTGTCCGGTAAGAAACTGGGTCGACTCCTACTATAATTCCCCTTGCTTATGGTTTATTCAACTCTGGATGGCCTTTGGGTCCGACCATCTGTCCTTCGTCGACAGCTCTATCTCTCCTGCCATTTGAGGGCAAGCGAAGCCTCCGCATCTGCCCAGTACATCTCCTCTCTTTTTCAGACGAGAACCTTCAATGGTGCAAGTCCGGTCACTATACCAACGGCAACATCCGGTATGGTACAATCCGAGACGGCGAAAGTGAAGCCCAATCTTTTGCAACGCGAGACACTAATATTTATCGCCTCGTTCCCAGTGTCTGTATAACCGTCCGTTCCGTCTTGGCCATCTTAATGAGTGCCATGTTGGTAGAAAAATCGGTCAGGACTGCCCCAATGGAAGAAATGAAATTTTTAAAAGGAATTTTTGTCATTTCCTTTCTACAGTTTATAAGAGGTTACACAGTTTATTCAGTAAAGTAAGGTAACGGGTAAATTTCCTCATTAATAAAAAGAATGGTTACTGAAGTTTGTTGATGTTGAAATCTTTTTCCGAACTCACATATGCATAAATTCTTTCTTTTTTTAGATTTTTTTGTAAAAATAATAGTAACTGAATCCATATGCAATCTTGATTAGGATTTACACAACATCCAATGGCTATATATTTAAGCAGTTGGACCTGTCCATTGTTTTCTTTAGTATTTATTTTTTTATAAAATGTTCATAAACTCAGTTCTGAATTTTTTTCTATGAGGTACCTAATTACCTATTGATTAAGTAGTAAATATTTTGTGCTTATTATTTAAATTTGTATATAACATGTTTAACCTTTTGTTTACCTATGTGTTATTCATTATTGATTAATTTTGCACATTCTTTTCTTGTACAATACTGCCTAAATACAGTTCTGTTTACTGGTAATTTTATGGAGTAAACAGATAAAAAAGTAATTCAACAGTGGAGAATACATAAATGAGAAATTAAAACGTATTAATAAATTAACTGAATAAAAAATTAATTATTTCATTACTCCATACATCTTATAATTGTTAAATAATCAAGCAGTAGCTTAGATGCAAATAAGGAACTCAAAAATGGGTTGTCAAATCAAAATATTGACAAATTGAAGACAGCAAACCATACAGATTTTCTTCATATTAAAGCAAATATTAAATAAAGAATACAGAAAATCAATAGCACCATAAAAAAATTCACAAGATGGTTATAGATTATTTTTAGCACAGTTCGTTTTTTTTTTATTAATATCACATACCTTATAGTATTTTAAACAAATTTAAATTAAAAAAATTTATATTTGTATCTACTTAAACAACTTAGTTTTGATATGATGCTTGATATATATTCACGTAGACTTGAAAATTTATTTAAATAAAAAAGTAACTTGAATTGAAAAATTCTAGTATCCGAAAATTAATGGTAATAAAATTTGTTTATCTATTCGATTACAAGAATTTTAATTTCTTCACAGTCTCAAGCTCATTTCACCTTAATTTTTGATTAGTTTTTAGGAAACTGAAAGCTCGGATTAATGTTTTCCAACATTTAATTTACCTTTAACATTCGTAGACTATTTACATGAAATTTTGTACGTATGTATTGAATGGACGTATGTATTTAATTTCATACATCAACCGTTTATATTTAATAAATGACTATTTTTGTGCTATTTACATGTGAATATATATATATTCTCTTCAAATCTAGGGAAATATCATTCAATGTGAACAAAATAGAATATAACTATATGTTATTTCATTCAGTATGACAGTTTAATTATTGTATTTTGATATGTAAAAGACAGTGATTGATACTTTTTAATATGTTTTTTCTTTGTATTCTTTTTGTTATTCAGGTGGCATGGATACACATCGATCGTCAAATGATTCTCACAATACATCGTCACGTTATCGCCAGAGTGCCGCGGTTTAGTGTTTCGCATGATAACCAAAAAACTTGGTTATTACATGTCAGCGGTGTACAACAGGAAGATAGAGGTTATTATATGTGCCAAGTTAATACAAATCCAATGATTAGTCAAGTTGGATATCTTCAAGTAGTCGGTCAGTTACCTAATACATTTTCATTTTTTATTTTATATTTAACATATTTGTATCAAAATTTTTTCTGTGTAATTTCTGGTATTTTTAATTTTACGTACATAATTACGCACGCACGCGCAACACGTATGTACAATACTAATTGAAGTATGTGCAGTACTTCTTCGTATGTGTAGATAATTAATTTTAAGATAAGAATCCTTATTTTTTCTTAGAGATTGCCAAAATAATTTTTCTTATTCTCTCTACACATCTTTAGAATTAACGATATCAAATTTCAGTTTTATAGTGATCTGGTAAATGGAAAATTAGTGATATAATGATGACAAAATCCTTGTGGACTTTATCATTCATTTGTAAATCTAGTACCTCACCGATTTGACACTGCTGGTTTAAATATTTCCAGAACTTCTGTATTATTGAACTGCAGATAGAAAGAAAGAGATTGAAACAAATTTTTTACTAATCTTAAGAAAGATTTAAAAGGTGATGTTGGTTTCAAGAAAATCTATTTTTAATTTCCCCTCCTGAATTAAATCTTTCTATTAAATTTGTTAGAAATATCTAGGAGAATTATGAAATCCATCCTTAATTTTGTTTCAATTTCTTAAGGAATGATTAAAAGATTAGCCCAATGATTTTTTTTTTATTACTAATAAATGCTTTAATAATTCCATGAGGTAGATAATTCTTAAGTCCGGAACATATCGTCTACGTTCCACGTCCAAAACGGTAACAGCTGGACATGAGTACAATAAGCATAGCTGGCTAAAGGGGCTCCGAGTATTTATCGAACAAGTTATTATTTTTGATAGCAATGATCCCAACCTGTTTCCAAATACAAACATTATTTAGGTCGGGAATCATTGTTGGAAACAATGATGTAGTATCCGACCTGTCACTACTGGACTGGATTCTTTGGTCACCTGCAGATCATGTTTATTACTAAACGATATTTGGATACGGACTTATAACTTCTTTCGAGGTAGGAATGTAGCGGCTAGGGTCGATGATAAAACAGAGACCCCTTCCGTTGTCCGCATGATTCCACCGCGATGGCAGGCATAATAAGTACATGTATTTCGTTGCTTTGAGGACCTGGAGGCTTCGGTGGTGAGTAGAGGTCTGGGGTCAGTGCAGAAATTACGCATTCGCTTTCTTAATTTTTTTCTTTTCAGTGGAATTTTTTTCGTTCTTTTGAAACAAAATAAACTTGTTCAAAACGACTTAATGATTAGAGGGGAAAAATGTGTAAGATTCGGAGTCAAGAGTCTGATATCGTATACGAGCAGAAAACTCAGTAGGAAAAAAAAATATCTACATGGTTATCCACGAGCGGCTTTCAGATGAAATTCGAGAACAAATATCACACCGTTTTTCGTTGCTTAATAAACATATTTATGATGAAGAGACTGAAGAATTTTCACATCGGTTGACTGTTGTAAAAGTGCATCGAGGAGAAAAATTACGAAACAGCTTATTAATGACGTACTCATTTACATAGAATATGTCAGCTATCGAGTAATCTAAATCACGTTTTTAATTAAGAAGTTTATAGAAAAGCGTTTTGCTCAATACTGTTTTATTAGGTCCAGTACCAATCAGTGTTGTAAGAACTGGTGCTGTACATGAATAGTTGGTAAAAATATGTGTTGGTCAAATTGAAAACCTTCTTTTGAATCCGGTTAAAAAATAAACATTTCTTATCGTTTTGTGGAAATTTCTCTAACCCAAATTGACGTATAAAAAGTTACGATTACTCTGCTACCAAAATGGTTCCTATTTGCATCCGATTTGGTTTTTAGGATATTTCTTGATTACATTTAAAAAAAAAGCAACAATAATAACGTTACATAAATAGTAATTATAATACTTGCCCATTCATATACTATAATGTGTGGTTTTAAAAATCCCTTTCGGCACGCTGGGAGGCGGAGGTAGATTTCACCGGTACTAAGTAGGGTATAAAAAATATTTCCACCTTAAGGTTAAGAAAAACTTCAAATTTACTCAGTACGACAATGGTTCCATGTGAAAAAAGTTTCACTTGGTAGCATACGACAAGCCGCATCATACAATTCCAGCAAAATTTTTGTCATCCCTTGTCATAAGAGTTGGTCATATCAAAAATTGTTTTACACAAAAGTTTCAGGTAATGTTCAGAAGACTAAGGACCACTTTAAATCGAATCAATACTGTGCCTATTAAGGGAGGTATGATTTTATGTCTGCGAAACCCCGTTTTTCCACCCCCTGGGCCAATCGTTGATGATATCAGAAGAGTTTATTTAGATAGGTTTTAGGCTCTTATCAAAAGAATAGTAGAAACATTAAACGAATTCGATTTTTACTTAGTAAAAAAATTATAACGATATTTTATTTTTCAAAACCCCCCCATTCTCACCACTGAGATCCGATTTTGGCCGTTAACGAACTCGATCGAGATTTTGGGACGAGTGAATTTTAAGGAACAATTTGAAAGTTATTGGCGCAAAATTACGGCAGTTATCGTGTCCACAAGAAATTTAAATATATATCTTTATATATATATTTCTTGTGTGCGTGTGTGTGAAAGTGAACTCCTCCTAAACGGCTGGACTGATTTTGATGAAATTTTGTGTGTGTTCAAGGGGATTCGAGAATGATTTAGATTCACAATTTGGTGCACTGGAAAATGTTTTTTAATTAATTTTTTATTTATAAGTAGTTGTTGATTTTGGAATGTTTTACATTGGATCCGGCAAACTGCACTACCATCGCAGTATCGAATATTCAATAATATTCTGTTTTAATTTTAGTTTGTCCCGACAGTTAGTGCTGCGATCAAATTGAGAAAAATATTTCGTATTTTGTGTTATTATTGTGTTACAAAAAATCGCGAGAAAACAGTTTTTTAATGAATAAGAGGCTAATAAATCAGATGGAAATGTAAACAAAGGAAAACCAATCAGATCAATGCAAGATGGCCGCTGTCAAACACAACGACCAATCACAAAGAGCCCGTATGGCCGTTGCCAATGTAAACAAAATCACAACTGATTAAGTAACAAGTAGGCAGCACTGCGATCGCGTTTAGAATTGTGAGCTTACTGAGAAATATTATATTATTATTTATTGAAATAACGTTTTAAAGTGTAATTAAAAAATATACATTGTGCAAATTTGTAAGGTATAGTTTTGAAGTGAAAATGTTTTTTTAATTTATTTATGTGTTGTTGATCTTGGGATGGTTAAGGTTCACAATTTGGTCCGGTAGGCAGCGTGTGGGTCCGGTAGGCAGAGCTGTGATAGCGTTTCAGAAGTTTTTTTTTAATTTTTGGTTTATCAGTCAAACCCGGTAGTTGGTGCTGCGATCGGATTCTAGGAATTTTTTTTTATTTTGTTGCTTTTTCGCATATCAGTTACTTGCGTCGTAGCTTAGTGTTGTTCTTACATTAAAATTCGTATTTAGAGAATAGTTTGAATTAAATCCGATAGCTAGTGCTGTTCTGACAATTGGATTTATTTACATTCTGAATTTTATAAAGTTAAAGGTGAAATTTTATAAGGTTCCGTAATGTTTTGTAAGTTTCTTAATGTTCAGTATTAATTCTAATGATTTTGCAGCCACAACACTTTTCGTTAAAAAATTATTTTCCACCGAATACTGTGATTAAAGATTGGTGTGAATTAAATCCGATAGGTAGCGCTGTTGTTTTGCCATTTGGATTTGTTTACATTCTGACTTTTATAAAGTGAAAGGTTAAATTTTGTTAAATTGCTAATGTTCAGTTTTTTAAGGTTTTATGAAACTTTCAATTGTTGTCATTTAATCTGTATGTATACTCAGATCTAGCAATAGTATTGCCGAGTCTGCTAGAATTGCGCGCTTATTGCGAATATTATATTATATTATTATTTATTGAAATAACGTTTTAAAGTTTAATTAAAAAATGTACATTGTGCAAATTTGTAAGGTGCAGTATTGAAGTGAGTATTTTACATGATTTTTCATGAATTTTAATGATGTATACACGTGCATTCAATAACAATCAACTTAACCTACAAATTTAAATTGTCACTTCTCATTTGATTCTATGCAACTTATGAAGTATTGAACGGCTCTTTGAAAATAAAAATTTTAGTTTGTAAAATAAATTATAACATTTATAGAATTAAAATATAAGTTACTTATTATATAGTTTAAAGTATATTTAAAAAATTGAATTTATAATTTTTTAGCTGATTAATTTTATAAAAAGTTTTCTAAAATTATTTTTAATTTACAATTATCTAAAATTTGGTAAAATAGATGTTAAAATAAAGAATGTGAAAAATGATAAAAATTTCAACTAAAATTTTAACTACGTTGCTTTTTTACAGTGCTTTAATTTTTGTATTAATTGATTAATTAAGCTGTTACATGGTTATGAAACATCAAAATTATTAAATAAAAAAAAAAAATATGTAGGAGGTACTTTTTTAGAATGATGTTAAGTGAAAATTAGTAGTAATGTGGATGAAAATTTATTAATTACACTAATTATTAATTTTACGACGTTTCGATTTTTTAATTCAATTTTCATCAGACATCTCAATATTTAGTGAAAATAAATATTAACCATACTGCACATAATTATTCAATAAACCCATTACAATAATACAACAATCACAAACTGATAATATCATACTAATAGTCATTTTAATGAAATTTAGAACACATTCCTGCTAATTTTAACTTAATTAAGTTACTTATATTTATGTGTGTGCATTTATTACAGAATAATGCCGCGTCAGGACAACGTCTGTCGGGTCCGCTAGTATATATATATATATATATATATATATATATATATATATATATAAATTTTTGAGCTGACGGTGGGTTTGGGGTCTGGCGAATGTGAAACGCGAAGATGGGTCAAAATTTTTGGGAAGTATAGTCATGGTACCCATTACAATAGGTAGCTTTCTTATGAAATCTACCTAAAATATAACGAACATATTTTGGGCTTGTTTTGAAGAACGAAATTTCATAATTTGAAGTAAAGTGTTTTATTGATTTTTGAGTCAAATGTTATAATCCTGTATTACAGTGATTATTCTGATATAAGCATGTCAATTAAACACGTTCAACTGTTCTCAAAGAGTGATGTATTTATTAATACATCTGTGTAAAATAATTAATTAAAATAAATTTTATTATTATTTTTTTTAATAGAATTTGAGTTATTCATTTGTTCATTTGTGTAAAAGAATGATATTACTTTACTATTAATCTATTTACTATCCTATTATATTTATACTGTTGTGTTATATACTATACTACTACATTGTGTTATATGTTATATGTGTTGTAACATATGTGTTATATGTTATATGTGTTATAACATATGTGTTATATGTTATGTGTTATATGTTTGTGATATTCTTGACTGAAGAAACTTTAAATTAATTTTTTTTTTTTGTATTAAACGAAAAACATTTACTTTTTTTTTAAAACTATACATATACATTCATTCATTCATCGGGTGAGACTGTAATTTTTTTCCCGCAAAGAATACTAAATAATAGATTATTTATCGAAATTAGCTCTAATCTGAACAAAGTTGTTGCTTTTTCTTTGGAAATCAGTTGAAATACAAATAGAATAAACTTAAGCAATAAAAGAATTATAGTGCAAGTTGGAAAATTTTGTTAAAAAGGGAAGACGTAAAACACTTAATAGTTTGATCGCATTATTCGCCCTTTAAATCTTAATCGTGACATTATTTCTACAAAACAATAATCTTATGCCAATATTGCTGTTGTTAAAATATTTTGCTAAATGTTACATTTTACAAAACTCGTAAAATGAAATTCTTAGTTGTTACACAATTTATCTTCATGAAATTGTATTACCGATTAGAAAACGCGACAAGAGCATGCACTTAATGTAATTAACGTTATTTAGCGTAATTTTTACAGTCTGTAAAATAATAGGTCGGTCAATATGTATTAATGAGTTTGTTGTGATTGCTCAATACTAAACATTATTATATAGGTGTACATAAAGTTTTGCAGTCCACCTGTAAAACAGACTACATTTATTTAACGACAACGGTAATTTAATTATCCATTAGAGGAAACTACCCGAATTATATTTTTAATTTTTTTTCGTTTATATGTCACAATAAATAGTCAAAATATTTACCTTGAGCGTTTATGCATGCAACATTCCTTAGAAATGATGCATTGATGTTAGAGACTGGAGATCATTAATATTTCCTATCAATACATCCAAAACGTACGAGTCGTTTTTGAAAACATTATCTTTCAGATTACCCCATAAGTAAAAAACAATACTTGTGAAAGAAATGTGGTGGGAATAGTTTGCAATAAATTACACGGTCATTGAAAAAATAGTTGAATTTACAAAGTGGGGTGAACATACTTGCTGTAACCAACATCAAGTTTCAATCAAGTCTACGAAATTTGTAATAATTTCTGAACACCATTCTGCAAGTTAATATATCTGTTAACAAAATGGGTACTCTCCATTGAATAAATCATACCAACTTTTTAGGAAAACAATATGGCATTCATAATAAATTAAAGGATTTTCTGAACTTCATATTCTATTTTTCTGGCTGTTAACAGTGTACAGAACGATGTAACCTCTCTTCTTTTAATAAAAGCAAACATTGCCCAAAACACGACCAACATTTTAAATGAAAGGTTTAAGCAATCAAAAGCAGTGTTTCTTAACCTTTTACGTGAGCCGCACCCCTTTGAATGTGAAAAACGGTCTTCGCACCCCATTGAAAAATACATTTCGAAAAATCAGTGTTTTTATCCTTTTATCGTAAATATTTTTTTCCCTATATATCGCATCGATGTAAATTTTTGATGTTTTATTTATTAGAGATTTATTCACAATGACGAACTTAACTGATTTGCCAAAATTCAGCTCCGGTGGAATTATTTCTATGTTAATGTTTAATTTGACTCGACTAATTTCGTTTATTTAGAAACATTTCAGTTTTTTTTCTGGAACGTAAACTCAAATTTTGTATGAACTTTAAACCTTGTATAACACGGATTTGTATTACACGACATTTTGGTGGAACCATATAACCGTGTTATACGAGGCTCGGGTGTATTATTTTAAATTAGTGAGAAAAATTCTTACATTTGTATTATCGACGTATCCTATTTGGGCTTGAATCACTGATCAATACGAATGTATTAAATAGGTAAGGAATGTAAATAATCGGATATTTAAATGCGTACACGTGTCCGTCTCAAGAGATTTTTCAACAAACTGGCGATGACGCAGAAACAATAATAGACTCAGGTAGCAAGTAAGGGAGTGGGAGCGGACGCAGCCAAATCTAACTAACCGTTTTTAAACAAAAAAACAATTAGTTAATGTCATCAAAAATTCAAATACGTAGTTTTTAAATATCGCAAAAATAATATATGTTTAATGTTAGAGGCTGCACCCGCACCACCATAAATACCTTCCTGCACCGCGAGGGGTGCGGGCACTCCCGATTAAGAATCACTGATCTACAGTATTGAAGTTACCAGTTAAAATCGGGTTCTCCAAGTTCTTATAAATCGATTTTAATAAGAGGGAAATTTTACTTTTTTTTGTAGCCTTATGAACAACTCTGAGCTGAAGTTCAGTTTGTAAAGAAACTTTCCGAAATGACTTTCTGAGAAAATGTAAAAGTAACTTATAAATATCGTAAAATAATTTTATCGTGTGATGGAAAATTACGATTAGTTTTCCTAGGTACTTTTCCTATTTCATAAGATGTGGATACTAAATGAAAAACGGTCGATTATTTGGACAGCATCATCGGGAAAATAAACATTCTGGCATTCAGAATCAGACCGACCGACTAAGTAATGTTTCATACTAAATAATTTCCAGTTTTGTGAAAACTTGTTTTACTCCTACTAAAATAATGAAAGAGATGAAAGGACAACGAGTGATGTGATATATACGTTTTGACCTAGTTCAATATAGTCTGAGTAAAGTTTGCATCGTCACTATCCTGTAACCAGAAAATTACAAGACTAGGATCGGGATCCGTTTTGGGTTTCATGACTTTATTAAGAAATTTTTAGTTATTTCATATAAATATACAATAAATATTTTTAGTATACAAATAAATTTTGAAAATAATATTTTATTTATTAATTATTCTTTTGAAAAAATCTTCACTTTTTATTACTTTGTGGCTACAGCAGCGTAGCTATAAATGAAAAGTATAGGAATCGGCCAAAATTTTGGATTTCATTTGTTTCATATATATTGACGTTTCAAGACCACCTTATATTTCAAGAGAGAATGCAAATAAATTAACAGAAAATTTTTTTTTTCAGGTATAAGCACGTATGTTTGTTGACCTGTATATTGTTTGATAAATACGGAACTGTCTCAACATACTTAAATATGGCTAAAATATATTTATATATATGGGTATTATTGGCACTCAATTATTGGTAATATTAAAAACAGGGGAGATAGTTATTGCAGATTTTGATTTTTGTATAAAAACTTAATTTCGTAGAAAAATGAGATTTATTTCGATGAAAGTATTTAAGTTATTTAAAATTCTAAGGTTTTAATTACTGCAGAATTACTGCGCAGGGCAGGTGAGGAAGCGATTGATAGATTATACAAACTGGTGTGTAATATTTATGAAAAAGGGGAATTTCCGTCAGACTTAAAAAAAAGTGTTATAGTCATCATACCAAAGAAAGCAGGGGCAGATAAATGTGAAGAATAAGAACAATTAGTTTAACTAGTCATGCATCAAAAATTTTAACTAGAATTTTATACAGAAGAATTGAGAGGAGAGTGGAAGAAGTGTTAGGAGAAGACCAATTTGGTTTCAGGAAAAGTATAGGGACAAGGGAAGCAATTTTAGGCCTCAGATTAACAGTAGAAGGGAGATTAAAGAAAAACAAACCAACATACTTGGCGTTTATAGACCTAGAAAAGTCATTCGATAACGTAGACTGGAATAAAATGTTCAGCATTTTAAAAAAATTAGAGTTCAAATACAGAGATAGAAGAACAATTGCTAACATGTACAGGAACCAAACAGCAACAGTAACAATTGAAGAACATAAGAAAGAAGCCATAATAAGAAAGGGATTCCGACAAGGATGTTTCCTATCTCCGTTACCTCTTAATCTTTACATGGAACTAGCAGTTAATGATGTTAAAGAACAATTTAGATTCGGAGTAACAGTACAAGGTGAAAAGATAAAAATGCTATGATTTGCTGATGATATAGTAATTCTAGCTGAGAGTAAAAAGGATTTAGAAGGAACAATGAATGGCATGATCGAAGTCCTACGCAACAACTACAACATGAAAATAAACAAGAACAAAACGAAAGTATAGAAATGTAGTAGAAATAACAAAGATGGACCACTGAGTGTGAAAATAGGAGGAGAAAATATTATGGAGGTAGAAGAATTTTGTTATTTGGGAAGTAGAATTACTAAAGATGGACGAAGCAGGAGCGATATAAAATGCCGAATAGCACAAGCTAAACGAGCCTTCAGTAAGAAATATAATTTGTTTACATCAAAAATTAATTTAAATGCAGGAAAAGATTTTTGAAAGTGTATGTTTGGAGTGTCGCTTTATATGGAAGTGAAACTTGGACGATCGGAGTATCTGAGAAGAAAAGATTTGAAGCTTTTGAAATGTGGTGCTATAGGAGAATGTTAAAAATCAGATGGGTGGATAAAGTGACAAATGAAGAGGTATTGCGGCAAATAGATGAAGAAAAGAAGCATTTGGAAAATTATAGTTAAAAGAAGAGACAGACTTATAGGCCACATACTAAGGCATCCTGGAATAGTCGCTTTAATATTGGAAGGACAGGTAGAAGGGAAAAATTGTGTTGGCAGGCCACGTTTGGAATATGTAAAACAAATTGTTGGGGATGTAGGATGTAGAGGGTATACTAAAATGAAACGACTAGCACTAGATAGGGAATCTTGGAGAGCTGCATCAAACCAGTCAAATGACTGAAGACAAAAAAAAAGGTTTAAGAACCGGATTTAGGAATAGACAATATTTAACATTAGTTTTAAAACCGTTTTCCTTCTTAAATTAAAAACATATTTTAAATTTACGGCTCTGTCTCGGCTGACGGGTATGGCTGTCAAATAATACTTTCTGGTAACAAGATATTCTGATAACAAGACTCTACGAGTGTACTTGTATTCAGTCGAATAAGTTCTGGCTGCTGAGTTCTTGCACGGCCTTACACGGCATTTGCGAGAACGTCTTCCAGAAATCTTTCGTCTCAAATAACAAAAGAGACCAAGCCATCCTAACTCAGTTGAGAATGGTGCACATAAAGCTAACCCACATCTATTTGGCTTTCCTCAGCAGTACTGTGAGGCGTGCAATGTAAATAAATGATCCTTAAACCACTTATAGATTGTCCAATATTTGGGTCTATTCGACGACAATTAAACCTGGGTTCAGTTGTGAAGGGTTTACTCAATCGGAAGAAATACATCTAGAGACTGTTGTGGTTTCTTTGTGTCTCTGGGATGAAGAACTTAATTTAGCGGTTTTGCTTATGTGAGATCCCTTACGGAATACTGTGTGCGCAATGAAAATAGTCTAGTGGTTATGTTCCAATACATTTTATCCAATGTTTGGTGTTTATTGTCTAATTATTTATGATCACTTACTTTTATTTAAGTCACTACTAATGACTGCTATCATTGATACGACTATAAACAAATGATGGAGAGAAAACCTGTTTACTAAAAAATTTGAAATGTGGTAAAAATTGTTGGCTATATGTACCCCACATTTGGCCAGAATTAATAAACAGCTATTGCAATAAATTAAGTTTTTGCCCTAAACAACAAGGAAGCTAAATGAGACACACAGTTAAAATAACAATTTATTTTAAGGTTAATTTTCAAAATTAAAAATCGATTTTTTTTCCTGAGAGCAAAAAGGAATTTGCAACGAAACATGTCATTAGCACCCAAACGATATTTATATAATAAAAAATATATAAACACATCTAGTGTACGCTAAATGCCATAAATAGACGACGTTTGTATGAATAATCAAATTTTTGAATCCAGATGTACGGCCTTAAGAAATCGTAAGACACTCAATAGGCTAGTCAAATTGTTGCCTAATAAAATTTGTATGCTAGTTCCAAATCTCATCATACACAATCCACTAGCTATGTGGCGTACCGTTAGGTGGCAGTCGCAGCAAACACAAACGATTGCATCCGCCTAAGGCGTCAGATATCCATGAGTCAGCCTAGTGTGCCCTATTCGCAAACGCCAAAATAAAACCTCTTCACGAAGTTACTCCTACATGAAGAGCGTCAGGGTGCTACAGAGTCCATAACTGGATAAAGTTTATTATTGATGTTAGCATTTCGTTCATTCTGCCACACATCACGAACTTTAGAACAGAGAAGAGCGTTTAAAACAACTCCATTAGTGAAAGGAAGCTGATAACATTATATAAAAAAGGGGGTAGCTTCTTTTGCCACTCAATCAGCGCTCTCGCCTGAAATTTCAATATGGCTGGGTGTCCAGCAGAAGCTCACATTTGTATTACGTTGATTCATTTCAAAAATGATAAACTGTATATCATAAATAAAAAATCAATCTGTATTTAGAATTATTGTTCAAAACATCGAAACTTTTGAAAAAAAGCATTTACCATGAGTTCTCGTCTTAAGAATTTTTCTTTCCTTTGTAATGATACTTTATTATTTTTCAAGGTGTAGTTGTTATTGAAAATTTTGTGTGAAGTACCTGTTAACCAAGGGAATCAAATTATTTTTTTTCTAAGAATTTTAATTATTTTCTTAAATTATAGTTTTAATACTGAATAATTTTTATGGTAATCACATGATTTGATTAAGAGGACTAAATAACACCCGAATTTCTTTGCTCAACTTTGTAACCTTTTGAAATTGTACTCTAAATATTGCACAATTTTGTCATTAACATTTAAAAGCTCTAATGCGTATTTAAGATTTTAAAGGAAAAATACGAGAACATAATGAAACCCTTTGCCGAATTTAAAAAATTTTATTCTTTTAAAATAAATATAAAAAACTGATGAAAGAAATCTTGTAAAATCTGACGGAATTTTACGTGGAAAAGAGGATGTTTAAAGAATACACTTTAAGGAGCGGCTCCAAATAATTTTTTTGATTTTGGATGTACTAGTTTTCATCTGATTATCCTTATACCATGAACTTGGACCAAACATATTACAGCAAATATATAAATCATTAGGGTAGTAATGAGGTGGATAAATAACGCTGTTAAAACCTGTTGTTTGTTATACTGCGCAGGTCTGGGGGATTTAAGTGGTGTGTGATTGACTTCTGGAGAAGTTGCAGCGCTTTTCTTAAAAGAGAGTATTTGCGTTACTTAATAATATCCACAATTATACTTGTATTTCCTTTCAGCAATTGGAGAGTCTTTTTTACATGATTTTATGTTGAAAATTTATTTTGGCTATATACTTAAAGTGCTGAAAATAAGTGAGAATAGGTATTTAAAATTTATTGCATTAAACATAATAAAGAGCAATCAATAACTTCTGGTTTACAGAGTGGTTGCTGTTAGGTTTAAAATTTGGCGGTAATGTAAATTTATCTTTAAATAACGTAGCAAATTGGAGAGGCGAGACGGAGTGTTTGTTGGGAAGAATGAACGGTAAGTATACGGGAGATCTGATTTTGAGATTTTATTGTATCATAAATTAATGAATATGATCCGGGAGGAAAACTTACTTCATGCAGATAAATAAATTGTCAACTAAATAGATTATGAAAGCAAGTTGTGGGCAAATCGATCATAATTGAAAGCCTTGGGTCGGAGATAAAAATTTGCGCTACTCCATATTTAATTAAGAAGTGAAAGATGATATTTTTTATTACTTTGCTCGATACCATGTCCTCACTGAGTGGAGGCGTCGTTGGTTAAGAACAATCGAGCTGTTAAGTGATTCATTTATAGACTTTTTTAACGGAAAGGACTGGGAGAACCTGCAGAATAGTGAAGAGATTCGTGACATTATAGATGGGAGGTAGTTTGGGAGTTCAATAATTAATTGCTTAGGGGTTCAACTGGAAATTATTATAATGTTATGTATAGTAGTGTAGCAATACTCAAACTTTTTAGCTTCAATATCGATGTCAATGTTTCATATAGCTTTCTGAACGACTTCCGGTTGTTTGAAATAAGGTGGATGAACTTGAATTTTTTGAAGATATTGTTTACCAAGAGATAAATATTTTTAAAAAACACAGATTGAAAAAAAAGTTGCTTTTTAATATATGATAGCTAAAAAATGAGCGAGTGACAATTTTGTGTACACTCATATATACCTGTTTTCAATTTTTTTAAATTTATTTAAACACATATAAAGCGTATATTTATATAGCCTAAGCGCGGTGATACATCTTTTTTTTTTTTTTTTTTTTTATTTAACCTCTTGGACCACCGTTAGGTATTGCTTCGAAGGATGAGATGAATGATTTGTAGCGTGTGTAAAAGTGCCTTGCCTGACCGGGGACCTTCGAATGAAAGGCCGAGACGCTAGCGCTCGCTCTACGGAGGCCTGCGTGGTTATACATCTAATCGGTTCAACTGTTGAGCTGCTACTGTGGAACAAACATACTCTCTCGTACATCCTAATTACATTACACTCCTTTCTGCGCAGTCGTCTAAAACGGAAATATTGTAAAATTAAAAAAGGTAAATTGTAAATGAAAATAAAACTAAATGTAATTTCTTAACTTTTTATGCACTAAGTTACTAGTTAAAATTATGTTGTAGTAATGAATTATGCTAAACATGAATGCTTGTTAAGGAAATTTACCTTTACAACATATCATGTTTATAATATTTATTCTAATTTTGTTTGTTCTTGTTTTTTTAAATTGCATTGTGTTTATAATAAATTTGATCCTTTTTTGTATTAAAAGGGAGTTATTCTTGCTATGATTATTATAGCATTATAGTATTTGAAGTAATATAGGAATTATTTTTTTTTAGTGCTGTTCAGTAGATTTCATAAGAAAGCTACCTACTTAATGGGTACTTTGATTCGACTTCGGAAATTTTCGACGTATCTTCGCGTTTAACATGCCCCAGATCCCAAAACCACCGTCAATTCAAAAGTTTTTATGTACCTTTACTCGTGTGTGTGTGTGTGTGTGTGTGTGTGTGTGTGTGTGTGTGTGTGTGTATGTGTGTGTGTGTGTGTGTGTGTGTGTGTATGTGTGTGTGTGTGTGTGTGTGTGTGTGTGTGTATATATATATATATATATATATATATATATATTTAACTTTCTTGTAGACAAGATAACTACCGTAATTCTTTCAAATTGGTACATAAAATATAACGACCCAAAATCTCAGTCGAGTTCTTTAATGGGCAAAATCGGACCATGTGGGGCTTTTCCGGAAATAAAAAGTCGCTACAACTTTCTTATTAGGTAAAATATCGAATTCATTTAAAGTTCCTACTATTCTATGGATAAGGACCTAAAACTTATACAAGTAAAGTTTTTGATATCACTAACTATTGACCCATGGGGTGGAAGCAATGGGGATTCGAAGAAAAAAAAATCATACCTCCCTTAAGAGGTACAGTATCGATTCGGTTTAAAGTTAGTCTTCTAAACCTGAAACTTTTGTCTGAAATAATTTTTGATATGACCAACCCTTAAGGCAAGGGATGACCAAAATATTGCTGGAATTGTAAGAAGATCGGTCTTGTTTGCTAAACATGAGAAACTTTTTTTCTCACACAACGATTAAGTGAATTTGAAGTTTTTCTTAACTTTAAGGTGGAAGTCTTTTGATCCCTTACTTTTTTTTTTTTTACCTCCGAGTCCACAGTTAAGCATTACTTCAGAGGATGAGATGAATGATTTGTAGCGTGTGTGAAAATGCCATGCCTGACCGGGATTCGAACCCGGGACCTCTGGGTGAAAGGCTGAGACGCTACCACTCGCTCCACAGAGGCCGGCTTTTATCCCTTACTTAGCACCGGCGAAATCTACCTCCGCCTTCCGTCGTGCCGAAAGGGATTTTTTCTTTCTCTATTATTATTCCACTATCTTAGTTTTATTAAGATAAAACTAAGATAAGCTTAGATAAGCTGTGTGTTAAGATAAGCTTAACACACACTTTCCGGCTGACAATTTTATATTAAGCTGTAGAATATTTGCTTATTAAATGTTGTGAATTTTATTTTGTATTTTTTTGTTTTACAAATAACCTATTGTAAAACGGAATATTGGTAATAAAATGTCATGGCAATTATTATTATAAAGGGATGACATGACACGAATATAGCATGGAAATTTCGTTGTGAACGAAATTTTATATTTTTTACCGTTAAAAAAAAAAATTGAGTTATGGTAATAAAATAATTAGATGTTAGTATTAATAATGATTGGAGGTGGTAGTGGTAATAAAAACATATTTACCTAAACAATAACATATATCTCATAATAGTTACAAATTTGAAGCAATTTATACAATTAAACAGTACGTTTGTAATCAAGACCGTAGGCCATCTGCAGGGTTAACTATTGATGAAATAGCAGTGTTCCATTAAAATAATAAACTATCTCTCTCAATTACTCTCTCTCTTTTATCACCCGCCACTACAAACATATACCGACAATTAGACTGACATGAACATTATGGTTAGCTAAATGCAGTACTATTTGTTTCTGAAACAGGGTTGTATAAAATATTCTAAAAAAGAAAAACACATTTAACATATTATATGTTCTTATTACAGTTTATTTATATGAAATTTATTTATCTATATCTAGTTGATTATATACAGAATTTTCTGAAAAGTCTGGACAAAACTTACAGGACTGATTCAGGACACCAAAATAAAATAGAAAATGATCATGTAGATCCCCATCTCACTTCACTTTTCCTCTTTCCTGTATTTTGTTTTTTTAAATAAAATTGTAAATCGTAAGAATGAATTTAGATATTTTAATAAAATTTGTCATAATAATTAAGTTTGAAAATTTTACATTTACAGTTTTTAAGTCCTTCAGTAACTGAATTAAAGATAATTATAATTAATAATAATCACTGACATATAAAATAGAACATTTTTAATATTTCATTAAGTGTGATACATTTCTTTGCATGGTTTTGTCTTTTGAGTAGATTCCGACACAGAAATATGTTGGTGGAAACTTTCACCATGTATATAACCTTCAACCGCAAGGTTTGGCGAAAAGAAATCCAGATGTGAAATGGACTTTAAGTCGCATATTACATCCCATACCTCCGTATAAATTTACTAGTTTATCTAAAATATCGTGATAAGTTTGTAATTTATAGACATCTAGAAAATTTTCTCAGCTGACTAACACTGTCCAAGCAGTAAGTTCTGCATCGGTTAACATAGAGTTAAACTTTTTCACCTTTGACCTTTTCATTTCTCTCCTTTATAGGCCAATAAATATTCCGTCTTTAATTTTTGGTTCAGTTAATTTTGGCCTGTGCTTATTTTTACTTCTGCAGTCAAGAATCCTTGACTGTCCGTCTTCATAACTTTTATAAAATTTATTATTATTCGCAGTTTGATATGAAGGGATGATAAAAATATTTTTTCTGATTTAACTAGGGGCTCATGAATAAAATGTCCTGTTCATAAATAAAACAACAGTATTTTGCTTACCCTGACTGTATGCCTAACAGAAAAGCTTTACATTTAAATCTACTCAGACTTTCCAACACTGCTTTTTATAACTTATTTTCAATATCATTTTTTGTTACGGAAACGTTTCTTTCATAGTAATTTTATAACAGATCGATATATATAAAAGGATATTTTTTATTGTTGGGAAGAAGAACTGCTTTTATGTTATACTTGGAGGAAAAAATGAAAAGGTGTCACTCCTCAGGTTCATGAACTTCTCCTTATTATAACATATGTTCACCAATACTATTACACTAAAGTAAGGTATTTTCTTCAGCAAAGTTTTGACAAAATCTTTCTGTCGGGTTTGATAGGCAAAGATTTTTGTCTATCATATCTATATTTGATTTTGATTTTCTTTACGTAAATTCCAATCTTAAAATCGTGAGCCTAAATGTTCAGTTATATTTTGGGGTAAGTTTAAATCTTTTACAGAGTCATAAATTTCACTTGTATCAACAAGTGTTGAATTGTTCAATGGATTACAATTCAAAGTGTGAATCATCATCATTGTCTTCTTCCATAATATTCGCTTCTTCATCACTGTTTTCGTGAAACCTGAAATACAGATGTAAGCGCGGATAACGATGAAGGATAGTACAGTGCGTTTAGTCTACTTAAAGATTCCAGAAAATTATTTAAAAAGAAAAATCGGTTAAGTGATCTTTTGGTCATTCAAAACCAGAGGAATACCAAATGGTAAGGCCTTTTAGTAAGACCATTAATTCGATCCCAAGATTACTACATATCTTATCTTGGTCACAAATTTTCCTCCAAGTACAAAGCTGTTTTAATCAAAAGCGAAATGTTTTTCTTTGTGATTTTATAGTGAACTCACCACATACGAAACAAAAACTGTTCAAATCATTTACAAAGCATTAAGAAACTTCACTGTTCACTACGGTTATCACATTGACTGAAAAATTATACTATTAAAGGCATTAAGCTAACAAAGCTAAAAATCCTTCTATTATAATATATTGTACAGAAATGATGAATTTTGGTTATGTACGCTTCAATTATGATGTCATCATATTTGATGTTTGTGTTATGACTTAAGTTTTTTTGTTGAATATAGTGAGAATCGTCTACTCTGGTCATCGGCCCTTATGAGAAACTAAACACATTCCCTCCTTCAAGAAAGAAACTCGGTAAAAAGGCAAGTCTTGTCACGCAGATCATCCGGAAATACAGACTTGTCGGGAGAAAAATAACCCCGGGAAAGGATTTCATGACAATGGTGAATGTACACGGTAGTGACAACGCCCTTGTCACTTAAAATGTACAATCCCATTTCTGCAGAAATTTCGTCAAATAATCAAAGCGGGTATAAAGGGCCCGCAGCTATTAAAACCACAAAAAAATTCGTCAACTACACTAAAATACAAAACAAGAGAAAGCACAAAACTCAGATAAAGGTGACTTCAAGAAGTATTCATGATAATGAATGAATCATAGTCGTTGTAACATACCATTTGTCCTTAGAAACTTTATCATTTTCTATTCTTTTTTATCATTGTATGATAAATTGAAAGCTAACTTACCGGTTAGTTTGAGCCTCATTCTGAAGTCTCTATACAACGTGCACTCTTCTATTATGTTTTTCACAGATTTCACTTGATGGCCGCTGTTCTACTACTAGCATGTAGGTCAAAGTAAGTCTAGTATGACCTATTTTTTTTCTCCTACTACCTGAGCTGGATACCGCAGAATTAAGCTTAGTACAGCTCAGGAGCTGTCCTTTTAACTCAAATGGGCCTTCCCGTCCGCGAGCAGTACGTCCGGTTCGAGAGGTAAACTTGGCAGTTTGGATCTTTTATTTTTGCCTGCCTCTAACCTTTGAAATGAGGTGGACAAGATCGACTATGTCGTTCCTGGGCCTAACCCCAAAGTGCGGGTCTTTGTCATTATGCCTCGCCTCTACCACGTACGCTCGCTAGAGAGCGCCGTGGTGCGTCTGGGTCTTTTCTTAGTGTTATTCTCTCTCAATCCCTCTCTCTCTCTCTCTCACTCACCATCTCTTTCTGTGTGTGTGTGTGTATGATTAGGAATTTGTGCCGTGTATTAATAAAAATGAATAAACACATTTCTTAGGGGAATTATTTTATCTAAAGGAGAAGTCTTAAGATATAAGATGAAAATAGGCAGTAACGAAGCCTTACTGAAACACTGCCAATTCCGCCAAATACGCTGCTTCGAGACCGTTAATTCTGTCACTTCCCTCTGATAGATATTGTCTCTGGCTGGGTGCAAATCATCAGGTGTAGACCACCATGCTCCCTCATGCATGACCGACGTCAAAACGTACATACGTTATCAATATTCCCAGTAATGTGTACACCGTACACATTAATAATTAATGTACGGTGAAACTTCAACGAGTGAAACGCAAAGTGCGACAATGGTGCAGGAACTTTAAAGCAGGACTTACAGATGTTCATGATGCAGGCGGTCAGGGATGGAAGCGATTGTCAACCGATTATCTCGTTGAGCGAGTGGATGAGGTAATTCGAGAAAATCATCGGTTCACAATTTCTGTGTTGAGTGATTCGTTTCCTGAAAATTCAAGGTCAGCTCTCTACACCACAGTGAGAGAGATTTCAGTATCGCAAACTGTGTGCGAGATGGGTTCCCAAGATGCTGTCCGACCATCGCAAAACAATGAGAATGGACGCCTCCCTAACGTTTCTCAAGCGCTACCACAATGAAGGAGAAGATTTTATGAACAAAATTGTCACAGGGGACCAGACATGGGTCCATTTCGAAACGATCCCAACAGTGGATGCATTCTTATTCTCCAGTAAACCAAAGAAGTTCAAGTGAACCTTCTCTAACTTTCTGTTGGAGAAGGCTACTGTGTTCTTGGACCGGATTGGAGTACTCTTGGTGGAATTCATGGAACGTGGCACGACCATCACTGCAGCCTCATACTGCGTGACTCTTCAACGTCTACGAAGGGCAATTCAGATTAAGCGGAGAGGAATGTTGTCATCAGGCATTGTCTTTCTCCATGACAATGCTCGGCCACACACTGTAGCTGAAACAAAGAAGCTCCTGCAGCGTTTTCGTTGGGAAGTGTTTGATCACCCACCATACAGCCCGGACTTGGCTCCATCCGATTTTCACCTCTTTGCTCACATGAAACGCTGGTTAGGAGGACAACATTTTGGCACAGACATCGAGCTGCAGAACAGCGTAGAAACATGGCTGAAAACACAGGCGGCTCCGTTCTATGACAAGGGTATTGGAAAGTTGGTACCACGCTAAGACAAATTTCTAAATCGGAGTGGCGACTATGTAGAGAAATAGTGTACCTATGTAAGTACGTGTTATAAATAAAAAATTTGTTATTTTCACTGTGGTTTTAATTTCGTGACCGATCGGATCTTGAAAAAGGAATAACCCTCGTATATGGATCTTTTCCACTCTAGGACTGCACGGCTAAAAAGTTTTGATGGAAGTCAGATATTAAAATAATTTGAATAGGGGAAAAAATTACGGAATTTATAGTCCCAGAATTATTAAATAATTTCTCAACAATAAAAAAAAAAATCAAATAAAAATAGATTAATTTTGTTTCTAGAGAAACGTTGTTAATAAATTCTCATTTATCTAAAAGGATTTACAGATTATACATGTACAATTGCCTTTGTCACTGGAATGAATTTTAAGTTGATTTTACAGAGGGTACCTCCGCTCCGATCCTGTTATTATGCCAAAAACACAAACAAGTTAGGCGAAGTTGAGGGGAAGCGCATGCATCCCCTCAACTTAAACGTACGTTAAGACCGGGAAGGGTATCTCCCCAGGGGAGGTTCACCTAGGCTACAGAAGAAAAATTCGGCTTGTTCTTAAGATCCAGGGGGGTTCCCGATGGGGGCCTCGGCCCCCATCGTGGGGAACCGCCCTATCAGATTAGGTAAGAGTAGGTCAGAATAGGTCAATCACACATGCCATCTTCATTCAAATTTCTGCAGTGTACACCAATACAAGGTCGCGAGACGGGCGAGTATCGAACAAAAGTTACACTTACATGGTAGAATACACTAACACACAAGTAGGAATTCACACGTAGGGGCTTGCCTGTCAAATGACGTAGATATCAAGTGTGTATTAGCAGGAAGGAGTGGACGTTCCCTCACAATAATATTAATTTATGATTTGTTTCGAGAAACGAAAACCAAAAACACAACATTTTGAAAGAAAATAATAAATTTTCACTAATGTATTAATTGCATTTACAACGATAACTATTAGAATAAGTGCTTTTCATTACTATTATTAAAAAAAAAAGTGAAAATATATAAATGAAATAAATCTATAGTGAAATTACTAAGTAAATTATAGGTAAAATTATTTCTTATTCACTAGATATAATAAAATCTGAACGTAAAAAATTATCTCCATTTCTTCAAAGAGTTCTATTTATTACTATAAACAATTACTCATGAAAAATACCTAGTTGATGTAGAATACATTTACGAATAGAGTAGTATAATTGTATTACAAGCACCTTCCTCACACAGCTAAGCTTATATTTCCGTCTAGCGCACTCTACAAATAACTATAGTACTAGGAATTTTTTTTTAAATTTACAGAACTGATCAAATTTGACGCACCTGAATAGCTTAAGAAATATTATGAAAGATACCTCTGCTTGTAATATTGCACTAGGCTTTATATAAATAACAAATATCATTTTAAACAGTATGTACGAGAGTTAAATGTAAGCCGAATATATCCCCCTCAAATAGAACACGAATTTTATCCAAGGCTCGTATATGAGCATGAGGGAACTGGCGCAAAGGGAAATGTAAGAAGAGACTAAAGATACCAGCAGCCTCAGCTTCCGTATTTCTGATCAGCAGCGTCTTGTCAGAGCAAATTGTCATTATCACAAGAATGAGGGCTCAAATCTATGAAATTTTTACTAACCTTATTGCGTAGTTTGGGGATATGACGTCATGTAACGAATTCTACAACTGAATCAGCAAATTTAAAGAAGGCAAGAAGCTCTGGAAAATGAAACGCAATAGGCGTTCAAGGTCAAGTATGATAAATGACAATATCGATCGAACTGTGTGACCTTATTGAAGGTGATCGGAATTCTACAATTGATGAAATTACTTGGGAAATAAAAGTGCCCATTCCATTAACACAAAGCACCTAGATTTCCACAAAGTCTGTGACAGGTAGGTTTCAAGATTTCAAATGGTGAGATATGGGTAATTATTACACTCCCGAGTCGAAATCGGCTCGTATAGTTTCATAGGAATGGAGAGCCTTGCATCGTAGAGGCGAAATCGCATTCGTTAACTTAAATTCCTCATGATTATATTTTTGGACCAGAAGGCCTACTGCACGTCGTGTTTTCCACAACCGTTGCACTATAAATGGTACGTACTAGTTCAGGCTCTCGGGTTTCTGTAAGCCACCTACAGAAACAATAGCACCGTCAGTCGATCGATCAGAAATGTGATTCTTCATCACGACAACGCCGAATTCATACAGCCGTTAGCAATCAGGATAAGCTGGACGAAATTTACTGAGGAAGCTTAAAACATCGCACGTAAGATCAAGATCTACCTTAGTATTTTTTTGGGTTACTGAAAGAAGCAGTGAGGTGAACAATACCGAAATAGAAGAGTTCTTTTGCAGTTCTATGATGTATAATGTTTTTCACTATTCTGAGAGCAAAATACAGTTTCTTATTATTCATATTTTTCATAATATTCCCTAAAAAATTAAGTTTTTTTTGGAAAATTTGACATAGTTCTTTCAAAGATAAGTTATCTATAACTTAAGTGTTATTCTGAGCAACTGTTATTCTCTCTCGCTCTCGCCCTTTCCCTCTCTCTCACTCTCTCTTTCTCTGTGTGTGTGTGTGTGTGATTAGGAATTTGTGCCGTGTATACATTAAAATTAATAAACACATTTCTTAGGGGAATTATTTTATCTAAAGGAAGAAATCTTGAGATATAAGATGAAAATAGACAGTAACGAAGACTTACCTTCTGGCCTTCTGAAACGCTGCCAATTCCGCCGAAGACGCCGCTTCGAGACCGTTAGTTCTCTTACTTCCCTCGGATAGATATTGTCTCTGGCTGGGTGCAAATCATCAGGTGTAGACCACCATGCTCCCTCATGCAAGACTGACGTCAAAACGTATATACGTTATTAATATTTTTAGGGGTATCGAGTGGAAACGGATCAGTCAGTTTCTCTTTGATCCAATCCTTGTAAGAAACCCAATCTGTTCGTCTCGTATGAAGTATAGGCCTCCCTTTCCTTCTTTGTACCGTCGTGCTCAATGTAAGTAGAATGAGTAAGTAGGATTAATAGAGTAAAAGATTTTGCTGAGTGCATAAATATAATATAAAAAAAACGTATGATGCATGTTTGCATCATGTAGTAGCAATGATTTTTGAATTATCAAAAACAAGGATGATGGAAAAACACATGTGTCTTCTAATTCGTATCCAGCTTTAAAAACTGATTAATATTTGGCATACACGACTTTATTGTTGTTTATAATTCCAGCAGCAATTTTTTCCGTATCGAAATAGTGAGTATTAGTAATAGCATTCTCTTATGAATGTACTGACTCGATACCCGGGCTAGTTTTCGAGTCGCCTCCAAAGTCATCCTTTTTGACCTGAAGTGATTTTTTCTCCTATTGGGATTTTATAAAGGATCTTATATAAGTGACTCCGCTAACTACTGACCTACTGAAGCCGATTTGAGACACAGCATTAATTAAGCTGTCGCTTTCATTACTTCAGACATGCTGGTTAATGTATGGGACGAACTGCCTTATCGGTTGGATTTGTATCGCTGACGAAAGAAGCTCACGTTTTACACATTGAATAGAAAAACTCTTAGTCAAAGTTAAGAAACATTAAACAGCCTTTAAATTCCGATATACTTTTTTGTAGGCTCTATATATATATATATGTTAAAAAATACTTGTCTTTATGTTTATTATTGCAAAGCGATTTAAATGTCAGGTAATAACAATTATTAACTGCAAATTAAACCTCCAGTTTTGAGATATTTTGATGTGAAGGTTCGTAATTTTATATATTTACAACTTCCATTACAATTATCTTAAACGACAACAATTTTTCATTTTATTTTTATTCAAAATATTATTAAAAATCTATCTTTAACAATTTCGTGAGTACTTTTTGTTTATCAGTTTTATTTAATTTTGTTTTTAATACTGGTAATACTATTCCATTCTTTTGGAATGTTTTATTTTCTAAAGTTCTGTCTGCTATTAATTAAGGGGTTTCTTTAAATTTTGCATTTTTTATTATGTTTTTTCCTGTCTAGTTAAGTCTTTAATATTAGTTTTATTCGTTTCAAATCTTGTTTTGTTTATTTAATTCGTAAAGTTAGTTTTATACTTTCCAAACAGTAGTTAAATATTCTATTAGTGTATTGTTGTACATTCTGTAAATATAACCAAAAAGGAGATTAGTGTTCTCTCAATTTAACTGATTTTTTTTTATATTTTGATAAATTAATTTATTTGAATTTCCAAGGATTTTTCTTAAAATCCTTCTTTCTATTGAGATACAATTTCATTAGTTCCAGATCTGCAGATGAATTACTGCTTTGTATAGTTTTATTTTGTTACCAGTTATTGATTTTATTACTGAAGATATTTAGACAAATTTTCTATGTTAGAACTAAAGAACATCTATTTTTATCATATAATTTGTGTAGTATTTATTTTATAATTATAATGATCTTATAATTAATATTTTATAAATTAATAAATTTTATAATTTGGATTGACGTGATTTATATCGTTTACTCGTAGTTTTACGTTTCAGTCAGAAAACATATTTTTTATTTGTTTTTTCTCAATTTCTTATGCCTTTTTCTAAAAACTGTTAAAGAGAATCTGTGAAATTCGGTTCTCATAAAACATGTACATCAATGTATCGTTGACATCATGATATAAACGCAATATACATTATAAATGCAATATGGACTTTTAATACAGTGATACTTACATTTAATGTGACTCATGGAATGTAGTTATGCACAACTAGTAATGTCTTACAGAAAGTGATGGAAATGTCCACGCTTTTCCTGAAGACAGGTCCGAACCCTTCGCACCACATTTTTGACATTCTTCGTAGGATATCAGGGATAATGGAATTGATCTCTGCCGTAATGGGTCGCTTCAGATCTTGTAGCGTTCATGGCTTGCTCGATATAAACTTTTCGAAAGACCCCGGGAAGAGAAGTCTGGTGATGATAAGTAAGTAGGGCCACAGAAAGCCACAAATCTTTTATGGTCATGAAATGCCTAAACATTTCTTTCAAAACTTCCATGATGTTTTTGGATGTTTTCTCATCTTGTTGCAAGTAACAGTAGTATTCCATTAGCTAAAGAACATCAAAAAATTGCATAATTATATTCTGGTATGGCGGGGACTGTCAAGGGTTTCATAAAATAAAATTGGGCCCATTATCATCATTGACAAATCGCACACCAAACCCCTACCTTCTGTGAGTGCAGCGGCGATTCATGTAAAATGTGTAGATTTCGTGTTGACCAATATCTGTTTTTCTGACTATTGATGTAACCGCTAAGGTGAAAATAGGCCTCATATTCTGCACTTGGCCCCATTAAATGATGTGCGCGATAAAATAAGATCTTTATTTTCTAGATCACGTCGATATAAGGTAAATTATAAATATCATAAATCATAAAATCTATTATTTTATAATTATAGTAATAACAGTAATACCACCTGTTTTATTTAAAATGTTAATATATGTAGAGATAGAGAGAGAGAGAGAGAGAGAGAGTGAATGAGAGAGCGATTATAGTAATATTCATTTTTTACTTAATTTCGTATATCTACTTTTATCTTTGATATGAATGAAATGACCATCTAGTTTTAAATTATGCGCTAAATTGTTTACTTTCACGGCTATAGAGATATATGATGCTATAGCAGTTGTCAGTAACAGTGAAGTAGCAGACCCGCAAAAAAAATCTTTTTTTTAAGTATATTGGGCTTATAACTCTCGATTTCGCTGACCGATTTTCTTCAAATTTAATAGACAGTTACTACCTTCAGTGAGAAAGAATGTATTAAGTTTTTGCAAAAATTTCAAATCTATACTGGGGCACTTTAGAAAAATTCTTTCTTAAAACGATGAAATTTTTTTTCGATATCAAATATTCACCTCCTTTCCAAAAATTAACTATATCTTTTTCTTTTTTTATCTATACATTGCTTCAGAAAAGGAATTTTTACCTTGGAAGTACCATTGGAAGTTTTTACCTTATATATTTTTAAAATTAAAATAAAAAATTTTAAACAACAAAAATTGTTTGCCCATTCCACTCCAATGGTCCGTGTTAATAAAACAATTTTTTTTTTTTTATTAAAGAGCAAATCTAACTTAAATCCATCTTACAAGTTACCCATCGAATTTAAAATGTAAAATTCTTAATTTTTTGATAGCATTTACTCTTTAGTACTTCTGTGAAAAAAATTAGCGAAAGATTTTTAATCCCATCCTAGAAAATTACAACTTTGTTTATTTAGAATTATGGCTGTATATGTATTTTTTAAACAATTTTAAAACGTCTTTTTTTTAATTTAATGTCACCATTTAGGGATTATTTCCTAAAAATAAATTTTTACCCAAATGCTTTCCTTTGAGCATGGGAAAACAAAATTAAAAATTAATTGTTGTGCTATTTAAAATTTTTATTGCTGAAAACGTATTTTATTAAACAAAAAATTCACTAAAATTACTTACTGCCCCCTGATGGGGAAGCTCCCAAATTAAAAAAAATAAAACAGTTTTTAAATTTCGATTTTACTTTATTTTAAATTAATTTTTGTGAATCTTTTTATAAAATAATCCTCCAGATGCATGAGTCTCCAAAATTTCGAAAAGTTGAACACAAATTTTTCGAAATTCTAATGAAAATTATGATTTACGAATATAAAATAAATTATATTATTGCTTTATTTTGTTGAGCATCTTATCTGTAAAATTAAATGATTACATAATCAAACAACTAATTTTATTATTTAATATTTTTTTTTTTTTCAAGTCAAGAACATTAAATTTATTATGAGACATTGTTTTCATTATGAGACATTTTTGATAAAAATAATCAATCATTCCTGACTGAAATTCCTATTATTTAAATAATGATCGGCAACTGAGAAAGCATTGGGCCAAAGCAATCGCCCAAATCAGGAAAGCTAACCGAAATAAATCACTTACCAAAATCTTAACCAGATATATATTTAATTCCTTATACGAAGTAAAGGAAGTATTCCTTTACTTCCTAAATATGGAATTCAGGTATTCATTTGGGTTTGATGCTCATATAGATTTTTTGAATTATTTTATTCTGGGATGTTTGTTTAAAGAACCGTTAGTCTGAAAATACTAATTTTTTAAATTAGTGCTAAATAAGTGTAAAGAATAAACACAAACAAATATTGTTTATTAGAAAGAGAGAGATTTACTGTGTGAGTGAGCAGAAATAAAACAAAACAATAAATAGTTGTTTTTTACACTTAACGTTAGATGGGTATTGCATGAAACTTTGGAAGTTAATTCCGCTTCATACGTTTATTAAGTCAAACAACTTAAATGCAAAGGTTTAAAACAGCAACGTAAGTAGCTTTATTAAACACTTTAAATATTATCAGTTGCAGTAATCCTAATACTAACTGACGTACAGAGTAGTCTTTTGTTTAGAAGCTTTTAATTACTAGTATAAAAATATTATTAAATTATTTAACCCTTTAATTAATTTTAAACTATTTATTTTTATTAATTTTTTTAATATATTTACAAAAACGTATATAAGTATATTTTTTTACATTAATATAAGTATTACTTAAAAATTCATCGTGTTATTGTTTCTGTTAAAGAAAATTTTTGTTTTAAATAGATTGGTAGGAAGATTTTTTTGATTCAGTAATTTATTAACAGTAGCAACGGAATCGTAATAACATCTTTGCTTCTGACGACAGTAACATGACAAAATCAACCGCCACATTATATGGTGCTAAATATATTTCAACACCTACTATTAATTAGTCATTCCGAATTTATCTGCTGCTTATAACTCTATTACTACGTCATCATTTAAACTACGTTATCTGTTGTTTTTTTTGTTTTTTTTTTATTTGCTTGATGAATTAATTTTTTATATTACCACAGACACTTTAAAGCATATAAGTTGAATTTAAAAAAAACGTGGGAATTTTTAAATTGAATATTGTAGCATAGAAAAATGCCATCTTGGATCAGGATCAAACCTGGATCAACCTGATGATCGGTGGCACAGTTAATGCTTAGAAAATATTGCAGCACTTAAAAATAACATATTTTTCTTGTAGTATTTAAAACGTACAATAATATTTATACAGTCATAAAGTTGAAATAAAATAAACTCACCGGGTTAGTCTAGTGGTAAACTCGTCGTAAATCAGCTAGCTGATTTCGAAGTCGAGTTCTTAGGTTCAAATCTTAATAAAGATAGTTGCTTTTATTCTGATTTGGATACTAGATCGTGAATACCGGTGTTCTTTGAAGGTTGGGTTTCAATTATCCACACGTCTCAGGAATTGTCGGCCTGAGTTTTTTCAAGTCTGTAAATTTACCGGTACAATTACTTTACATAGATAAGTCGCTAATTACTTGAATTAATAAATTAAAAAATAATAAAATATAATGTCCAAGTATTATTTCTGTAATCGTAATAATATAATTCAAAAATATTTTATCTTATTTTTATTGAATTTTTTTTTCAAACGTTATATATATTTAGTTATCAAATTTATTTACTAAGTATGGTTTTACTGTTTAATTAAATTTTTTATTTACTTTTTTGTCACCAGTCTAACTGACTGGTTTAATGCTTAGATACTTTTCTATTAATTTTAAAATGTAAAAATTTTAACTTCATTCAAAATTTATAAAACTTATCTTACATATAATGACAAATTAACAAAAAAACATAAATCATTTATAAAATATGCTATATATAATTACTGAATTCAAAATTATAAAATTAAAGTCAATAAAAATTTAATTGAATTCTCTGAAGTTTTTTATCAATAAATTTAGATGACAAATATATTTGTTTTATAATCACTGATCAATCACTACGTCGTCTCTTAATTATGTAGTAGTGGCTTTATAAACATACATATCTAAAATATAAAATGTTAAAATAAATTTTTTTGTCAATAATTTATAACTAAAACAAAATAAAATGGCGGTTAAAAGAAAAATACCTTTTAAACGTAAAATTATTACACAGCCATTATTTTTATTTTATTTATGTGGTAAAAGTGAAAGTGGATATTCTTTATGTTAAAAACAGAAGATTCCTAAGGTAAAATAACTTGGCATATAACAACAGAAGCTAAAAGCCCCCTAATGCGTCATAATGGCTTCTAAAACTAACATAATGGTTTTCCTGTTTCACTTAAATTTCAGGTAATTATTAGTACTTTATGAAAGTCCTTGTAGGTTTTTTATGCCGTATAAAAGTCTGCAGTAATTAAAAAAACAAATGATAAAAACATTCATTTCCTTAAAAAAAAATAAATAAATAAACAAATTGATCAAGAATGATGTTCATTAAAAATTATAATACATAAATTCATTATATTACTCGTTTTGGTTAAATTCGTTTTCTTTTAAAATTAGATTTAAAATAATGTTATTAATTTTAAGTAAGATAAAACAACGGTATTTTAATAAAATAACAGAAATTATTCAAACCCATTTCTCTTTCTAATACATCCTGTGTGACTTCGGAAGTGTATATTAACTGTCGTAACTATAACGAATGCAAGGGGTTTGATATGAGTTACTTGCAAAACTGTAACGGCTGTATTAAAAATAGTAAGCATCCCATGCCAGGCTTACTACGAAAATTGAAGGAAAAGTAGTATCCCCTATCTTCTTCACTAATGAAGGTCACTGACCCGCATTTTGATGATACTTTGCCTTATAAGTGGTATAATTATTTTTAATTAGGATGATAAATATTTATTAAAATTTTATTAAAAACATTATGAGCTATTGCTATATTAGATTAGGGAGAAATTGTTTAATTCTTACAATTTGTGGTCGATTGAAAATTTTTACAATGCGCCTTTCTCTTAGTTTATAATTCCCGTAGAATTACATAATCGTATGAATGAATCAAGACATAGTTAAATAAGAATAAAATTAGGAAAGCTAATAAACGAATACCTGCAATCAGAATAGAAAAGAAAAAATGTGTAAAACGGAATTCAAATACGTAATTCTCTAAGAAAAATTACTTTAAATTATAAGGGTATAATATGACAGTTTCTTAATGGCGGCACTTAATATGCATATCAAAACAATTACAATAAAAAAAAAAAAAATCCACTAGCTAGATGTAATTAATTGCAAGCTATTGGTTATTCTGTGGCCTTTAACCTATACGCAAAATACTTTTATAAATTTACTGAAATGTAATGCTGATGCCACTATATTTTTTTTACATAATAGATTTTAGTAAAGTTAATAATACTTATAAACAAACTTACTGGTTTACAAATATCAACATAGACGGTAGTTCGTAAAGTTCTCGGCCTGACAAAGAAAAACATGGGTATTTCAGAAATTTTTATTTTTCAACATTATCAACTTGAAATTCCACACATTTAAATTAAAGTCTTTCAGTTTTTTGCAAAATAAGCGCTTTGACCACATAAGTTGAAGAGAATCATTTTTCAGCCAGCCATATATTCAGGTTTGGGAAGAGGATGTATTAACTAGGATCCAGATCCGGTGAAAATGGCACATGTGGAAGCACTTGGAAGCATAGGTCATGGAGTTTTGCCACAACAATCTGAGACGTGTATGTAGATGAATTATCGTGATGAAAGTAAACTTTCTTTTTGAGATGGGGATATTTAGCTTAAATAGCACCGTTCAAATAGTCTAGTCGTAAATCATAATACATCCTAGTGATAGTTTTGTCTTTTTCCAGGTAAACCTATCATTACCGCATCACAAGAATCCTAGAAAACGGTAGACGACTTTTTCTGCAGAAACCATTTTCGCTTTCTTTGCGCTCTTTTGTTACTCCTACCCACCTCTTTTGATTTTGGGCATGAAATAATGAATCTATATTTCATCTAATATTATAAAATGTAAAAGAAACTCGGCAGAATTATTTAAAATCAATCTAAACAACGTAGAAAAGATTTTTGGTTGGTTAATTGTTAACGTACGTGGTACCCATCAAGCGGAAAGCTTTTACATATCCCAAACACTGTATAAATTGTAGTGGATACGATCTATCAAGATGTCTATAATGTTAGCAGGTTAGCGTTCCTTCAGTCGGCGACCATTTAATAGCGGCATTTGTGATGATTATGTCGATTAAAAGCGGTTTTCCGGCCTCCCTTGCGTTCAATATCTTAGACGGATATACGACAGTCTACATTCATTTAAATTCAGAAGCACACTTTTTCTGCTTGAAAACGAAGGGGAAGGATTCTTTAAAATGTAATTAACCTTTTTTGTCTGTAGAGATAAAACTTTTAAAATAAATAATATTTTATTAAAGCTTGAACTACAGTTTTTTATTTATTTTTTTTTTTTTGTAAAAAATATCAAAAGGTGTTTGTTTTATTTTAAACGCACGGGACTAAAATTCGCAGGATGCTATTTAAATGTTCATACTTGACAAATCGTAGTCATTTTGTCATATGGGCGCCAAGTCTGTTTCAAGACGAGAACTTTTTGAACTACTCTTTCTACTTTTTGAAAAACCGGGAAGATTCTGGAGATGCTCTTGATTACGTTAAAAAACCATAACTTCTCGTCAACAAGAAAAAAAAATTTTTAAAAACATTATTTTATAGTATATCTTAGCTATAATGATTTACTTGGTAATCAAAATAACCTCTGCACATTACGGTTGACGAGATTGCTGAACGCCATTATATCTATAACAGATTTTAATAAAAGATAATAGTACTGTATTCAAATTACTAATGCGTTTTATTTTTATTATTTTATTTACAACAGATTCATTTCAGTATCAACAATGATAATAATTTTACTTAATATTATATTTACTTATAAAAAAATAAAAATAAAAATTTAATATATTTAACGTATAGATATACAGCTAGGATTTTATGTAAAATATACATTTTCAAGTATATGATTCTCTTAAAGTTGACAGAAAGAAATGTCCTTATTTTGAAACCAACTACGAAAAGCATATAACTAATTGCGTTGGACTATTGCCAACCAGTACGTTTCCTTACAATTGCTATCAACATAACTGAGATTTACTATAAATATATGCATTGTGTAGATTACCGTATCATTAAACTTTTATTTAAAAACATTTACATATTTAGTAGACATTTTTTCATGGTTTTACTATGATAATGAAAACACAGTTTTTCTTACTAACTGATTAAATAATTTACACCATACACTCACAATAAATGTTTCTACCCTCATAAAGAGTTATACACTTTTCATATAAATAAACAAATAAATATTTTATGCTGATCAGTGAACGTTATATACATACATCACGTCAGAAAATTTACATATGCTTGCTACTCCGTAGATAATGAAATTACTCTCGCATTTGTGTGGATGGAACAAGGAAAAATATAACAAATTTTGTTCAGAGAAACTTTAAAAAAATAAGGAATTAAATATGAAAACAAAGTATATATGTGATTTAAGTTCTTCAGACTTCTTTAAAATTCTTTTTGATTTAGTTTTAAACTGGTTTAAGTTTCAATTTTTACGGTATTTAATTATTTTTTAAATCGTCAAGATTTTGGAGAGAAATTTTGAGAGAAAGGTCACCATAGGTGACGAATCTCAAAAAAACTTTCGCAAGTAGTAGAATTTTTTTTTACATAATTTTTTACTTTATTTATACACTTACGTGATTTAATTTTCCATTTAACTTTCTGCCTTAGCATTACGTTTTAAGGACAAAGGGCTTCGCTGTCATAGTTGCACAACTTCAATAAAAGGTTGTTCAACTCATTGCTAGCATCTATTTTTCAAATTACAGATGTGTCAGGACTGAAGAATATTTGATCTCCATTAAATTTCTCGATTATAGAGTAACATTCTATTTAAAAAAAAATTCAAACGTTTCTTTATCTACCTATTACTTCTAGATGTTTATAAAACAAATTTAAAGCTGAATGAACATATAAATTCCGGTTTTTATTTCAATTGATTTTAATCTTCTTAAATTGAAATATAAAAAACGACTTCTGCGTTCAAAGGATACAAAATTTTTTATTTCATACATATAGCCCGTTACAATTTGTACTTTTATTTTGATCTAAAATAAATTTTTATATTACTTTTATGTTATTAGTGTAAAGACTTTTATACCTAATCATATAATTATCTATTTAAAAATTAATAAATATTATCTCTATATATAAAAGAGAATGTCCTGATTGACTGACTCATAATCAACGTACAGCCAAAATTATTATAGGTAGAGACTTGAAATTTTCAGATTACCTTCATATCTTTAAGTAGGCGTGCACTAAGAAAGGATTATGCGAAATTTTGATTTTAAGGGGTTCAAATAAATGATTTTAAGAGGTTCAAATGAATAATCCATAATATTTTCAGTATCGATTTATTTATGTCTTAAATATTTGTGTTTTAAGATCAATCGATATTGAATGAATGGATTACGGTAGTAATATTTATTAATAATTTAATTTAAATTTGTTATTAATGTTATTATATATTGTTTATAAACATTTAAAAAAAAAATCTTACGATTTTTTGACGGGCATTATCATATAAGCATGTTGTTTTTTCTGGCTCTTATTTGTTGGTGTTGCTTCTTCCTACCGATCGTTTATAAATACTTAAGAAAAAATAAGTCATATGATTTTTATGAGTCAACAGGTTAGTGTAGTGTTTCAAAAAGTGAATAAACATATCAATTGAAAAGATAACTGTCAACGACACGTTAATAACCCAAACAGTTAAACCTATCAAAGGAGATGGTGCATGCCTGTTCCGAGCACTTGCTTTTCACTTATTCAGTGATGAAGAAGGATGCCAGGAGGTACGAAACACAATCGTTTCGTATGTGGCTGATCTTTGGATTGCCATTGCTCATATGTCTTACAAATCTTCAAATGGTGACAACTTTCTAACTTGTGAGCAATATGTACGCGAAATGTCAGTTCATTCAGTCTACGGTGGTTATTGCAAATTAGTTGCAGCTGGTAAGATTTTTCCAATTTTATTTGAAGTTTATTACAACTGCAATCTTTGTTGGTAATTTGGTGTTGACACATTGCCTGTAAAAAGATTGCGTTTTACTGGGAATAACATACAATAACATCAACACAATAACATACTGGGAATAACACCAAGTGGTCATTTCGATGTCTGTTTGCCTGATTTAGAAGACAAAATTACACAAAATTCTTCTTCAACTGTTCCTGTTAGAAATAATAAAAAGCGTCGTGCGAGGTTCATGGACAGAACCATTAGTACATTAATAGATTTTTAAAAGCACTGGGCCTATGAGGGCTCAGATGGCAAAAAGTAGACTTTTATTTTTGGGAGCCCGCAAGTAACTATGATGATGAATGATGATTATGAGTGATAAGAACAGGAGTTCTATTATCTATTTCTCACATCATCTTTTAAACATAACAACATAAAAGTAAAAGCATCACTCCAAAACATTCAATAAATTGATTCGAGAGAGCGTTATAAAATCTTGATCAGAGCAGCGTTATAAATTACACAAGTAATTATAATAAAAAAGACAAATCTTGCCACATAAGCTTGAAGCTTGACCGTGTGATATGAAAATGGAACTTTGGAGGGTATGTAAAAATCCATGCCTGACCGGGATTCGAACCCGGGACTTTTGGATGAAAGTGCCAAGACGCTATACCACTTCACCACGGAAATTGTTCGGTAATTTATGAAAAATTGCAATGGAATCGTAATTAAGCCCTTCCTCATAGACCAAAGTTTTGCCATGAATTATAAGAAAACATTTATATTATTTATAGGTTCATAAAGGTGAATATTATTATTAATTCTTTTTTAAATAAAAATTGAAAAATATAAAAAAAGAGTAAGTTAACAGTTTTAGTTTTCTAAATATCGTCTTACATGATAACGAAAAGTTAACACAAAGCATCTCCATTCCTATTTTTGTAATGTATAGACAGATCAATACCTCATTGTTTGCATACTCTTTTTATAAATTATCATCTTAGCTGAATTCTACAGTAGTTAATTGATAAATAAGTGTTCATTTTTGTTTCATAATTACTCGATGTAAAAGATGTATTGTTTTTAGTATTTAATTAAAATGTGTAATGTGTATGTATAAAACTACATTTTATTATTTTCTTTATTTGTAACGTATTTATTCATAACTGTATTATACATAATGCCTACGGTAAAATGACTTGATGCAATACATAGTAAACATTGCACTATTAACATACGGATGTATATTTTATATTTTAGTCACACGGGAAATTATTATAACGGTAATTATAATATTAAACTGTGTTGTAAAATTAATTAATTTCTACATATCATAATTTTAATGGGAAAATTCATATAAATACACAGACGTGTAGACTTCGTTTTAATAACTTACATCTCGAGAGATAGGAATATTTATTATACATTTTGGGTTCATATAATATAATAACAATAATTGTTGCAATATCTATTATAAATGTTAACAAATGTGAGTGGGTTGTGTACAGAGGATGATGGGTGTATTTATTATTTTCCACTTGCCAATATTTAAAGTACCATGTGAATCGCTGAAATTATGGCGTTAACTGAGAAATTGAGCTATACAATAAGGTTTTATATATGTAAATATATTTATGTATGTGCTCGCGCACGCCTACACACACAAACCCACCCACATTCTCACCCTCGGTCACTCTCTCTCTCTCTAACTAGGCACGTTCCACCATCCACAACACGCAACATTATTTTTATTTGTTACAGATCTATAAAGATCTATAGCCACATAAAAGCGTGGGTTGTTTGATTCGTTAAAAATTAGTCAAAAAATATATAAAAATCAATTTTATCGTCAATAAATTTGTTGTTGACAACGAAAAGATAATAGCAAATCAAAGTATATTTAAAAAAAAATTATTTCTCTAATGTGTATGATACAATCTGTTCAACTAGTGAAGAATAAGCAACCCCCCCCCGCCCCCTAACCACCATAGGCCAATTAAAAAGAGGATGATATATTTGTGTTTAAATCAACCCCAACCACTGAATTCCATCGGTACCCACTGTCTTATATTCAAATCCGTATAAAAGCAAACCATCTTTTACTAGGATTTGAACTCAAGAACTTTCGACTTCGATAATCAGCTGTTAAACATTGATTTGTGACGAGTTTTACGAATAGACCAGCCCGGTGGTATCTTTATGTAATATTGGAAGCGAGAAATGAAAGCACAATAATTGAAAGTTGGTTAATAAGAAAAGAAATTTTTATTATAACTCACCAGATGAAAAAAAAGATTACTAAAGAGTTGGCTGTTTTAAAACGATTTTAACAAATTGAACTTTCATTTCACAAACAGTGGGTATAACTTTGATTGTGAAAAATATAAAGTTTCAACAAAAAGTTATATTCTCCCTAATAGATACGGATATATGTTAAAATTTATTTAAATTTTTTAATAAAAGCTTTACTAAGTGGTGACCACATCTCTTCACCTTCTTGACAAATTGTAACAAAATTACATCGCATGAATTATGTACATTCAGAATCATTGCAAAATATTTTATAAAAGTCGATTGTACACTGAAGATATTAAGTAGAATAAGTGAGAAATAAAAGCAAAATAGTGAAGCATATACCTATGAATGAAATTGGATACCCTTACCTATGAATGAAATTGCATTACCATTGTAATGCAATTTATACCTTACATACCTTTTTCATAAGGTATGTAAGGTATGTATAACCTTACATAACTAGAATAACGTACAAAGAATTGGAATCATTTAATAAGTAAAAGAATGTAACTTTTTGTCCAGAAACTTCAAAAAAGAAAAAAAATTGTTTTCTCCACTCGTTTATAGTGGTTCATATAATAATAAACACTATCAGAAACTATCTTAGTTACCTAAAGGGCATTAGATTTTTCGAAAAGATTTACTATTGAGTAAAGGTTTTTGATATCGGACCCATGAGGACGTATATTCCTAACACTTGACCCATTTTGACGAAAATTAAGAGGCATCAATGTCTTATATACAAAAATTATCTTATAAAATTATATCCGAATCGGTCCACTCAATCTGGAGGTATGAAACAAAAAACAGACCAATATAAGATACGAACGTACATATCCTTCCAGAATTTTTTAATGATAAAATTTTGTTTTTTAGTTAGAATGATAATGAAACGTCAACACCTGAAAAAAAGTCCTGATATTCAAAATGTGTCCTGACTAGCATAATTTTCCTTATAACGTATTTATAACTATTCAAAATATATATGTAGCCGAAATATTAGAAACATACAAAAATAAATAAAATAGATAAACTAAAAGCGTACAAATAAAGTAAACATATCAGAACTTTTGAAAGATAAATTCATTATTGCATTTTTAAAAACATTATTTATTATAGGGAAATCATGCATTCATACTGAATTCAGAAGTCACTGAAACTAGCAAATTAAAATTACATCAATTTTCAGTGAATCGGAACTTTTAATACTTATGAATGGTTACACCTAGAATGAAAAAACGACTTTAGCATCAGAATTTAACGAAGGTAATCGAGGTCTTTGTCCAAAACTAGTAGCTTATAAAAAACATCGTACCATCTTTTTACTTAAATTCAAGCCACATTAGACGCTTAAAAATCCTGTAATCTGTATAATATTAAAAGACGTAAAAATCCTTATCATCACTAAAGCAATAATTCAGCGCATTAATTATAAAAATACTTCGTTAATTGTTATAGTCAATACATTTGGAAAATATGCCGTAAAAAAGAGAAACTTTTGAATAATCGAAGACATGGTTAGTAGTAATTCAACTTGTATGAAATATGTTTAATATCTTTGGTGGAATCAAATGAAATTCCAATTAAAAACGTATGTCTCATTTGATAAACTTACCAGAAAATCGGTTTCATCTGAGTATATAAGGAAGGTATCCTCAAAATATTACGCTTAGTAGGATTTCAAACGTACCTGATTCAGCATGCGGCAATATCATGTAATACACATAATGTAGAATTAATTCATTTATAAAATTATGATATTCATTCAGACTTCTACATCGATCAAGAAATGTTATAATTTTATACTGTTTGTTTAACTGATGATAATGCTATTTAAAGAAGAATGATAATGTATTTAAAAAACCATTGTTAACTAAGCGATAAGAAGTGATTAAAAAAAGTCATAAATGTGCCCGGAGAACAAGAGAAGCAAAGAACCATTTCAGAGAATAATTTTTTACTATTTAGAGTGATTTTTAGAAAATTAAAATTAACTTATTATTCGGTTTATGTTTATGAATGTAAAATCTTTTATATAAATGCCGAATAGCAAAAGCGAAACGAGACTTCAGTAAGAAATATAATTTGTTTACATCAAAAATTAATTTAAATATCAGGAAAAGATTTTTGAAAGTATATGTTTGGAGTGTCGCTTTATATGGAAGTGAAACATGGAGAATGGGAGTATCTGAGAAGAAAAGATTAGAAGCTATTGAAATGTGGTGCTATAGGAGAATGTTAAAAATCAGATGGGAGGATAAAGTGACAAATGAAGATGTATTGCGACAAATTGATGAAGAAAGAAGCATTTGGAAAAAATATAGTTAAAAAAAGAGACAGACTTATAGGCCACATACTAAGGCATCCTGGAATAGTCGCTTTAAGATTGGAAGGACAGGTAGAAGGAAAACATTGTGTAGGCAAGCCACGTTTGGAATATGTAAAACAAATTGTTAGGGATGTAGGATGTAGAGGGTATACTGAAATGAAACGACTAGCACTAGATAGGGAATCTTGGAGAGCTGCAACAAACCAGTCAAATGACTGAAGACAAAAAAAAAAAAATCTTTTATAAAAATAATAGTCATTTATTCGTAAAATAAAAAACACAATAAACACCCCTATCAAACCAGATAGTAGAACTATTTTCGTATCAATTCAACAGAAAACGCATACTTAAGCTTACAAAAAAGAGCTTTATTATGCTTCCGTTTTCATTTAAATAAATTAACAAATTACTTAACAGATCTTCCCAAATAATTTATTTAAAACTCAATTAAAAGATTTTATTTTATAGAAACAGTATTACTCCATGAATTTTTAAATAATACTAATTAAAGATTTTTAAAAATAACACTCAAAATTTTATGCATCTCTGTTCTTTGTGAATCAGTAACGCTTTCTTTGTAAATGATCAAACAATTTTCATTATTTTGTAGTTTTTATATTAAATATCTTCTTGCGTTTACCTTAAAGGTATTTCTCGTACTTTTTTATTTAATATGAATTTATTCATATATATTTTTTTATTTTAAAATTAAATAAACTACAAAAAAAAATTTTATCACGGTTTCCAGGTGAATGTTGTGGTAGTTACGTTTTTTTTAAATTATTAAGTAGCATATATACCCATTGCTGAAGTAATTTGTGTCATCTGTTATTATGTACCGTTCAGATTTGATATATTATGGCTTCCAGAAGTACAATCAGTATCCATTTTCATAATCCCCAGATTATATAAAGTAAACGACAGAAGAACAGACTCTGAAAGGTGGCATAAATTACTATTTGTTTTAAATTAAAGGTAGTGAAAAATAAACGCTGTATTAATATTTAATTTTTTCAAGTAACAGCAATCATTTTTATTTTAACTGAAATGTTTTATGTGTTATATGTAATATGAGTTAATGTGTGATATTTTAGTCTTATAATTGCATCTAAAATAGAACAATAGGAACCGAATACATTAATAGAAAATCATTTACCTTCCGCTGAAGAGAGCGAAAAAGAGGGTTTGAGCCAGTGGCAAGGGAAGAGAATTGAATTGGTTTAATGAATTGAATTTAAGAATTTATTTCATTTAAGATACCAAGTATTGTACATACATTTCTATGTTTGAACTTGAAAATAAAATTATAAATGATTACAATTTAGAAGGAAATTAATATCTAAATATGGTAGTATTATTTTATTCTTAGAGTAAAATTTTGAGATACGGGAACCATATTGACCGTATCTCCACATCCCCTTAATTGACTGTAACCAAAATTAAATGGGATCAAAAACATACTGGAGGAATCATTACGTAAAAAAATTATAAAAGTTTGCTAATCCAGTCGAGCAAAACTATAATTAAAAAAAGAAATGTATGATTATTATCGCCGATTCGTGAATGGAATGTCCAAAATATACATAGTGGTGTAATAATGTAATGGAATTATCTAATTCCGTTATTATATGTCTATATATGCCTAGTAAGTATACATCTACAAAACAAGAAACTACAAAAAAAGTTTTATGATCTCCCAATATATATTTAGTATTATTCAGATTCATATGAATATTTTAATAAGACTGAAACCATCAGAGAATATATTAGCTACGAAAAGAGCATTAAATTATAAGATAAAATATACCTACTTTTTAAGTAAAATTTTGTGATAAAAGATCCATGAATTTTCTGCCCGTTTGATTACTTTTGATCAAAATTATAATGCATCAGTGTCCCATGTACAGAATAATTCACGAAGAATGTAACAAAGTTTTAGGAAATGTTCTACTGATGAAAATAAAGTAAGTTCATATAAACGTGGATTCGGAAAGGTTTCGTTAGCGAGTGCACGGTGGATAAAGATTTCGTACTGATTTCTGCGCCTCTGGTAAAATTAAGCTAGACTATCATCCTTGGAACTTAAATTGAGGGGTAAATTTTTTGTAAACTTTGACCTGAAATAGCGAACAAAATGGATCCCACAACTGTGTTTTTAGTAGTTTTCGAGAAATCACAAGTAAAAGAAAAACGATTGGGGATCGAAAAAAACACTGTTTTATGTTTGTAGTAAAAACCTTTTAAGTTACATATATTTATTTAACCAACCGGACTGGTTTAGTGGTTAACTCGTCGTCGGAAATCAGTCGTTTAACAGTTGATCTTCGAAGTCGAAGGTATTGAGATTCAAATTCTAGTAAAAACTTGTTGCTTTTGAATGGATTTGAATACAAGACTGTGGATATAACGGAGTACTTAGTGGTTGGGGTTCAGTTGACCACACCTTTCAGGAATGTGCAAGACTATACACCTCATTTAGATGTATTACATTTCATTCTCCTCTCACTGGGCCGTGGGGGTTGGTTATTGTTCACTTGTTGAACAAGACGGCAAAATACACATTAGGAAAGAAGAAGAAGAAATAGTTTATAACTTAAATGGGTAAAAATACATAACGTTTGAACAAAACTGTTTGAGAATTTGATTCTGAGTAAAATGGCACGAATTAAGTTCATAAAAACTAAATAATGATTTCAAGGTTCTTACGTTTGCATTTAGTTTCTGTGGAATATATTCACACCATTTTACTGTAAATGAAATTTACTATAAGTTTTTTCTGAAATGTTTATGTATTATATACATTTTATAAAGTTATTTTACGCCAAATATAAGATAGTGTGGTTTTCCATCCCAATTTTTTGTCTTTTTAAAAGCTTTTATTTAACTCGCTTTAGGAATAATCAAATCTTGCAACTGCTATATCTTTTGATCTATCGTATGAAAATCAATGAAATTTGGTACACGTATGTAAATTCGATGACAGTACAGCACTACGGTGTCGGAATTTGATATGGCCCACCCCCACACCACCACGCGATACCCCTACGCTAAATTCATGCATTTAGTTGAAAATTTTCATTTCTCATGAACTATCGTATGAAAATGATTGAAATTTGGAACACGTATGTAACTTCGATGTATAAAAATAAATATTTTTACTTTTTTTTAGTCTTAAAAAAAATACAAAAAAAAAATCACAAAAATGTATTTGATTACATATAAAAAAAAATATTTTTTAAAAAAGCTTTTATTTAACTAATATTAATATTAATAAAAAAAGAAAACAAATTAGAAAAACCCTCTAAAAAGTATAAAATAAGAATTAAATCAAATTGAGAATTTTAAACAAAAAAATATAATATATTAACAAATATAAAAATGCACTGAAAAGTAAAAAATAAATGATATAAATATGTAATAAATAACCAATAAATAAAAAATAAATAAATGTAAAATTATTAAATTTTAAAATTAAAATTAATGAAAATATATAGTTAAATAAAACCGTAGTGCAGTTTTTATAACAATGTTTTCGAATAAGTATTTATAGACATTTGCTGTATTTTAAAATAATTTTTTGTTTAATGAGGTTGTTTAGTATATGTTTATACTTTATTTATCTGTAATAAAGTAACTCATGTTTTAATTCTTTGATGGTTCAAATTTGCACCGAGATGATGTGTAAGGGTTAATAAGATTAAAAATAAAAATCAAATTTAGAAATCTTACACAGAGTTATTACATTTTGAGAGTAATCTGAAAAATTATTAATTATTATAATTTTAATCGTAATTATGAATTCATTAAATAAAAATTCATAATTAATTAAAATGAATTTTTAGCGGAAAGAGTGCATACAATTTGTCTTAGATTACAAGCAGAATTCGAAGATGAACGTCAACTATGTGAGGACACGTACAAAGAAAGCGAGTGGATGCATTTTCTCAGATTGTTACTTGTAGCTAGTCAGTCTTAACTGGAGAAGTTCCAGCAAACCTTTCCGCCTCCTCGCGTAGTTAATGAAAATGAAAATGAAAATTAATTGTTGTAAAAATAAATCTTGTGTTGTTATAAATAAATTATAAAAACTGCGCCAGATTTTATTTAACTAAATATTTTCATTACTTTTAATTTTTTAATTTAATAATTATTACATTTATTTATTTTTTTTAATTATTGGTTATTTATATAATTTATTTTTTACTTTTCAGTGCATTTTTATGCGTATTTGTTAATATATTATATGTTTTTGTTTAAAATTCTCAATTTAATTTGATTCTTATTTTTTTACTTTTTAGAGGGTTTTTCTAATTTGTTTTTTTTTATTCATTTTAACATTAATATTAGTTAAATAAAAGCTTTTTAAAAAATAGATTTTTATATGTAATCAAATATATTTTTGTGATTTTTTTTTGTTGTATTTTTTATATCTAGATATCTTGAAAATTACTAAAAATAAAGTTCTAGTTAAAATGAGTATTTAACTATCGAAACAGCTATTAGATTTTCAATAAAATATTTGTAAACTGCTTTTGAACCTAAATATTATTTTTAATTACGTTTAAGGTTAAATATAGTTCTGATCCTACAACAGCTTTGTAAATAGTCACACAATTGTTTTAATAATATTATTTTAATGGAAAATGGCGTATTAGTTTTTAGAAAACACTACTGTTTAATTAAACCACAGCATTTATTAATTATAAAAAAATTTCTGATTAGTTGTACAGAAGAGTTATTAGTATATTTTAAAATAAAAAAAAATAAAAAATCTATTTAATATAGAATTAATCAATACTACGGATAAATGATAGTCGAAAAACATATTCTAATATAACTGCTCCAACTACTACAATCTGTGTTCTAATTTTATCGTATATATGCAGAGTCAGCTGCATCAAAGCCGTAGTAGTAATTTCATAATGTGTAATTTTCTTACCCACTTGAATAATGATAAAATAAAACACGTACTAATCTCTCTATTTTCATATAATAATGATTATAATTAACATATCATGTTAGTAGAACACAGTAAAAAAAGTAAGTTAATACAAATATAGAATATCGATAAAGTTATTCACATTATCGATTTTTATCATAATGTTGAAGAGCAAAAGTAAATGTAAAGAGTGGAAACTATTTAAAAGATTAAAAAATAATATTTTAGGAACTATAAATGAATAAAATCCCCCCTTCAAATAAATATAAAACCACCCACACTTCGCATACTAAGTAAAGCGACATGGGGATTGCTATTTTGCTTTTTTCATTGCCATATTCAACAATCTAAAAACGCTGTTGCACATCAACAAAAGTTGATATAATCTATAAAATTATATCAACTTTATATAGAAAATATCTTTCTAGATTACATGACTGTAATCTATTAAGATTTCATTAAAATACTGTTAGATGATACTAGTCCTGTAAGTAACACTTTCTGTTTACAATAAAAATTTACTTAATAATAAACATCAATACTATCAGACAAATTAACTTCGATGTGTGCAGCTTGTACTTTAGATTTTTTGAATGTATCACAGGCGTATGAAAGATTGTAATAGACGAGCGATGTCAACTTGAAAATTGCGGTGGTATGAAAGGGGGGTCCAAAATTAGCCTACAAATTTACACGTAAGCAATAATGAAGTCAATTTATGAGAAAAAATGATTTATTATACACTGTTACTGTTTATTGTTATCGACTTTTCACCATCACTACACACTGCAGTATATTTTTTACATTCTATTTTGTGGTTTTTAGTAGCTTCAAAAAGACATTTTCCTGTTCCGTGACCATGTATTGATTTGTAGTACAACATATTTTCATTGATCTGTCTCTATCACAATCATATCTCAAAAAAAAAAAAAAACATAAGAACTGAGAAATCTTTGCCACATCTGTTGATTCATCAAACTGAATATTAAAAAATTCACTTTAATTCCATTGATGAATTATCTGATCGCGAACATCGGCAGCCACGTCATCAATTCGTCTTAATACTGTGACGTTAAAAAGCGGGATTTCTTTTTCAATTTTTTTTATTCTTCCACGCTTTTTAAAACACTGACTATATCAATTGAAACAGGCAATATGAGGTTGTCTGCGATTGTAAGGTTTTAGACATCTTAACAACTCTTAATGCTACGAGATTTATTTTTATTATTTTTTTTAACCTCCGGGATAACCGTTAGGTATTGCTTCAGAGGATGAGATGAACGACAATTTTCTGGCGTGTGAAAAATTCCATGCCTGACCGGGATTCGAACCCGGGACCTCCAGATGAAAGGCCAAGAGGCTACCACTCGCGTCACGGAGGCCAGCTAATGCTACGAGATAAGAGGCTTTAATTGTACTTTTATCAGTAAGACTTGATTTACAAATAGAAGTTTATGATGTCTCAAATTATGTAACGTCTCGAAAAATATAAAGTATTTGCTTTGATGATCCGGAGATTTAGTTTTCAAGTGTCCAATTAATTTTGATGGCTACATATTTCTTTTGAAATGACTTGATAGCAAGCAACGCAATGCGGCTTTCCATCCAGTGAGGTAGAACCATAATTTAAAAATGTCTTTGTACAACCTTGGTCTTTTTACCAGTCGATTCACTGGATGTATATAGCTCACTTCGTTTTTCCACAAATTATCCATTCCGCATAAGAATCTAATTGAAAAAGAACACAGTCACACCGTTTAACCGCACACAAAAAAATCTTAACCTCAATTATTTTTCTTTTTCAATGAAACTGCGCTTTTAAAAACTTAAATAAAGGCACTAACGAACGTTTCGCATTAGAACCTAAACTGACGTTCTGCAATCCATTACGCCTAATATATACTGCTAAGAGCATGGCGTGTTCGAACGTAACACATGTATGTTAGAATATGACGTTTTCACAGCGAATATAATGCAAGCGGAAGAAATTACAAGGAATACATACATCAAGTTGAAACCTGTAAATTGTTCATGTTTGTACACTTCATGCAATCATGTTCATACCCGACGCTATCAACGCACCTGAATAATGAAACTAGGTTTCATTGGGTTGGGATTAGGGGCCGTGGAGCTAAAAAGGTTGACAATCACTCTCATAGACAATATAAAATAACCGATTAAACTTTATCTTATAACAAATAAAATTGTAAAATTATAAGCATTATTATTAAATAACATTGAAATAGAATAAAATAAAAATGTAACATAAAAAAAATTTCATGAATATGATGACGTAAACATTTTTATTATATTGTTTGTTTTCTGGTAAATTTGTTTATTTATTTTATTTTTGTTTTGTTTTTCAGTACCACCAAATATAATTGATGCAGAAAGTACACCCTCTTCAGTAGCAGTTAGAGAAAGTCAAAATTTAACATTGACTTGTCGTGCCGATGGTTTTCCCCAACCAAAATTAATGTGGCGAAGGGAAGACGGTCATCCAATTTCAGTAGAACGTAGGAAAAAAGGTATGGGTTATATATTTTTTCTATTTTGATTTCATTAATGATTTTAAAATGTTTTTCCATCTATAGTACGATTATACAAAGTCTCATGAAAAGACAGAATGAATTTTATGCACGTTTTAAATGTTTTATTTTGTAATTTGGCAGTATAGTGTTAACAGTAGACTAAAAATTGAAATTCCTACATTGAATTTGAATAATTCTGTATGCTTTCAAATTGATATTCCTTGAATATCACTTTCTAAAAGCTTCTTTTCTGCAAACTTAAAATAAAAAATTACTTAATTTACTTTTTTGAAATTCCTAAATAATGAATTTTTTTTCTTATTACTTTTAATAAAAATAATGAAATTTAAATTTAACTGTAATCTTATTTAAATAAACAATTTTTAAAAATAGTTTTTTTATACATATGTTTTATGGTATTAAAATGGTTCGTTTGAGTTGAAATTATGATACAGTATTTTTCTTTCACATTTCGGATTGTTTTTATCACTTGTCCTATCTGTTACTATTTGTTATCTAAATCTTAGGTCTATACTTCTTAATTCCTTAGCGTTTCTGCAACATTTCACCAATTATTACTAATTAATCAATAGTTTAGTTGGCGTAATAATATTTTCTTCATAATTGTTCTTCTGTAACCAGATTAACCCATTGTTTTACTAACTACTCTGGAGAAAATTCGAAGAAGACTTAAATGATAATTTAACTAACTATTGTGTGAATTTAAAACGTTGCTCTAATGTATATACATATAAATATTATTTAAGAAATATCATATTTTTGTTTATTTAACGTAATTGTTTATTCTTTTCTATATTTATTCAAATTGTTTCACATTTAAGAGTTTTATTTTCTCTTTTTTCGTAACAGGGTGACAGGGAAGCATCATTTTCAGGGAAATTTAAGAGATCTTATTAACGACTATAAAATAATATTTTATTTATTTGTTTTCATAATTACTTAGTATTGTGTTGTTATAGCTTAATAAAATACCGCCTTAACTCATGTAATGTTCAAAATATTTTCAAGGTCCAATAGGTCACGAAATTAAAACCACAGTGACAATAAAACTTTTTTATTTGTAACAAGTACTTACATAGTTAGCTATTTCTCTACATAGTCGCCTCTCCGATTTAGACATTTGTCGTAGAGTGGTACCAAGTTTCCAATACCCTCGTCATACAACGGAGCCGCCTGTGTTTTCAGCCACGTTTTTATGCTGGTCTGCAGCTCGATGTCTGTGCCAAAATGTTGTCTTCTAGCCAGCGTTTCATATGAGCCAAGAGGTGAAAATCGGATGGAGCCAATTCCGGGTTGTATGATGGGTGAATAAGAATAAGCGGAGAGGAATGTTGTCATTGTCTTTCTCCATGACAATCGTCGGCCTCACATTGCAACTGTAACAATGAAGCTCCTGCAGCGTTTTCGTTGGGAAGTGTTTGATCACCCACCATACAGCTCGGACTTGGCTCCATCCGATTTTCACCTCTTTGATCACATGAAACGCTGGCTAGGAGGACTACATTTTGGCACAGACATCGTAAAGTGATGAAAATGTGTTTTTCAACTATACAGGTCCTTTATATTGAAATTTCTTGGAAGAGCAATTAACAATGCTACTAGAATGTAGAAAAAAATAAAATGATATCCACAATTAGGAGAGTAAAGTATTCTGGTTCTCTCTCAAAAAAAGTAATTCTTTTACTCGGTAAAACCCTATCCTTTACTCCTGAAAATAATCTGGGAGCTATTCAAAAGTAGTATCAGGAGGTGTTGCATAATCAATATGTTTTTGTTTGTTTGATACTCTCATAATACTTTTACGCAAGATCGAATTCGGTAATAATAAGCAAGTCAAGGTTGTGATGAAACAAAGGCAGAAAATTTCTCTACTATAAGTAAAATAATCGTAAGTAATTTAAAAGAAGTAAAATAATTAAAAGAAAAGGTTAGTAAAACATTAAATATAAATTAATTGTAATAGAATTGTAACAGTTCTTTACTACTGTAATAAGAAAGTTACATAAAGATGAGACAATTGCGTAAATGTAACCATATATTATTTATAAAAGTAGCGTTAGTTTCATTGTCATTGAAGACATTGTCATTTTTCTCTTTAATTATTGAACGATCCTCTTACTTATATTGACTTCCCATCATCATCATCATTTTCCCCTTAGACAAGTCCTTTGTACTATGTTCGTCTACATCCTTGTTTATTCATCTTAACTGTTTAAGTTCCTGAAGGTCTTTTTTCTTTGGATATTATATATAATTTTTACATTTTTATTCCGGTTTCTCTTTTTGCCCCTTCTTTTGATCTTTCTAGCACTCTATTAATGAATCCTTCGTCTCTTACATATGTTCCAGCTAGTTAGATTTCTTATTCTGAATTATCTTTATTAATTTTCAATTCTACTCATTGCATCGTCAATATTTAAAATAATAAATAAAACTGAAAAATGTTGAATAAAATTAATTATTAATAAACTCAAAATTGAACCAAAAAAATAATTCTATAAATACGAAAATTATTCTTTTTCAACTTTTATTTAAATTTAGATTTTATGAAGTGAAAAATCGTACAAGATTTCCAAATTCAAGTTTTTATTTATTAATAATGCAAAAGGGGGAGAAATTACTAGAGTTTCCATGTTAAAAATGTATAATTTAATTTGAATATTAACAGTATTTCATTGCTTACATATAAACTGATGAAATACTTTCCTTCTTTTCATTCATCTGTTAAGATATTAAATAAATTTATTACTTTTCAGCCGTATTTTGATTTCTGTAGTCGAGATAAACGAGTCGAAGGAATTAATATTGAATTTTAAAATGAAATTAAAATGTTTATAAATGAATTCTACAAACAATGTTGAGTTCTCTAAAGTATTCCTATTGTTAAGATTACTGTTATTTCTGTTATTGTTGTTTTTGTGAGGTAAGAGGTAAGTTGAACTGCATTCGATTAGTTTATAAAATTACGAATCAAAATAAACGTTGTAATTAGGCGAAAATAAACAAACATTTTTTTTTACGATTAAGTTCTGCTACTAAAATTGAGAATGTTAATTGTATTCATTTATCGATAACAAAAAAAAGTTCAGTATTGATTCGGGTCTGTTTGTTGATTCTTGGTTAAATTCGCAAATTTTGTAAGATAAAATTAATTCATAAATATAAACACATACTTGGTTATTGATTATGTGATATAATTTAAAATTTCAGGACACTATTCAACAAACATATTGTCGCGTATTCGCGGCTTGATCAGGATATTGAAAGATTGACATTTGAAAATGTTTATAGGATTACAATTTATTGGTTTAAAACATAAATAAAATAATACAAATTAATATAATAATAATGACTATGGTAATAATAATAGTAAACAATAAAAGACAAATAATAAAAATAGTAATAACTACAATAATAATAATAATAATAATGACTATATTATAGTGCTATACTATATTCTGAAAAGTTCTGTTCCCTTATTTAATTAAATATTCTATATCTCATTATCCTGTTAATTTGTTATATTACATTGTTTCTGGATTATTATTTTTTTAAATGATTTTAATTTTAAAATTCAACTTAATTTGATCGTTTAAAAATAATCCCAAGACTTCAGAATATATTAGAAACAAGTTTAGCCTTTCCACCAAAACGGTAGTATCACACTTGATTATTTATATTTATATATCTTTCCTTGTATATTTTCCTTATTTTACTCTTTGATTTAACTTTCAATAGATGTGTTACTTCTTCTACCAAAGAATATAAAAATTCTACATAATTCCAAAAATTAATTTATTTATTTTATTGACCAATTACAAGAATGTTTTACAATTAAAAATAATATAAAAGTTTCATATTTTTTCTTTGCCTTTATATATATATATATACATATACACATATATAGCATCCCCGTAATACATATATATAATAGCATCACGACTTCATCCACGCTATGTAGCTTTTTGTGTTTCCCGTATTGCTCAACTTTGTTTTATATTTAGCATTTTTAGTTAAGTATCTGGAGACAGGTGTAGTAGTCCCGTCGCACATAGTTAACAATGGCAGTGGCTGTGTTGTTTGAGCTACCTCCCGCTTACACCGTCTCAACCCTTAATATATTGAAATTAAAAAAAAAAAAACACTGAAAATGGTTTTCAGATATGCATCTGAAAAATGTTTAGAAATTCAAATCAGTTGACTAGGTCATTTAGTATAATCGGAAATTGTGAAAATTTGAAATCATTTTTCAACATTTTTATCGTTCTTCAACTCCTAAGGTTGAATTTTGAAAAATCTATAAATTCCTTATTACCCACGATGAAACGAAGATGGGTTTGAAATAAGAGGTTCTGTGTATGTATGTTACCATTTTTAATCTTTTCCTCAAAAACTACTGGACCGATTTCGATGCGGTTTTTTTAATTACATAGGTATCACTTCAGAGCAGGTTCTCAGTTATGTTTTACGGTTATAGGACATCAGTGGGTACTGAACGGAGCTGGTATATGCGTTTGGGGTAGTAGGTTGTATGTGTGTTACCATTTTCCTCAAAAACTACTGGACCGATTTCGTTGCGTTTTTTTTTCTTAGACATGTTTTACGGTCACTAGGGGGCGTTGCAGTAAATGTGTTTATCTAAAACGACTGGGCCGATTTTGATACAGTATTCTTCATTACAAAGGTAAATGGTTCTAAATCTTTCCAATTAATATTTCAATATTTAATTAACCAATTTAATTGCATCGTAGGTTTTTTAAAATTTGTCATTTTATTTACTTGTTAGTTTTTTTATATTAAGATTACACATAGCAAAAATCAAGATGATATCTTCACTTGTTACCGAGAAATATGAAAAATAGTAAACTTCATTACTATTCCATTTTAACGCTTAAAAACACACAATTTCAAAAATCCTTTTTCGTCTGCATTTAGAGCGTAAGGAGGATATGTATACAAGTTTTCATCAATTTAGGTAGCTTTTGGTAATGATTGATGTTGAATCCCTTACATGTAATTTTTGTTAATAATTAGAACAATCACAATTATAAATATAATAATAACATATTGTAAAACAACGCAGATTGATTACATGCTTATCTGACTCCTCACTGAATTCTAATTTTTTTTTCTTTTTTTTTGTCTACAGTCATTTTTGACTGGTTTGATGCAGCTCTCCAAGATTCCCTATCTAGTGCTAGTCGTTTCATTTCAGTATACCCTCTACATCCTACATCCCTAACAATTTGTTTTACATATTCCAAACGTGGCCTGCCTACATAATATTTTCCTTCTACCTGTCCTTCCAATATTAAATCGACTATTTCAGGATGCATATGTGGCCTATAAGTCTGTCTCTTCTTTTAACTATATTTTTCAAAATGCTTCTTTCTTCATCTATTTGCCGGAATACCTCTTCATTTGTCACTTTATCCACCCATCTGATTTTTAACATTCTCCTATAGCACCGCATTTCAAAAGCTTCTAATCTTTTCTTCTCAGATACTCCGATTGTCCAAGTTTCACTTCCATATAAAGCAACACTCCAAACATATACTTTCAAAAATCTTTTCCTGACATTTAAACTAATTTTTGATGTAAACAAATTATATTTCTTACTGAAGGCTCGTTTAAAACATTAGATGTTATAGTATTTCCTAAGAAATACAATAATAATATTTCAGTTCTATCTAAATATATTAATTCTTATTAAACACAAACAAAAGTCTTTAATAGCATTGTAGTAAATTTATTTGTTTAATTCTGCGAGTATTTTTTAATGTACAATTTTAATTTACTCCTTTGATTTCATTATGCTAATATACTAGTAGAATTATCTTATTACTGAATAACAGACGGGATTGATTTTCATGAAATAAGCGACAAAAAATTTGCCTCAAACTTCAAAGCGACACTTTCTCTAAGTAAATTAAAAAAAAAAAAAACTATTATATCACTTTATAACCGAATACAAAAGTGGAGAAATGCAACATTTATGAAGACAATTATTTATTATCATTGTCAAAGATTTATTATCAGTCTTATAAAATAATTCTGTTACGATTAAAAAATAATTAATTTTATTTGAAAATTAAGGCCGTAATTTTTTTAAAAATTTTCCGTTAAGTAAAAAGAAATGAAGCAACGGTTAAAATATTACTAAGGTACTCTAGTTCATCAATACACTAGAATGTATTATTAAAGACAACATAGTACTTTATATTATTGCTAGGTTATGATAATAACAACTATTGTAAATAATAAATACTAATGGCTTTTAAATGTATATTGGTATCATAAAATGACGTTATGAAATTAAGTGGTGATTAAATTTATATTCGATTAAGTAATAATTTATCGTAGAAATAATAATAGTGTATGTCTTTAGTTGATTGTAATTGCTTATCACTGAAATTGGAAAGAAAAAGAAGGAAAGAGTAATTTAAGTATACAATGAAAATAAAATGTAAAAGTAATTGCGATTTAAAACAGCAATATATACTGCGGTGTCGAATATCATTAGACTGCACTAAAGAAATCAATATTCTCGTCTGTCTATATGACTTGAATACTGATTGAATTGTGGAATGATCAGATTTTAAAAGAATGTAATAAAATCTTAAATGATTTTTTTCCAAGTTTAACTTAAAAACAAATAAAATATATTTACATTTACTTCCTACCTTATTTTTTATATTTTACTTTTTACGTTTTTAATGTATATTTAACTTAACGAAAAAATCTATTTAATAATGAAAAAAATAAATTCTGCGAAAAGTTTTTAAATCTCACAAATTTTAGCTGGGGAGAAGTTAATAATTATTGTTACCCTTGCCAATTTATTTGTTTGTTTATTTACTTTCAAAATCTGAACATAAGAGTTAAGGAAGAGGCAATTGCTCTGTATGGGTCTTTTACTGTATGGAAGTTAAACATGGATGATGAGGAAGAGGAAGAAAGAAACTGTATTAAAGCTTTTGAGATGTGAATGTGATGAAGATTGGAAAAAGTAAGTTGGACAGATAACGGTAGAAAAGAGTATACAATACACAGGATCACTTTTGCGGGATATATAAACAAAGGAAACTGTTAGATGAAATGGACTCTTGAAGACTGCACTGAAAGGGTCAGTAGAAAGAGAAAGAAAACGGAAAAAAAGAAGAAGAAGAAGAATGGAATTAATAGATGGAAAATACAACCGAATAAAGGAGAAATTTTTGGACAAGAATGAATGAAAAGAGTAAGGGACCAGGTGATAATGAACAAAAAAAATATATATAATAATGATTACCGTTAAATAAAAAGAGGAACGTAGCTGTTTGAAACTAAATAGCTTACAAGAAACTAAAGAACTTTATAAAATAAAATTATAGTAAGAAAAGTGGGATTGCTATAATTTGGTTAATGAAAACCAAACTGGAATTAATAAATTCATATGCATGTAGTTCATTCCAGATGTTCAATATGTTCAGTTGTACAAATAAGAAGAAGAGGAAGTTCTACATTCTATTTTCTCATTTTTATTTCCTATTCTAATAAAATTTAGAAGGAAATAGTTTGTTAAAAGTATACTAAAGTGTGTGTGGATGAAATGAAAGAGTATCTCAATGATATTATTTGATAAGCATGGTATTACAGACTGCAGCTAGTAATTATTAATGAAATCTTAACAGAATTAAAGATAGTTCAAATGCATCAACTTTCTAAGTGAATTTTTCCATGAACATTTTCTTTGTATAATTTTTTTTTTTTTTATATCTTTAATTCGAAATTTCTTCCTGAGCTCTTTGGACCAGAAATACTCTCAAGTGATCATAATTATTTTTGTTTGTTTTAACATTATTCTAAGTTTAAAAGTAAAAATGTATTATTATTATCGGTTACAAAAAATAATATTTTAAAGTCGGATAATGGGTGATAAAAAATGAAAGCTGAGACATGTTGTTTTGGCATTAACGTTAATAAGTTTGAGTTTCGGGAATTATTAACAAAGATAATTGAACCAGCTCCACAATTTTAACCTGAAATTGATTTTTTTTCTAATCTTTAGAGTCACGGAATCCGAAGACTGACCAAAAAGATCTGTAGCAATGAAACGATCCGACTCTTGGCCGTTGAATTTCTTATTCCTCCTCCTCCTTTTCTTCTTCTTCTTCTTCCACGGATTTTTCGGTGACAGTAATCGTCTATGATTACTGTCACCAAGCTCTCTCTCTTAGCTGCTGGAAAGAAGTCTTGGAAAACTACTGGGGGAATGTGGTGAAGGGTGACATTGGTCAATATAATGTTAATTATTATTACTGATCGCCACGACTCGATCCACCATACATCATCGATCAAGACAATTAATTTCACAATTGGCTGGCTGCATTATATACTTGATTAATTAATGACATCGGTAACCCTGACAAAGTAATAAAAAAAGAGATCTTCATAAATGAATTTTTAAACCACTTGTGATATTAGGAAAAACTTAATCGTGTTATAAAGAATAATTTGTATTATTTTATTTTTTTTAATTTCCTAATATGTACGTTGCAATATGTTCAGTTAGTGAAGAATAAGCTACTCTCCTCCCACATCCCAATAAGATGAGAATCGTATGTAAGATAAGTAAATGAAGTGTAGTCTTGAACAGACTCTGGCTGATCACTCCTGGTTAATTAAATTTCAACCACCAAGTACACCGATATCCACTATCTAACATTGAAATCCGTATAAGAGCAACTAACTTTTACTAGAATTTGAACCTCAGAACTTTTCACTTTGAAAACCAACTGTAAACAACTGATTTACGACGAGTTAACCAATCAATAGACCAGCCCAGCGGGCTTAATGTTTCTTATGGCATCAAAAACGTTTTGTCAAACACATGAATTAACAGTAATTTAAAGTACTTGAATATAAATATATTTTTAAATATTTAAAAACTTTACCGTTTAAGAAAAAAATTTCATTCTTAAGAAAATTTTCGGTCCTCTTCTTCGGCAAGAAAGATTTTTATTAACGCATCCTTAATTTCATATTTACATAATTATTGAACATTTTTGAATTAGTAGCCCGGGGAATATCAATTAATTCTACTAAATTTGTAATTAAGAAAGTTATTTATAGATGTAAATATTCAGTTTTTAAAATAGTTTATTTTTTCTTCAAGAGATTAAAAAGTAGATTACAGAGGATAGAAATTAGTGACAAAATCATGCAAAGATTCACTCACTCTTTGAATTAAGACACCTAGGTTTAATTACCTTGATAATAGAGAAATGAGTAGAAGATAAAAACTGTAGAGAGACGAAAATTATAAATACTATTTCCTATTTTTTTTTAATGTTAATATTTCTGATAAGAAAAATAATTTTTTAATTTATTAAATTTAATTCCCGAGTATTTTTTCCTAAATGTAATCGTAAACATATAATCTATTCCAGTTAGACCTAAGTACATGTACTTCTATTTATCGACTTATTTAGGGGTAACTCCTGACCGTTACGTTTAGAAATAAATACGTAAGATTAAAAAAAGTATAAAATCTTGTTTTATTATTACAAAATTATCTTGAAAATTTGATTGACGTGGAATTGTTTTGGCCTCGTTTGATTTTCATCTTTAAGAGAGCCTGTAACTAAATTTAGTATTTTCTATAGCCCGTCATCCAAATTTGATATTTTCAATTAAAAACTGGCAAAAAAGGTAGAATTACTTTAAAAAAATAAAATTGGCCCACAATTAAAAATAATTAAAGTGAATGGATAAATATTTATGTTAAAATATGTGTGACATTCCATATCCAAATTTTTTTTTAGCTTTTACAGCTTCAAAGGTTCTAATGAGGGCTATCTTATTATGCTCTCTCTGTGTTTAATATATTTTTGAGAAAGACATTTTTTTTCATTTTTGTATGTGAAACTAATAATCTAAATATTTGAAATCAAGATAAAGTATTTTTTTGTGATTTCGCAATTACGTAACATGAATGACATTTCGATCCAAACAAATGCGAAAAGAAATCAGTTAATATCATATTACTTATGTATTTGGAAATTATTTTATCATTGTGTAAACCTATAATTATTTTTTATTTGCATATTGCTTATAAATTATTTATTATTTATTTAATACCATTATAATCTCTTCTATTAGCATTGAAAATCAATACTCGCTTCTCTCATAAATTAATGATGACCTAAGGTATTATTTTTATCAGTTCATTGTTTTATTTTAGAGGCCAGTAAAGGGTAAACTTTTTTTTTGCATAATTTATCAATCATTAATTTTGAAAAAAAAAATATATATTGTTTGTTAAGATTTTAATGACGTTTTTATTATTGATATTACCATTATTTGTTTCAATAAGGGCTAATAAAAAATATAATTTCCATCTATATTAATTAGATAAAATATTTTTTTACGTATTTTATGAGGTTCATTTTACATTTTACATGAGTGATTAATTAACTACTTTCTCTAATTAAAAAATTAACATTATTTTCTTTTTTATTATTTACTGACGTAATGAATTATTGTTTGTTTTTTTAAAATAATTGTATTTTTTACAATATTTAAAATCAAAATTATTAAAAAATAAATTTTGCGTTGCTGATGTGTTATACAAAACATTTATTTATTATTTTTAAAAACACGTTATGTTTAACTATTATTTTTTAAAAACACGTGTTTTTAACTTTACAAACTTCATTATTTTATTAAATATAGAATTAATTTTTACACGTGCTTTCATTGCATTTTTCCGCTTATTTTTCTTTACGTAAGTTATTTTCCAATAGAATAAAAATCAAAGGTTACATTAGTATTGAATATATATTATAAAAATATTAAACAAGATGTGTTCATGAAGTCAACATGATTTTTTTTAATAAATAAATTCTCGAAAGAAAAATTGATATGACATATTAATTCAGAAACCTATTTAATTCATAAAAAAATAGAAAAAAAATCATAAATAAACAAGTTATTAACTATTTTAAAATTGAGGTGGGTCGTGAATGTAGTAATGTTTTTAGTTATGTCGAAGTTATAGTTGAAACAATTTTCATTAATTTTGATCTGTATAAATAAATATACTAAATCCATTCTGATTAGTTTCGGCGTGACGTCTGTACATAAGTAAGTATGAACGTATCTCGCGTAACTCAAAAACTATTAGCCGTAGGATGTTGAAATTTTGGATTTACGACTGCTGTAACATCTAGTTGTGCCCCTCCCCTTTTGATTGCAATTGACTGAACCAAAAGTTTCCAAAAAAAACTCAAAATGAAAAAAAATGGATTTTGAACTTTTTCTTCACTGCAATAGTAAGCCCTCGTTGAGAACTTTTCAATGATATATCATAAGTGGTACTTATTTTCATTGGTTCCAGAGTTATAACCAAATAAAATTTTAATTAATGAAATATTTGATTCATACAAGGGAAGGGCATCGGTTTGAATCAGACTTCATCTCTTTTTTTAACATTTCTTTTAACTTTTTTTTAATTTAAAAGTATTGATTTATTAACCCGTGATTGTAAAAAATACAGTAAATAATAATTTAATAACAAAAAAATTAAATTAAAGGTATTAGTCAAATAAAATTTTATGTACTTTTAAAAATGTGTAAATGTAATTTAGTAGGCATTGTTATTATGTGCGTATGCAATTGTTTTGGTGAAACACCTGATATTTAATATTAATTGAAAATTATAATTTAAAATTGTATTATTTTTGGATGTTCTAGTTTAATTTCTGTTTAATTTAACTTAACTTCTGATTACAGTACTTACGCTAACCCTGTAATTGTGTAATGATTATTAAAAACGTTTTAATTTTAACGGCCATTTTGAGATGATTCCAACGGCCGATCATGGTCATTCGTGTATTTTTGCAATTCTCTCACGATGTTCAATCGTGAGAGAATTCTAAAAACAAAAATCAAAATCAAAATTCCAGATAAAATGTGTTCACGCACATACAATACATATTGAATTATAAATTAAAAAACTTTTCATTCGTTGATAATGAAAAAATATTAAAGATTTATTATTTTTTGCCATAAGTTTTCCAAATAATTTTTTGAAATTCCAAAAAAATAATTATGTAATTAAAATCATTACTACGTAAAATGTTTGAAATTACAATTGGCCTGTCGTTTTGTGTTTGTTTTTACTGACGTAAAGATAGAATTAAAAAACACATTAATATTCAGAAAACGTTTGGAAAATAAAAATTTAAAAAGCTACAAAAATGAAACCGACGGCGGCAAAAATTTGATATTTTATAATGATATTCGTGTAATTTTTATTTATTAATTCCTAGTTGAAATACAATTAAATTATTTTAATATTTAGAAACTACTATAGATTTAAAACAATTTTATGAAATGAAAAAATTACGATTTTTTAAGTCGGAATTCGTTTGTCAAATTATATGACGTTTTATAAAAAAAAGATTATGACAAAAACAAATGAAAAAATATAATACACAAATCATCCATGTAATGGAGAAAAACTTTTCCTTAGTACAAAAATTGCTTTCTCTATTTATTAATGAAGAATTTATTAATGTTTCTAGTTGCTATAAAAAAAGTAAAAACGCTTGGTTCGGTTGTTATAATATCCCAGATTCTCTAAAACTGAAGACGTATTTCAACAACTAGTTTCTCAAAGGTTTTACAGATTTTCTCGAATACGCGTCGCATTTTGGCTATTACGAGGTGTTTTTTTAAAGTAAATTCCATTTGACTTTTCCGCTTTTATATGTCATATTCTCAGATGGTCCTTATCTAGCTCAGTAATTTTAATTAATAGTCAGCAGTTTACAGTATTTATTCATTTTTTTCTTAATAATTTGTATTCAACTATTTATAATGGGTGCTAAATTTGTGTTCCTTCTGACCATGAATTACAAGGAATAATCTGATTTTTTAAAGCAAACAATTTTACGGTTGAAATTCACAGAAAAATTTGTCACATTTACGGTCCAAATAGTATGAGTGACACTAAAGTAAGACGGTAGTGCCGATGATTTTGAGAAGAGGAAGAAACTTTCATGATGAAGAACCTAACGTTTGACCATCTCTGATAAGGGATGATTCGACTGAAAAAGTTCGATAAAATCGGCGCTTTAACGTACCACATTTGTGTTTGATTTATCACAATCATGGATTCGTGATGTTCTGAATGTATAAAACATTTTGTGCCAGTTGGGTGCCGAAGATGTTAACCGACACACAGAAGGATAAACATTTTGAATGAAATGAAAATGATAAATTGTTTGATCAGATTGTTACCGAATATAAAACCTGGATTTCAAATATAATAGCAACATTCATCATACCCAAGAGCGAAAATTTTCATCAGGAACGTTCAGTAAAAAAGGTTATGACTACTTTTTTAGGAACAAAAAGGATATCTTGCTTGTCAAATGTAATGATCATGGAAATACTGTTAAGGCCAATTCGTATTGTGAAATTTTTAAAATTCTTAGAGATGTAAAAATTAAAAACAAACGGCGTGAGATTGTATCCGAGGAATTTTACACTTTTTTTTGCCGGGCCACATATGGCAAATTAGGCGATTGGAAAAATTTCGTTGAAAAATCTTCAATCGTCCTTTTAGCCATATCTTAGCTCACAGGGATTCTTTTTTCCACTTGACACCGGCTTGCATCACAAAATTTGATGATGGCGAATTGAAAAATCTGATGTATACACCACGTAACTTCCTTGTATGCCTATTAAATTACATATACACATTTTTTTTAAATGAAAAGCACATATTTTATTTCATTATTGACTTCTGAAATTTTTTCATATTATTTTCTTTTTTTTGTTGTTATTTAATTATTATCCATCGTAAATATATCATTACAATGATACGTTAATAATTATTAATAAATCAATCACATATTTAAATTTAAAAAAGAAGGAGATGAAGTCTGATTTTAACCGATGTGCGTTTCCCTAAGATCTAAATATTTCATTAATTAAAATTTTATTTGGCTATATCTCTGGAACCAATGAAAATAAGTACTACATATGATATATTGTTGAAAATCTCTCAATGAGGGCTTATTACTGCAATTAAGAAAACGTCCGAAATCCAAATTTGTTTTGAGTTTGAAGTTTTTTGGACGTTTTTGGTTCAATCGATTGCAATGAGCAGGGGAGGTGCACAGCTAGATGTTACAACAATCCTAAATCCAAACTTTTAACATCCTACGGCTAATCGTTTTTTATTTATGCAAAATAGATACTTACGTACGTACAAACTTCATACCTAAACTAGTCTAAATTGATTCAGGGATGGTCAAAATGAATATTTCTGTTGAAATCTGAAAACTGAAATTTTTCGCGATTACAGTACTTCCTTGTAGTAAGTAAAAATGGCATTATCAGTTGGTTTAAGGTATTGGATGAGAAATTTCTTGAAAAGGGAAAGTAAAAACGCTATGAAAAATGTGTTGAAGCTGAAGGCAATTGTGTAAAAAATTAGTTAATAAATGTAGTTTTTAAAAGTTTATGTAAGTGATAAAATTTGTTTATATTTTTCAGTTTTATTTTTATTTAGAAATTAACTTTAATTTAAAAACACGCACGTAAGATATATATTTATTTTAAAATAGTTTCATTCCTAAACCAGATAGATAAAAAGTATAAAATGAAAAAATTTGCAAATTTCTCTTTCAAAATTTTCACACTGCTAATGTGCCCTTTACACGCTTACCTATTAACTGATTTTGAACAAAATAGGCCATTCAGTTAGAAGATACTTAGCAAAAAACAGTTCAACATACATACATCCATAAAAAATACTTTATTTTTTTTATTTTAATGGACTCCGTAAGGTGGGAACTGGCAAGATTTGTGAAAAATTTGATTAATGATTTGTTTACTAATCAACATACTTTTCTTTATATATAGCTATATATATACCCCCTGAGAAAGTAAAAGTGTTATTGAAATCGGTATCCTTTTGTTGAAGAGTAAAGCTTGTACATACCTAAAAAAAAATATATATTAGTAGATTTTAGAGACTAACTAAGGGAAATGAAAGATCACTATAATTTTCTGAATTATTCTTCAGAAAGTCATCGAACATTACAAAGAAGCGTTAACACTGTAATAATAGTATCTTTATTCGTATGTTTATTGGTTTATTTATATTAAATTTTGTTATAAAATCTATAACCATGTGGTCAGTAATAATAATATTAATATCCATTTAATAAATATTTTTGTCGTAAAATATTTATACATATACATTTGTAATGCGTGATAGTAGTTGACAAATAAATATTTTTTAATAAGCTTTATATATTGATTTCAAGAAGGGATTACTATCGTAGCTCGATACTCACCTATCCTACCCATTTTTCTTAGAATTGCACAGTTAAACTTAGCTCAGTATATTTACCTTTGCACATAGAACGGCATGCTTCTGTTAATAAAAGAAAAAAAATATATAATATCACAAATGAATATTTAGTTTCATTAGATTAATATATAATTAAATATGTACTTGAAACCATAATGTTAAATTTATATAAATGCTATTTTAAAGTTTTAACGAATTAAATAACGGGAATAATTTCAATTCAAAATGTAACGTTTTCGTTTAATTTTTAGGGGGGCTGATATTTAATAATAATAATAATTATTATTATTGTGATTTAGACTTAGATTCACCTGATTTTGAAGATAATTCACGTACATCAGCTATTTAATGAACATTAAGGAAATTAGCTGTCTGTCAAGAATTGCCTTGGTTGAAATTAATTATTAATGGCTATCTTCCTTATAAAATATAAATATATTTATCATTAAGTAAAACTCATGCTAAAATCCCTCTAGCTTACGGTTTGCTATTCTATTTAAGTACATTTTGAGTTTGTTATTTTTTCAGAAATTTAATATTTTTATGAAGGGAAATGCTTAAAAACATAACAGACTTGTAACAGAAAAGGCCACTTTTTATTATTCTAATTTAAATAACCAGTTCGTAGAAAAATGTTAAATATTAACGAAGTTGCTATTTTTTCCGTAACTGAAAAATTGAAGTTGTAATTAAAAAATCTGATGTGGACACCAAATGAATTCCTTGAACGTCTATTAAATTGCATATACACATTTTTTGTTTGTTCATTTAACCTTATTTCATTCGAAAGTGAGAATCTTCCAATTCATTAATAAAATAGACAGTTACACAATTGCTGAAGTATTAGTTTTTATTAACATATGTAATCAATAGTATTTATACAATTATTAATTCAACAATCTTACATGAAATAATAGGATAGAGTAAAAGTCGTAGATTAAAATTGTGATTGGTAAAACGTCAAAGAGACCTTCATAGGCGCATATTGCGGCTGCTCCATCAGGTCCTACAGCTTCTATTAAGTCACAAGAGGTATTGTCTGAATTGGCACCAGCTTTAGCTAAGATGGTTGAACGTATCATCAAGAATAAAATGAAGAGTCGACCAATAAGAGGAAACAGTCTGAAGCCATCGCAGAAGAAAATAAAAAGATCTGTTCAAAGCAGCTCCGTAAAGTTCAAATTTGAGCCTACAATTAAAGCTGTTGCTGAGAGGAAGATTGAACCGACTAAAGTAAACGTGAAGGAGGTAAATATCCCCACCGAGGAAACTGCGAAACAAGAAGTGATGATTCTGGTAAAGGAAGACTTTAAAAAACCAACAGTGGAGCCTCCGAAAGCACGGAGTACTTCTTACATATTCTAGCGGTGAGTACATCCAGTCTAGACTGCGATGTACGTTTGTCTGCGCCAGTGGAACAGGTGTAATCCAACATCGGCAGCAGGAAATACTCCGAGACTTACGGCAGGGAAACTGAAGACTCCTTCTCTGAGGACTCAGATACATTGGATATCGACATCGAAGCCCTTCGGAATTTCGAGAAATGCAGTAAAAAAGGATTGCCGAAAGGAAAACCGAAGCGATAAAATTTAACAAGAGATCAATTTTGTATTTCTCTGAAGAATTTATTTTAATATAATTAGTGTTTTTATTTTTGTATAACATGAGAGATTTTAAGTTGTTTCATTTTGATGTCTTCTGAACATCTTATATTACAAGTGATGTGTGATATTAAGTGGTAAGGGCCCTTTATACTCTTGCATTATGTCTTTGACACTATATTTTTATATTAGTGTTTTCTATTATTTTGTAATAGAGTTTTTCATTGTTTACTTGATGTAAATTTATTGTTTAATAACGTTCTGTAAGAAATGTTTTTTTTTTTTTTAAGTGGCAAGGATCATTTACATCCTTGCCATTTTTGTGTTTCTTTTGGGGTTTTAATCCCATGAAAAGTTTGTTTGGTCTTTATTGACAATACAAGTCTATTGACTATGTCGCTTTTACCGGAAGAAAATAGTATGTTTTTCTGTTTACTTTTTTGCTTTTTTCTTGTGGAAGGGTCTAATGACCATATCAGTCATAGCAGTTAGGGATGCCCCTAAAGTTTAGAAAAAAAAAAAAAAATATATATATATATATATATATATATATATATATATATATTAATATATGACATTAGGAAAACTATGCTAATGCAATAAAAGATTTTTGACAAATCTGGGTTTTTACGTTCAGATCCTGTGTTTCATGAACCCCTCTAACCAAAACCAAAATTTTAACTTTGAAATATCCCGAAATAATATATTTGCCTAAGTATGAATATAAACACGTTGGCCTGTAGTTTTCCTAGTAAACTTCTGCTTTGATGGGAGATTTAAATAAAATATTATGGTTAAATGATTTTTACATATGAGGCATTGATGGCATTTAATTTTATGTCAATTGGTTAAAGGAGTAGAGAGATATTAATTTCTTGTCTCATATCCCAACACATTATTCGAATGGTAGGTAAATTTCTTACATAATTTAATACGCCTACAATGGTTTTTAATTTTATTTAAATCTCCATATTAGAAGAGGATAAACATCAAATAGCTTATGTCTTCAAAGCCACAATAAGTAAAGAATGCAAAAATTGTTTGAGAAATAGAAAAAAAATTATTTGAACAATTGTATTGGATGTAATGGATAGTACTTTGAAAGAGATTGACTGTTCAAAATGTAAAAATAAATACACCATTTGAAAAAAAAAAACTCCCGTTATTTTTAGATCCCCATCGTATTTATTATAATCTTCTCTTTTATTTTTATCTTCAGCTGATGGATAGTATGCATTACCTCAAAGTGTATATCATCGAATAATATTCGAATGCGATACCATAATTTATAGGACGTTGCATTATATTTTTAACCTTTTCCATGTGCTTCTCTTACACAAACAGTGTGTGTATATATATATACATATATATATATATATGTATATTTAAACACGAGTGTATACGTTTAGTTTATAAGACACACATACACCAAACAACGCAACTCAACATACACGAAAAGAAATGCTGAAAAAGGAATATTTATACATTAATATTCAATTCAGAGTCATTTATCTTATTTAAGAAAACAACTATGACAAAAAAGTGAAGTCGGAGAACAAAAAAGGAAAATAAACCGTACGGGAAAACATATTTCAATTTATCTTAGTGCGTGAGGCTTTTCACGAGAAAACATCTGTTACTATTCAGCAGAAAACAATTTTTTATCACATACACACAACACACACACAAACACACTCACACTCACACATATATCTAGATATATATATATATATGTATAAAAGGTACAGCCTATTTCGTTAAGACGATAGTAATCTTAGTTCTGCATTGGAACATAAGCCTATTTACTGTCATACGTATGAAAACTCTTGAAAGATATATATATATATATATATATATATATATATATATATATATATATATATATAAATACAAAAATACAATTTTTATCTACTCTAAGATAGTTTAGAAGAAAATGTACTTAACTTTTTATTTTTTTAAAGTGTGTTTTTTATTCGATAAACTTATTGAGTGGAATAAAATACGTATTGTTATATTTGAACACTGATTATTTTTATTTTGTCGATTATAAAGTTTTTTTATTTTTTTTTTGATGGCAATTAAACATAATTTGAATATATTTTATCATTATCATTTATACTACCAGCATAAATCGATAATTTTTTTTTAATTAGATTTTTAAGTTTACTACTTCTTTACATACTAATATAATAGAATTAATTGATATTCCTTCGAGTAATAATTAAAAAAAAAAAATTCTATTTACTGCGTAAATATTAACAGTAAGAAGATTCAATAAGATATTATTTCCACCTGTTGAAGTAGATGGTATAGAATATTTATTGGTAAAAATTGTTCACTTTTCCTGGATAAAAATCGAATTAAAATAAAATTGTGTTTAAACGATTATTAAAAAAATGGTTAATTAATATATATATATATATATATATATATATATATATATATATATATATATATAAATTACTCGTATATCTTATATATAAATGCGAAAGTATGTCTGTTTGCTTATTTGTTTGCAACAGCATCAAGCGAGAACCAACAGACTGATTGGTTTAAAATTTTCTCAATAAATTCATTTATCCCAGGGAAAGTTTTAAGGCATAAAGCTAGCCTCTATCTCCCTTCCGGGTTAAGATATTAAAGATATTCATTAAATAAACAAAAATTTGAAAACAAAGACAAAGTACTGCTTTCACCATGGCAACAGGAATATAATGTAGTAAAATGAATAATTAATTTTTCTTTAACGAATAGCTATAAAATATATAATATTTCACAACCGTGAGGATAACGAACGTGTTGGGGGTCATAGCTAGACGGTTGGGCGAGGGTAGTGACCCCTGACTGGCTATTAAATATGTTTACACAAGTGGATCATTCAGTTATTTAAGACACAAGCAGCTGTGGAGAGAAAATAGTTGGTAAGGGACTAATAGTTGGTAAGGGGGAACAGTAAATTGGTAGAAGCCCTGTGGTGACTTTTAATTAGCTGTTAGGTAAAATTGTTTTTTTTTATAACCTTTTCTTTTTCGTTTAACCTCCGGTACCACCGTTAGGTATTGCTTCAGAGGATGAGATGAACGATTTGTAGCATGCGTAAAATTTCATGCCTGACCAATTTCATACTGTGACGTACTTATCAACAAAGTGAAATGTTTTGTCAACGCTACATTTCAGCTCAAAGATATCATTCTGCTTCACGATAACTTCCGTCTTCACACGTCTCAAATAACTCAATAATCTATCAACGAATTGCATCAGTTTTTCCGCAATAACCTCGGACAACTCGGGAACGCCAATCCTGTACTCCACAGGAAACTCCTAACCAAGATGAAATGGTGTCATTGCCCCGTTGGCAGACATAAGTGAAGGTACCGAAGTACCATTTCTTTGCCCGCCTCGGACGTGTGCGTAGATGTTATTGCATGGATATGGGGGTAGGTGTGTCCGGGGCATTATTATTATTATTATACATCGGAGTTCCATTTGTTTGATGCGGTTAGAGTGTCTTTTCTCAAAAACTCGTTAACAAAAAACTGTGAAATTCGAAACAATATTGGCTATATTTATCTCAGGTTTGACATGGTATCCAGATTTTTGTGTTTTATTTATTTTTTTTTTTTTTAGAAAACTAATTAATTAGCCTTGTTTTATAAAGTAGCAACACATCGAGCTAATTTATTGTAATAAATAATTACTCCATAAAATAAACTTTTATGTTCAAATAAACAGTGGGGAGGGTGAAACATGATGAATAGGATCCATAGCTTAAAATATACAATTTTTATTTACTTGTACGAAGTAAAGGAAGTATTTTGATAGCGAAAAATTTCGATTTTTAGATTTCAACGGAAATATCATTTTGACCAACCCTAAATCCATTTTGACTTGTATCAGGCTTGACGTCTGCACGTACGTATGTATGTATGTACGTATGTATCTCGCATAATTCAAAATGATTAGCCGTAGGATGATGAAATTTTAAATTTAGAACTGTTGTAACATGTAGTTGTGAACCTCTCCTTTTGATTGCAATCGACTGAACCAAAAGTGTCCAAAAAAGTCAAAAATCCCAAAACATTTGGATTTTGCACTTTTTCTTAATTGTAGTAATAAGTCCTCATTGAGAGCTTTTCAACCGTGTATAATAAGTGGTACTTATTTTCATTGGTTCTAGAATTATAGCTAAATAGCATTTTAATTACTGATATATTTGGATCTTACAAGGGCACCCACCTTGTTCGAATCGACTTCTTTCCTTTTTTTTAACTTTTCTTTTAATTAATTTTTTTTTTATTTCTTTTTTTTAACGTATTGATTTATTAATAATTATTAACACGTGATTGTAAAATACTTTTACAATAAATTTAATTCTCGTACAAGGAAGTCATGTGGGGACCACATCAGATTCATTTAAATATAAATTTCAAGATTGGAAATCTAATATTAGTGTAGACAACATGAGAACATTTAAAAAAAGTGTCTGATGGGACGCGAATTAATAAAAATAAAATTAAAAATATGTGTCAGTTTATAAAAATCTGATACTTCATCATCTTTTTTCAAGTAGTGGCTGCTTTTAAAGATTTTATTTGAAGTAGTTGACGAGGAAGGGGATCAAATGGGACCCAATTTCAATTACTACATATGAATTATTTTTAAGATTTATGCCTTAAATGTGGTCTAATATTGATGATAATATCGTCAATTGGTCACTACCAAAAGTTGAAACCTTTTATTAAGAATTTATATTTTCCTCTTCAGTTAGTTGCTTTTATACGAATTTGAATACTAGACAATGGATACCAGTGTACTTTGGTAGTTGGGGTTCAATTAATCACACATCTTACGAATAATCGGTCTGAGCCTGTACAAGACTACACCTCATTTATATATACATATCATCCTCATCTCACTGGGCCATGGAGGGTTGCTTATTGTTCATTAATTGAAAAGATTACAACTAGAAAAGAAGTTATGCTTTAATATTGAATAATTTATAAAATAAGAAAAAAAGTTGTTTGATTTAGGAGTCAAAATCTTTTACTGATCATTTTATCTTTTTAGCGTATGTCGCTCACGTATTTTATAATTTTCTCATTAATGTTACGTTAAGCAACATATTGAATAACGGTTTTGGCTATGCACAAAGGCCACGTTTTAAAATTAAGACATGGCTCGTTTTTAAAATTTATAAAAAACTTTAAGATTGGCAAAATTTAAATTAAGAATTTTTCAAATTTTATCTACCCACATAATTTTCAAAAATTTTTCTTTAACACATTCATTTTAAAGACTTTACACTTTGTGAATTTTTTTTACTGTTCATGTTTCATTCAATACAGATATTTAAACAATTTTTTTAACTCTTAGGACTACATCTGATTCAAGCAGACTTTTTCTTCTGTATGATAACGCTCCTTGCTTGTGTGTGTCTGCTTTATCAGTTTAGAGACATAATTCGTCTATCCTTTTGTAATTTTATTCTATTTCATTGCTTTATTTTATTAAATCCTTTTTTTCAATTTTCAATCTGAATTTCTTTCGATTTAACAATAAATTTATGCACAGTGTAAACGGAAAATCTTAATATATTTATTTCATTACATAGATAGTTACTTTGTTCTCAGATTTATCATTCTATTCCTGTACTGATTCTACTCTATGCAAGTTGAAAAGTAATTGCTTTTCATGCTACATGCTTGTCGGATTCCTTTCTGAATGACAGTCTCTTTCTTCAATTTCTAATTTGTTTTTCCTATATTTTTATTCAATTTTCTTTAAAATTATATACGTTTTGTCCCGTTTTGACATTAAATTCTTGCATTCATCTGACCTAAAAATGCCATTTAATTGATTTTTAAGCCTGCATTCTAAGATTAATTTTAATTGAGAATAGCATTCCTTACTAGCATAAGTTTCTAGAAAATGTTCTTCATGAAAATCTGTTCATTCCTTTGTTTTTTAACTAAGAGATTATCTAATAAACTCGTGTATCATCATATAATCAATAAATACTGTTTTGTTTTTTTTTTTTTTAAACTTGATCAATCTAATTTTAAAACAGTATTTGCTTTTTAATGTGGTCTTCAATTTTTTTCTCATCCTACGAACCTCATCTGATATTTACTGTTCGCTTAATACAGTTCTGTATATATTCTTTCTATCTATTTCTTTTTTGTTAAAAAGAATTTTGTAAGCTCTTTCTATTAATAATAGATCTTTGCTTCATTCTTTCTATGTTTTCTTTTATTTTTCTATACTCTGAATCTACCTTTCCAGGATTATTTCCGCTACTGGTGTTTAAAACAAAGATTTAAACACAAAATATTTTTTTCTGTTGTATTATTTACTTCCAAAAAAAAAACCTGAAACCTGATGATTTTATAGATCTACATTTCTTTAAAATGAAAAAGTCTACATATTACATTACGTAGTCCGCTATCTCACAAACCTACGATAAAACAAATTATTTAATGAAAAGAGTAATTTAATTATATGATATAGGAAACTAAGCAAAATGTATTTTTAGTTTTTATGGCAATAAATTCCAAGATGTCTACCTTGAGACTTGATGTACTTGTCAGCTCGTTTTTACATATTCAATGTAACTTTTCTTAAAATTGTTGCACCGATATTAAAGATGTTACTATTTTTGATACGTTTTTTCTATTAATCTAAAGTTTGGGAGTTGTTCTTAAAAATAGATTCTTTCAGATGATCTCATAAATAAAAATCTGGTGGCGAGAGATGCGGGGCCCGGGGAGACAGCAGTCCCTGGGAAATTAAAAGACTATCGAAAAATTCACGTAACAACCCCAGATTGAATCGTCGCTGCTGTATGTAACACCATCTCATCATAACCAGTAATTTCATTCTACAGTATCAAGTGATCCTAGAAAATGTTTAATAATTTCTGAATAATGTTCTGCAGTTAATGTTTCAGTGAAATAAATAAAACATAATATCGCGAAATCGTGAAGAAAACACCAAATTTTTGATTATGTACTGGCCTTTCATGATAAATGTGAGGGTTCTCAAACCTCCATGCTCTAATAATAATGCGCCAATATTTTATCCAAAAAAGTGAAATCATGATTCATCTGAATAAACAAATATTCTTCAAAACATGCAGAAACCGTAAGCGAAACGTTTAAACCATCTACATATTAAAGACGTTTATTAAAAACAGGTTCTCAGAATTCATACAATTCTCTAATTCGATTCCATTCTAATTCGTAAGATTTTTGCAGGTATATGAACAACCTTGACGAAAGTCCAGTCTATTGAGTGCCACGTGAGTCCAACGTGGATTCACAGAATTTCAGATCTAATGGCCGCGTGAGTCGAATGTGTCACCACATGTTAGGTTTAGCCGTGTAACTTCGCTTTGGTTTCATAGTTCCTATTAAAAAACATGGCAAGTGAAAGAGCATGGCCAGTATGTCATGAAACTGTTATTGGCCTGTTGATAGCGAGTCCACACTGGTGTCACATGGCTATTACTGTATGATAAATGTAATGAAATAATGCAGAATATCAGTATTACAATATTATGTTATTTTTATTGACAAAAACTAAACAAAAGCAACTGCAGAAATTCTGCTTGAAAATAAAATATAGATAATAAAATTTCAACTTGAAAATAAAAAAAAATTAACTTTTCAGACAAAATATTTATGTACACCAAAACAACAGTTCAAACAAAAGTGTTTTTCACACACCACACATTTATATTTGGCTTGAGTAGTTTTTCGCATGGCAATCTTCCTGCTTTCGGCCTTTGACTTTTTTTCATAACATTATGACATCGCCTTCTTCCTTGTCTGCCAACATCGACAAGGTGGTGAGGTTGGTCTGCTGGTGTTGGAGGAAGAGGAACGGCACTAACGTGGATTCCTGTCAGTTCTTCGACTAATTCTTCTTTGAATGCGATGATTTGCATGTTTCCATTTGTAAGCTGATTATATAAGTATAGCGCATTTACTACACTGGTTCCAAGAAGCAATTCTACAGCAAGTTTTCTGTACCACTTCACTCCACGTCTCAGAGGTGAGGAATAACGCTTGATTTGGTTTTTTGTCAGAATCTGTTAAATCTCTTTATATACTGTAATTTGTTGAAATTTTTTTCACAAGAGGGTAGCATAAGACTATGAAGGGAGGCAATCAGATACCAAGATATTTTCGCGTAGCGCTAATCAACCGCGGATCATTGTGATGGGAAAAGGTTTTAACTGACGCGTGAAGCCAATGCGTCACCACACAAAAAAACAATCGCTAAAAACGTATTTTTTACTCAAATGAGTGACAGTTATTATTAATACATTTTTTTGTGATACTGAATGAAATTATATGAGAAAACAAATTGGCCATTAAAATCGTTTTACTTCCTGTATAGGTGGCACTCAAAGTGTTAAGAATATTTCCTAAGCGACTTTCGGGAAAACGTAAAGAAACTGTTTTAAAACGTAAACGAAAACGTAAAGAAATTCTTTAAATGATCGGGTAACATTTATTGATGACCAAAACATTTACAAGCCGCTACATTTCGTGTTTCTTGAACTCTAAACCCTAAACGAAAAGTGGTCGAGTTATATGATTCTATTCGGTAAATCTTCCATAAAAATATCTTTACTTTAAAAAAGAAGACCAAGTAAATGAATAATATTTCACAATAAATATGCGCTGGCTTTTAAAAAGGGTCTGTTTTTTATATAATGTATAACTACTGACAATAACTGAGTGATAACTTGTCATAAGATCTATGTGTTTTAATTTTGTCTTATACAATTTCAGAAAAATATGTGTCTCACAAGAGACAATAATTTACAAGTGTAAAATCAGTGTCCATTTTTGGTCACGTCACTTCATAAACGCGTTATCGTATCCTAAAAAATAATTTGTTAAATAATCATTTAGAAAATTCAAAATTTAAAAAAAGGTTTTCTTTGTTTAATAATTTTAAAATAGTTAAAAACTTTTTTTTAAATTGTAGGAGAGGCCTTTTGAAATCTGACGGAATCACATAAGGTTTAAAATCTATAATTCTTTCTTATTTAATTTTTCTACAGCCTGGAAGTAAATAAAAAAATAAATTTAAATAATGATTATAAGCCATCTATTTAGATGGCTTATAATCGTAACAAAGTGTTCTTGAAGTGTTAGAAACAGCACTTTTTTTCTTTATAAAAACGAGTTTTCACGTGAGAATTTTAATTACAGCTCGACTTCTATTCACCTAGGACTTTTAAATTAGTTTAAGGTTTTACTTTAAGTTATAAAGAATATATTTTTGTAAGAATTACAACTTATTGTGTAATCTTAGAATAACAATAAATTATGACTACACACGTAGGAAGCTAAAAGCACTCATTCTAAAGAAAATTGGCACACCACAATTGAATACCAGAAGTAGGAAGTTACACCGTTTATGAATTATGCTCTTTGTACGTAAGTTTGTAATTTTTTAAATCCGTTCAAAGTTTTATGTAATTTCTATTACTGTCCAACTATTGCTGACGCCCTCCCGCTTCGTTCATCGTCATCCGACTCTCTACCGACTTTAAACCGCTTCTACCATTTGCTTGTTGTAGTAGGAGAAACGGCTTCATCACCGAATGTTTGCTGTATCATAGAATAAGTTTCAACGAAAGATTATTGAAGTCGAATACAACATTTTATCGCGTTTCTCTGTTCCATGTCGCGATCTCACGCAAGGTTACATGAACACAACGTACGCGACCAAGTATAACTCGAGACTGGAGTGGTGAAAGGTGATGAAATTTTGTTCACACACGCATCAAACTTCGTACTACATAGTTCCTTAATGGTCCTAGAAATGAAACTGTTTGTATCGACTACAGAAATTCAGTTCGGGAAATTTTCAGTCATGCTGTGTATTAGTTAACAGACACTTACCTACCGGTACATAATGAGCCAGTGGCTACTTCTTTATTATCATCTAATTTTGTTAATAAAACCATTTCCTAATGATAATACAAATCAACGATTGCCAACTTTTCGACTAGTTGACCCCGTTTTAGCATCAGCTTCTATGGTGGAGTACCTTAGGCTTACACTATGTCCTACAATTTAATGGTGTGCAGTAGCAGTGCCATGGCGTGGAGAGGTGAGGAATAGGAGATGGATAGTAAGGGAATGTAAATTAAAGAGATATCTAAATAACTGGATATTGTCCATGCAATGAAATTACATTTTAAAAACGTTTTACTTTCAAAACTTGAGAATGATATTCTCAAAACTTTGACAATAGGTTTAGAATGTAATTTCTGTAACTCTCCCGGTGAACATAGCTTCATAAGTTATATTAAATAAGAAAGTATGGTGATTATATCAAGAATGGATTTTGTAATTCATTATATATTCTGGTCCAAGTAGGACCCGGGTTTAAATCCCGGTGAAGCATGGAATTTTTCTTACGGGACAAAATTTCCATTTCATATTTCCATACACAAGATTCTAGCTTATATGGTAAATTAATCATTCCAAGGAGAAAAAAATATTTCATCTAGACAAAAAAAATAACATATTTTTGTATTTGAGTCTAAAGGACATACTGATTTTGGCCTTATATCTCAGGATTGAGCGAATTTTGGTTTAACTATTAAAAACCCGTATCTCTATATATTGAGCAATGATCGTAAATATTAATTTCTTTTCAAAATTTGTTTAGGGTGTTTGTTTAAAAATTTTTTTAATGAAATAAATTTTTCGATTTTCTTTAAAGGCATTTTGAATAAAGATTTTATTAAATGGTACTTAAAATGCATATATAAATAATCCAAAATAAATATCTTCAAAAAAAACCCTCCAGCTCTTAAAATTGAAATATATGTTTGTTTTATTCTTTTGCTCTATCTCCCTTCAGTTTAAACATTAAAAAAAAAAATTAAATGTGTATACGTCATTCGTAGAGCTATCAAGAAATATCTATAATTTTTTAGTATTAGATCTTGGATCTAAAATGTCTTAACGTTTTTTTTGAAAATTTCCTTTACTAATTTTGGCTACTGGTGAATTTGGTGTTAGATCTACAGAAAATTTTACTTAAGAAAATTTGTTGTAAAGTTGACCTGTATGTGAATATTTTTAGAACATTTTTTTCTTAAAATTTGTTACTACCCACCTCTAAAAAATATACTAGTATAATCTATTTTTTCTGGTTTTTTGGCTCTAACTCTTTTTAATTTTTATTAATAATAGTCAGTAAAGTCATGAAACATGTTACAGTATTTTTAATTTGTATTATGTTTGTTAATAATTTTATATTTTTTTCAATTTTTATATATTGTATTTTCCTGGACTGGAAATCTTTATTTTTCTGAATTCGCTGAGCACTCGTTGAAAACCACTGCTGCAAACTATATTAATATGACGTCAAGATATGTTATTTTATTCTATAACTATTTGTTATAAATATTCTTATCTTAATTTTCAGTAATAATTTCCAAATTAAATATAGGTGCACATTACACGAATAAATATAGAAATATTGTTTTGGTTTTAATTAGAATAAATTTTCATTAAAATTAAATCTGTTTATTTTATCTTGGAAGGGATATGTTAGATAATTAAAATTTATTTATAAATCATTTATGCTAGTTTATAAGAACTACGGGTATATTAATTGGATAATATCTGTTGCATTCAAACTATCTTTGGAATTCTGAGAATGTCGTCATCTACCCTCATTCGGTCCATTACGGAGTGTTAATTATCCTGCAGATATGACCTGCAGATAATACAGCAGCATTCCTTTATTACATAGTGTTTCTAATTTGGTTAGTTACAATTATTATTACAATTTCAGTAAATGTTTACATTTTCATGTACTTTATAATTATTTACCCCTTTCATACCAATAACTTTCACCCTAGATACATGTGCCTCTATTTCTCTTTTTAAGTTCCTTACCGTTTTCCTATTTATGCACCGCTGTTTGGTATAAAACACATTTCTGCACTTACTGACACATGTTCTGATATAAACCATCTACACTGAGTTTACTACATGTAAAGTTATTAATCTCGTGAAGTAATTATTTTCAAAGTTGGGTACTGTAAATATACCAACCGTACTGTCTAACCAAAAATATATTTTATTACTGGAAAGGTTATATTAAACGATATAATTTTCTCTCTCCGGTACCTTTATTCAGTTAAGTATTTTCATATAAATTTATTATCTTTCTGAAATAACTGGGATGCATTAATTTATTTTATAGTGAAGTTGTATAATTTTATATTAATATGCGTATTTTTATTTTAAATATGTTTTTTACATATCACACTTAAAATATCATAGTACATAAATATTGTCGTTATCTGTGCATATTACAGTATATTATACCACGTCAAGGAATGGTAAGTGTGCAATTCTATGGAATTTTCCTAGCATTTTTTTGGATGGATCAAGGGAAACCGGTATAAAGCCTTGATCAGAGGTAAAAAGTAATTTGATTCCTGTTAGTCCTTTTTTATTTTCTTTGGTGAATATTTCTATTCACTGGTTTCGATTGAACCTCCTCAATATTTCTTGATTCTGAACATCTTTCATTGCCTTATACTTTATTTTCTTACTGATATTTTTTTCTTTTCCTCTTCCGCCACGTTTTCCACTATTGTCCTTCGCTGAAGATAATTCTTAAGTTTAATATGCAGTATTAAAAAATAATTCAATTTTCACTATTATTCTCATAAAATTCTGCTCTCACTATTTCCCACATTACTTGCTCATTTCTTATCAAAATTCCTAGCTCTGTTCTTCTTTTTAACTCTATCTCAAAAATATCTAATTCTCTTCTCTTTTGCTGACCATCAATGATTCAAATTCGTATTGGGTCATACTTCACAAAAAACCTTTCTCAGTTTAATACGGATTCCCTTCTTGCTATCACATTTTCTTCACTTATTTTTCAACTTTTTATGTATCCCAATGTTAACATTTTTCGTACACCTACTGCAATTAATCATCCAAGCTTATTCTTTCCTTTGACAGGTCCTCACACAACAGATCTGATAAGTTCTCATTTTACAGTCCTCCATGTTCGCTATTCTATGCCAGTCCCTTAGTGTTATAATTTCTTCTTTATCTTCTTTAATTGAATTTAACATCGAATATCTCCTTCTCTTCTTTTCTTCTCTTCAACCACCTTTTCCTCGATAGTACAGGCAATTTGTCATCAAAATAGGCTGTATTTGAAAATCCTTACCTACCGATTGATCTTTTGTCCATGCGTTAGGGGTGATGAGGGAAGCTTAACTCCAGATTTTTAACATCCCCCCTCCCGTAGATTTTTGAAAAACTCAAAAATGTTTTGAAATGCGTTTGTCTCTGAATCTATGCATTTTAGAGAAAAGTTTTTCAAACAAAAAATTTAGAGAACATTCTCCTCTACAATTAATGTGTTTGAAGTTATGCTTATAATTTGAAATTAAAATACTAGGTGGCGCTGAATTTGTAAAAAATGTTGTAAACGAGTAGACCGGTTTCGAACACGTGCCCAATTCACAACATTTTCACACTTTGGTAAGTGTACAAGAAAAAAATGTTAAGTCGTACAAGAAAATTGTTTAAATAAAAGTTGTCTGTTCTTTTGAGATTAACAACTTTTCCAAATGCAGTACAGACGAAAAACACAGTCCGGTGTAGTTCCGGTGAAAATACCGAAAAAACACGGTTTTTATAACTTCAGCGCCACCTAGTATTATTTCAATTTCAAATTATACGGCATAACTTCAAAGACATTAATTGTAGAGGAGAATGTCCTCTACATTTTTTTTTTCTGAAAAACTTTTCTCTAAAATGCATAGATTCAGAGAAAACCGCATTTCAAAAAACTTTTTGAGTTTTTCAAAAATCTATGGCAGGGGGATGTTCAAAATCTGGAGTTAAGCTTCCCTCATCACCCCCTAACATATGGAAAAAACATCAATCGGTAGGTAAGGATTTTCAAATAAAAATACAAATTGACTGTACTACGATTGCAATCTTCAGTAAACATTTTCTTTTCAACCAGTGTCCCAGCCAATTCATTTTATCTCCCGTTTTCAGTTTTTTCGCAGTACTCTTTTTATTTTTTATTTTATCCTTTGATCTTAGACATTTATTTTTCCCCGTTTTCATATTTTAAATACACCTAATTTTTTTTCTCCTTTCGTAGTGACCATTTCTAAGCACCACTCAATGCTGTATTCTGTGCATAGCACTTTTATATGAACTGCTATAAAGTAGAAAGTTTAGTAAATAATTCTTTATTTAACGGTCAATGGGGTACCTTCTTCGTCATTGAACTATAATTCTTATCTTTGTTGAACAGCGCATGTACTCAGTTACTGTAGCTTATTAGATACTTGACTTGTTTTACTTGGTCTGCGAGGGTCGTCGAAAAGTTCTCGGCTTGACAAAAAAGAAAACAAATTTTTCAGAACGTTTTGTTTTAACTTTTCAAATTAATCACCCTGCAGTTTGATACTTTTCGACCAACTAATTTCGAATTTTTTAATATCCTTATTATAATGCAATTTAACCAATTGAAAAATAGCGTTTGTCTTCGTTTAGACCTCATAATTTGAAGTCAATCACCTCATCATTGATGAGGATATGACAAATGCGAGCCGTTTCTCCAGATTTGGGAAGAGAAGTAATCGCTAGGAGTCAGATCTTCAAATCCAGTTAATGTGCGCATGTTGAAGCACTTTGGTCATGGAGTTTTGCAGCAGTTGGAGAGATATTTACAAGGTCATTATCGTGATGAATGAGCAATAAGAAAGCTCAATTGAATAACGCCATTCAGCGGTCCAGTAGTGAAGCATCATAATACTTGGTGATGATCCTGTTTTTTTTTTTTTTCAAATTAGTCATCACCACCGCATTAGTCATCACCGCACCACAATAATCCTAAAAATTGTAGCTATTACTTTTCCTGCAAAAAGCAAGCGATTTTACTTTATTTTGGTACACTCTTATCTGCTTCCATCTAGTTTTTGGACTATTATCTAATCTTTGGCGCATAACGATAAATTGATGTTTCATCTACTGTTATAAAACATCGAAGAAACATTTAAAAATCTTTGTTATATGTTCAGTTGAATACGTGTTTGGTCGATTGTTAACAAATCCAGCATTCATCAAGCGGAAAACGTTTTCATACCAAAATATCGTGAAAATGTAGTAGGCAACATCTGTCGAGATGTTTCCAATGCTATCAAGCTTACTGAAGTTTGGCGACTGAAGATACTCACCTTCATTCGGTGAACGTGTACTATGTCGTTGTGAACTTTTGTGACGAATTCGTCGGTCGTAAGGGTTTTGGGTCCATCATCTTGAATGGAAGTCCAACTATGTTTAAACTAAGCAGCTTACGTTTTTGCACTAGAAATGAAAGGGAAGAATTCTTTGAAGTGAAATATAATCCTTTTAGTATATCCATAGGGTTAAACCCTATAAACACAGTACAACAGTTCGATTATTAATTTTATCTATTTTTCAAAAAAATGTCAACACTTATTTACTCGATTGCCAAAAAACAAACACCTAAATACACATTCACGCAGCATGCCATTTTAATGATCACATTTGACGTACGATATTTAATATCAAAATCATTTTATCATACTTGCGCCATCTCTCTGTTATATCAAGAATTTCCTGGTATCTCCTCACCTTTCATTCTAGTACTTACATTTCCGCTATTTCTTCCTATTAAATTATTCTTCGTATTACTATTATTTATTCTCATTTCATACTCTTCATAGTTTTTTCTGTCAAAAATTCATGTGTCTCGGCATATTTTCCTTTAAAATACTTCACTTCAACTTAGTTAGCCTTGAAATTAGACCAATGGTGCAATCCGAATTAGTAATACTTCAAATAAGTTAACCTTTACCAACTGTAACAAAAAGTTTAGTATTCTTTTGTAGTGTTCCTAGAGTTCTTAAAGCATTTCTGTAGAGATAAAAATTGAAAATAATTTTAATCTTTCAACTGTATTTTTTGCATCTATAAATAAATACTAGATCCAAAATAATTACATTCAGTTCTTGACTATGGTATTCCATACCGTATTATTACGGATTTTATTTTTAAACGCTGCTTTATGTAATCAGTTTTATTTTATTCTGTAAGCAAAACATTGCCGTTTTGTTGGGTAAATTTATCTTATTTAAAGCCTCTTGGTGAAGTGAGCAATTTATTTACATTGCTAGTCGTGTTGATTACCTTTTTCATTACCTGGAATATTTTATTTTCGATTTAAATGTATGATTTTGTCCTTTTAAATAATTTTAAGTATTTGAGCTGTAGTCTAAGCAGTTCTCATTGTTATCTAAGAGATTAACGTTTTATAATTTTGGATTAAAAAAATAATCGGTAGATTGCAAACATTTTACTAATTTATTTATTTATGATAGTTTGTTTAAATCTCGTATAGTAATCAAATCAATTATGAGTCATACTGATTTACGATTAAGTGAATGAAATAGACTTTAAACCGTGTCGAATTACATTGTTAAAATTTCTTATAGAATTAAATCTAAATTGTTTATTGAAAAATATAATAAATTTCTCTTTAAGGTTGTATATGAAGAAGAACCTGAAATGTGGCTTTTTCCGCCATCTTGTAATAATTTTTCTTGCATTAATCAGTATTTAATGCAGATATAAGTTATGATAAAAGGTAGTAACAAAAAAAATCTATTTCCATTAAAATAATTTCAGAATTTAATGAGTAACTACGTCGACGTAAAATTATTCAGATATTGACAAGAGCAGATAATTATATCGTACAACTGAAACATGTCAACTGAGCGTTATGTTTGGAATATTTTATGCAATGAATTTTTACTAAAAGAGCGATTAAACTACTGTTTGTGTAAAGGCAATTAAAAATAATATATACCAATGGAGTTTATATTTAATAAAGGAAAATCCGCAAACATAAATAAAGGAAAGCTTATGCGCTTGTTTGCATTCATTCGTGGAGAGTAGACAGTCGCTTAGGATAAAATAACTTCGTAAAAAGACATAAACTCAGAACAATTTTAAATAATTCTGTTAACTTTTTTAAAGAGTTTTTATTATAAATAACCTAATTTTCAAGATATAACCGCCATATAACTTGTACATATAGATTCAACTGAAGAATATTTTCATAAGTTGGGAGAAATTGAAAACAAGTTAATAATATTAAAAAAAAACTCAAGCTGCATATTTCATTGCAACCGGACTGTATATGAATGAGTGAATTCCGTTCCATAACCACTGTTTTAATTCATTAAAAAATTTTAGGTCCATCACCTTTCTCCATTATTTATTTTTTTCTCAAATTTTTATATTTGAATTCGTGTTGTACTAACGATTCAAACAAAATCAAGGTTATCGCAAAATGGCCGTAAAAATCCTGTAATGCACATGTTTTGCTAAAAAAACGTGTTAGCATTTAAATTATTCTTTAAGCAAATGTACTCGGCAGAATAATAAATAAACGTTAGTTGGAACAACATATTAGTATATCAAATCTTTATCATAGTTGTTTAGTCTTTTATAGCAGTCTAAATTTTACTTTACAAAAAATTCTCCGAAAAAAACTAATTTTTTAAAAATATTTTCACTCCAATAAAAGAAAACGGAAAATGGCATGCAAGATTAACGTGCATGTTGCTCTTTTATATTATTACTGATTGATATTACCGGGCTTCTTTTTAGCACGAATCAAAATTTGTCATTTTGTTAAAAATAAACCGATGATTTTTCTTTTAAGATAATATCCAACAAAATTCGATGAAATTTTGAATTTTTGATATTAAAAATGGACCTTTTCCTTTAAACGTTACCATTTTTTTTTCAGACATTACGTAATTATTTGATATTAATCTGCTACGCACTATTAAACAAAGAAATTAAAAACTAACTGCCTTCACCTATAATTGTGGAAGCCAAGAAGCGACAATATCTGTCAACATTTGTTGAAAAAAATCTTGATCTTGTAGCCCTGATTCCATAAAAACTCAACAAGATACGACTCGTCCTAAGTTTTACTGCTGTTGCGCTGAATTTGATTCCGGTTTTTGTCAACTTCCGCGTACTATCAACCATTTGATTGGGCGCTCCTGTTTGCGGGTCAACAAAATTTTATTGACTGTTGGATGTTTATAATTATCCAGTTTGTTTCGAACGTCTCGGTATGCGCGCCACTCGCCTGAAATAATTACCAATCCCGGCCAAAGATAATTCATTATGAGAGGCAATAACGTTTCTGCACTTCTTTCCTGCTCAGAAACCTGAAAAAATTCTTTGGTTTCACAGTAGAAATCGCCGAAAACCCATTTCTGAAGTAGAACTCCATTGACATTATTTTTCTGACTTTATGTTCCGAAACTGATCCCCCGTTAACTACAGGATTGCTTATAACATTGTGAACACAAATATCATGCCTATAGTTGCACCAATCAACTTTTGTCGTACAGTTAATATCCAAATCCTCTTGGCAACCTAGGGCTTTCATCCTATTCGCCTAGCAAAGAGAAAAAGAAAAATTAAATTTTGCAAAACAGTAATCTACACCAGCAAGGAAAGTTCCCTGACGTAACTTATTATTTCGTCCAACCATCTCTTGGGCACATCCACTGGTCACGAAAATCATTATGTGACCACGTGTCATACGCGAGGGTTGCATACAATTCCGTACTACTGTAAAAACGCGAAAGCATCGTTTTCATTTGCAACTTGTTTCACGAGACGAATAAAATTCATGGCGACTGGATGGCAATAAACGCGGTGACAATATGTGTTTATAAAATTGTTAATAACTAATATAAGATTCACATGTTTGAACATGCAATACATGCATCATCAAAGAAGATTTATGACGTACAAATGGTATATGACTCACTGACATGTGTTTTGGTATTTTAAAATCTTTGTATACGCTGAAGTGAAAACATTAATTAGTACAATTAACTTTTAAAATAATTAAGGACAAACACCGCGAAATAATATAATGAAAAGTAATTTCTTGACACATAACGATAAATATCTTAAAAATTAATTTATATACCTAAAGATAGTGAAATTAATAAAGTTGGATCATTGTGTATATGGTCGAACTAATTTACAGTAACGTACCTTTTCCAGTATTCTGATTGACATCAAAGTAAACGGTACTGGAAGAAACACTTCGGTCGTACATGTATAATTTCTTTATAAATGTTGTAAATGAAATGAACTGAAACGGTTGAATTTTCTGCAAAAGAATTGTTTAAATTTAGTGATCCATTCATACACAGCGGAGTGTGAAATTATTCAATTAAGAAAAAAAAACCACTACCGCTAATTGAACATAGGATGTATTGCGCTCTATTTATTTCTTTAGACAATTTTTTCGTTTAATGTTGTATTGTTAAAAATTTAGTTTAATCTACTGATAAAAGCTGTATAATGTCGTTTTGTTTTTAGTGTACATGTTGAAGGAGTAATTCGTGTAAATTAAAGAAATATTTTATATAAAAGAGAGAGGGTTAAATATTTTATTCTATTACAATTTCTCATCTTAATAGAATAAATGTAAAAAATCTGGTAGTAGTAAATATTTATCTGATAAACATCAGAATTTGCAAAAAAAAATTAATCAAAATGTTATAATTCATGGGTTATAAAAAAAAATTATCGGAGTTTATAGGTATTTAATACGTCTTAACTTTGACTTAGTAATTAATCACCTTTAAAATGAAAGAATAAAACTTACTGTTTTTCCCTACTAATGTTCAATGTGAAAATTTTTTTTCACGCGGCATCGATCCAGTCGATAGAAGAATTTGTCTCATACTTTAACCAGCATGTCTCGAGTAAGATCATCATCTGGTGCTAGATTTATGGCGTCATCTCTGCCTCAATTCGGATTGATCAGTATGTAGGAAAGACACATTCAAAATATCACACCACAGGAAGAAATCACATAGAGTGGATCGGCTAAACACGGAAGCCATCGCAAACAAATTCCTGTCATCGGATCCATGCCTACAGATCCATTGGTTAAGGAAAACGTAATTCAACCGATCTGTACAGATATACCAGTGTTGACGCGCACCATCTTTTTGTCAAATAAAATCCTCTGCTCCAGCTAACAGTTGAGGAAAGAGCCATCTTTACAGAATATCGAAAAAGTAACTTCTCTTAAGCTTGCTTCAGCGAAAAATAACGGTCCGTAAACTTGCTTTTCGAGTATTCTAAAGAAAAAAACATTTAATTTTAAGGAATTAATTCGGTATTGTTATTACTTATAGAGAGTTTTTGAGCCCCAGCCATGGAACAAATGTGTATTAACTTTTCCACATAGTTAAAATGTTGACACATAACTAAACACAATATATCGATTGCGAAGTCAGCACTCACATTGCAGTCAATATAACTCAAAGCCCCTAACAGCTGCAAACGGTATAGACGCATGTGTAAATGTTTCCTAAAAAAATATTCCACACTGTCATCACTGGCGCGGCTAGTTTGTGGCCGGCCTTCGTAACACATTTTTTAAGATTATGCGGGGAGAATTCCCTGATACGTTCACCATTTTGTTCAGATACCTTCGGTCATACAGTACGCATATCTTTACGCAGATATCCGGTCTTTTCTAATTGATTATGCCATCGACCGATGTTATTTTTAATCGAGAGATCACAATTAAACTTTCTACGGAACGGACGTTGTACTGTAACTACAGATTCATATTTAGCAAACTGGAATAAGCTTTTGTTATCAGGAATCGCCATCTTTGTTAGTGACAGTGTCAAGCGAAAAGTTACAGAGAATCAATATGTGGTGTTGCGCGCAATTAAAACTATCTTTTTGATTTTTGATTTTTAGCCTTAAATCAGCATTGTACACCTCATTCAAGAAATATTATAAGAAAATAAATTCTCGATAATTTTGTTCTGTAAATCCTCTATTACGAGTTGTATGATTATTTTTTTATGTATGTTTCGTTAAAATTAGTTTATTTTCATAATCTGTTAATTTGTAGTTATAACATTGAGACTGTAAACAAATAACGTAATTAGTTTAATTTGAACTAATACAATCTACTGAAAGGAAAGACTGACAGATTTACTCTAGTGTGGAACACAAAGATGATATGTAATTAAAAGGAATCTTATCAGTTGTTTACCGATACAATTTTAATTTTTTTTTTTTAAATCGCTACAATGATAATGCTTGCTATGAAAAATTTTGTGACTCGCTGTCATATTAAAATCATTGTCTGATAAAATATTTGATATATTGAAGATAGTTTACCGGATTTTAATAGAATAAATTATAAGTAAACTGCTTTCTTTTAACCTTTCCGTCTACATAATTATAATATTGTGTGGCTAAATAGTAAACTACAAAAATATGACTTTTCTAATCGGGTAAAATTTTGAACGTTAGAATTTTTTTGTAGATTTTGAGGTTTTATGACCCTCTGTAACAAAAGGATATACTTTCAGAATTGAAAAATTTCGGAAGGATGTATGGATGGTTTTTTTCTTATCTCTAGAATGATAGACCAATTTAAATAAAATTTAACCTTCTTTATATGAACAATTGATGTCTTTTAACTCTGGATTATAATCGATTAAAGCGCAGGAGATTATTGATCTCATGTTTCGAAATCTTAAACTTTTACTCAATGGAGAGGTAAAGTTTTGAATATAATTTAAAGCTCCTTAGGTAACCAAGTTAATTTATGATTGTTTTTAGTCATTACAAATTCCAATGGATAAACGTTTTTCATTGATTTTAAGCTCCAAATCTTACTATTATATTATAGAAATTATCATATTACGTTAGTATATACTTCAATTATGTATTGGATGGCTTCATTAACAGATGGAGGATCATTAGCAAGCGTTTGTCGTATATTTGATTTTGTCCTTTTTTTATATCTTCATGCTGGATAACCCAATTTTTTTTTTTTAAATTTGTACGAAGACTTGTAAATATGGTAACTGATGCCTTTTAATTTTGTTTATAATTATATAAGAGTGTGTAGGCATACGGTCACCATGGGTCCCGCATCTCAAAAGTTTAATTGTAAAATAGATTCTTTAATTTTTAATTCTTTCTTTTCATACTAACATATTTTAATTTCCTAATTATCTTTTCTCGTAATCAGTAGTATGTCATCGTTGAGATCCTCATTAGGATGAGTTGCATAACATTTCAGGAAAGTTGTTTGACTGTTTGCGGCTTTTTTTGACTGTATTTTTAAGGAAAATAGCTACCTATTATAGAATGTGATTTTTTTCGTATCTGAAAATATTACTTCAAGAAAATAATGTCATAAAAAAATTCGTTCATGATTCAAGTTGTACTGTTCAACCAATACCTTTGTTATATTTATAAATTTACTCTTAATACCATCCTGAATTTTCAGTGAAAACATTGGTAAAATAGCCATTGAGATTATTGCTGTAGTTCTTACTTTTAAGTTAACATATTTGAAATTTAAGCGACCAGGTAATACGAACAGTCCAAGCAGCTAATTGTGAAGAAGACCCTACCATATATTGAGGCTACATTGGTGATGAAAATTTCCTTCCACTATTTCATGAGGATTTTTTATTTTTACCCATTTATGCTCATTGTGGAAGTTGTTGATGGCATCTCGAGTGAAATTTGCCTCGTCCCCAAATAAAACATATGTGTAGAGTTGTCGATTTGTATGCCACCAGTTGCAAACTCTAAGCAAAGCGGAACGTCTCCTGGGTATAAATGTTGAACTGACTGTTTATGTATAAGGATAAAACCTGATTTATTTAAATGTCATAAGAACCATCGATTGCGAAAATGCGATCTGCTTCGAAAGACGTCGTTTACTGACACCTGGACACCGGTGAACTGCATCGATAATAATTTCACCAATAACAACTTCGTTTGGATATATCGTTGGTAGCTGGTACGAATACTAGGTAGTGAACTTGTTTCTCGAAGTTCGCGAAAAGTTTTGCTAATTCTTTTGGGAACTGTAATCCTTTCTTTTTCCTGTTTAGCCTCCGGTAAATACCGTTCAGATAATACTTCAGATGATGAATGAGGATGATATGTATCAGTGTGAATGAAGTGTAGTCTTGCACAGTCTCAGTTCGACCATTCCTGAGATGTGTGATTAATTGAAACCCAACCACCAAACAACACCGGTATCCACGATCTAGTATTCAAATCGGTGTAAAAGTAACTGACTTTACGAGGACTTGAACGCTGGAACTCTTGACTTCCAAATCAGCTGATTTGGGAAGACGCGTTCACCATTAGACCGACCCGGTGGGATGGGAACTGTAATCCTGCGATTCGGAAAACATACATCATATGCACTACAGCAGCTGCAGCATTACCGTTACACATATCCAAAATAAATACCACATCAGCATATTCCTTTTGTTGTAAATAAGTACGGCATTACATCAATGGCAAACCGAACACGTTCAAACTAAAATTCACAGAAACCTTCGCTTACGACAGCACAGTTCACTCTATCCGATATAATTAATTAATGTACCTCACAGAATGATCTAAACACTAATACAGTATTGCGCAGTGTTGATCAGCTGTTGTTATTTTATTGCTATTTTTGAAATAATCATTTTTCAAATAATTTATTGCATATCTGTCATTAATAAAAAAATTATTCTCTAAGCTATATTTATTTAATAATTCTTATTTTACAATGTTGTAATTTACAGATTTAAACAAAAATATTTTAACAGATATTGGTAACAGTCAATTTTTGTTTTTAGAGATTTTTTTATGTCACCAAAAGAAGAATTTGGTTTGGTATACATTAAATAAGTACTTTCTGTCAAATCTAGTAATATACTGTTTTTAAATTAGACTTGAATTTGTGTAACTTTTCTTTGTTTTATTCAACTTATATTAAACCATTATGTTTAAAATTGAATTTCTTACAAGTCTTGTTTAACAATTTTATGTGTTTATTACCCATTTAACAAAGTTATTGTTTCTACCATAAAAAAGAGGGATTTACCCCAATTTTCTCAAACACTTCTGCAGATGCGGTTCTAGGACCGCATTTTTACGGCTTTCAGGTCAAAAACCATAAATATCACTAATTCTCTTAATTAACGTTCTAAAACGTTCAGTCTCCGGGGTAGCAGAAATCCAAGCGAAATCTTTCACAAGCCGTAACTCGCAAACGAAACATTTTAGGACATTTGTTTATATGACATTTTCTATTTCTTACAAGTAGAATATTTATTCTTATTTCTACTAGTAGAATAGGTTATGAAAGTCCCAGGTGAACTCGTGATTACTCTGTACTCACACGCGCACGCGTATGTATGTATGTATATATATATACATATATATTATATATTTTATATATAATATATATAAAATATATTATCCAATAAAAATGAAGTTTTATTAAATTTATTTTGAAGTAACATCTCGTGTCTTCAGTTCATGATATAATTTACGTGAAATATATTTTACTACTGTATTGAACCACATATTTTTCTTTCTGTTAACTCACATTTTGTTTTTATAGCTTTTGTAACCTATTTTTTTAATATAAATCTTTTATCGTGTACGTTACGGCCTACAATATATATATATATATGGCCTCTATATAGAGTGATAGTTTAGTTTCTACGTTTATTACCAATTGATAAATTGATATTTTTGTTTTTTGTTTCGATTAGGACAACAAAGAAACTTGTATTATAATCGGTTCTTGGTTTGTTTTTTAACTTGCATTAAAAATGTTTCATACATTTAAAATATAATTTTTCAACTCTCCTATACTATTTTCTACCTTAGTTTAGGATTATCTTGGAGTTTTATTTCTTTGTATTCAGTTTTTTTTTTTAATTTCTTCTGCTTAAGACTTAGACCAAACATTTTCAGCAGTCAAGAGATTACGTAACTGGAGTAAATATTTATAAAAAAAAAAAAAACATCTTATTTATATTTTTAAAAATCAGCATCGATCAATCTTGATCGAACACAGCTTTATGAACAGATTTATTATTTTTTCTTGTATATCAAAACTCCTAAGAGATGTAAATTCGTTTGACTCTCCGTTACTTTGAACCAGTTTGCGTGTGTCCTTCATATCTTATCTAGTCATTAGACAATATTACATGCAGCCTATGGTTACAAACTAAAATTAAATAATATAACTATTTTAATTAACCATTCTTGATTGAAATATTTATTCTGTTATAAAGGACTGATTAGTGGGAAGGAAAAATCAAACAAATTGGTCTTGAATAATGAAAATGCGATCCATTAATATAGAAATATCTGTATCAGAATATTTTATTACTCATTGTTTAATTCTTAGTTATACACATTAAACTCAGGGTTAGTTAAATTGTCATTAAACTCTTAGTTGAAGAAGATCGATAATACTGTTGGCTACAATATGACGTTGGAACATCACACCGAAAATTCAGGAAATAGTTTTCATTAATGAATCTTCGATGATCGTGGGTTGTGGCCACCAAAATTTCCAGATTTGATGTCTAGATTTTTATCTTATAGAAATAGATAGGTTGCATTTTTTATGGAATACCATGCATGTAACACTTATTATCTTAGTATTTTTCAGTGAAATGAATTGTATTGTTCATTTACTTTTAATATATACAATGTTTGAGATCTTATTGATTATTTAATTAATTTATAATTTTTTATATTTCTTACAGTTAATGTTTATGACGGTGAACAATTAAATCTTACTAGAATTAGCCGCACTGAAATGGGAGCGTACTTGTGTATTGCTACAAATGGTGTTCCTCCTTCAGTCAGCAAAAGAATAATTGTCGATGTAGAATGTAAGTAAAACATTAATCTCTTTTATATTTAAGATGTAACGATATTGTTTAATTTTTTATAATTCGTAATTAAGTCAATTATAATAGTTTTTCTGTTACTATTTTTATTTATAATATTTATAAAATTATAAAATTATTTATAATATTATTTATAAAAGTTTTTTTTAATTTGTGTAATAATAATTGTAATAGGTGGAAGAGTATATTATCCCACCTATTTTGATATATGAGAGAAAATTGTATTTTATTTCCTGTCATTTAGTGATCTCTTCAGTAAAAAATTAGTCATATTTTGATCCCAAAATTCTGCATTAGTTAATTATACATTTACTTATATATCTTGAAAGTGATTTAGACTTATAATCATGAATTACGGCATAGTATTTTTTTTCTGTTCAAGGGTATTGATTCTGTATTAAACTTTAAAAAAGTCCGGTATAAGTTTGGGGAAATATTGAGAGTGTAGTTTCTCTCACAGGATTTGAACAACGATTAAATGTTTTTTATTTAAAAAAACAGTAAAATTGTTTGTAAAAACTTTGATTGTTTCGACCTATCGATTATACAACAATATACATTTTTTGTTATTATTATCTTTTTTTTTATAAGTAGATGTGGTAAATATTAATAAAAGGTAATAAATAAATCCCCAGTGCAAAAAATAGGACCAATCTACTATAAATTTTTCCAAGTTATCAACTAGAATTTTTTTAAAGTTCGTTAAATTAATTATTATCAAGTTTGAAATTTTTTTAATGTTATCACAGAGATAGAAGGGGCAAATTTTTAAGAATTTTAATTCAAAATATTGTCATTTTTAAATAAGGTGCATGATATATTAAAAAGTACTTTAATATAAGATAGAATTTGTTCTAACGTTTATAGGTTTTTATTAATAAAAGAAATTATTCAATAACTTTTGTTATATTTTTATTTTTCTAACAAAAAATAAATAAAAACGATACAAAGATCTTTTGATTAAAAATAATTTTTTTTCACATTATAACTGAAATAACGATTATATTTTAAGCTGCCTTCAAAACCGAGGAATGTTCATATTGGCTTAATGTTTTATAATCTGGATTCTTTAGTTAATCTGGCTATATTGTAGTGGTATTTCCAATAATTTCACGTATATTATTTCAAAAAAGAAAATATTACGTGTTATTCATTAGGCAAGTACTGTTTTCTTACATACAAAAAATCAAACTAACAGTTAAAGAGACTGAGAAAATATTTCCCACCAATTACTTTGTAAAGAAACAAAGCTTCTTTATGTAAATTCAGTTATAAAATAATAAAATATTTAAAAACTAATAAAAAAAGCACACGTTCCTCCTTCTTAAACTACAGACCATAAGAGGAGTTCCGAAGATAATATTTATCATTTAAAAATACAATATCAGAAAAAAATAAATTTAAGATTTTACAAAACAACTAAGTGATAAAAAAATGTAGAAAGGTGTGGATGTGTGTTATGCTCCCGGTACAGGATTACTTGTATTACTTGTTGTGTTGTTTTTGTTGTTTTCTAGTTCCGTTTTGTTCTTGTTTTATTTTGTTGTTTTGGTGTTAAAGTTTGCTTATTTTCTTAATTTATTTTTGCATTCTGTGCTTTAGCCTATGAGACGGCAATCGTGGCTAGATAGACTATAATACATTTTACCGTTAACGACATTTTTGGAGTTATTTGCTCTTTGTGATTGATGGACAGGTGAAGTAAGCCCACCGGGTTGGTCTAGTGGTGAACGGGTCTTCCCAAATCAGCTGATTTGGAAGTCGAGAGGTCCAGTGTTCAAGTCCTAGTAAAGTCAGTTATTTTTACACGGATTTTAATACTAGATCGTGGATACCAGTGTCTTTGGCGGTTGGGTTTCAATTAACCACACATCTCAGGAATGGTCGAAATCAGACTGTACGAGACTACACTTCATTTACACTTATATCATCCTCATTCATCCTGTGAAGTATTATCTGAAAGGTAGTTACCGGAGGCTAAACAGGAAAAAGAAAGAAAGGATGGTGAAGTAGCGCTATTGACTGTAGCACTGATTGAGATATATAGAGGGTAATCGTGGGCTAAATGTAGGGGCGCTAGGTGGACTGTTGTACATATCAAGGATGTCGAAATCGACATGTCTGACAAGGAAGTTCATACAGAATTGTCAACAATGATTGGAGCGGCGGATAACCTCCGTTCCCGACGTACTGTGCGGCCAATCGATTGACAGACGACAGGATCAGGATAGGATGTTCAGATTCATTTGTTTCCTTGTTTTGCTTTTTGTAAACATCTCCTTCATCTTCTTTCTTCTTATTTGAAACAGCTGATCTTAATTATTGTTAGAATTAATTATATGAATTCACTTTCCTTTAAGACATATTAGCAACATCACTAAATTTTTATTGTTCTAGCTACACATATTTAATATATATTTAAAATGTGAATAAATGTGAACTTAACTAAAAACGTAAATTATTATATAACTCAGTGCAATGTTTAATTAATAAAGTGTAAATTTTGAGAGTAAATAATGGAACTGACTATTAATAATTGGTTATCCGGCATTAATTAATGTATACAGTTAAAACAACCAACAACAATTTCTCCGCGAATGAAATTGTTGTACAAGGATGCGTCCACTGTCGAGCGAACATCCGAGAGCGGGAATCCAACAGGTAACCACTTCATACTTTATGCAACTTTGTAAGCCAGGTTTAATGCAATTATTATTATCAGCGGCTTTCCACAAATTTTGGAATTCGAACGAACACGGTGATGTGTATATACAACAAATATATGTATTTATAAGATTTTCTCGTCAGCTCTACTGGTCGCAAATATTATCCGATTTTGACGAAACTTAGTAAGATGATGGAAACCTAATAGAAATAAAACCTCTTATAATTCCATTCGAAAAAAAGAACTAGCTATATATATATATATATATATATATATATGTGTGTGTGTGTGTGTGTGTGTGTGGGTGAGTGTGTGTATAGATTTAAATAAATATAATTATTAAAATAGGAAGGCAAATAATTCAAATGATTTACCCTCGTCGTGCTTACTTCTTATTATTTTATGTTTCTTAGTCAAGTAACCGGAGGAAAGTGCAACCAGTGGCGTTGCACATAGAGTAACATTGGTTGTTGGTGTGTTGGTTGACCCACCGACGGGTTGACGGGCGACGTACACCGACCCAACTCTAAAAAAATCGGAATTAAAAGAAATCCAAAAATGCATTGACATACTTATCTGAAGCGTATTTGCAGCTTCAAATCTACTGAATATCTTGTTTAGTATAGTCGGAATTGGGAAAATTAAATCATTGTTCAAAATTATTTTAACTCTCTTCACCACCCTTTCAAGATCGATTTTCAAAAATCTTTAGATTGGCTTTTAAATATTTATATGAAGATTATACACACAAAAAATCAAGTTGATATCTTCATTTGTGTCTGGGAAATTAAAAAAAATAGCCGGGTTTCAAAAATAATTCAAAAATTCATTTTAACCCTTTATACTCAAAATTTTGCAAAAAAAAATTATAAATTATTATTTAAATATTTACATGAACATTAAACTCACATAAAGAACGAAGCTTATATCTTCATTTGTTACCATAAAATTAAAAGAAAAATAGTAAATTTCATTGTTACTCCATTTTACCCCTTTAAAAAGAAACAATTTTTCATTTTAATGTACCTTATACTTAGAAGCCTATACTATACATAGTAGCCTATACTTACACTCCGGATTACATAATTTAGCTACTGCTAAATATTTGGTAGAGAATAGTTTAGTGATTGTTCAGATTTTGGCTAAATTACAAACAAACGTTTCCTGTTTATTTAATAGAGAAATTCCATTTACAGTTACATTAATCGTAATCTTTAGTGATCATTTTACTCAGTGATTATAATAAATATTTGTTAATTTTTAATAATAAAGAAAAAAATAATTCCAGCTTTTATTAGGAATGTAATAAAACAATTATTTTATTTTTATTACATCGTTTTTTAGGACTTAACAAAAAAATGTAATCGAAAAATAAATATATACTAATATAAAATACTGTTTAATGAAGTCCTTTAATAACACTTCCTGTATATTTTTTTCTCACAGGAATTTTTAAAAATATTTCAATATTAATGAAAAAAGAAATTATTTACAATACATCTCAAATACTTTATTTTCTGCTTTATTTTAATTAAAAATAATAATAATAAAAAAAATTCTTATAAAAGGGTTAGAAAGGGTATTGGATAGAAGAAATAGCAGGTGTGGGAGGCAAGCAATAAAACACAGGGGTTGCTGGTCGCCAGGAGGGGGTGTTTTAGAAGGGTTTGTTCGTTCGGTATAGGTTGTTAGGGGGTTAGGGGTGAAACGGAAAGCACCTAGGCCACGTGACCCGTCGGGCCGTCGGTCGCATTCCGTTCGTCTTCCGCTCGAGCGCTTAAGGAATCTGCTTTATGAGAACAGTAAAATGGTTAACATTATTATTTTACCTTTAAATCTTTCTTTTCCTTTTTCTGGATCAGATTCTCTAAGATATTATTGTGGTTAGAAACAAACAAGCTGCATTCCTTCTTTACACTAGTAACAGTAAATCTTTAGCTGTCTAATTCTCTCGCATTCAATTAATCACATTTACACTGATGAAAATCTATTTTCATCTATCAATTCCAGATTTTTTCTTCCTTTTTACAAAAGAACGATTATAGACTGTGTAAATTATTTTACTAATGTAAATTTACTTTTTATGTAATAAAGTTTATAGTTATGTTTTAATTTTTTATTAATCTTGCTGAAAGATACCAGCTGCAAAATAAAATTTAAATAAAATACTGAAATAGTTACAGTCTATCCTTTTAAAACAAATATCACACCAACATTATAATATCGTCAGTTTTTATAGTTTACAGCAACAGTATGTGGTAAATTACGTCACATAAAATTTAATGGTTTTGTATTTAATGTATGAAAATAATAGTTTTTTAATTGTTAATACATCAATAATATACCACAACGTAGATGGTGCTTTTATAGTGGTTTTAATGTACGTACAGTTTTTTTTTGTTTTTTTTTTTTTTATTTTATAGTAATATTCCACATTTTATATCATATTTTAATGGTTTTATTTGGTTTTATATGGTTTTACTATCAATTCATACAACTTATATTTTGCCTTGTTCTCTCGGTTTTCTGTTTTAAGTAATCCTACATCATGTAATTTTTCTGTTTTTTGTTACTTTTGATCACTAGATTGGATTCATTGTTCGTTTTTTATTTTAATTTGGATACTTTACAATTTTTTTTTCCTTTTACCAACATAAATATCCCTATTGTGGATTAGTTCTTCAGAAATCTTTGTTGTTTCTCAAGAATTTTCTAAATTCTGAGAACTGAGTTATAACAATTTTTTTCTGTTTAAGCATTCGAATATTTTTATTTTGTCTGTTTATTTTTATTTATTCTTAAAACGATGGTCGTAAAATATTAGTTTTTTTTTCTTATCGAACTGAAATATTTATTGGACTATTTGGTATATTTCGAAATAATATTTTATCATAAAGGTTTTTTAAAATTCTTTTTTCTCTTTTTCCACTTCCCTTTTTTTTGAATCGATAGTGATCTCTTTAGGATCAAGATAAATAGTTTCGTTTATTACTATCTTTTCTTTTGATTCCAGTACCTTTCATTTTGCATAAGTGTTTTTCTCGCCTTTTCTTAGTCCATTCTATTCATGTCATTTTCTTCTGGAATACTTCATATGTCTTGAATTTTTGTCTGAACATGTCACTCTGTGATTTCGTGTGTTTCTACATTTGCTTCTTTTAGGTCTTCATTTACCTGTTTGATTCACTTGGTAGTTGTTTTTCTTTTCTTTTGTTGATCAACGATTTCCTTGGTTAGAGTGTTTGGTGGTTCATTTTTATCAGTTGTCCGTAGAAAATAAGACTGAGTTTTCTAATCGCGTCTGATATTTTGTCTAGCTTCTGGTAGATTTCATCGTTTTTTCGTAATTTTGTACCATTTTCTTCTTTTCTCAGTGAGTAAATTGTTTTGTATAGAAAATTATGAAATTATGCCCCTAAAATTTTGACTTTGTTTGCAATTATTTAGATAGATCCTATTATATATGTATAATAGGATCTATCTATAATAGGATCCTATAATACGATCTAGGTACATATATATATATATATGTACGTAGAAAGAGAGCAAGTGAGAGAGCAAACAGAAATTGTTAGAATGTATTTCTCCGTACATAACCCTACATGTTTTACTACCCTAACTACATAACCCCTTTATCTAGTTCAAAGGGCGGTATTGTTCTTCAAGGTCGTTGCAGTTGTCAGCCCTTTTCATCTTATTTCATTTTGTGCTAAGATGTTTGGGTGTATTTTTTACTTTGTCATGAACTCTCTTTATTTCTAATGCAATTTTGCAAAGCACATTAATTCATCCATTTCCTCTAGTGTGTTGATCTGCACTTTGGCTGTTTTACATCTTCTCTACTTCTTTATTACTGTTTAAAAATTCTAATAGATAATTATTTTTTCGGTTGAATTATTCTGTAACAAGATCTTGTTTTTACCTTTATAGATAGCTATTTTTTGTCTTGGTTTCCTTTAGTGATTCCCTTTGCTTTCTCCATTTTCCTGTTTTATTTGTAGATTCGCATGTTTTTTAAATTTTTTAGATAATCTCTTATAATCATTAAATTTTCCCCCTATTTGGGTTTTTAAAAAGTTTGTTAACGAATTTTGTCATGAATTTTTATAATCTTATTAAATTAGGGTTTTCTATGGAGATTTTTAGTCTGAATTTTTTTCTTATTTCCATGAAAATATTAAATTGAATTTCTTCCAATTCAGTGTTTTAGTTTAACGGTGTCAAATCATGCATAAAATCTACACAATTTATTTTGTTTTTATCTGTAGAAGTATGACACAGATTTATAATTTTTCTAATTAAATAAATCAGTAGAATTATTTTTTCGTATAAAGGAAAGGAAAAGGACCGATAACCATCCTTTTCTTTATTTGAATTCGGTTTTTATTTGAAGTAATTCGAATATTTAACTCATAAACTTACTTTTCGAATATGTGTTGATCAAAGTTTCTTAAACTAATTTAATAGGTTTTAATGTTAATTCCGTATTGCTTTAACTTCTTTTATTTTTGTTATCTTTAATTCATAATCACCTGTTTGTTTTTTAATATTTAATATAATTTAATAAATAAAAAATACGCCTTATAGTAACAAAAATTTCTTAGATTTAGCAACAAAATGAATCACTTTTAGAAACAAAAGTATGCTCCTAAAATCTTGATACTTTTGAATTATTCAAATAGATTCGTGTATATATATATATATATATATATATATATATATATATATTTATATATATATAGAAAGAGAGCAAGTGAGAGAGTGTGAGAGGGCAACGGAAATTGAAGGAAATTAGAGTATACACTATTTAATTACACGAATATACCATGTATTTGCGGAAGTATATTTGTCAATATATTACCCAACACATTTCCCTATCCTAATTATATGACATATATCTAACAATTATTTGTTTTTAGTCACAATGGTATACGAGTATAATGATTTGATGAAAATTAAATGGCGGAAACTAGGCGTAGTTTTTTATATTTATTTTTTTTAAGGTATAAAAATAAAATTATTAACATGTTTACAAAATTTTAGAAAATCCTTAATTTTTCTTTAATTGAAAGTAAGTAATAATAATCATTTAAAACAGCAAGTTAGAAAAGGCATCAGTATATTACTTTTTCTGAAAGTATTGTTGGTTATTATATAGTAACTAATTATACTATGCAAAGATGCCATTGGTTGAATTTATTATGACCTGCCTTTTACATTTAATAAGTTGCTGATGTACATTGTACTGATTAAAGAAGGAAACTCTAAATAAACCATTACGTCCTTACTTATGCTTCATTATATTGGGGATTAAAGAGTAAAAAGCAGCCGTTAAATAAAGAAATAGTTACAGGACACTTATTTTTTTCTAACATTTTTGTTAGACAAATTTAAAAATACTATTTTTTTTCTAAAAAAAATAAAAACACATCTTTTTCTTTTTATGAAATTTAAATTAAACAAAATAACAAATTGCAGCTTCCTCGGGAACGGTACGGGCTGATGAGGCCGCCAAAAGATCGGCAACAAATGGCCTCCGATTAAATTAACATATGATAGCGACTTTATAAAAACAGTCGGTGTTAAACTATCTTCTTAATGGAATAAATTCTGGCTGCTAAGTCCTCCTACGGCCTTACATGGAATATAATGTAAAATGGTTCGTAAATCACTTACTCATAGATTGCCCAATGTTCGGGTCTATTCGACAACAATTAAACCTGGATTCAGATATGAAATGTTTAATAAGCCGGAAGGAATAAAAAAAACTTGCGGTCTCTCTTTGATAGTAGGATGAAGAACTTAATTTAGCGGTTTTCCTTACGGGAGATCCCTTACGGAATACTTTATGCGCATTGTAAATAGACTAGTGGTTATATTTCAATATTTATTACCTATTTATTATTCTTGTTCTAGTTTGTGTTTGTTGTTTCTTGTTTATTATTTATGATCATGCAGTTATATTTAAGTCGCTAATGACTACAATCGTTGATGCGACTTATAAAAAACAAAAAAACATTCCGTAAATTATTAACCAAAAAAATATTTATTACAAATTACTGATATTTTCCATATTTATATTTAAAACTAAAACTTCAATCAATTTTGAAGTTATAGAAAAAAAAATACAAACAAAACTGTTGGAAAATAATTTTTTATGCCTTTTTCCAGTATTTTTTGATTTAAAAGTTAATCGTGGAAAATAAGCGGAAAAAGTACTTTTTTCTCCTAGTTAATATAAAATAGTTATTGTTTTATTATACAGATATAAAATGAAGTATTACGAATTTCATTAGTTTAAAAAAAATTTATTTGAAATTCGTTCTAGGTATTAAAATAATTTTGAAACTTTAAAAACCCTCCACTTTTGAATTATCTGTAGATCATTTTATGGCCTGAAAATCTTAAGAATCATAACTGAATTAGCAAGAACACATTAACCAAAACAGCATATATTTCTTAGTTTATTAGATTTTTGTTCTCATTTTTGTTTAGTCACTTTTTACTGTAGTAGTAGTAGTAGTAGTAGTAGTACTACTAGTCATCGTTTTTTCTGTAGTAATATGATTACGCTACAGAATTTTCCACCGTTTATTGTAAATACTTTTGAGTCATTTCAGGTCGTTACATCCGCAGGTCTCCATGGCGCGAGTGGTAGCGTCACGGCCTTTCATCCGGAGGTCCCGGGTTCGAGCCCCGGTTAGGCATGATATTTTCACACACACACACACTACAAATCATTCATCTCATCCTCAAAAGCAATATCAAACGGTGGTCCCGGAGGTGAAACAAACAAGGTCATTTCATCCATTGTAGTTATATCTTCTAGCAAAACAAACAAACCTGAAAATATTAACAAAACTACATACGTAATTACTTAAATTCTTCTTCCTCGAGAATTGTCTATACAAAATCTCTACAGTCAATTGCTTCCAGCCACTTCTTTAGTTAATTCTCTTTGTAGTAAAAAACTACTCCTATATTATTACCTATCTATTCTTTGGATTTCTCCTGTTTAAAGAACAAGATTAAACCATTCTAACTTCCCACATTTTTTGCTGCTTTCAAAATTGCCTGTTTTAAGAATTATTTTTGGTAAATTTTAGCTTCTACTTCTTTTTTTGAAAGCTCATAACTGTTTCGTAATAAACTTAGTTGACATTTCATCCTTCTTTTCTTGAGTAAATCTCTGTGATCCAAACATAATTCGTTTTATAAATATTTATAAATGGTTAATAAAAACTGATTTTGATTAATATTTGTTTAACGTTAATTTGGTATTCTAAGATTTTGTTTAAGATTTCTGTATATTATACAACTTGGTCAGAACGATTTTTTCAACAATTCAACCGTTTTTGTTATGTTCTTTAATCAAATTAGTAGTACCTACGTTACCGTGATAGTGAGCAGTTAAGAAAAAATCATCCAACTTCTTCAACTTTTTTTTTTCCCTAGTCTATTTCTTCCTATTGTTGGTGATGTTAGTAACGTTGTTGAACCAAACGGTTAACTTTATTCAATGTTGAAAAGTCAGTGTGTTCATGGTGTTCATAAATTTTTTTTAAAAATCCTTTTCATTTAAAAGTTCAATTTTAATTTGTTAGTTTCAGTATTATTAGTTTTAAAATTATTTATGGTATCAGAAAGTGGTGTGTAACTCAATGAAATGTTCACTGTCAACCATTACAATTGTTCTAAAATCACTAACACCTAACTCGAGTAAATAAATTTGCGTGGCTGAAACTCTTCCGATTTCAGCTTATATTTTCTCAAATTTTTTGTGTCTTTCTTGAAACTGAAATGAAGATTAAAGCCATTAGTGCAATACCAGTTTTCCAGAATTTAGACAGATCCGGAGGCATGGCAAACGTACACTCACGGCACTTAATAAAAATTCTATCACAAGTTATGTTTAAATTGTATGAAAAGTATTGTGGTGATGTGAAGATTTGAAAGAATGATTCGTTAGATAAAGTAAATTGGGTAATGTGCAGCGGCCTTTAATTTAATAAAGGTAAATAAGCCTTTCTAATTAAACTCATATTGCTGCTAATTTAATTATAATCCATACTGCTTTCTGTGTTGAATTAACCCAGCCTTCGAAAAAAATTTGCAGTCAAATATTAGCTCGTAATATTCTTTACCAGTACTTACAGTACATTCTCAATTATCAAAATTAATGGGGAAAAACCGATTTTAGATAAACCAGATTTATGAATACCGTTTATGAATATTAATAACCGTTTATAGAAACATTTATAGAAACTAAAATATTCTGGAAACATTATTACATGATAAAACTATTATTCTCCCATTTCTTAAATTAAAATAGGAAACACAATTTGGGTCTTTATAAAAACGAATATATGTTTTTTATAATTTTTTTATTAATAACATCTTTAATTACTAACAAAAATCCATTTATCTCCATTGTAATTACAGTATTCTGAAATAAATTTAAAATTTCTATTCATTTCACTTTAATCAACCTAGCCTGTGCAAATCTATTTGTATTATGGCTGTAACATTGATATTGTTACTTGGATGGGAAGTACGAGTTAATATCTCGCCGTATTTGCTCGAATAAGATACATGTAACTGACGACATAGTAAACCATTAATTTTGACCGTTATAATACTAAGCAACTGTAAAAGCGACATATTAATTGATTTCCAGAATGAAAATTCTAAGTAAACTTTTAAGTACAAAAATAAAATATACATTAATTAGACCTCTTTTTACTTTCCGCTGCAAGAAATTTTTTTTTAGAATTCAAAAATTTAGCTCAGTTTCATTTACATAACAAAGTTATTGTCAAGTATAATCCTTTATTATTTCTTTAAATTCGGTTTTCTAAGGTAACATTCATTTTCGTAAGTTGATAAATTGCCAGTCTATGTGGCAGGGTCTCGGTCTTTCATCCGGAGGTCCAATATTCGAAACTCGGTCAGGTATGGTATTTTCACACACGCTAAAATTCATTCATCTCATCCTCTGAAGCAATACCTAACGTTGGTCCCGGAGGCTAAACAAAAATAAAACAAAAAAACGTCTCAAGAAATATTTAGCTGCCAAATACTGGTATATTATTTGTTATTGACTTATCAAACTTCTCAAATTTTACTGTAAAGATTTTTAATAAATAGATTCATCAACGAACATATATCTAAGCAGATTAGCCTTTTCTTGAAAAAGAATGTCAGTTAATTTAAGTTCTTCTCTTTACATTTCATTAAGTTTCTTACGAATTTGTTACCTTTTTCTGTTGGATGTTTTAATAGCATGTTCGATGTTTATTTTAGTTTTAATACAATCAGTACTGTTGAAATAGAGACAATATCTACGGCAAAATTAAACAAAATATCACCGTTATTATATTTTCTTAAAATTAATAAGCTTTCATATTTGTTTTAATTATGTGACAAAATACTAATTATACGACAAAGAAACATATTTATTGACTCTATTTCAGCTGTAACGTAGCTTTGTTTTAAAATAAAACAAAGCTATGTTACAATGAAATAAACAGTAATACAAACAAAACCACACTTCAATACAAGCTAATTTAAAACGGTAATGCATTCAACTGCACACACATATATATATATAAATTTACATAGATGTAAATGTTCATATTGATTTAAACAAGTTACAAGTGACTGAAACGGTGCAAGACTAGTATTTAAATTAGTAAGGTGATTTGTAATGGAATCGGAAGATAGTATCAATAAACAAATGAGATACCGTTTTAGGCAAAAAGAAACATGAACACTTAACACTTCAATTTTATTCCGCAACCTGCAATGCATAAATACATCTTTTTATCATTTCAAGAATGGGTAGATATCCTGCTTCTTTATAAAAAATGGAAATGTCACAATATTGGATGAACAACATTACACAGAATATGAACACAGGATAGGAAATCATATAACAACTTTGATTGTAACTGCATCATAAAATATACAACTAAGTATAAAATAAAAAATACATCTAACTAAATTCTAAATTTAATTATTTAAAATTTAAATGGATCAAATAACATTAAAGTAAAGAGTGGAAGATACTAAACATTAAAAATAAGTACAAAATAATTGACAATTCAGAAATTATTAAGGGAAAAGATTTTTATATTATTGTAGATAGAATAAATATTGTTTTTATGTTTGTCTCTTTTTATGTAATTAAGGCAGTTGGTTTTATGTGGGTCTAAATGCTAGACTGTGGATACCGGTGTTCTGTGGTGGTTGGGTTTCAATTAACCACACGTCTCAGGAATGGCCGACCATAGTCTGTTCCAGACTATATGTTTACCGGAACATTTTTTATTAAGTCGATGGTTACTCAAGAACTGTTTACCCGATCTTTATAAATGAAATATCAAACAATAAACAAAATTTTATACATACCTCAATTTCAGTTTTTATTTTAAAATCGTGATATGTCTTATAAAAAGTTATTTAAAATATTATTACATGAAAAACGATTCTGTAATGTAGGATTAATTCTCGGATTAAGCTTTCTCTTTTCTCTATATATTGAAATTATTTGGATAATTTATATCTAAAGCATTCTTTTAATTTTACAAATAACGTAATTAAAGAATCATTGAAATGGCCTCAAAGGTTCTTGAGTTTAAGCGAACATCGGTTCAGATGCCCGTGTAATATACAGATAAACTCAATGATTTATTTTACAAAAATAAAAGTTTGAAAAATAATAAGATACAAAGTTTTTATTTGATAATAAATAATGTATTTAAAATGGGATAAAGTAAATTGGCTAGTAGTATAAGATGTAATTTTCATCATAGTTAGGAATAAAGACATCCCTGATAACCATGTACGAGTACCTCACTCAGGTTGATGATTACTTGAAGCGTAGATAAAGCCATAACAAGACAGTATCAGATCAAGAGTTGCATTGTAATATCCATATTCCTATAGCTTGTATTAATATTCTCTGGTGGAATTGTAATATCCAATGTTCTCAAGTAACTGATCTGACTAAATTAATTAGACGTAGAGAAATAGTTTTAGGTACAAATAATATTACTTATTTTAATAAAGAAATAGTAAATTTTTCAATAAACATTCAAAATTAACTAGTTTTTTTCTTCTTATAATATAGATTAATTAAACATTAAATAAAAAAAATTGTATAAAAAAGAATTATATTTATCATTTATAAATTCGTTAATTTTATAAACTTTCATTTTTTAATGATTTTTTCTTAAAAACTCAACGCAATCATATTGTCTTAATATTTTATTATCAATTTAGGTGTAATTATTTATATAACAGTTGGTAGTTTTTCAAACATAACAGTAACATTTTTTAAACTTTTTCTTACTTTTTATATTTTACTACGGGACATAACCCAAGTGACGTGGTTCGCGAGGAAATCTGAGATCCACGATTACATAGACCTTCCATACTTTTGAGAAGTTGAACGCCTAGTTTCGAGATATTTGTCCAGGTTGTAGAAGCACGTTAATCACATATATCTTTGAATTTACTCGTACTTGACAACAGTGAGGACGTTAGGAGGGTGAAAAGGCTCCATATTCTTGATCTGGTTGACGATTGGGTTTGTTGGCGATACTACTTCTTATAATTGTTTTTGTTTTATTTTCGGTTATTCATATTTATGGTTGCTTACGTTTATTATTCATCTATGGTTATCTTAAAGGTAATTTTTCATTTATTGTTGTTCTATTTAAAGTTAGTGTTCTATTTGTTTCTGTTCTATTTACATATCCGATTTAATTAATTGTATGAAGGTGTTTAACTATATTCAGGTACTATGAATATAATAGTAACATAATAATGTTACTTTTAGTTATTAATATTTATTCACATAATTTATCTTGTATTTATCCATATTAATTGTTTCTACCATTGTTTCACCTATGCGTTAGGTATAATAAAATACAGTGAAGCAGAGTTAGACGAGTTGAACAGACTCACTAGAAAAATATTCTACCAAGGAAAGTCCCACCACATCCACTCGTTCAAAGAAAGATTCACGCTCCCGAGAAAGGAAGGTGGAAGAGGATTACTCGATGTTGTAAATATGAGCCACGGCCAGAACGAAAACTTAAGGGATTACTTCCGTAGCAGGCATCACCCCTTCTATCAAGCCATCGTAGCGGCAGACCAAAACTATACGCCATTGAACCTAGCCAACAGGACTAACAAAGAAAGAGAGCAATGCAGATAAAATTCTAGGTTGGGGAAGAAAAGAGCTGCATGCGAGATTTAGGCATTGTCTAGAGCAGGAAGGAGTTGACAAAGCAGCTTCAAATAATTGGCTTGGCCAATTAAGTGGTAGCAACGAGAAATTTTAAGAGATTTATTCTTAAAGAAGACATCAGCAACAAATTTAGGCTATGTATGCAACACAATGAAACAATAGACCATATAATCACTGATTGTCGATTCTAGCTCCGACGGAGTACACCAGGAGGCACAACAACGTGGCAAAAATTGTAAACATAGAACTCTGCGATAGATACAATTTAAAGTTTCAAAAAGGGCCCTACTATACTTATGAACCAGCCTCCTTATTGGAGAACAACTACGCAAACTTTTCTGGAACCAGGGAATTGTAACAGCAAAACCCATCAACTGTATTAAGCCAGATATAGTAGTAGTTGATAAAATAGAAAAAGTAAATTACCTAATAGACGTAGCCATCCCATCAAGTAACAACATCAACAGTAAACGCCAATGAGAAGCTGCAGAAATATACAGATCTTGGTTTTGAAATTAAAGAGAAATGTGGAATCAAAAAGAAGTTTATATAATCCCGATAATTATATCTGCGGAGGGGATAATACCATCTACTTTGCACAACAGTCTTGAAAAACTGAAGATCCAGTGGAAGACCCACGCGCTTATGCAAAGGAGCGTGATAATTGACACCTGCCATGTTGCCCGGAAGTCACTTAGTCAACAACAGCAAGCCTAATCTCGTTGGTGTAAATTACTCCGAGTTTAAGGAATATCACCGACAAAAGTAAAAGCTGTGAAAGTGTGAGATAATATAATAATAATTAATATTATTTAAAATTATTTTATTATAAGAAAATTCTATTTCAAGTGGCAGTCTATGACACGACTTATAAGTTCAACATAGAAGTTGATTGAGATGACTGTAAATAAGGAATTTAGCAAGAAAAAAAAAATTAATTCTATGTATTAGTTATAAAAATTGGTATTTTCGTACTGATTGTACTGAATGGCTCTGTAATTGTAATTTACCCCGGTTAAAGCAACATTTCAAAATATAAAATTGGTACTAATTTTTCTATTTTCAAAACAATTTTATTATTTCCAATGTTGTCTTTCGTTAATTTTTTAAAAATTATATATAAAAGATTATATGATTTGGACAGAGGAGGGGTGAATAATGATAGATTAAATGTAAAAAATATTTCTAAAATTGACAACATTATTTTGATGGTCTCTGAACCAGATGCTTCAAAATATATCTTAATAGATAAGCAGTATTAATAGTAGGGAGTAGTAATCAATTGGGATAAGTCTAAGATAATGGTGTATAGAAAGGGTATTTAAATTGGAAGGATTGTAAAACTGAATATTTAATGAATATTTATAAGCGGTAAGGCATTTACATCTTTATTATCCATTGCTTTATACTTAAAAAATCCACAGCTAAATTCGCACTTCATAATGTTTGGAGTAGGTATATTAACCAAAAGATGTATGATAACTAGTAAGTGGGTAAATTTTAACTCTATTATTTGTTAGCAGAGTAGAGGTAACATATGGTGATAATCCTCTGACTATTCAGCAGATGAAAAAATTGGACAAATATTCCAAATTCAAAAATTTGAAACACTACTTTCTTCGACAAGTTTGATTAATTTATGAGTAATATTACAATTACAATAGTTAAATCTTTATTCTGATCAGTACATTATATAGATCAAATCAATATAAGATAAATTGTAAATAAAAAACAAATTACAAAGCAAAAAAATAAATGTGATTTGAAATCGGTATTACTTAAATAAAAATACATAAAATAATGTTAAGATAGATACATCAAACATAAAAAAAATATTACTATAAAATAATTCACAATTCAGCAGCCCCTATTGAGAATTATTTTTATTACGTACTTTTTATGTACATTTTTAAGCCTAGTGTGTGATATTAACAGTTAAAAGATATAGTCATCATATCGTTGAAATATAATCGCAATACAACCTGCTTTATAATTAAAAAAAAAAAAAAGGAAATCGACATTATTTTGATTGACTGATCGCTTAGATAGAAATTCCCATTAATCATAACTGTAATATTTTTGTTGTCTGCAAAGCGAAATTTCTGGATATGTTATTGATGACCGGTTCCTTTTGGGTTATGAAATTAATTTTATTCCCAATAAAATCAAGCATTACTCTTTTGATCTTAATGACCATAATAAAACAATAAGCTTATCTGTATTATTAAATATTTATTACGACTACATATATTCTCATAAAAAGTATAATGTCATCTATTGGAGCTCCCTCAAAAAGTCAGATGGAATTTTTTCAGTTTTATCGATAATGCAATCCCTTAAATCTTTTCTCCGTATAGTTATGAGCCGAGAGTCCCAAAGAGGATGCTTCACGTTCGTTTTTTGAAACGTTTATAAAGGTTTTATTAAACGAGTACCCAGGATTGAAAAAAAAAATCAGAATAGTCATCCTTGGTCACATGGCGGGGAGGACAGTAGACAATACTGTAGATAATATTAAAGGTCCAATCCAGTAATGAATCTTAATTGATAATCGTAATATTTTTGACGAGCATTGAGGTATTCCCATGAGTCTTACCATCTGGGTGGTTAGTTATATAAACCGAGTATCCTCGGAAATGGAAATAATTTTGTTCAGTAAAGTGAGTTTCCAAGATTAATATTGCATATAATTATTCGGTAAACACAAAGCTTGTAATTCCTGATTTCGTTAAGGGATCATTCAGGTTCCAGGGAGAAATCCTGAGGAATCTGGCCATCAATGAAGTCTGGAGTTCGCCAACATGACTAGGGTAATCAGGTTACCTATTTCTGTACTAGGAACTTACCAGTGACTCTATATTTGATGTTAGTTTTTCCAACTTATACTCAGAAGCATTGCAGGTATTGTGTTCAACAGCAGACGCATATGTTCTCAGAAGATTGTCAGAATGTTTGCTCTCCTACTTGTTCCTTCACTCAAGGAAGAGAAGTTGGCGTTGCTCAGAAGTAACTTGACCCGTTTGTCCCGATTCTAGAGTGGGTTAGTAGTTCAAGTAAGTAGTTGTGCTCTTTACCTTTGTTTCCTCTCCAAGATTTCTTGATACCATATATCCTGAACACTTGTAATTAGTAGGGTGGTCTGATTGGCAGAGTTCACAGATCTGTCCCGTCTAAGACACTGGTAATTCTATGGCACTCCGCAATTTAACAAAGCCGTAAGGCTGCATGAAATTATTTTGCTTATGTTGCTGGCATATCATACATTGTACACAATCCGAAGGTTTATTTGGGATTTCGAACCTAACCCCCTCCTCATGTCAAGTTAGGAATATATTTCAGGTAAATACTTCTTTATTGTTTTCGTTTGGTTCTAGATTGACGTAGAATATCGACAATGGTTCTAAAAAGAAGAAGTTATTAAATAAATTTAAACTGAATTAATATGATGAATGATTAAAGATGAATTAATTCATAAAAAAAGGATAATTCGAAATTTGTATTGGATAAACATTATAAATAATTACTGTGTATTATGAACGTAACTTAGAATAAGTTAACTGATAGTAAATACAATAAAAACAAGAATAATTTATGTTCTCAACACTGAAATCGTTTATATAACTAGTACACACACACACACACACACACACACACACACATATATATTGTCGCCGAATGGCTTCGATGGCACGTGACACTTACTATCCTTATGGTGGCCCTGAAAAGAGCCGTCTTTGTTGTAGAGTGGCTTTGACAGCTCACTGTAATTGCTAACCTTAAGGTAGTCCTGAGAAGGACTATTATCGTCGAATGGCTTCGACGGTTCGTAATCCATAACTTTGTGGTGGCTCTGAAAAAGGCCGTTTTTTGCGTTAGCTCTGAGAAGAGTTGTTGGGTCCAGAAGCTGGTTTCCGACGAAGTCGGGAAGTTGCGGCTCGTCCATTGAAGTCCGACCAGGCGGCAGTTGGGTCCCCACTACAGCATGGCAGTGGTGGCTCCACGAGCCCCGCAGTGTCGGGTCGTCCTTCGCCGGCGCGGCCGAGGTGGTTCTCCCCGAGCGATCCCATGCCGGCTACTGCTGCCGAGTCCACAGGCCAGGGCGATGGAAGCCCGGGGAGCTTGAGCTGGAGCTGGTAGCGGGAAGGGAGCCACGTCCAGCGACTCCCTCGGCGGGCCAGCCAGGCCTGCTGCTCCGGCGGGGATGTTAGCATCCGCCGGGAATTCCCACGTATACCGGTGTTCTTTGGTGGTTGGGTTTCAATTAACCACACATCTCAGGAATGGTCGAACTGAGAATGTACAAGACTACACTCTTACATATCATCCTCATTCAAGCTTTGAAGAATTATCTAAACGGTAGTTACCGGAGGCTAAACAGGAAAAAGAAAGGAAAGGGAATTCCCACGTTGAGCTGCCAGGGAACTTCTTCTGTCTTCTTCTTGGTCTTCTCCAGGTGGTAGTCGACGATTAATTGACTTCACTGTCGTGGCGCACGCTCTTTTATTGGAGCCGGAAAGTGGTGGGGGAACTGCGCGGTGGTAGTGATGCTTGTATCAGCGCATCCATATACTGTGAGCCAGTTCGCATCTCGTGTTCTGCCGCCGATGTTAAATTAGGCGTATATGTGGAAAAATGTGTATGTGAAAAATCTTACTACGATTTTTATGTAATTGCAATTAAAAAATGTTCTTTTATTGGCACATTATTTCCCTGTCAATGATTTTTTAAATAATCCTAATTAAATAATTAAAAAAAAAAATACTTTTTCTTCATCGTTTCCAACAACTTCATAAATATGAGCTCAAAATAATTTACAAGAGCAGCTTATGAATTGTTGATTACTTTTTATTAATTTGTTATATTTTATTTATTTACCTTAACATTAATTATTTTGTTTGTTTTTTTTTAAATAATACGTACACAGCGCTAAAACACAATGTAAACAAACACCAGTTACGTTTCAGGTAATGTTCCAAGACTATTTTTTCACACTTGATTTTATACAACCAGTATTGCCAACGTGATGGCCAAGGAAAAAATATAACATATTGCCAGTATTACATAATTAGCTCACGAGCCTGGTTAACTCGTCACCGCAAATTAGCTGATTTCGAAGTCGAATGTTTAAAGGTTCAAATTCTAGTAAAGGTAACTAAGGTGCAGGTAACTAGTAAAGGTAACTTACTTTTAAACGTATTTGAATACTAGATCGGGGATAGCTGTGTTCTTTGTTGGTTGCGTTTCATTTAACCACACATCTCAGGAATGGTCGACCAGAGACTGTTAACACTACGCTTCATTTACATTCATACATATCATCCTAATTTATCTTCTGAAGTAACATCTTACGCTCGTCCGGAGACTAAACAAAATCAGAAAAGTATTACGTAACTAACCATCGACAAGTACACAATTGTATATTACATACATACATACATACATACATGCATACACAGCCACTAAATAAAAGCAATACTTGCGTATAAAGTTTATACAGTTGACCTCAATGGAAGGTTCCATGTGTATCAATTCTGTAGCACATGGCTCTCTGAGTGTCATAATTTTTTTTTTTGTCTCTGATAGTCAAATCTATTTTATTTCTAGTTTGTTTTATATTTATAAGTTATATATTGATGTGATTTATATATAATATAATGTTATATTCCTATCAATATAAAAGATTAATTAATCAATTAATTTACATATACACATACGTACAAACACGGTTCTTCAGAAAGTTTCAGATATACTTTATAGGCGTATTCCTGTTATTAAAATAAGAAAAAAAGTTTATAAAAACTTAGGTTTGTTTTCGAGTTGCCGTTGCTGAATGATATAACCTAGAATTTCTGCTCCAAAAATCTAGAAATGCTAACTTATTTTCTACTGATACTGATTTTTGGGAAAAACTAGTGGTTCAAATGCAATATTACACGAAAAAACAATAAAAATGAGTCTCAGAATCGTACATCTCCAGTAGTTTTTGAGAAAATTGTTATAAAAATTCAAAATTGGGTTTTGACAGGACGCTTTTTTAGGTTTGCAGTAATTATATATAAAATGTTCAAAACTTCAGTAAAATATTTTACAGAATATAATTTTGAGAAATTATTGTTGATAAAAACTTGATAAAATTTGTAAAAAAAATTTTTATTAGAAACCAAACACAATAAAAATAATACAGAAAATTTTTCATTGATAATTAGTAAAAAATGGTTTTCGAATGTGCGTGCGTGTTTGCATATACGCTGGACTCTTTTTCTTAATTTCATAAGAAGTTGACGTATATATTAAACATTTTTACGATTACTTGTAATATTAATTATTAATTTCATTTTTTTTTCAAAAATCTATGGATTGGGTTGACTTAAATTATCAATAGTTTTTCTATTGATGTTTTAGTTTGGTTTTTGGTAATTTAACAAGTCAAATAATACTATATTAGAAGACAAATAAAAATTAATACAGTGGAGTAGAAAGACCTATGTGTATTCAGTATTTCAATCGTGAACTTTTCGTGACAGTTTCCGGTCTAGGGGAACTGGCCACCAAAAACCGTATGGTTTCTACTTCATAATTTAATGAAACTCAACTACTACAATGTCGTATATATCATTTTTATCCATATTTTATTTTTTAAATCAGTATTTTCATAATGGTTAAAAAGAAATTCTGCTTTATTCTTGGTGTTGGCTTGAATTTTCACGGCCTATAAAGTTTAATAATATTGGTACCCATCTTTTTTTAAGTTATAATTCAAAACCTTGAACTATTATGTTTACTACGAAAGATATAATAATAATAAAAACTGTATAAATTAATAAATTTATAATTATTAAAATGGTAGCTCTTAACAATTGAAAATTCTTTTGTTGAATCATATTACGAATAATTTGAATAAGAATAACAAATATTGTACATGTTTTCTTTTTCATAATATCAACGTTCAATTTGTTCAACTAGTGAACAAAAAGCAACCATTCTATGACCTTGTGAGGTGATGATGGTATATATAACATTTAAATGAGGTGTAATCTTGTACAGACACAAATCGACATTCCTGAAACGATGGTTAACTGAACCCCAACCACTAAAGTACACCGGTATCCGCTGTCTAGTATTGAAATCCATATAAAAGCAACTAACCTTTACTGAGATTTGAACCTCACAGCCGTCGTCTTCGAAAATCAGTTGTTGAACAACTAATTTATGACGACGAGTTACCCTCTACACCATCACGGTGGGTCATATTTTGTATATTGAAAATAAACTTTCAAAATTAAGTTTTATTTGTTGTTCAGACATGAAATCAAGTAATCAGGTAAAGATTTCTTTTTTATTTTGTAAATAATCTTATGAACCTTATTAATATTGTTTTAACACATTATTAATAAACGGCTATATTATTGCTTTTTATTTAGTCTTAACGATTCACCAGATTTACCATGTATGGGTTTTATTAAGAAAATATATCTAAATATAAATGATCTATCAAATCATGTTATCTGTTGTACGGATTCTAAAGTTATTAATTAACATGTTATCAATTTGAATAAATTATAGTTACGAACTAACCTCTAATATTTTATTTATTTTTATTATCACACCAACCGGTAATTATATACGATTCATTAGCTAAGCGAATAAAATATATGGCAACCTAATTATGCATTTGTGGTGCTACATTTATTTTAATTTTTAGTACATTTAATTTCTTTCCAGCACAATTCGATGATAATTGTAAATTATATATATATATATATATTTTTTTTTTAACTTTGGCGTAATTTAAATAATATGATAACAAGTGAAAGTATGTTCTTAAAAAGGAATCGACCCTATTCTGGAAACTTAACATACCAGTTGGTTACACTTCTACTAGACAATATATGGATGATAAAGTAATAATTTCCAGCTACGTTGGATTAAATCAATATATTTTACGGAGTAAAATTTACCTATTTTGTTTACGTGCTCTAAATTCATGGTAATTTATTGTTTGTAAATCTCCAACTTATAAATATCATTTTATCACATGTAACATAAGCATTTTGTAAAACAACTTCGATTATAGTTATATTAAAGATTGCATTTTTATTTGTAATTTTTTTTTCTTTTTTGTTTATGTCTTATTTTTGAATTTTGAGTTCTTCTATCGCTACATATCGGAAATAATATTGCAACCTAACATCTGTACGAGTCGGGAAGGCGAATGTGGAACACGTTTTGAAAACATAAAGGGATGGGTGATTCAACGAAATTGGACTGAGTTCTCTTGGATGTAACGAAATAAACGCCTGCATCTTAAATGAATCCCATTTTGGAAGGAATTTTTTAAAATCCCATGAGACTAGAGAGAGCTTACCACTTTATTATTTATATGATTCTGACCCACCGCCGCTACTCCTGAAATATTGAGCCCTTATTCTACAGCTACCGAAGCGCGCCAATGCATAAAGTCTAAACGGCATCACCTCGAATAATTGCTACAACTGTACTGTAGGTGTGGACCATTAGTGTTTCAAACCACTCCAAACGTGCAACTACTTCTATCTTGTAAATTTCATTGTATCAAATAGTACATATTCTCGTGAAACCTTCTGAGTAGTTCGTAACAAATGAAAGTTTTCATCGTTGTCTAACTCGGTGAGAGTTGCAAACTTAATTAGAATTAAGTTAATGTCCTTATTTTTTTATAATTATTTAATATTTTATTATTATTTTATTATTTATTATTTTATTATTTTTTAACAATTTCAAATACATATGTTTTCTTATTATATTATGCAGCATAATTAAGCAGCTAAATCTATTTTGTTATTTCCGATATAAAAAAAATTCAATATTTAACCAAACGTTTCTTTTCTTTTACTGATGTAAAAAGGATAATTTTTATAATATTTCCTTTAAAAGATATTCTAATAATTAATTTTACACAATTTTCCATCGAAAATGCATTGTTTTTTATTTTTTTATTTTTTATTTTTTGACTCTCCTTCACTGGGCCGGTCCGACTGGTTGGTATTGAGCCACCCAGGGGAGTGCCTGTTGTACTCAAATGGGCCTTCCCACCTACCGGCTGTATGTCCGGCATGGCAGGTCGGCCCATCGGTCAGTTCTTTTGAGTCTATTGATATGCCCATCTATATATATCACCACGCCATACCGTGATTGTCTTGACGTGACGATCGGGTCTTTTCTTTGATCTTTCCTATCAAGAAAACCCTTGGAGTCCCCAGTGGCTCATCGAAACTGGCACACCTCAGCATGCTAGTCCTCACCACTGGGGCTATCCGCCCTTCCCTATACTAAGATCAGAACCCCAATCTCCTCTCGTCCTCATTTTTCTGCATTAACATTTTCTTAATAACTGAATCAACCCTCTTCCAGGCATCTTCACTCTGCAACATGTGATTAATTAATCTGCCGTTACCATCAGATGATAAATCGATGTCTACTAATTCTTCTCTCCATTTATGGCAGTCAGTAAATGTGTGCTCAACATCATCTTCGCGATCGCAATACATACATTCCGTCGATGCTCTTCTACCGATTCTGTCCAAGTAAAAATTAAAGTTGCCTATATATCCTATATATCCAGCTTTTAATATCGCTGATGGGTCTCTTTGTTCTATCTCCAGGTCCATTCTCATTCCACCTGTCCTGCCACTTTGCCATTAGCCTTTGCCTTGATTCGTGAATTCCAACTCCCTGGTCTCTTTCAACTCTTAAAAGTGCCAATAAATCAATCGGTGGGATTGCAGCGAGCACACACAAAGCCTCATAGGAGACCGTCCTATATGCAGAAATCACTCCAAGCAACAGTCTCCTATGGGTCCTGATCGTACGTGCCAGGTTTTTCTTTACTTACACTGAAAACCACCAAACCGGCACCGCATAAAGCATGGACGATATTACCGAAGACGGTATGACCCTTCTCTTTGACGCCTTAGGCGCTCTTTGGTTCGTCATAATGATATTTAAAGAGTCAAGAAATTATGAAAGTGTTCAGACACAAGTATCAAAATTAAAAAAAAAATAATTATGGAAAAGATATTCTGTCGATCTAAACTTGTTGAACATGTCAGCTGTTTAGAATTTTTTATACGTAATATCCTAGAATTGATAAGATTGTTCAACAGTGTCATTTAGTGTAAATTCACAACCATTCAATAGTACTGACACAGTAAATTGGATGCTGAAAAATAAAGTAAGGCGATAAACCCCTCTTAAATGTTATAATTTAATCTAAATCCCGGGTTGTGTATTTAGGAAAGAGTTTAGCAGGATGAAATCTACTTACAGGCAAATTGCATAATGCAGAGATAAGGTTCTTGTTAACTATGGTAAGATATACAGAAAGCGTGATGAGTCAGAGACTGAAGTTTTTCACACCAAATTCCAAAATTGATGATTATAAAATAGAATAGATCAATTACATTGAAAAAATGAATGCAATTTCAAAACGTGTTAAAGAAAATGCACAAAAAATAAAAAAAAGGTGGAATGACCGAAGAAAAGACGGTATTAGTTTAGATAAGAGATCAGTGCATGGTGCGTACTGCTGCATCTGTACGGCGTGACGCATCTATCGCGTACTTAAGAAATTTACAAAATTAGTGGTTATTTAAAATCAAAATTGAAAAATATTTTAAAAAAGAAAACCAAAATTAATCATGTTACTGAACATAAATAGTAGTATTTTTTTATATATATATTTTTTATATTGGCCTATTACTATGTAATGAGGTGATAACCAAGTACAAAATAATTTTTTTTTAAACACATAAAAAATAATTATTTTCATGAATATAATAATATAAATTTTATTTTATTATTATTATTTACTGGTGCGAAGGGCATAAAAAATAAACCAATCATGTTTATATTAAATGATATACTCTTTCATGATTCAGTTAGAGAAGTCATAATATTATTCAGTTATTAGTATAAAAAGAAAACGGTTTTAATTTACGAATCGAATAGCATTGGGATATTTGTGGAAGAATTTCTAATTGGTGTAATATTTTACTTTCGTGTATGAAGTAAATGAAGTATTGTAATCGCGAAAAATTTCGGTTTTCAACGGAAATATCCATTTTCATAATCCCAGAAACCATTTTGACTAGTTTCGGCATGACGTCTGTACGTACATACGTATCTACTCGCATAAAACAAAAACGATTAGCCGTAGGATCTTGAAATTTTGGATTTAAGTCTGTTGTAATATCTAGTTTTGCATTTCCCCTTTTCATTGCAATCGACTGAACCAAAAGTTTCGAAAAAAACACAAATTCCCAAAGAATTAGGTTTTGGACTTTTCTTAACTGCAGTAATAAGCCCTGATTGAGAGCTTTTCAACTGTATATCCTTAGTGGTATTTATGTTTATTGGTTCCAGAGTTATAGCAAAATGGAATTTAAATTAATGAAAAAAAAATTGGATCTAACAAGGGGAAGGCACATCGATTCGAAACAGACTTCAACTCCTTTTTATCGTTTTTAGCTTTTTTTTTAAATTTATTGATTTTTTTTCATTTTTAACCTCTAATTATCCAAAGATTTTTACAATAAATAATAATTAAATAATAAAAATATCATTAGTTGTTAATAAAATAAAATATTACGTGCTTTTCATTTTAAATAATCGTGTATATATAATTAAATAGGCGTCCAAGGAAGTCATTTGGTGTCCTCATCAGATTTTCTATGTTTAGTTGTATCCTCAAAATTACCACTTATTCTTATTAAAAAAAACTACGAAAAAAGTACCGAAGAAGAAAGATTTTTTTTAAAAACTAATATAAAAATAAAGTGAGGAAGACAAAAATATGGAAGCTCTTCAACAACTTTAAAGCCGTTCCAGATAAAATACTCTAACTTCCGGGATAAGGTATTGGTCAACTACTTTACCTTTTGACGAGAAAAAGAATTTCACCCGCTTCTTGAGGGATGGCCGAAGGATTGTAGTTTAAATATTTTTAATGGTAATACTTTTTGTGTGATACATCATTTTATGTCTCTTTAAAACAACAAAAATGGTATAAATAAAATTTGGTAAGATATCTATCTGTACACAAAATGGCGGCGGAATAAATTGCATTTTGAGAATTACTAAATTTACTAAGTTCAAATAATATAATTTCACAAAAAGAGAAATGAAATTGAATTAAATAAAAACTTAATCTAATCTAATTTAATTAAAATTTATTTTAAAGTTAAATTTAAATTTAAAACAACAACGTAATTTTTTGACAAAAAATTGTTTTCGTTCCAATTTAATGAGTAAATTAATAAAATCTGTTACCTAATCATGCTGATCAATTGATCATTTATGGTATCTTACAATTGTTGCAGAAATGAAGCTTGCTTCATTTTTGTGTAATATTGTATTTATAGTGTTTTATTACTACACTGTTTGTTTCTTATGAGAATTTATTGTGATCGGTTGGGTAATTGATTTTGTGTATCTTTACCACATTTGTAAGCCACTTTTGTTATTTATATCTTTTATATATTTTTTATCTTTTTGTAATTGTTTTTATTAAATTAATTTTTTCTGTGCTACTTGCAAACATTGCTATCAACATTTCACTTAGTGAACAGCAAAAAACCATAATTATTAATGATGAGAGGCTTTAGTAATAAAATGAGGTCGTATAATGATGTTTGTGAATTGTACAAACATTTAGAGTACATGTCAAAAACCATAAAATGATTTGAAGAATCTGGGAGCATTAATAATAGGGGAAAACCAGGGAGGCCTAAGTCTGCAACAAATAATAAAACCCAGTTGTGGTTATGCAAGAATTTATTGAGAATCCTTTTATTCCTCGATTCGAACATAGCACGAAAAAATAACATTAGCCAAAGTTCAGTGATTCGAACATTAAAAAGTGAAAATTTCAAACTCTTCAAAATTCGTTTGGTGAAAGGACTTAATAAAGTGACTACGATAAAAGATTTGAGTTCTGCAAAATTATTAATAACAATATTTTTACAGATCGTAATTTATTAAACAACGTAGGTTTTGGTGATAAGGCCACATTTTTTAGGTAGATTTCATAAGAAAGCTACCTATTTTAAATGGCAATGTAAGTTACCGTTTGTAACTTTGTAACCAATTGTCAATAATTGCGACTGAATTAATTCACACTGGTTTCGTGGAGCACATACACAGACTCCAGTCAAAGTAAATTTACGGGCAGGTATTATTGGTGTATGACTGATAGGGCTTATATTAATTTAAACGTAGTGTAAAGAATCAGGATTAGCTTCTCTACTAGGTCATTCCAAACATTCAAAACATTATCGGCACTAAATTCCAAAACATTTGGTTTCAACAAGATGCTGCTCCGCCTCATTTTGCTCTTCAGGTACGTGAAATTTTAAATATATTTTCCCTGGAAGATGAGTTGGCCGAAGAGGTCAAATAGACTGGCCAGCGAGATCACCCGACTTGTTACAATTGGATTACTTTCTATGGGGCCTCTTAAAAAAGTATTGCTTCTCATAATAAGTCCCAAGCTCTCGATGATTTACAAAATAAAATTGAAAAATCCGCACAAAATATCACTAGGGATTCATTGAATAAAAGCATTGTCATCATTTTACAACCAACCGGCACACTATCAAAAAACAGAGTGAGGACATTTCGAAGATTTATTAAAATGAAATGTAAGTAAATAAGCAAACGTTATGCTTATTAAATACATAACATATATATATATATATATATATATATTTTAATAAATTTATTCGATATTATCCATTTAATAAAATCTTTATGAATTTGTTTATTTGCGATAACAGTTCCTTAAATTATCAATGTAATTTCTTCAAAATCAAAATTTAATCCCGTCACCATTTTGGATAAAGAGATTGAACCAACTTCATAATTATACGATTTTTCTTGGCTGAAAGAGACCTTTAAAATATAGCACCCAAAATAATATTAAAAATATTCAAAGTAAAATTTTAAATATTTGAATTACAACCCCTGGGCCACCTCCAAGAAGGAGTTGAAATTCTATTTCTCGTCAAACTGTAAAGTAGTTGACTGATGTCTTAGTCTGAAAGTTTCATTATTCTAACTGGAACGATTTTATAGTTTTTGAGGGTTTTCATACTTTGAACACATTCTATTTGAAAAATAATAAATGTATATTGTAGAAAACCTTACGTCACCAAATTATATATATAAATTGTAGTTTAAGTAAGTAAATACAATTTTTTTTTTAATAAAATACTTTTAATATTTTAACAAGTAAAGACAAAACTTAAAAAAAATAAAACCATAAATTAGATAAAAGAAATTTTAAAATAGATGAAATAAGCTTGCGTATATTAATGTACATATAAATTGTTATACATTAATGAAGACCAGAAGCGTTTTTTATCATTTTGAACAAAAAATATACTTTTGTATAGTTAATAAATGTGCAAAAAATACTACCGAATATATTTTGCTCTGATAAGAAATGAAAAGAATGGTTGGTTGGTTGCTAATGAACAGTAATTTATTTTCTTTTTAGTTACTGATCACTTGACCTGAAAGTAAGCGAAAAAAAGCTTCTAAATCATATTATTCTAAAGATCATTATATTTACCAATGTTTAATTTTAAATTTTAACGATGTGATTTATATAAATTTATATATTTTATTACATGTTCATTTATTCTAGAACAATAAAACTCTTACGCTCATTTTATAATAAATAAATTTTGTAGAGTTTGAAAATTAGCAAGCTTGGCCGGGATTCGAACTCAGAACTTTCCGGGTAAAAGGCAAATGCGCCAACACTTTGCCAGCATATAATAAAAAATAATCAACATAATATGAAACTATTATAATATAATGAAAAAAGATGTATTTCCAAACATATAAATTGCGTAAAAGTAAAAAAAAAAATTTTGGTATTCTAGATCAAGAAAGCAGTATTTCAATAATATCTGAAAACTTTCGGAATATCATAAGATCAATAAGCTTTGGCATCCTCAAGAACGAACGGGCCGATGAGGCTGCCAAGAGAGCTGCAATAAATGGCATCCGAATAAAATCGACAAGTGAGAGAGACTTCCTGAGATCAGTCCGTATAAAATTGCGGACTCGGTGGAATAGATTCTGGCTGCTGAGTCCTCCCACGGTATTACATAACATTCGGGAGAATGTGCTCGTGAAACCTCTTTCCCCGAGCAACAGAAGAGACCAAGTCATCTTAACTCGCCTAAGGATTGGACACACCAGGGATACCCCCACACTCATCTACTTGGCTCTCCTCAGAAGATCTGTGAAACTTGCAAGGTCAAATGGTCCTTGCACCATCTGCTCTTTGACTACCCAATTTTTGGAACCATCAGACAAAACTTAGACCTGTGTTCGGATATTAAATTTCTATTAAACGAAGGTGTAAAACGTCTGTTGCGATTCCTCGCCTACAGTGGAATGAAGAATACAATTTAGTGATTTTTGTTTGATTTACGTATTTTATTTTGTATTTATTGTTGATACTTGTCTATGTTTATTCTTTATTGTTTATTTTTGTTGTTTTATATAATACTACATGATAATGTTACTTTACCCGCTAATGACTATAATTGTTGATGAGACTATAATAAAGGCACTAAAACAAAGCTTAAAATAAATACTTATAATTAAAATTAAATGAAATAATAAAATTCAATATTGAAAAAAATTTGCTGAATTTTTTATTTATTTTCAAACATCGTTATTTGTTCGCAGAATAACTCATATTGTTTGAATAGATGAATTGTTTTTATAGGGTTTCGTTGTAAAATATTTTCTCATTACATCAAATATATTATATAAACTCGTTTTATAACGAAGAATAATTATATATTTTTAGTTTACAATAATATCGTTAATTTTCAATTTTTTTTTTTTACTTTTTTCCAGTAACAATTTCAAAAAATCGATAACTTTAATTTATTTTGAATAATTTTTACACATTTATTTATAAATTAAGTTCGATTTTTCGTGTTGAAGTCCCGGGTTTGAATCTCGGTCATGCATGGCATCTTTTCATACGCTTCAAATTTCCACCGGGATTTAGACTATAGTTGTTGATAGTCACTCTTTCATATCAAAAAATAAATCTTTAAATTTCATAAATTACAAAAAAAATTAGTACTAAATCAATATTGCTACATATTTATTTATTGCTACATAGTCCCCAGCCTCCAAGGACTAGACTTGCAATCAAGGATCACGCGGTCCTGGGAGGTACCTCGCTTCTAACCACTCAGGCACCCACCAGTGCGCCCGGCTATGCCGCCCATGCCAGAGCAACCCAAGCGGTCGGGATTTGTGCGCCTCGCCACAAGTGAGGGAACCGCAAAAGTGGCCCCCCACCGGGACTATGGACTGCCATTGCGTGCCTCTAACGACGATCTCCCAGCAGATCCCCATCGAGATTAAGGTCTTTATGTTTTGCCTCAAGCCATGAATTCCCAAAGGGACCCGCTACCGTGGCACGGTCCTAACTCCCCCCTCCTAGACAGCCCGCCTAAGCTACAGGCTCTACTCCCAAGATCCCCGGGGTCCCCAGTAGTTTTACAACCTGCTTTCCAGCCACGATTACTTCTCCTTCGACTTCAGGATCCCAGCCGCTAGCTCCTCAACAGCCCGCCACTCTTCCGTACCACGCAATATGTAATCGGCAGTGGTTTCTGGCACTAGCCACCCCAGGCGCAGTTTCTCCTTCACCTCTGTCCACCTGGGGCACACATAAAACGTATGGGGGGTACCTGGTTGCCCACAATAAATCCACTCAGGAAATTCTCGCCTTCTGAACCTACGCAAATAAGTCCCAAATCCCCCGTGCCTTGAGAGTAGCTGGGAGGTATAGTACCCAACTTCACCGTGCTTTCTCCACACTCAAGGTCCAAACCTGGAGATCAACCGACGAGTCCATGTACCCTTATACGTGGTGTCCCAAAACTCCTGCCATTCTTACAGCAGAAGGGCGGTGGAGTCACCCTTCTGCTACGTTAATTAGAATATATTAATTAAATAATCGCTACAATACATTTAAGAACTCGCCATACATATCTTACAAATTTCTTAAGAGAATTAGAGGATAATGAAATCTAATAAAATTTAAGAAACACCATTTTTACAATTCGTAAAATTAAAAATGTTAACTCATTCATCTATTTATATTTTTGAATGTGCAATATTTACAAAAAAATAAATACATAAAATCACTTTCTTATTCTTAATAAAAAAAGAATAATAATAACAATAATTGTATCAACCTCTATCAAACCAAGCAAATGACCTGTTTTCGTGCAGCTCAACACAATATTTCAGCTAAAGAGAAAGGGGTTTATTATACTTCATTTTTAATAAATTACGACTCGTATAAAAGTTTATCCTACCAATTTATTTAAAACACCATTAAAAGATTTTCTTTTACAGAAACAATATTACTCTCGCAATGAATTTTTAAATATTACTAATTAAACAGACTTTCAAAAACTTGAATTTGCTATATCTTCTTTTAACGTTTACATAAATAGGTAACCCAATAATTTTATTTATTCATTCTGAATTGTGAATTATTTTGTAATTTCCTTATACGTAGTATTTACATATTATTATATAAAAGCAATCCTTTATTAAATTATTTCATTCAATTATATTTTAGATATTTAATATAGATTTTAATCACATTTTATATTATCAAATTAATTCAAAATATGAAATTTAGTTTGACGTAGGCTTTAAGTGGATTTAGTTTGTTTTAATGTAATTAGATTTTTAATTTAAAAAAAAAAAAACTTATGTTTATATCTATAACCAGTAACTATCTCCCTGTTTAGACACGAGAAACATACAGAGTCATCGTTTTACTAGTCCGTTGTAATAATTAAAGAATTAAAATAAACGTATGATGAGTCGATTTGTTAATTATAAATTATTTTGATTTTTATTATATGTTATAAGTGGTGTATAAAAGATTCAAGTTGACCGATAAATAAGTTCCTAAGTTGGTTATTTTTTAGTAAACTAATAACCACATCCAAGGTATCCATCCAGATTTTTAATTATTTTGCTTTAATGAATTAATTTGTACCACAGAAGCTTTAGAAACTTGTACATGGAAATTTGGAAATGGAATTTTTCAACTCAAAAAAAATGCCATGTCTGACCGGGATTCGAACTCGGAACCCCTGGATAAAAGGCTGAGACGCTGTCACTTCACAATGAGATCGGCAAATATTATTATTAAATATTGTTTCATATGATAATATTTCAAATAATTAATAAGGGCTTTAATTTTATAAATTTTTCCTTGCGACTAAAGCAAAACCAGCTATATCAAAGGGGAAAATATCGTGATCATGTCAAAAATGGGGTATCGAATTTTTTGCAAATTTTTACGTGTTGGGTTAACTAGTTCATCTAGACCAAAAAAAAACATATGTATGTAATTATGCTTGTGTATATCTACGAATGTACGTACATATATGTGTCGCACTGCTTCTGTTCTTACGTTTCAGGATTGACCGAACCGATTTTAACCGAACTGGGTTGAAATATATTAATATATTTAGCATTAACCATATATTGCATGTTTTCATTTTGAGCATTCATTTTTTTTTTCATAAAAAAAAAATAATTTCGATTTCCTCTATAAGCATCTTTGAGAAAACTTTATTAAAACAAATTCGTAACCTCTAAATTTTTGTTATATAAATAATCTAAAAATTTATTTCCAAAAAATCTGCCTCCAACTCTTAAAATTATAAATGTTTTTTGTTCTTTTTTCTTTCTTCCTTCGGTATGAAGTTTATACTTCATACATAGCGTGATCAAGAAATATCTAAATTTTTATTTACATTATCGACTCCGGACCTAAAATGCAGAAAAGGTTTGGGAAAATATTTTTTTCTTCTTATTTAGCCTTTATTGAAAGGGTTGCTACAGCTAGAGAAAACATTACTTAAACAATTTTCTTAAGATTACCTTACATATCAACATTTTTAGAAAAATATTATCTTGAAATTTTTTCCCCACCTTTAAAAAAATTGTATTTCTTTTTTCTAATTTGTTTTTTCATTAACTCTTTCAATTTTGATTATTAAAAAAATTGTTTTTTTCTTTATCGCTTAAGGCTATTATTAAAATTAACGTAGCTTTTGGACGCACATTATACTGTGGACTCAAAATCTGAAGCAATTTTACTTCCTTGTACGACGTAAAGAGGGTATTTGATGGCGAATAATTTCGGTTTCAAGATTTCAACGGAAATATCCATTTTCATCATCCCTGAATCCAGTTTGACTAGTTTCGGCGTGACGTCTCTACGTACGTATATATCTCGCATAACTCAAAAACGATTAAACTATAAAATGTTGAAATTTTGGATTAAGGACTGTTGTAACATCTAGTTGAGCACTTCCCCTTTTAATTGCAATCGATGGACCAAAAGTGTTCAAAAAGCCCAAAATCCAAAAATTTGGATTATGGACTTTTTTTAACTGTCCAAAACATAAAGTTTTTTTTACTGTGTGAATAATAACACCTCGTTGAGAGATTTTCAACGATATATCATAAGTGGTACTTATTTTCATTGGTTCCATAGTTATAGCTAAATAAAATTTTAATTACATAATATTTGGATCTTACACTGGAACGTACATCGTTTGAATCAGATTTCGCCTCCTTTTCTTTTTTTAATTTTCTTTTTCCTTAAATGTATTTCTTTATTATTAACCTGTGACTGTAAAAAATTGCAAAAAATAATAATTCAATAATAATAAAAAATATAAATATATAGGAAATATTTTTATTTAGTAGGCGTACATTGAAGTCATGTGTTGTCCACATCAGATTTTTTCCTCACAGAGTAAAAGTTCTTTAAAATCAAAAAATTTATTTTTCGAAATTTCGTTATTTTGTTGCTTAAATCTATTTTTATACTCATCATATTCAATAAAAGAAAGCATCTTGATATATGGGCTCCCAAATTTAAAAAGATTTGAATATCTTTTTTTATTGTACCGTTAATGAAACTAATTTTGGTGAATATAACTTAATAACTAATTAATTATTACTGTAAATAATAATCAGTTTAACGTACAGCATACAACTCTGCATTAAATATTTAGAGATTCTTATCAGTATTATATAAAAACTTAACAAATTCGCCTAAGTATACTACCCAATGGCGTAATGAGTGCATTTAAATGACAAGTGATTTTAGTAAAGTGTCATACAGCCGTGAAACGATGATTTTATTGGAAATAGATTACGGAGGAAAAATTCTTTTTCGAAGTTATGATGAACTTGAATCTTAAACCTTGCGATTTGACACTGCTGGATATTTTGCTGGATAAGCAACAAGCTATCTAAAAAAATCTATTCACAAAATGTATTCTGAATTATAACCAAATGTTATTAAAAATTTCTAAAATAGAAATTAAAAAAAGAAGATATAGGAAAAAATGGATGCACATTATTACATTTCACATGTTATTATAATCAGTCTTACTGTTAATTTGTAAAAGGTATTAAAAGTTTTATAAATTTAAGCGTGTTTTGTTTTAATAAAAAAAAATCCCTTTCGTCACGCTGGAAGGTGGAGGTAGATTTCACCGGTGCTAAGTAGGGAATAAAAGAGATTTCCACCTTAAAGTTAAAAAAAACTTCAAATTTACTTAATACGATAATGGTTACATGTGAAAAAAAAAGTTTTTCATGATTAGCATATGACAAGCCCCATCTTCTTACAATTCCAGCAACATTTTGTTCATCCCTTGCTGTAAGGCTTGGTCATATCAAAACTTTTTTCAGACAAACGTTTTAGGTAATGTTTAGTGGACTAACGACCACTTTGAACTGACTCGATACTGCGCTATTAGAGAGGTATGATTTTCTGTCTTAGAAACACCATTTTTTCCACCCCCTGGGCTAATGGTTGATGATAGCAAAAAACTTTATCCAAAGAATAGTAGAAACTTTAAACGAATTCAATATTTTACTTAATAAAAAAGGTTTCAAAGATATTTTGTTTTTTAGAAAAAACCCCCATTTTTATCTATATGGCCGATTTTGCCCATTAACGAACTCGACCGAGATTTTTTGGTCGTTATATTTTATGTATCAATTTGAAAGTGATTGGCGCAAAATTACGGCAGATATCATGTCCAGAATAAAGTGAAATAAATAAATATATATATATAACTTTTGAACTGACGGTGGTTTAGAGGTCTGGGGGATGTGAAACGCGAAGATATGTCGAAATTTTCCAAAAGTCGAATCATGGTACCAATTACAATAGGTAAGCTTTTTCATGAAATCTACCTAATATCCGGTGGTTGATATTGGAAAACCCGTGTTTGTTTCATGGTTAATAGATAAACATAACATCATCTACTATTACGCAGTAGATATACATTTAAAGTAAATATGTGAATTAATTACGAAAAATTCTGAATAGATGATATTTTTCAACAGTAAACGGTATATAATAATGATAAATTATTAGTATCGATCAAAACATATTCCCTAAATTTCCATTTCTCTTAACCGGTCTCCAAGGTTCCCTGATTAACACCTCGGAACTACTACCTGTGGGGCAATAATAACAAAAAACTTTAAAATAAAAATATGAAAAAATATCAGAAGTTTTTATTGAAATAAAATTTATGTATTTTCATTTTAAAAAATGGGTGTAATTTAATAGGCGTACAAGGATGTCCTGTATTGTCTACATCAGAATTTTTATTGTTTTTAAACCGTTATACGTAGTAGTTACAGAAAATCCATATAAATAAAAATGTAAATGTTCGTTTGTTCAAAATCTTAAATCTCCGAAAGTTCACCGATTCCTCTAAAAAATACACGTTATACTAAATATTTTACGATTCCATTTCAATGTTTCCGATATGTGTGTCCGCTATGGACTAAAAAACTACTAGATCGAGGGAAAAGGGGGAAAGAGAAAAATCTAAAAAAGTAAAAGGGAAGAAGGGAAAAAATAAAAAAGGAAAAGGAAAAACTGAGAAAGGAAATGGAAAGAGGAAAGGAGAAAAAGAAAAAGGGAAATGTGGGAAGGAAAGCGAAACCCGAGGAACGGGGAAAATGGGGAAACGGAGAGGGAATATGGTAAAAATGAAAATGGAAAAAGGAAAGGGGAATGGGAAAAGGGTAAAAGGGAGATAGGATAAAAGGGAAAGGTTAAATCTTGTGAAGTTCCGTAATGTTCATTTTGTTAATATTTTATCAAACTTTCAGTTGTATTCATTTAATCTATACATATATAGTACTCAAATCTAGTAATAGTGAAGCATTGCCGGGTCTGCTAGTTAATAATAAAAATTAATGAAATACATTTACCAAAAAATAATAATAAAAGTAAATAACAAATATATATTAAAAAATATTAACTGTTTAAGTTTTAAGTAATATTACATATGTTTGATAAAAGTGATTAAATCTATAACAATCTTTTTTTATCAATTTTTCGTTAATAATATTGTTCCATTTATCATGATATTTTTATTTTGTAGTGATATCAGATTTGGAAAAAGTTTTAAAAGCTCTGTGTGTTCGGAATAATAAATCCTTTACTTCTAAAAAATCGAAATTTTAAAAATGTAAACTTGTTTTCTTAACTTCTCACAGTTTTAACTTATCGATTTTTAAGTTTACGTATTTTCTCTAAATAGCACAAAAAATCAGTGTTTAATTTTGGTTAGTCCTTAATAATACATAGAATACATAATTAAAAGACGAAATAATTATACATATACAATTTTTTTTTTTTTTGGTTGAAAGTATGATATAAAATTTTTAATTGTGAAATAATTTTTTTTTTTTTCATTTCTCGTCGTATCACTTGGATGGTTTGGCTATCTAAACGACGCTGCAAGCTTTTTAAGTGCTAGATAAGGTTTAGTTAACAATTTTAAAATGATTAGTATAAATATTTTTGCGTATTGATTACTGAAAGTTAAAAATTACACCTATTTATTTATTTAAATTTTGATTTCACTAAATTTTCATTTCCGTGTTAAGTAAATAGATTCAAATAACAATTTAATTTTAAAATTGAAATAATTCAGAACTATCTTTAAAAATAGCTTTATAACATAGCATGATAGCAGTAATCCTTTATGAACAACAAATCTAACAAAATAGATCGTGAGTTGCGTTACTCATACGGTTTACCGATTCAAGTGAAATAGACAATTAACCACAAACGAGCACTTGAATTAACCACAATGAGTGTGACTGAGAGGAAATTAATTCCTCTTACCACACACTAATGTTCTGCGTTTCACACATTTTGCACCCCATTTCCCACGGACAGGTGTTAGTAGATTATAACTATAACCAAATCTTCCCTTTTGATAACCATACATATATTCAAATATAATATGAATACTTTCGTTATTAATTTATATATCTCTATTTGTGTGAATAGCAATAACTGATTTTTAAATGCGAACATTGTTCTTTTATTTTAAACTTATTAGTTGTAAAAATAACAAAAAAAAAACAAAGTTATTTATTACTTATCTATAATTTTTATAAAATCAAAGCTATTATTTTTACATGAGTTAATAAGGAGAAAAAAGTTTTTAATTGTTTATTTGTTGGTTGAACCTATAACTCAGGATAATTTGAAAAAGAAAAATATTTTTGTAGTCGTTTAAGTCTTCTTCTTTTCTTTAATTAGAGAATAAAATTAGTCTAAACAACCGATAAAAATATTATGTAACCGATTCCCTCTTTGAATTTTATTAAAAAAAAAAAAATATATATCAAATTAATCCAGGACTGAATATATTCAGTACCTTGATGTAACACAAACTATTTAAAATGATCAAAATATTTTAGTTTTAATTGAACTCAAATCAAATTTGGAGAAATTGTATCCATACTTTAAAAAATAAATTAAAGTTGATATGCTTTGTATGGGGCATGGGGTGACATATATCGCTTGATCTCTCTTAGCATTTCTTCGATTAATGCAGTAAGTTTGAAATTAAGAATTATGTTCAAAAAACAAAAATTCATCTGACTTTCACCAACATTTTCCGAAATAATAGTCATACTATACTGAGTAATCGATTTCACAGATGATGGCTTAGAACAACTAGAAGTATATACAAGATATTTTTCTCGACGTCTAACAAATTCTGACCCTTACAAAGTTTTCTTCACTCTGAACAAATTTTGACATCATGATTTCAGAATCCTGATTTTCGCCAAAAGTAAAATAATAAAAAATATATATATTATAATTCTCCTTACCAACCAATGTAATATTGGTTAGCTGGCATTTCTCCCGCCACCACCCCATTTGGTCGCCCTAGAGCATAGACCAAATGTTCCGTGCCAAAAAACGGCTACTGTGCCTCTGAAACAGATTTGCGAACTCGTTTTCTTAATGCTCCTAGTGAGCTCCTAACTTGCTTAAGCGGTTAAGCTGGGTGCCGTACAGCACCCGCTTTATGTGTCCCTTCCGCTCACTTGTTACATTAAAACTAGATCGGGGAGGCGCACCCCTTGTTACAAATTAAAAACTATAGAGTTATACATTAAAAAGACGGCAATCTAAGGCGCCACGCCTCGGTCGCTGTTTGCCAGCTAGTGCCTGTCCACCATTTAAAGCGCTTGGAGCTTATTACTGGCTGATGGCAGCCATTATTTCAAGGAAGACTTCTCACAGACACGCTACAGGAATCAATAAATCCCATTTAAATTAACCAATCTTAACGATGACGGTTGAACATCGCAACCTCATCGAGGAACCCACACGGTCCGACAATGCGGCTCACACCACATTGACTCGCCGTTTATGAGCGGCCAGTTTTCCCCCTGACCTCTAAGTTCCAGGGTGGCCCGGTCTCTGCCCCCCCCCCCCAAGAGCAGGGCAGTCGAACATTCGATGTTCGTTCGACTGGACCTCCCCGCAGACACACAACTCATCAGCCGCTAGGTGAAACCTGAACAGATATTGCATCAAATTCACATGGTTGGTGAGCACTTGGGCACCCGCCGCCCTTAAAAATGAATTCGAGGCATACCATCCCCCCCAGATCCTGTATAAATCTATACAGAGATCTTCCCTTAGTCGTGGTGTGCCATTCATGCTGCCATGCCTCCATCCTGAGGCTCCAAAGCCTCTTCCATAGGCGGGAAATGGGCAACTGTTCGAAATTTAGACCCGGTGCATTGTGATAGCCGTTCCGTTCCGGTTCTAGCCCGGCCCGAAACCGCATACCTCGGTTTCCCGACCTCTTCGCAACTTCCACATCGCTGCTCGAACTTTCACCACTAAATCGATTGGGATAGCCTTTCCCAATACGGTAGTAGCCTCGTCGGAGGTTGTTTTAAAAACACCAGTGCATACAATTAAGGCTCTGCGCTGGGCACTCCTTAAATTTTGAAGCAGTGCTCTATTTCTATCCAACCTGTGCGCCCAAACTGGCGCCGCGTATGCGATCATACTCTCGAAGACACCTCGGTACACCAAGTACATTTGGCGACCAGACAGCCCGTAGTCTTTCCGAGCAATCCTTCTAAGTTTGTGCGTCACAGAGACAGCGTCTGCCACACCTTGTTTAATGTGGTTGCTAAAAAGCAACTTGTCATCAAACAAAACACCTTGGTCCTTATGAACCCTTACTCGGCTGATTACAGAGCCTTTATACTTAATGTGGGGGTTTCGACTGCATGATAATTTGTCTGCGCCCATCAGAAGCATGAACTTCGTCTTGGGCACAGAAATCTTTAAATTTTGTATGTCCATCCAGCCTTCGGCGGCCGCCTGCGCTCTGCTTTCTAGCTGTGGTCGTGAATTTCCACGAACTAAAAGGAGACAGTCATCGGCGAAAGCCTGGGCCGTGACTCCTTCTGGGAATGTCAACCCCAGAAACCCGTCGAACACCAGGTTCCACAGCAGGGGACCGAGAACGGAACCCTGCGGGCTTCCCCTGGTGACGGATTTTTCCACAACTAGGTGCGCATCCTTAAACAGAGCGGTACGTTTAGACAAGTAGTCTCGTACCACGGCCTGTATGGCTTCAGGAACATCGCGGCGTTCCAAAGCATAGAGAACAGAACTCCAACACAAGGAAGGAAATGCTGCCTCTATATCAATAAAAATAGCCAAAACATATTTGCAGTCGGCGCTTTCCACCTCAGTAAGAGCATTTAAGATGCAATCCTCGGTGCCAACCCCTTTCATGAAGCGTATTGGCCTCGATTTAGAATACAGCTCATATCGATGCTTTCTTCGAGCCGTTCCACAACCAGCCTTTCAAGCAACTTGCCGAGAACCGGCAAGAGGCTGATGGGCCGATAACTGCCGACCTCACCAGGATCCTTTCCAGGTTTCAGGAGTACCCTCACCAAAGCAACCTTCCAGCAAGCCGGAAAGTAGCCCCAGCTTAGGCATCCCGTGAACAGTCTGCCGAGTGGATCTCTTATGACAGGCAATAAATGATGGAAAATATCCAGGTCAAGTTGGTCAATCCCCGGTGCCTTCATTAATGCCATTCGAGAAACCACTCGGTCTATATCTTCGGGTTCCACGGTCCGAACGCCAGGGAAAATGGTGTTTCACCCGCCCTAACGCCGATTTCCGCTTCACCCTCCGGAGCATCTGGAAACAGAGTATCCAGGAACGCCCGGTTGGTCGCCACAGATGTTAAAGTGTGGTCACGACCACCTAACCCACACCGAACACTGGACAACACGTGCAATGGCTTCGGTCGGTAGCAGGTCTTCGCGATCTGCCAAGGATCGCGCTGCAACTCGCGCATGGAGTCTTTCCAAAACTTGAGTTTGGCTTCCTAAACAGAAATCTAAGGAACAACAGAAATTACACCAATGTAATTAATTACATTGGTTACCAACCAATGTAATTAATTATTATATTCTAGCGCTTTCGGAAGTTATTTTTCCATCTTCAGGAACATCTGATAAACTTGTATATAATTATTCACTTCGCATATTAATTTTATGTAAATTAAAATAAAATTTCCATAAAAAATACTAAATAAAAAATAAATGTATAACAATCGATCGTCAAATTCAACAATCGATCGATAGTAAGTTATATGTATGAAAATTTTATTGATTTTTATTTTAATCTACATCAAATTAATATGTGAAGTGAATACTTATGTTCAAGTTTATCAGATGTTCCTGAAGATGGAAAAATAACTTCCGAAAGCGCTAGAACATAATAATTAATTATATTAGTTGATAAGCGGGATTACAATTTATTTATATTTATATTACATATACAAACGGGCCGTGCTAAATAAAGTTGTTCTAAAATAATAAACTCATTCTGCTGTTAAATTCTTAGTTTCTATCTGAATATTCGCTATTTTTGAATTCGTCTTCACAAATTATTTACACATTTATTAAAAAAAAGAGAATTTAAAGATATAAGATCTTTCAATATTTTTTTTAAGTTTGTGTATATGAGCGGGCGTGACAATTTAGGCCTCCCATTTTCGTATCTTCTTCTAATGCTTTTCACTCAAGTCAATAAAGAAAATTATCTCCATACTTTTACCAAATATATGTGGAAAATATGTTCAGTTATGAATTAAAAATTTTATAGTTATAATTTATTTATTTATTAAAATAAGGTGGCTATCACATTATTATTTTACTATCATTGTATTGAAGTGCAGTCTTTTGAATGCTCAATAAGCTACTTGATTATAATTGAAATTTGCCTTTTGAACATTTATTAACCCATTCTTGTACACCATTAATGAACTGGTACTAGAAGGATTTTTTCCTTCTATAATATTTAAATTAAAATTTATGTTTTATATTTAAATATCCGAATCATACCGTACAAATTATATTTTTATATTGTTTTAAAAATAACTACTACTTTAAAATTATGTTTTTAAAAACTTTGTATTACAGAGGTTATCTTATAATTGGAGTCTAAAACACTTCCTACAATTCCAAAAATAAGAAATATATTTGTCCCAGATTTAAATTTGGGTTTTACTTATTTTTGTAGAGGTAATCTTCAATCCTACCATTATATATTTGATTTTAGGCTCAGGGGGTAAAATAGTGTACCCATGAATTCATCACGATTATTAAAGATTTCTTACAACAACCAATTTAATTTCTTTACGTCCTGTGTTTTTTTTTTGTCTTCAGTCATTTGACTGGTTTGATGCTCTCCAAGATTTCCTATCTAGTGACAGTCGTTTCATTTCGGTATACCCACTACATCCTACATCCGTAACAATTTGTTTTACATATTCCAAACCTTGCCTGCCTGCACAATTTTTTCCTTCTACCTGTCCTTCCAATATTAAAGCGACTATTCCTGGATAGTCGCTTAATATGTGACTTATAAGTATGTCTCTTCTTTTAGCTATATCTTTCCAAGTGCTTCTTTCTTCATCAATTTGCCGCAACACCCCTTCTTTGGCACTTTATCCACCCATTAGATTTTTAACATTCTCCTATATTACCACATTTCAAAAGTTTTTAATCTTTTCTTCTCAGGTACTCCGATCGTCCATCTTTCACATCCATATAAAGCTAGGTTTCAAACATTTACTTTCAATAATGCTTTCCTCATATTTAAATTCATTTTTGATGTAAACAAATTATATTTCTGACTGAAGGCTCGTTTCGCCTGTGCTATTTGGCATTTTATATCGCTCCTGCTTCGTCCATCTCTAGTAATTCTACTTCCCAAATAACAAAATTCTTCTACCTCCAGAATCTTTTCTCTTCCTATTTTTACATTCAGTGGTCCATCCTCGTTATTTCAACTACATTTCATTACATTCGTTTTGTTCCTGTTTATTTTCATGAGTTAGTTCTTGCGTAGGACTTCATCCATGCCGTTCATTGGTCCTTCTAAATCTTTTTTACTGTAAGCTAGAATTACTATATCATCAGCAAATCTTAGCATCTTTATCTTTTCACTTTGTTGTACTGTTACTCCGGATCTAAATTGTTCTTTAACATCATCATTAACTGCTAGTTCTATGTAAAGGTTAAAACGTAATGGGGATAGGGAACATTCTTGTAGGACTCCTTTTCTTATTACGGCTTCTTTCCTATGTTCTTAAATTATTCCTGTTGCTGTTTGGTTCCTGAAAATGTTAGCAATCATTCTTCTATCTCTGTATTTGATTCCCAATTTTTTTTAAAATGCTGAACATTTTATTCGTGACTACATTATCGAATGCCTTTTCCACGTCTATAAATGCCAAGTATGTTGGTTTGTTTTTCTTTAATCTTCCTTCTACTTTTAATCTTAGCCCTAAAATTGCTTCTCTTGTCCCTATACTTTTTGTGAAACCAAACTGGTCTTCTGCTAACACATCTCCCTATCGCCTCTTAATTCTTCTGTACAGAATTCTGGTTAAGATTTTTGATCCGTGACTAGTTAAGCAAATTATTCTGTATTCTTCATATTTATCTGCTCCTGCTGTGTTTGGTATCATGACTATAACACTCTTTTTGAAGTCTGACGGAACTTCCCCTTTTTTGTAAATATTACACACCAGTTTGTATAAACTATCTATCGCTTTCTCACCTGCACTGCGAAGTAATTCTACAGGTATTCCGTCTATTCGAGTTATTCTATTCTATTTCAGTCCTGCTTATATTTTCAAGTATTTCCCGAGTTTCCTTAATTATTAATTTGCCAATTTTCCCGGACAATTTCATAATAGTTTCTTTTCATTAACGAGCATACTGGTCATTTTTAGTACTTATCTAAGTTTTTGTTGATGACTTTACCATTCATAACACTTTGGAATGAGAAATATATAATCGTACTCAAATCTCATATGAATCAGAAAATCTCGTTTGTAAAAAACTGGCAATTTGTTGCAATCCTTCACAAATTTCCTGGCTTTGTCATTCATAGATTTTTATTTCAAGAACGCCGTAGAGATTTTAGATGTTAATGATTTAGTTATGCAATATTTAAACGACGATTGTAAAGAAAATTTAAATGTTCATTAAAAGTTTTAATGAACATTTAAATTTTCGTGAAACTCACGTGAAATCACGTGAGTGATTTGAAATCTGTGGAAGCAACTATAATTGGAAAAAATAAAATTTTTAGTAATATATTTGGGTTTCATTTTAATATCCTTGCTCGATAGCTACATTTCTCATATAACATTTTTAATAACAACCACAAGTTGAAAAACAAGTAAAGTCAGAAATTAAAAAAATCAAAAATATATAACAGCTTTTAATATTATTTTTCACTTCATATTTCGTACACTAATACAAAATACTGTTGGAAATTTTCAATGTTGAAAACTAAAGTTAAAAAATTGGTATTTTCAGTGTGGATCTTAGAAATTAAAATTTATTTTTTGAATTAATTCTTTACTTCAATTATTTGTTCCGATTTTGTGCATTGTTATTCAAATAATTTTAAAAAATTATATTTTACTAAAAGAAATTTTGCGTACAGAGATGTCCTCTTATTCGAGGGTTGAAAATCAAAACAAAAGTAGGGCATAGATACCCAAATATTTTTGCCAAATTTCTACTATTTCAATTGACGAGTTTTCTAGTTATAATGCTAAAACTGTTTAGAACTAATGTTGAATATTCCTCTATATTTAAATCTGTTCGACCTAAAGTTTTAGGTAATTTTAATTAACATAAATTCAGTCGCTGTAATAAAGCTCAATTTTATACGACCCCAATAAAAAAGTTAAATATTAGAAATAGACGATAACTACCTTTTTTAATTTTGTAGAAAATTTAATGCTATCAATTCCTCACATATAGAAATTTGATGAACCATTTTCGAAGATAATTATGTTGAACATGTACGGGAACATTAGGTCAACACACAGTACAAATACATACATACAAATATACATTTATAGGAAATTTCTATAATTTCTTTTCGTGTTTACCGGGATATGCGGCTCTTGAACATCGATACTTGCAAAACCCTGATATCAAAAATTTTGGCCGATCATTAGCCCTTTATGGTTAGCATGCTTCAGCTGCAACATAGCTAGAATCGGGAAAGTTAAATATAGATCGATTATTGGAGTTTGAAATGAAAATTAATTTTAGAAGATTGAGGTTTATGACAGAGAGTTTTAAACAGGTTTAGTTTATTGGATTTTTAAGCCATCCAGATTTATTTAATTTATTAATTTTTATTTAATTTTATAAACATCTGAAAGGAATTTTAAAGGTAAAGCCATAAAGATGAATTTCAGAAAGATTTAATTTATTTGTGTAATCTCTTATTTGTCTGGGTAAATGCTATACTCAATTCTCTTCTTCTTCTGACCACTATAGAAAATCTAAAAAATTTAAAATGGTGAATAATCATCCTCTTTCCCTTCTTTTTAGTTTAGTTCAAGATTTAATTTTATTATATTTTATAGAAAATATAAGTATGAACGTACATCTTTCGAAAATTTTTCTAACTTTTAATAGAGTCTTGAAACGTTGACATTTGCAAAAACCAGGAAATCAAACATTTTTGCCGATTTCGCTGTACATACTACCTTTATAACTATGCGGCTCTAGCTGGGAAAATTAAAATGTAATAATAATTTGCCTCATAATACAACTGTGTAATTCCTGTTTAAACATGCTGATTACGGACGGCAGATGAGAGAGAAAAGTGTAGAAGATGTAATTAATGGTAATTTCAAACATGCAAGTACTTAAATAAATCAATGAGTTAATATTTTATTTTTCCTTAAAATAGTACAATTACTAATGTTACAACAAATATACATTTTAAAGTATACAAACCGGTTGCTTTACACACAGGATTACATAATTAATTACAATAAATTTCAATTAGGGATCACTAGCAGTAAAGAACTAGAGCGCTAATGATGATGTTATGAAGTGGATATAATTAAATTTATTCTATTGTTACCTCTCATTATAAAAGAATTATAAATTAAACATAATGTCGATCGAAAATTTTGGGTTCAATTTCACACATTACAATCACCCAGAATCATTAATTTGAAATAGATATACGTAAAATAAGTAATTACAACATTATCAAAACTAATTTAAATGCTGACAAAACAGTTGTTGGACTTTCCAGCTACGCTGCTTTTTCTAATTCACGACTTACACACACAATTTAAAATATTTATTTTTTTTTTTTTTTTGTTTTAATATAATATATTTTTCTCTATTTAATTCAATGACTTTTCTAATAAATAAAAACCAAAAATTTTTAAATATATTTTAATATATTGACAAGTTGAATAAAAATTTTTTCATTCAACTTTTTTCATACCGTATTTCATTTGCGCGTATTTCAGTACTAGCGGCCACTTTAAACACTTTTTTATACTTTAAATATTACTCATTTATTTAATTCTACCATTGCTCACCTGTGACTTTACAATGCAGAAGACTACTACTGCATCTGTAGCTCAGTGCTACTAGCGTCTCTTGTGGTGATAGAAGGTACTAATGACACACTAACCCATTTAGCCACTACATTATTTAGAGCACTTTTTTTTGGTGTGGAGTGGGATTTTACACATTTTCTTTTTAATATTATTTTTTAATTGTTAACAAATGTGCCTAAGAAAAAAACTTAATTAGACAAATCTCGAGTTACTGAGGATGACTATGCTCTATAGTCTCACCCCTTGTCCTTTTAAAACAAAAATTTAATGGCATCAGTACCCCATATATATATATAGAAGTAATCTGACCAAGTTTGGTCGAGTAGTTCTGCAAATATAAGGTGATTTAAAGGCCAAAACCCCGAACACACTCTTGTAGATATGAAGATCCGGAAAATTTCCATCCGGTTTTTTGGGTTCCTTAGATATCAGAACGTAAAGAACCGGTGAAAACCGCATATGCTCAAATTGGACAGATTACCAAACTTTCCCTTCTGTAACTGTAGATAGCTTTGCTATAGCAAAAGGCGGAAAGGTAAAAATGTATTTTGAAATAAAAGCTGTCTATTATCCATTCCACTATTTTCGTAAGTGTTGAACTACTTAATCTAGAAAATATAAATTCAATATGTTAATTTTACCCATTTGTGACGTATATAATGAACCTACATATAGCCACAGTCATGAAAACCCTTGGAACATCAAAACACACTTCACGTCGTAAATGATAGGATACGATTTTTATATAAAATTCTTTTCAGTTTATATTAATAATATACCTAATTAAATACTTTCCTTTTATTTAATGAATCAATGTCTACTTTGCACATATTATTAGAATATAAAAATTTCAATTTATATTGAAACCTCTTTTGTGTATATTATTTTAATAACTGCGAGAAAATTTTGTTTTTACCAACTTTTCGAAGAAAAGTAAGGTATTACTTTCTGTAGCATAATAGGAATTGGGGATAAAAATTGTTTATTTTAAGTTTTGAGGTATGAGAAGTAGGAAATTACCATTCATTTAAAATGGGTTTTCCGTTTTTAATTATATGTATATATATATATATATATATATATACATACCTAAGTATAAAATTTTCCAGCTCGACAATATTCAAAACTACTATATCAGTTTCATTTAAATTTAGATATGCTGAAGTAGTGTATTTAAAATTTTACATTTTAGAAAATTCTATGCTTAATTTAATGTCGAAAAAATTTGAGCAGACAAATTAGAAGCGTGGTTCATTACAATGATGCAAGTTCGAAAGTTGACGTTTCTTTATTTGCGATATTTATTGTCAGTAATATTATTCAGCGTATTCAGTTAGCGTTACCTACTTTGAGTGTAATGTTGACTGGGTGTATATTGGGCGGGGTAAAAGAAACAAAACAAAAAAAATGACCAAAAGTCGGTCTTCTTGCGAAGAACTGCACAAGATTTTCTTTAGGTATTTTTTTTCTTATTCTCATATAAGAAAAGCGATATTTTATTATAGAAAATTTATGTTTTATATAAAAATACAAAAATGATCCCGTACAAATTATTATATTATTTTAAAAATAACCACGTTTAAAACCCTTTGTATTACAAATACGTTTACTTATTTTATGTTTGTTATTTTGAAGTAACTTATTTTCTTTTTTATTATTATTACATTTTTTTCGTAATCCTAATAGAAATTTTCATTACATGCGAAATAAAAAAGGAATATAGATACTAAACATTTGTTTTATTCACGCTGTGCTTGTAACTTACGTCTGTAAAGTCGGTACCACTAGGGTGTACCGACTATTATAACTGTTGGTATAATACAGTAATGCACTTCACATGTTGCGGTGCGGCTGTGTATACCTTTATATGTTTTGATGGGCGTTGTTTCACAGAGAAAACAGGAAATAAAAACGCAAACCAAATATTACCATGTACTGTAACATGATTTATGTTCTGGGATCGGCATGTTTACTACACTTGTTAATATGTACAACGTATCTCTTTTCTGGTAGTTTATAGAAATATACGTACGATAATATCGTCACTCGTGTTTTACGAAGGAATAAAGATGGTTATTAGGTTTTTCTCGTTATGTAACGAGAAAATTTTATAACTGTTATAAAATGTTTAAAAAAATTATTTAAAAAATAAATAACCGTTATGAATATTTTTATGGGATTTATTAAAACGTTTTATGTTTTAATGATCGTACAGGTGCTCATACTCTTTTACATTAAAAAAAAGGTATACAAAATTAAAATATTTTTTTTTTTTGTAGACGATAAAAGAGTAATTATAATTATTACTGGTAAATGTTGCAGATAATACTACTGTATTTGTCTCATAATACTTAATATTACTTTATCTGATTATCAAATGTAAAATAAATATCAGGTAAAACAGATGGGAAAATTATGCTTAAAACATAAAACAGTTCTCAAGAATTCTCAACATTTTCTCAAAGACAGGGATGAAAGACGTTATAAAAGAAACATATAAAACGTAAAAAGGTTATAATTATTTAAATCATATAACATACAAAATTAAGGTCATATCTTAAAATGAAAAGAGACAGTCGATTAAAACAAACATAACATAAATGTACATTTTATTTCCAAGTAAAAGTTGAATATACTTTTTCATTTAATCAGCACTTAACAATTATACATTTCTCCAAACCATGAACCAGTCTACTCATTCCGTCAGTGAAGAATGGCGGTCTTTCCTTGATCCAAGAACTTATTGTGACATCAGTTCATAGATCGAGGTGAAATTGGTTCCTTTTTTAACCTCTTAATTATTTTAATATTCCTCTTTAATTACTGAAGAAGTGAAAATCGTAGGGGACCAAATATGGTGTGTATGGATGATGCGGAATTGATTCAAGTTTCAATTTCAGAAGAGCCTTAGTGAAAGAACTAAATCTGTGTGGCCGAATATTATTGTGTTGTAAAAGTGTCGGATGCGTGGAGTTTTGAAAATGACATACACACCTCCTAAACATAGAGACATTATACAAAGAGGTCTCTACGTATTTCACAGAATTTACAATCGATCCGGCTTCTAGGTAGTCAGTCATGTAGACGTATTTGGAATCGCAGTACAGTGTCAAGAAAATTTTTTTTTGGTAGTGAATTTAGTACTGAATTATTTTTTTATGTGGTGAACGGTATTCCTTGTCTACGCGCAGCCTCCACTGTTATTATTTTTATAAAAAGCTTTAATGGCAAAACCACGTTATGTATCACTACGAGTTTCCGTGATAAATAAACGGCAAAATGGCATGAACTGGCTTCTGAAAATTACTCAGTTCTGACACTCGCCCAGGGCTACTTACACTAATTTCAAATTTCCCATTTCCCTGAATCACTTTGTACAAATTAGTACAGAAGTTGTATCTTTTTAAACGTGATGTATAACTAAAATATATTTATTTCTGAAATGTATATGTTACGCAACGTGTAGTACATGCACTTACTACGAACCAGAAAGTGAGTGAACATTAAATTATTATTATTTCTCCAGTTTATCTGTCAAAAAGAGTATGTACATACATACATATTTAATACTAATAATGTAATTTGTCAAACTTTTGCTCGTTTGTGTAATAAATCGATAAACTAAATGCGACAACTACACCAGACGACATGTGGTCAACAACTGCAAATTGACTTATAATTAGCAGTAAGTGAATGTTTGCGTGTACCATATGTAATAGTTGTTAAATACACTGTTTATGTTATTATTTTTCACAGCTTGAATGTAACATATCCTAGATTTTATGTATAAATTTCAATATTTTTCATTTATTTATTTTTACTGTATTTTAAAATTAATTATTTCATTCATCGTTTAATATTAAAATGATATATATATTTTTTACATCTTTTGAACTACAAGAATAAAATAAGCATTTTCTTTTTTTTTAATATTGAAAAATTATTAAAAAATTGGATTTTTAAGATAATCCTTTTTCATTATAGTTACCAAATATTACCTTTTTATTTTTATCTATTTAATTATTCTATGAATTGAAATGAGTATTATCAATGAATCATGAATCATGAATGTTTTTGATTGATTTAAATTTACAGATTTCTTTCTTACTAATATTATTCTTTGGTACATTAAAACCGTGTGTACACAAACCGATATGCTGTAATAAAAATTAACTATAGTTTATGTTCTGTCATGTTTTTAAAATGGGGACCCTGCATGTTCTCTCTCTCTCTCTCTCTCTCTCTCTCTCTCACTCGCTCTCTCTCACTCTCTCTGAGTATGAAACAGACGTTTTAAAGTAGAAGAGAGAAACTGCAAAACAAAATAATCAGATTTCTAATTTTGATTATCATAGAAATTGAAATTTAACATAAATTTTTTTACCATAAGAAATGTAAACATTAGTTTGCTATAATGTCGACAATTTACCTACCAGTGGTACATTTTAATTTCCTATTAATCACTGGAAAAAATAAATTAATATTCTAATGACGTCTGAAATCCTCATATTTTTAATAAAATTCGTAAATGAAAACGATTTCTTATACTGGGAAAACGAAAATCAGAAATAATTTTCCAAAATTTATGCAGCAGGTTTTCTAATAAAACAATTAGTTACGATATTATGTTTGAATTTTTACCGACCGATCAACAAGTAAGGTATCTACATTTTAATTCAATCGGTGTCCCGCTTTAGAAACGTGTCGAGAATGTATTATTTTTAAAATTGTTTAATTCATATTTAGCTTATTATAAATATATTACCGTGTTACACAAGTAAATATACAACCTTCAAGATTTGAATCAATTTCCGAAAATCAATAAAGATGTTAATAATTTTCCTGTCATTGAAGGAAACATATATTTTGTCATTTTTTATTGTTAAGATAATAAAATCCATAAAAATCGTATAGTACAGTTTCTGTTTCACCAAAATTGCTAAAGTTTGCAGAAATGAACTAAGTATTGTCTTTTTATTTAGTACGGGAAAATAAGTTAAAATATTCAGCCTCCCATAATAATAAAAATAAATATTTACGTATACTCATTCCATCACTGAAGGACGTAAGTACTCGATAAATATATAAAGTAGAAAGAAGTAGGAGTTAAGGATTTATGTAATACAAACAATTTGTTAGAATTTTTTAGCCATTAAAACAAAAAAACACAGTTCTAGGATGACACAGGCAGAACTGGCTTCACAAAATCATGTTAGTATATGATATACAACAGAAGAGCCATATTATAGAAATTAATAGAAACTCTAGGTATAACAAATATATTGTTGAATAACCGTATTCAGCAGTTCAGTTTTCCTCATTATTCCGTTTCCGGCATTATTTTGTAAAAAGAAATTGTAAACATTGGATATAATTTCCCTCCCTGAGTATAAACTGCTGTACCTTTTCCACCTAACTTTGTCATTTTAAAAGAAATTGATGTGTATTGAAATATTGAAAATTTACATGACTGAATTTATGACAAAGCCTTAAATGAAAACAACACCAAATAGTAAAAATTAATCACTTGAATCGTTTTATATATAAAAAATTATATAAATGACTGCTATCATTTATATATATTTTTTTTATTATTATTTGATTTTAAAGACAGTACTAGCTAATTTTACATAAAATTCATTCACTTCATTAAGTAAAATATACACCGCAATAAATGTTTTTATAATAACAACTTCTAGAACATACACGTGATATATGTCACATATACATATGTCATATATCATAGAAGCGATGTGTGACATATGTTTCTTCACAGCGCAATGATAGTAGATTAAATATAATCAAATGAAATTATTGGAATTGTTGTGTTTATAACAATTCATAAATTGCCCATTAGTCATGTATGATTCATGAATGTTCTACTATTATTAGTTGCTATACAACAGGAAGTAGGCCTACTCACAACATATATAATTTCGAATAAAATTCAACAATTGCATACGCTACAGCATGTTTATGAAATTCGTTTTTTTATATTACCATAACACAGAAGATGACCCTGTTATAAGTTGCTTATAACAGAGAACAGTGCATGCAAAATGCTAGTACATAGGCTTCAGTCCCTGCATCAAAATATAATTTATCTTATTGCTTTAGTCTAATTAACGTATTTTTTTTTTTTACTTTATTTTTTCAAAATTAAGAGAAGTACCATCAAATGAAATTTTTTGAAACGGTTATCAAAATTAATTAATGTTAATATGTAATTTTTGCATATCCGTTTAAGTTATATACATTTAATTCCTTATAAATGAAAAACTAAAAAAAATGTATTACAACCCTTTATTCTGAGATGTTGTTATACCATTTCGTCTGGACGTTTCCAACGAAATTATAAGTTCTCGTTTATTCTATGAGCAGCTCAGAGTACTAATAGAAAAAAGGTGGTAAAGTGATATTAGATTGAATATCAAAAATGATTAACCTGAAGAGAACAAGACTGTTGTTATGGTAACCATCCCCTTCTAGTTCAGCTCTACACTGTAACCCGTGTTAACTGGAGTGCTTCAAAGCAGCGCTCGAAATGAATTTGGTTAAGCTACTCATACTGTATCTCCCTCTGAAATTGATTAGCATCTCTTTTATATACTTTTTTCATACTTTTTACTTAACACCTTCCCTTTTAACATGAAAGGAATTTTAATTGACAATAGGAATTTTATTTTTTGTAATATTTTATAAGGAAAATTCATTGGATTATGATGATAATTCTTAAAAGTGTCAGTAATATTTACTTATTCAAATTTATTTGGTAGAAATAGAATATAACTTTGATAAAACTTGGATGCCATTAAAATAATCTTCAAAATTAATGAAAATGAAATATGGGCCATAATAATTTCTTAATAATAATGATTATATTTTTTAAAACGTTTATTGATAAATTATTATAATTTACAACCTGCTTATAATTCATTTTAAAATTAAATGTGCTTAATTTTTTTTGTATTATTTGATTTTAAAAACTACTAGCTCATTTTATACAAAATGTTTATTTGTGGTACTATTCCATTAAATTTCATTATTAAGTGTCAGAAGACTTGTTTAGACCCCACAAAAAAAAAAAAGGTGTTGCGACACTAAGAATAAATGGTATTTATTCAGCTATTTATTCAGACAATTACAGCTATACATTATGCATAACTAGCTATACGCTAGTTGAGATCTTGTTCGTCGCTATACAGACCAACGACACGCGGGCATGATTTAATGTTGCCTTTCACACAATTCTATCATATTACTTTATACTTCGTTAATATTATAAGTTATAATATTTGTAAATACTATTACAAATGTAAATACAATTATTATTATTATTATTAATATTGTTGGTGTTGTCATTTTCATGTATATTTTTATTTTTACAACTATTCACAATATTTCTATCAAAGACTCAAATGTATAAAAAGAAAATTATAAAAGATTACAAAAAGCCGTTAAAATCGTATAAGTAAACATTATACAGTTTATTATAATACTGAAATTTAAAAATGTATTAACTGCTTACTCATCATTTATTTTTAATATTTTGTTCCAATTGTGAAAACTCTTTCATAGAAATTCAAATAAAGTTAAAACTCTCAGTTTAAATCACACAAAAATTCGTAAAAGTTGTTTGCAATGATTACTTACAGTACTTGGTTTGGAAGTCGTTCCGCCAAGGCTTCATCCTGTTCATTTTTGTAAGTATTCTGTGTAAGTATGAAAATCATTTTCGTCAGAGTTTTGAAAAACAGAATCTACGTCAGAGTCTATTTATTGAAGATTAATGATGAATCTTTCTATTAACTCATCTCGCATGATTTCATTGCAGGAATCCTTTTCGATATTTTTTTCTGTATGCAAACGCATTTTTCCCAGTCCTCTGCCGTAACGTTTTTTAATTGGTCATTAATTAATTTCCCAATATCAGTCAGCAAATTTCTCGATCTAAATCAGCAAATGTCCTTGTCACTTCCAGCTATATAAGTTCTATCGCATTATATCGAGAGTGATATGGCTGGAAACGAATAACAGAATGTCCTTTCTCGGTGGTTATAACATGAATATCATACAGTTTACGTTTATTCTTATACGGGAGTAATAATTTCAACAGCTGTTGTTTAGTTTCACTTTCATTGTAAGGAACCGATTTTGCTTGAAGCCATGATTGGATTTCAGCTTTCCTCCAGCGGTGGAGGAAGTTACCACCTGTTGGTGGGAACTTAATTCATTGCAACAGACTGATACTTGGGTTATCCATTATTAGTACGCTTCCTTTTTGTAATTCAAAAAGTCATTTTTAAATCTATTTTCAAAACTATCTTTGTTCATTTTGTGAATGATAATCCGAAACGGCTTTCGATTTTTCTGCGGAAAACTCATTTACTTACTTTAATGAACCCTGTTTTAGCTGAACTTCCATGACAAACTATTAAACGATTGGTATTTTAATCCCTCTGTTTTTTCAAATCTTGCTATATGTATTTATGAGAATGATTTTCATTAACCCAAGAAGTCTCATTTATCTAAAATATGGGTCGATTATCACCTGAAGCTTTTAATTTGTTGACCGGAAAAAGAAACTGTTTCATCTCGTTCATAATGCTCTAAGTTAGTCGCAGAAAAATTAAAAAAAAAAAATCTTTATAACCGGATAAAAATCGCAAATTAATATATTATTCTAAACTGTTTTTGATAAATTACGGCACCGTTAAATAAACTCGCTAAGAAACTGACACGAACTGAATGTATGGAAATCCAAAATCCAATTAACTTATTAGATATCACAACTGAGGACTTAAAGAACCCATTAGACTGAAGACTGGTATTGCAGTAATTTATACTAATATACAGTGACATCATAGTATGAGAAAACAAAGTAAGAACATAAACATGTAGCAGTAATAATATGAGTTCTGGAAGTTTGAGTCTTCTTACTATAACATTATTTGAGATTGCGTAACAATCTCTTATCCACGAAGAGGGGACTACATTCACTATCCATTATCCATTAATTCTATTAGTCCTACATCAGTACTAAAATAATGATTATTAAGTCAGAAAATAACAGTTAAAAACAACCGTGTTTCTTAACAATTTGATTTTTTAATTAGTTATCATTAAATTAATTGTTCATGAAACTAAAGTAAGGTCCTTTTTTATTTCATTTATGACTTGAAATATACACATAATTTTTGTAAAATATTTATTTATGTATAATATAATTAATTAATATAAATACTAATTAACGCATGTATTAATACAAGGGATTCATGAATAGAACACAAACAGGAGGTATTACATAGTTGAGACTGTACCGCTTGCTGAGACGGCTTCTTCAGTCCATTATATATTGCTACCTATTTAAATCGATTTTTATGATCCTGTAAATAGACCTCACCATAAAAAGCAAATTTATTAATTTATAATCTACACATATGAATTCTACAAAACTAATGTCTGATATTAGCGAAAATTTATTTTTTCTACACCTAAAATTAACTGAAATGTTATGGTTTTACTTGAAACGACCTGTCGCTTAAATAATTCTAGTTTTGGGTTAAATCTTAATTATAATTATTAAAACAACAATCTTTTAATCTAACTCTGAAAGTAGAAAATTTTTATGTCGATCAGTTTTTATTTTATGTTAATTCAAATTAACGTTCTCAAAAAAAAGTAAAAAATCATGAGTTTTCAGATTTTCACGCCAGTAATTTTCAAAGGAAAGACAGTAACTAAAATCGGTCACATCCAGTTAGAGTAAAAATAATTACAGTTTTCGAAGATATATTCCTTTTTAATCTGTGATTTTTTTTTTTAACTAAGATACAATAGTTTAAATACAAGCGCCATCTTTCTTGGGGACCACTATAGTATTTCATTAACAGTATAAATAAATTAATGGAAATACAGGGGCGGTCGATAAAAAATGTTACAGGTTTATTTTAAAATATTAATTTTATTAATGTTTATTAACTAAATATTATGTAAATTTATACAATAACAATCAGCTTATACACTATTATATACAATTTTCAACGCTGTATTGTTCGATAACGTAAGATTTATTGTACTTTAATGTTAAGACCTTGTAACAAAAGAGTTGAGAACTATTGCATAATATATACAAGCATTATATCAGAAAACAACACCTACATTAATACGTTGCAATACATAAACAGTACATGAGTTAAATTAATCATAAACAACAACTAACAAAGTCGCTAATTAGAATAAGTAGTCACACCTCTCAATTTATCATTAATTTGTCATGAACTTTATGCTCGCACGTTACAAGCAAATTTAATAGTCATTTTGCAGTTAAAAAAATCATAAGGAATACCAAGTAGAAAAATTAATACACACAGGTTATTTTTATGTAAAATTTTATCGCTGCTATAAACCAGTTACTCATTTAAAATAAATGATGTAATTTTTAAAGTCCTAATAGTAAAATAATACAATTTATTCGCATGATCTGTATCTTTAATCCAATATATATATTATGAGTTAATAAATAAATATATCTTTCATTCTGATTTGAATATAGTAATGCATTAAATAAATCACTTCCATTTAAAAGTTAAATTATAAATAAATAACCAAATTTTAAGAAAAAAATAGATAAATTCAAATTCATATGCTTTATTCCAAAAATTTAAACTCATGAAATAATGTCAAGGTAAATATTCTAAATATAAAAAAGTATTACAATATAATTCAAAATTATTTTGAGCAGATATTTATGTATACGTTGAATACATATATATACGGGACGTATATCTATTATTGTTTAAAAATTAATCTACAAAGTAATATTGTTTCCATTAAAGAAAATATTTAAATAAATTGGTAGGAAGATTTTTTAAATGGTTCATTAATTTATTTTTACTGTTTAAAAAGACAAAACAAAACAGAATTACATAAAATTGTCAATAACAAAAAAAAAAAAAACAATGTTCACAAGACAGAGAGTAGCACATCAAAAAGAAGCAAACACAGCTGACTCACGCCAGACGGCGACAACATTCGTACACAGCTCTCAGAACAATAATAATAAACAGCAAAACTTTGGTTTCCCGAACAACGTCGCGTCCGCGACCTTGACCAAAATTGAACAGTATGAATAAATTGTAAAAGCAGAAGTACTGTTAGGTTTTTAATTCTGTTTCAAGTAAGAATATGAACGGTTTTTTTTTTAATCTTAACCGTTGAGGAAATCGAAATAACAGAAACCGAACTTTATTGATAAAATTTGCTGAACATATGGTATTTATAAATAATACGGGTATATATTCCTAACGAAAAAGTTATACAATTTTTTTTTTATTCACAATTGTTTTCCGAAATGTCTTTGTATTGTTTCACTGGTACCATGGATTAGGTAATTTTTTTTTCGTTAATTTTTGCATTACTCCTTATTCGTATTGAACAATATTTGAATTATATTTTCTTTCTTTAATCAAACTAAAATTTGTACCCCTTCTCATTAGCTTTTATAAAAAAAAAATATATATATACTCTGTTCGTCTTATTTTGAAAAAAGAACATATTTTAAGTAACGTAAACTCCTATAAAAAGAAGATATTTGATCCCATTCGTTCTGTTTTCTTTTTCATTGTTAAAAGTATGTGTTTTCGAATTTAATACTCTTACATAAGTGGGTAAGTACCTTGAATCATTCATAAAAAAAATTAAAAAATATGTGCTTTTTTATACCTTCAATCCGATATCTTTTGTACTTTTATTTCTGTAGTCACAGAACTGTCATTCTTTATCCCGTATAGAACTTACCTTCTATTCATTACTTTTTACGTATTAAGTTTTTAATTGTGAATATTAAAACCTGACAGATTACACGTACACACCTACTGTATGAAATATGAATACATGTAATTTTTTCTTATTTTGTCATCAGTAGCTTGAATAATTTGATGCGTTTCTCTTTTTTATTTTATTCTTTGCCTGTCTTTTAATGCCAACGTATTTGTTACACCATGCATACTCATTTATCTGTTTTATTTATCTTCCCGTACAAATCATCCTGTACGCTTCCTTTCATTTCAAAACTAAGATACTAAATATTCTTTAATAATACACGTTGCAAATCTCTTTCTTTCTGAAATTTAAAATAAAAGAATTTACGAATCGTTTTAAAAACTTCCTCATCATATTCTATAATAAACAACTGTGCTTAATAAATTCTGCTGCTCAAATTTATATTTTATTTGTCGTTACTAGTGTACACGAGTATCTAGCAAACAAAAAAAAATTTAAAAAAATTTAACAGAATTTAAAAAATGAGAAGATTTCCCTTATTTTGTGCATATGTATGAGATTAAGCCTTACTCCTTAATAAATAACTGATTTTGATGATTCCTTTTTTTTTGTTATTATACAGATATTTTTAAGTGGATCTTTAAAGCAATTTAGTTTTAAAGTTTAAATTGAACATTATTTAAACATTAAGTTAAATTTTGTACATGAAAAGTTAAATTGAAAATTTTTTTGTAACCATTACTTCTAAGGATTAGATTCTTACAACTTAATGATATACAAGTGCTGTCCAGAAAGTAACTTACGTTTCGCTGTTGATCACAAAGGACGGGATGGGTATCGGCGCATTCTTGATTGTCTTTGCTAGTCTGACTCAGTAGGAATCGAGTTATATGATGGACTCTGATTCTTTTTGTTGATTTTTTACAAATTTTTAAAAAACACTTGTTTTTTAATTTAACATTAAAGAAAATTCCCATTTGTGAAGTGAGATCGGGAATTAAAATTCTTTTAGAAAAAATATGCAGACCCATTGAGATTTATCGAGGAATATGTTATGTTTTTTTTTTTTTTTTTTTTTTTTTTGTCTTCAGTCAATTGACTGGTTTGATGCAGCTCTCCAAGATTCCCTATCTAGTGCTAGTCGTTTCATTTCAGTATACCCTCTACATCCTACATCCCCAACAATTTGTTTTACATACTCCAAACGTGGCCTGCCTACACAATTTTTCCCTTCTACCTGTCCTTCCAATATTAAAGCGACTATTCCAGGATGCCTTAGTATGTGGCCTATAAGTCTGTCTCTTCTTTTAACTATATTTTTCCAAATGCTACTTTCTTCATCTATTTGCCGCAATACCTCTTCATTTGTCACTTTATCCACCCATCTGATTTTTAACATTCTCCTATAGCACCACATTTCAAAAGCTTCTAATCTTTTCTTCTCAGATACTCCGATTGTCCAAGTTTCACTTCCATATAAAGCGACACTCCAAACATACACTTTCAAAAATCTTTTCCTGACATTTAAATTCATTTTTGATGTAAACAAATTATATTTCTTACTGAAGGCTCGTTTAGCTTGTGCTATTCGGCATTTTATATCGCTCCTGCTTCGTCCATCTTTAGTAATTTTACTTCCCAAATAACAAAATTCATCTACCTCCATAATCTTTTCTCCTCCTATTTTCACATTCAGTGGTCCATCTTTGTTATTTCTACTACATTTCATTACTTTTGTTTTGTTCTTGTTTATTTTCATGCGATAGTTTTTGCGTAGGACTTCATCTATGCCGTTCATTGTTTCTTCTAAATCCTTTTTACTCTCGGCTAGAATTACTATATCATCAGCAAATCGTAGCATCTTTATCTTTTCACCTTGTACTGTTACTCCGAATCTAAATTGTTCTTTAACATCATTAACTGCTAGTTCCATGTAAAGATTAAAAAGTAACGGCGATAGGGAACATCCTTGTCGGACTCCCTTTATTATTAGGGCTTCTTTCTTATGTTCTTCAATTGTTATTGTTGCTGTTTGGTTCCTGTACATGTTAGCAATTGTTCTTCTATCTCTGTATTTGAACCCTAATTTTTTTAAAATGCTGAACATTTTATTCCAGTCTACGTTATCGAAAGCCTTTTCTAGGTCTATAAACGCCAAGTATGTTGGTTTGTTTTTCTTTAATCTTCCTTCTACTATTAATCTGAGGCCTAAAATTGCTTCCCTTGTCCCTATACTTTTTTTTATCTGCCCCTGCTTTCTTTGGTATCATAACTATAACACTTTTTTTGAAGTCTGATGGAAATTCCCCATTTTCATAAATATTACACACCAGTTTATATAATCTATCAATCGCTTCCTCACCTGCACTGCGCAGTAATTCTACAGGTATTCCATCTATTCTAGGAGCCTTTCTGCCATTTAAATCTTTTAATGCTCTCTTAAATTCAGATCTCAGTATTGTTTCTCCCATTTCATCCTTCTCAACTTCCTCTTCTTCCTCTATAACACCATTTTCTAATTCATTTCCTCCGTATAACTCTTCAATATATTCCACCCATCTATCGACTTTACCTTTCGTATTATATATTGGTGTACCATCTTTGTTTAACACATTATTAGATTTTAATTTATGTACCCCAAAATTTTCCTTAACTTTCCTGTATGCTCCGTCTATTTTACCAATGTTCATTTCTCTTTCCACTTCTGAACACTTTTCTTTAATCCACTCTTCTTTCGACAGTTTGCACTTCCTGTTTATAGCATTTCTTAATTGCCGTTAGTTCCTTTTACTTTCTTCATCACTAGCATTCTTATATTTTCTACGTTCATCCATCAGCTGCAATATATCGTCTGAAACCCAAGGTTTTCTACCAGTTCTCTTTATTCCGCCTAAGTTTGCTTCTGCTGATTTAAGAATTTCCTTTTTAACATTCTCCCATTCTTCTTCTACATTTTCTACCTTATCTTTTTTACTCAGACCTCTTGCGATGTCCTCCTCAAAAATCTTCTTTACCTCCTCTTCCTCAAGCTTCTCTAAATTCCACCGATTCATCTGACACCTTTTCTTCAGGTTTTTAAACCCCAATCTACATTTCATTATCACCAAATTATGGTCGCTATCAATGTCTGCTCCAGGGTAAGTTTTGCAGTCAACGAGTTGATTTCTAAATCTTTGCTTAACCATGATATAATCTATCTGATACCTTGCAGTATCGCCTGGCTTTTTCCAAGTGTATATTCTTCTATTATGATTTTTAAATTGGGTGTTGGCAATTACTAAATTATACTTCGTGCAAAACTCTATAAGTCGGTCCCCTCTTTCATTCCTTTTGCCCAGCCCGTATTCACCCACTATATTTCCTTCCTTGCCTTCTCCAATGCTTGCATTCCAATCTCCAACTATTATTAAATTTTCATCTCCTTTTACGTGTTTAATTTCTTCATCAATCTCTTCGTATACACACTCTACCTCATCATCACCATGGGCGCTTGTAGGCATATAAACATTATCAATCCTTGTCGGTTTAGGATTTGAAACTACACACAATACAAAAAAATAACCTAAACAAAGGTTACTCAGATTGGAGAGGAAAACTCGTGGTAACCTTGACTGGTTTTGACATGGAATAACTTGACTGTTATTTAAAGGTTAACATGATTTTTTCAAATGGAATGATCTAATTTTGACTCCACCAATGAAAAGAGCAGAAACTTTTACATTGAAATATGTGATCACACATATGACAGCCTTTTTTTGTAGGTAATATGGCTAATAGGCATTACTACCAAGAGCATTACTAACCAAATACATTTTTCTTCCTTGGTACATTGGAGGGAAAAACAACACATTTTTATACAGTATTTTTTTGAATAATTCTAGATATTATTTGGATTTATATTTAATTTATTCGTATGAAGAAAACTAAATATTTTACAGCCATAAAGAAATATATGGACTGATTAATTCTCCACTGCAAAATATTCTATGTGATAAATGGAAATTACACTCGCTGATAATTCTGTTTTCAAAAATAAAATCATGGAGTATTTTTTAATCCATATTGGTTACTGAAATATATAAATTTTAATAATAAATTAATTTTTTTATCAAAAAAGTTTTTGAGACATCTTCAGCTACTGAAACAACTTTTATCTGTTCTGTCTTCAGAAGATGTTTATTGATGGATTCTAATTTAGTATAAAATTAAATATTAATTTCTAATTATTCTACCAAGAGACTTAAAAAAAACAGAAGCATATCTTATCAGACTAGAAAAATATATAGTTGCATTCATTACCTTCAACCGGTTTGAAACAAATCCTACTCACAAAAATGACTACTGACTGTTGCAAAGTCGATAAGAAAGTTACTGCTTTTTTAGAATGAAACCCTTATTATCTATTAATAAGAGAACTAATATTCTGTTGTATAGTAACTAGTAAAAAAGTTTTTAAAAATGTATATACTGCATTTTGAGTGATTCATTTACAAAAGCACTTTGGGACATGCAAATAGAAAAAACCATTATTGTTGTTTTAGTCTATAATAGTTTTGAATTTGAATCTTACTTTAGATAATACTCACTAATACTTACCAAATTAACTGTAGATAAGTTTACTAGTCTGAGTTGTTTGTTTGTACTACCTGAATGTTTGAAGTTTGTGCATAGTTTGAATAGTGCTCAAAGAATTACTTTTTTGTTTGGAGTATTAAAAGTTTATTATATATTATCACATAAAAAAAGAAATTAACAAATAAATCTAATCTGATTCAAAAATATATTCTTCACAGAATATATTTTTATATACTAATAAGCAAACTTTGAAAAAATTTAAGCAGTTGGCACCCAGAAAGAAAATATTTCATCCATTAGGCTTTGCTAGTTTATTTATTCAGAACTGTGTATCACAATTATAAAATATTAAACGATTTTTTTTCTTAGACCTTCAATAATTTCTAATCTGTAAATACATTTGGTAAAACTGAATTAGTAAGTTTATAAAAAATTACTGAAATGACTACAAGCGATAGGTGATAAGCTGAAAAACAATGTAATTATGTTGATAAGATCGAATAAATAAGATATTGCACAAAACATTACAAATGATTTGGAGCACATGAAATTATACTGATAAAAAGAAACACTAAATCTTGTAAATTCAATACATTTACAATTTTTTCCCCTTGTAAGATCCAAATACTTCATTAATTAGAAGTTCATTTGGATGTAACTCTGGAACCAATGAAAATAAGTACCACATATGATATATCGTTGAAAAACTCTCAATGAGGGCCCCTCACTGCAGTCAAGAAAAAGTCCAAAATTCAATCTTTTTTGATTTTGGGATTTTTTGGTCACTATTGGTACCAGTCAATTGCAATAAAAAGGAAGTAAAATTATTATCTTCCAAGTAATATCTCAATTTTTTACACGACTGCTCAAAAAGGAGTGTAATGTTTTTAGGGTGTGTATATGTATTTCATTTTTTATATTTGTAAGATCAAGTAACATTGTAAATAAACAGTGATCATAGAAGACGTTGAATAACAACTATCATCTAGCAATTAGAATCTTAAATTAATATTCGCAAAAAAAGACATTACAATTAATTAAATATCAAACGAAACAATTTATTTCATCATCAAGAAATTATAATAGAACAACTTAAAGACATATTTCTTGATTTTAGTAAAAATATTTCACTTTCATTTAGATTATTGAAGTCCTTGAAATAATTGTTGAATTAAGTAAAAATCTGAGTGTTTGTCATGGTATAAAATTATAAAAATAACACTAGATCCAGTAGTAATATACATATCTTCGTAGCTCACGATTACAATTTTGAAGTTTTCTAACAGTTCAAGATGTATATATTGAAGATAATACGATGAATTTTGTATTACAAGTCACATATGCCACTATTAATTTTAAATTAAATATAATTTTCGAAATGCGAAACTTTAGGAGATGTCCTTGTCCATTGATTCCAATGATAACTGATTCTGAGAAGCACATGATGCAGTAAACTTATAAATTTGTTGTTATTTTCAGAAGTTTTCATAATGCATTTATCTTCCTTTAATTCAACTGAATTATCTTCGAATACCTCTATGGTCACGTCGTTACTCAGGGCTGATGAAACAGGTCTATCAGAATACGATTCTTTGCTGTTATCTGTTGTTTTCGATGATGTCTGGACATGACAGACCATTTCCTGCTTAAAACTAGCCAGTTGTTTTTCATAATCTATCTTCGCTTTGTTATTTGCTCTAATAGAATCCAAATGTTGTATCTGTAGATCACGTTTCAGATTTTCATTTTCTCTTCTGAGAAATGCATTAGTGTATTCTTGTTTTTGGTATAATTCGTTGAAATGTTCTAGTTTAGCCTTCACTTCATTATAATCTTCACTTAATTCTTCCATTCTTTTTTTATTTGTTTTCATGACCTTTTCCTGTAGAATGTATTTTTCATTTGCTTCAAATAATTCAGTTTTTAGTATTTTTATGTCTTCTTGGAACCGACGATTTTTTTCATTTAAATCTTTTAAAATATTGGTTTTCGATTCTTGAATGCGATTTAATTCAAGTATTTCAGTTTTCAACCTCTTTATAATGTTGTCTCTCATATATATCTCTTGAATTGTATTGTAAGTCTCGCCATTAATTTCTATGATTCCTTTAAATATTTGACTTGGTTCAGTTTGATTATTTTGCGACATTTTTCTTTAAACCGCTATGAAAATTCTTCTTATAGCTATGAGTAGAAAAAATATAATGAATTAGGTAAAGTAAACAATTCAAATATAAAATAATTCTGTTGCACGGCAACAGACTTTCAGATTAATAAAAAAAGTAGATAGAATAATTCATTGTTAACTTCCGTTGGATGCATTATATTAAGAATTCTTTTTTACCTTTAATTACATGATGTTTTTATTAGTATTGCATTGTTAGTTGATTGATGTGATGCCATCTACTGAGGCAATTAATGCTGACCTTCAGAATATGTTATGTTTATGAAAATTATATAGTGAATGAAGGTGCAGTGGTGTATCATGCTTAAAAATGGCCACTCAAATGTTCACAATGAAAAATAATGTCGCTGATCTAAACTGACAAACTCGTAGCGAAAGTTGATAAAAGGTTCGCGCTAATCAGCCGATTAGCGCCTTTCAAACAGAGCTTTCATTCTAGTTTCCAAAAATTTCACGTAGTCTTTTGTAGGAGTTGTAACGATAAATTTGGTTTACCATAAGTTTTGAGCTTGATGAGTTCTAAAACTGCTTTTAGAAGATGCCAGCATGTGGCATTTGTTTTGAGTTTTCGATCATTCTGCAAACAGCCCCGATCTGACACCAGATTTTCTCCAACACACAAAAACCTGGCTGGCAACTAAGCACTATGAAGAGAACACGGGGTTACAGGGAGATGTCACTAAGTAGCTGAAAAACCAGGCGGCAGAATGTTTTGTTGATGGTTGCAAAATCTCATCCATAGATATGACAAGTGTTTCAAATTGTTTGCTGACTCTGTAGAAAAGTAGTTTAAAAGATGTACTTTCAAATTCTATGTAATAAGTTTTTTCAAAATGCTATTTTTTTATTTTTTATTTTTCTTAGTAAGTTACCTTCGAGATATAGATCTCGTGTAACTGGAAGTGGAAGAAATTTAAAGTAATTTCGCAAAACCTACTTAAATTAAAAAGAAATATTTATATATAAAAAACATCTACTATTTAAATTCTTCACTAAATATAATATTTTGAACGCGGGGTTAAATTAAGTTCTAGAAAATTATTGATAAATATTTTTAATTTGGCGCCAACTTCGAAAAGTCGAATAGAATGAATAATTTGAAAGAAACTAATAGTGGCTTTTTAGAAATCTGTTAATTTTTTATTCAGTACGTTTTATATTTTCAACAGCTTTTCTAGTATGTAATAGAAGGAAAGTTTTATTGTCGATCAACAATCTATCATCTACTTCGAAATTTCATATTTTGTGGTATTTATAGATCGTCTGAGTCCGTGTAAAAAAATGTCTAATTTCCATATTTTTTACGTCCATATATAAGGTATCTTAGTAAGAAACGAAATCTAAGGTATGTTTCACAAGTGAAAGTAAAGATAAAACGGTATGTTAATATTGGTACGGAAACGCTTCATCTTAATTTATAGCTTGTAAAACGTTTTCTCTAATTTCTCTTCTGAGAGTAAGATGAGATGAAATTACACTGAAATTCGTAGAAATTAAATTCAGGAGTAAATTTCATGTGTTTTTTTTTATGTGAAAAATTGAATAAAACAGGTTTCAGGACTACATCTGTTGTATTTAATCAGAAAATCGTTGTAAAAATAAAACACTGATGTAGCAAAACACAATTTCCTTTTAAGTTCCTCGTACAATAACTCTGTTAGAATGCCAGTAAAGAAAAAAATTATGCAACAAATCTAGTCGAAAATTTAATTATGAAAATTTTTTGTAGGCCACAACTGAACATGAAGAAGAATTTCAGAAATTAGACTTCTATTAAAAACAAAACAGATTGAAGTGTGGCAGTAAGATATTGTATTATAATTTAAAACTTAAACATTAAACTAGAATTTAAATTTAATCTTTATTGTAAAAAGAAAGATTAAATATAACAAAAGTATTATTTAAATTTCATTTTTATAGAAGATTTAAAAAGTCTGATATATGTCCACATGACTTCCTGGTGCGCCTATTAAATTACATATAAACATTTTTTGAAATGAAAAGTACATAAAATTTTATTTCATTAATAACTACTGATATTTTTTTCCTTTTCTTCTTCTTCTTATTATTATTTAAGTATTATTTATCGTAAGAATGTTTTTACAATCAGAGGTTAATAATTTATTAAACCTTTTATTGATTATTAAGAACTTATGATTATTGATTATTGAGGTTAATTATTTATTAACGTTAATTGATTAATAAATCAATATATTTAAATTAAAAAAGAAGTTAGAAAAAGGAGATGAAGTTAATTCGAAGCGAAGTGTTTTTCTATTCTAAGATCTAAATATTTCGTTAATTAAAATTTTATTTGGCTGTAACTCTGGAAGCAATGAAAATATGTAGCAGATATATGTAGAAATTTTCAACGATACTATATCGTTGAAAATCTCTCAATGAGGGCTTATTTCAGCTAAGAAAAAGTCAAAAATTAATTTTTTATTTTATTTTGGAAATAAAGGGGATTGCAGTCGATTGCAGTAAAAAGGGGAGGTGTACAACTAGATGTTACAACAGTCCTAAATCCAAAATTCCATAATCCCACGGCTATCGTTTTTGATTTATGCGAGATACATACGTACGTACGAACAGACGTCAAGCTGAAACTAGTTAAAATGGATTCAGAAATGGTCAAAATGGATATTTCCTTTGACCCCAAAGGAAGGGTTTTTCGAAGTTTTTCGCGATCCCAATACTTCCTTTACTTTGTACAAGGAATATAGACGAAAATTAATATTTAAAACAAACTTTGAAGAAAAGAAGTGAAAAAGTTTTATTTTTTTTTTTAATTCGGGAGTATTAATTAAGCTGATCAGCAAGTGAATTTCACGTATTACTAATTGCTTTCAAAACTGAAGAAAATTTCATGCTTGTTAAATTTTTTTTCGGTTTTCAACTGAAGAATATGTGAATGTAATTTTTGTTTACAGATATTGTAATGTAGATAAGCCAGCTTTCCTCGTAGGAATGATCACAAATTTAAAAACCTTCCTTTAGTATTCCTAGGATTATGAACAACCGGTTTTTTTTTATCATGTCTATATTCTTTTGAATGAACTACGATGAATTATCCTGTCGATGATAAGAAGAAAATAAATCGGTAAGTTAACACATCCTAGGGCTCTGTCTAGACAAATTTCAAATTACACGTTTTATCTTGCAGCAGAATATGACAAACACTTATGAAGAAAATTTATAAACGCGTCACTTGCAGGAGGTTTAAAATGTACTATTTGGAAATTTTCCGCTTTTCTTCACTTTTATTTGACATTATCTCAATAGATTTTCTTTTTACGTTTTATGTATTTACTGGTAATTTAACAAAGTTACTGCACGTCGAACCTAAAAAAAAATTGTTTTCTAACACCTACTGTTTATGTTTAATAATAATTTTATCAAAAAGTACAGTTAAGGAAGTATTTTATTCAAATTTACGAGAAAACACCAATATAAAACAATAATATTTACCGGATAATTAAAATTTCAAAAACAATTTTTTCAGTAAGGCTGTTTTTTTATCCTTGGGTCAGGAAACAAAGTGAAACTTTACCCTAGATGTAACTCAAAACAATGCGTTTCTAGCTCCATGTTGATATAAACTTTTTTCTGTATTTTCACTTGTAGAACATGTCCTGAAATTCTTTTCATTTCTTCACTAGATTCTCTTAGTACTGCGTTGTTCATATTCGTTCCTTAATACAATTATGAAATTTAGTACGTAGTACTGGGAAATGATTTAATCAATTTTTGGCAAAAAAATGAGGACGTTATAATGGAATTTACTGTAATTTCTTGAAAGAGGTGGACCTTATTAAATCTTTTTCGAACGTGAATTTTTCGTTATGAAAAAAAATAACAACTGTAACATTATTAGGCACGACCGATGTAAAATTAAGTTAAAAAAAGAATATTATTAAAATTTTAATGATTTCTCTACTTTTTACTCTTTTAAACCATCGACTTTTATTTATTATTTTTCTGTAATTAGACATTTGTATGATTATAACGATTTTCTAAATTTATTAGAGGATAATGATGTAATTTACAATCCCTATCCGTAATTATATGAAGTTTATAAATGTTTTAAACAATCTTTTTGAAAAGCCAACCGTCTTTTCTTTATTTTATTAAAATTTTGTGGTGTTTTAATTACAACAAGTATTTTACTATTATAATTGAAAGTTAAAATATTTTTAGACTTAACTTGTCGATAATCTATTTCTACCTTTGTTTTGATTTTCGCTTTATCATGTTTCTTTTTCTTTTGAATTATTCTGAAATTAATTTTGATAATTATTATGAAAAGCAATGTGAAAATTCGATAAATAAATTGTTGCTTTGTACGCCCGCGTAGTTATTGTTTATATAAATTTTCAATTTATTTTGACAGATTAAAATTCCCATTTCTGTTGTGTTCTGTTGTATTTTTACAATGATGAGGTTACAACTATCCATCATTCGCCATTCAGATACGACTGATGTTTGACATAATCCACCATATCCGTTATGAATTCCGTCATATACGGAAATGCGAATATACCAGAAAAATTAATTTAAAGATACTTAACAAATTTCGTGCAAATATACGAGTTTAACGATTATTTGTAATACAGTGTATATACAAAAAAAAAAATTGTATTTTTTTATTATAGGTATAAAAGAAACAAAATTGTATTAATGAACATGAAACGAATAATATTTCATTTATTTTACAAACTTTCTAAAGTATTTTATGAGCTGATCATTGGGTAGAAATCTAGCTTCTTGTATATTTCCTTAGATAAAAAGAATACAAAATAGCATTTGCTTTTTTTGCCACATTTCATTAACTTATCGTTTTAATGATTAGTGTTTAATTAACATTTGCCAAAAATTTTGATGTCGGGTTTTTTCTAATGTAGTTTCACGATCTACCGAGTCCAAAAAAACGTAAAAAGATTTGTATAAATTTTTGGAAGATGTATGTATATACTCTGTTTTGATAAATATCTCCAGACTGATTCAATATAAATTTATTCAATGTGTCTTAAAACATTTCTATATAGGAGGTATTGATGGAATTAAATTTTGGACAAAATTTAATTTCGGGAAAGATGGTAATGCCATTTTCAAACTTTAAATTTTTTTTTGTAGTAATTGTATAAAATTGATCTTTAAAACGATTAAGCTATTTAAAATTCCAAAGTTCTAAGACAACGCGATTTATGGATGGAGGGATATTCAAAATTTATTCTAAACAGTTTTCGCTTCTTACCTCAAAAACCCGTTAACCAAGGAAAGTTGAAATTTGTCAAAAAATATTTCGGTATATTTATCGCAGCTTTGAGCTGATTTTCGACTCAACGGACAAGAGAGTATCACGGGATTACTTAAAAAATTGGTGTTCATTAACATTAATATTTCTAAAAATATTAATTTTTTCAAGTTATTTTTTTTAATTACATAAATTGTTGAGACTGCTATTTTGAAGAAAATGACATCTCATTTCTTCAAATCGGTTGACAAACAACTGAGATATCTCTGAATTTATTTACGTGGATCATAAAAACGTTTTGAGTGAAAACAAGCATAAAATTTCCATCTGCAAGGCCTACCGTCAAGCGGCTAAGAAGGTACCTGATTTCACGTTTTATTAGTTTTCTTCAAATATCATTAAACATATTTTATTAAACCAAAATTTTAATTAAAATGTTTATCTTTTCTGATACTTATGTTTATTAAAGTGTGATTATTATTAAAACCGTTATATGTACTAATTGACGAGCATCTGGTTAATTGGGACCCAAATATTTTTCCAAAAAAATTTATTAATTTTTTTGCAATTAATACTCTGAATACAGTATAATTTCGATGAATAAAACGTAATTTGATGATAAATTTTACATATTTTACTACGAATTTTAATTTTTTCCCTTTATTAAGTAATTAATGGATAAAACCATACATATGAAATAAAAATTTTGACAAGAACAAAACCGGGAAGTTATGCAGTCCTTTGCCAGCATGTTTTATTTTTAACGTAATCTGCAGGTTTGTAGACATTCTTTTTAAATTTTAAAATAGACCAGTGGTTTATAAACTGTCTCTAAATTTGTTTTCCGAAACAGTTTCCATCGTTAATCGATTTTTTTAAATTTGGGATATTCAAATTTCTCTACCAAAAAAAAAAAAATAATGCAAATAGTAACAGTGATAATGAAAATTATTTGTTAAATTAAATACTATACCTTAAGTAGAAAAATCAACACAAACTAGAAAAATTAGAGCATTACTGAAAGCCTCAACGATTTTCTGAGAAATTCCATTGAAACACTATTATACTAAGTGCCCAATTACTTGTTATTACATCATGATTAAGAATTAGTTACCTAATTAATTAATAGTACTTAATTAATTATTAGTACCTAATTTATTATTAGTATGTAATTAAATCATATCTACATGCCAAGCGTCCTTATAATTTTTTTCATTCATTAATTTTCATAATTTAAAAATTCTAAGTTCATTTAAATTCAACATAGATTTTTGAAGCGATTTAAAGCAATTTCTTTTAGCATCGCAACAATTTATTAAATGTTATTAAAAGCATATATCCACCCTACAATTAAATAATGAATAAAATTTTGACGGCAAAGGGTGAAAATATTTATTAATTCATTATAACTTAAATTAATACACTTTTAATCATATACTATATAATATATACCTGTACAGAAAGTTTCTTTAACTGTCCGCAAATCAAAATAATGGAAAATACAAATTTTAAATATAGGTCCAGAAAGGTTTTATTTTCGAGTTTAATCTAGCGAAAAAACTCGACAAGATTTCAAACGATCAAATGTTATATTAGAACTATAAGGAAACAAATAACTATGCAATCTTAAATGAAATATTAGGTCTAAGAAATGTAGTACTCTTCGGGAAAATTCTTGTAAAATCCCCAAAAATTGGAATCGGAAAACAAGCATTTTTAGTTTTAGTGAAATTTCCTTTGATAAATTTCCAATAATAAAATAAAATTTAAGAAAAAGTATTTTGAAAATTTAATTATGAGTAAACTTATGTAATTAAATTTAGTAAAAATAACTTTTTATAAAGACCACATTTTTGTAAAATACGCACAAAAAACTAAAAAAGTGCATGTAAATCGTAAAAAAACCTAAAATTTCTTCGAATTGTATTATGTATTTTTTATTTGTTCAATACGTGTTTTATACATTCTTTTGGAATAAATTACAAAATAATTATTATATTGAGATGTAGTTAGAGAAAAATAAAAAGATCATTATATATATATATATATATATCTTCTTAAGAAATTAAATATATCTAATAATCGATTTAATATTTTGTATAAAATGAATAAATAGCGTAATACACTTTATTTCTGGTGGTTAGGTGGACGGTAGAAGTATTATATGTTAAATCATAATTATGATTTGGTTCGTTAATATACTCCACGAAATACGTGTATTTTATTATTATTATTCTTTTGCACTCTGAGCCCTGGTGGCTCTTGGCTGCAAACAATTATCCTCAATCTCTCAAGACGGAGGACAATTGTCATCCATATCTTAATAGTTCAATTGCACTTCCGTTCCACCGAAGCAGTCTCCCGCAAATCCCCTAGTACATCCAGCGTCGTCTTGGTCGACGACGTGGTCACTCCACACCACTCTTGAAAATTCTTCTGCAGATTCTAAACTCCTTTATGCGTTTCACAAAAACCTGGGCCACCTCAGTTTATTCGGCTTTACAACTCTGTTGATAGGGGGTTCTTTGTATAAATCGTGAATTTTAATATTTTTACTTCTCCTTCACTTGTGTGATATTTTGTCTTTAATAGGCCCAAATACGGTGCAAAAGATTTTATTTTCAAAGAATTGGATTCTACTTTCTGTTAATTTTGAGGTATTCCTTATTTCACACCCATATAAAGCAAATGGTTGAATTATTGTTGTTTATACGAGTATAATAATTTTTGCTTTATGCGATAGTTACTTGGAAGTCTTAAGATTATTTAGAACATAGAATACTCTATTTCCGGCTTGCAGTCTTACCTCCATTTCCTCTACAATTATGTTTCTGTTGTTGAAAATTACACCGAGGTATTTAAAGGAATCATTATTCTGAAAGGATACATCATCTGTCTGTAGAGGATTCTTTGTGCTACTTTCTGTTTTGCTTGTGACGTGTAAATATTCTGTTGTTCCCTCAGGTAACCAAATCTTCTCTGCTACATTTTTTATATTTTAAAACGATGTTACCGACGTATCCTTAGTACCTCCTGCCATAGCCCGATCATCCGCATTGGTAAGGACAACAATTTCCTGATTTTGTTCCTTTGCTGTTTGTACCACTTTCTCCAGAGCAGTGTTGGAACAACATGGCCAGTAAAACTTTTTCTTTTTTTAAGATTTGTTTGAACTGAAAAGTAATCCGATTTGACTCACTCTCTTATATAATACTATGTTACTTCCATTCTCCATGCAGATTCTAGCCACACTCCTTAATTTTTTAGGTATTTTCAGTTCACTCATTGTATTCCATAATCAGAATCCTATACCTTCTTTAATTCTATGAATATACAGTAGAATTCTCATGCATTCTCCCAGTTTTTCTCAAATATTTCCAGTAATGTAAGTATTTGATTTATTGTGGATTGATTTTTTTTTTTTTAAATCACGTTGGTAACCATCAGTAATGTCTTCTACTTATAATTATAATCTATTCAGTACTATGCTGTTACAATACTTAATAGCTTGTTGAAAGAAATGAAATTTTCCCGTAGTTTGTACAGCAATTTAAGTCTCCTTTTTTTGAACAATGGGACTATAAGTACATCAATCCATTCTTTTGATAGCTCTTCCTTTTTCCATATTTTAACAATAAGATTATGAAATCTTTCCTGTAAATCATGGCCTACTTTTAATAGTTCAGCAGCTATTTAATCACCACTAGCTCTATCCATTTTAATCTCTTGATAATCCCTTTAATTTCAGTAGTTGTTTGCTTTGGAATATGTGGCTCAAATGAGGATTTTGTTGAAAAATTTTACATTTTTCCAGGCTCTTTAGGACTAAGGAGGTCACTAAAGTACTCCCGCCATCTATTGCTTATTTTTTCATCATTTGACAGCATGCTGTTGTTTTTATTAATCATGGCTGCTTTTTTCTGATATTTTTTTAAAGCTGGTTATTTCTTTGTATAAATTTCTTGAGTCGTTGGTACGACTGGAGAGAAGTTCTACTTCTCTTGTAGTTTTTCTTCTTTTGATTGCATAAACTACCTTTTCTTTTTTTTATTATTGTTTCAATGTTAGTGTTATTATACGATATATATATATATATATATATATATATATATATATATATATATATATATATACTTTTTCGTGTATCAGTAGTTAGAGTTTGATCATTCACATTTCAGGTTTTTTCTTATCTTCTCATAAGTTAAACTGTTTTAACTAATTCATGCCGATATCTGTAGCGGAGTGTTATCCCCTCTGCCTTTCATACTGAGATTTTGGTTTCGGATCCCGGTCAGGCATGTCACTTTGTTTTGCACGCTACACAAACAATTCATTTTATTGTCATTCATCGGCAGTTATTACAGGGTGTCACCATAAATGAATGGAATATAGAAGAATTAATTTCTGTTAAGATTTCTCTCGTTCAAATCAATTATAAACATATTCAACGCAACTATTCATTAATCCGAGAAAATATTTAATACTGGTAGCAAATTTTTAATTGTATCAAAAAAAAAGAAATTCATAATTGTGGTATTGTAATAAAGTATTAACTGTCGTCGGTTGTTCATATCTACTGCCATAAGAGAATGGATGACAAAATCAAGAAGGTATAATAACGGAATAATTTTCTTTATAAAGCTAATCGTGGTTGTAGTGTCCATCTCATCAATACTATGTAAACTACATTTACTTAAATATTTCTTGAAATTACATTATTTTTGTTAATTTTTATTTATTACTTTATAATTTCGTAAATTTATTTAGAGAGAAATTTGGTAGGAAAAAACGAGGAGTTTTATTTGCGTGGACGTTCTGATTAATTTTTTTACATTTTGTCTTTTATATTTTTCCTTTAATTTGATTTCTGATCCTTTATTGTAAATATTCGATGTAAAATGGTTTATTTACTACGTTTATACAAAATGTGGGTTTTCGATTACAGTGGGTTTGATATATCATTACGTTTAATTTATTTAATAGCCTCCCGTTTTACAAATTAACCGTTTTTCTATTTTGGCCTACGCCATAGGCAATTAACGATAATTATTGTCAATTTGTCATTGAATATTGAATTTTGTATTATGCATTAGTGTACCGTATTACGATAATTCAATCCACCGTTACCTGGTAATGCATGTTATTGAAAGGGAGAAGAAACAACTACTCACACGTATATCAAAATATTAAATAGCTCCTAGACGTATTTATTACTTTCTCCGTTTCTGTTATAGATTTTATGATATACGATAATTTTGGTTCAAATCAGCTTTAGGGCCCCAATTTTCTAATGGACATGTAATATAAGCAAACAATAACGGAATTAAATGATATAATTAGTGTAATTAATTAAACAAATGACACTAATATAGATCAAATAACCATTACAAGGATTTTTCAACGTTTCCAAAAATTAAAAAGATCAGATATCGACACCACATGATTTCCTTGTACAACTATTAAATTACATATAAACATTTTCTAAAAATGAAAAGTACATGAAATTTTATTTCATTAATAACTTATTGAATTCTAATTTATCGTAATTTTTTTTTACAATCAGAGGTTAATAATTATTATAAATCAAACATGAACTTTATTTATACAATTAATATTATTATTACAATTGGTATACATTAACTGTAAATAATTAAATTTTAACATAATTTTGCTTACATGTTAATGATGAATTAAATAGGACGATGAAGTGCATCGAATGAGTACTGCAGTAGAACTTTACTCGATGAGAGATGACCAAGGAAAGAATAAAAAGATTAAGAGAGGATGATGAATAAAAAGAAAGAAAATTTGAAAACTAGAGAATGTGTACACAATTTAAGATCAGATGAATTATATCAAACCAATCAGCGTTTAAATGATAACCATTACAAGGATTTTTCAACGTTTCCAAAAATTAAATCATGTACTGATGGTGACAAAATACTGATGGTGACAAAAGAGAAATAAACGAAATTATAATCAACTTTGACTTAGGAAGAATGATGTCCAACAATATCAGAGAAGTAATGAACTAAAGATAAGAATTTTTTGCAATTTATTAAAGATGGGAACTGTATGCCTCAGTGTATATGTTGTTATTGTGAGGGTCTATTTTTCAGTCACTCTGTAGTTAACTGTAATGTTGATTAAATTATTCAGAAATTCCAGAAAAATTAAACTAGAAAATCCAAAAATAATACGATACTTAATTGCACTAATTTTCAATTAATATTAAATAATCAAATGTTTCACCAAATCTAATACATGTACACTTATGTAATAATGCCTATTAAATTACATGTTCACATTTTTAAAAGTACATAATATTTTGTTTCACTAATCAATTTTATTGTTTCATATAATTATTCAAAAAAATAATATAATATATATTTAATTTTAAAAAATGTTAAAAAAATAAAAAAGGAGATTTTTTTAAAAAAGTACAATTTTAACGGATGCTAATTTCATTTCTATAACTCTGTAACCAATGAAAATAAATACCACCTGTAATATATGGTTGAAAAACTCTCAATGACAGCTTATTGCAGTTAAAAAAAGTCCGAAACCAATTTATTTTTTTGGGGGGGCTTTTTTGGACACTTCTAGTTCAGTTTATTGAAAACAAAAGGGGGAGGTCTACTTATAGGTGTTACAACAGTCCTAAATAAAAAATTTCAACATACTACGGCTAATCTTTTTTGAGTTATGCGAGATATGTACATACACACGTACGTACAGACGTCACGCCGAAACTAATCAAAATGGATATTTCCGTTGAAATCTGAAAACTAAAATTTTTCGAGATCACAATACTTCCTTTACTTCGTACAAGGAAGTAATTATAATGTTGCTTTCAAATCTACAAAAAAAATAAGATTAGTGTGCTATTCTGCACAAGACCTACTTTTCGTTATTTTATTTTGTTTCTTTTGAAAAATTATCAACTCATTCTAATCTAAATTTAAAAAAAACATAATTGGTATGTAAAAATATTTTTATTCATCAAAACAGTAGTGCGATAAAAAATAAATAAAAAAATTATTAAAGTAAACGTTTTTTTTTTTTAATCTGTACGCCAGATTGGGTCTTCTAACTCCCATTAGAAGACCCAATCTGGCGTACAGATGGGAGTTAGAAGTAAACGTTTTTTGAACGTTTATAAGTGAACGAAAGTTTTAAGGAATGGAAAGCTACTATAATTTTTTTTTAATTAACGTTTATCAGTTTTTAAAGTTTAGAAACTATTTAATTTTATTTTCAATTATTAAGTAGTTTTTTGATTGACTGTTATTATTTTTAATTTTAAATGAAATGTGTACAAAAAAAATTTACTATTAAAGGTTTTTATAATAACTAATTTTTTACGATGTTGTGTTAAGTATATGTCTATTAACTATGCAAAATAATGAGATGTTAGTTACTAAACCATACCGTGTAAAGATAGGACTAGGTTAGATATGAGACGGAGATTCTCAGAGGTCTATGCGGTAAGCAGGAAACATGGGTAGGTGAGGGATATGACGAGGATAGGTCGGTATGGTGGCGGAATATGAATTATTAGAAGAGGCACGCTGAGCTTGAACTGCGGCGGCTGATGGAAGCTCCATTCAGAGGAAGCTTTACTCTTCTCTTCTTATCATTAATTATTATCTCTACTCGCCTCAACTTTCGACTGGCCTTATTTCGCATTATAAATATTTCTGAAATCAGATATCATCTGTTTACGTTTGAGTGGCTTCTGGGTAACTTTCTTCAGTTTTTTTCTTTTATTTTATTTCCTTTTAAAGTTACAGAAACAATCTTTCTTCCCTACCTCTTTTAGTTCACTTTCAAAATGAGAAAGACATAATTTATATTTTCTTTTCAGTTATTATACTTTCATTTGCAAAGTTTTTCAGTTTGCTCATGCACTTCATTTATTTTGGAAGCTACATTAGGATTTTCTTTTATAATATTTTTGATACGATCCAAAAGATGACGTTAAATAATTAATTTTATATTAATTAAAATTAGTTGTTTTATAAGATTTTATTTCATTAAAAACAAAAATTTTTAAATCTAGTTATGTATTCAATAAAATAATAGGATCTTCAAAAAACGAATTATAAGAAAAAAATTGTTCTTTCGATTACCAAATGTTCATAATATTATGCGGAAGACCTCTTATTACTTATCTAATTGGTCTCTAAACACCAATCAGAAATTGAGAAGTTGTAAAGAAATATTTCTTTACTTGACAATCTCACCCTACTACGTTGCACCTATTTTTAAATATATTTAAAATGCTTTTAGTAGATGGCACTGTAAAAATAATCGATTAACTAATAACGAACGTATTTATAGCAAGATAATACGTTTGTTTAAAAGATTGTGAAGCAATATTTTTTATTTATAACAAATAACATGACCAAAGAAACCAAAATAAACATTTCTGGTTGTTAGTTTTTTTTTACACTTTTATTAGTATATTTTTATTAAACCAAAATAGATATCAAATAGTAGGCAGTACATACAAGAAATGTTTTTTATAAAGTATTCATTTTTCATTCAAGTGTGTCACCATTGAGATCTCGTAAACTTCTTTGTAGAAAATCTACAAAGAACTTGAAATGGAAAAATTTCCCTCAATTTTTGAGTACATTAAAAAATACCCAGTGGCTTGTTTGAAATCTTTGCCATTTTTACTTCATTGTACGAAGTAAAGGAAGTATTATGATCGCAAAAATTTTCTATTTTCAAATTTCAACAGAAATGTCCATTTTGACTAACCCTGAATACATTTTAGTTTCGGCGTATGTATATATATGTGTATATATATATATGCATATATATGTATGTATATATATCCGTATCTCGCATAAACCAAAAACGATAAGCCGTAGAATTTTGAAATTTTGGATTTAGGACTGTTGTAAAACCCAGTTGTGCACCTCTCTTTTTGATTGCAATGGACTGAACCCAATGTGTCCAAAAAATCCGAAAATAAAAAAAAATTGGATTTTGGACTTTTCTTAGTTTCAGTAATAAGCCCTCATTGAGAGCTTTTCACCTGTATCAAGAGGTAAGAGGTAACCTTCATTGGTTCTAGAGTTGTAGCCGAATAAAATGTTAATTAATGAAATATTTATTTCTTAAAAGGTGAAGGCACATCGGTTCAAATCCGACTTATTAATAATTTATTAATAATTGTTAATCCCTGATTGTAAAATAACGTATACACGTAATTTAAAAGGCGTATAAGGAAGTTATGTGCTGGCCACATCAGATTCTTAAATATGGCGGACAGATTATTTTATTTATGGAAACCCTTTAAATTTTTATTATACTTTCGGTTATAAAGTATAATTCTAAAACATACTTCATTAAATATAACCGTTCAGCCATTATATCTCATCCTCAGTTGTAAATAGATTCTGACAACAACCTAACTCGGCAGAGTTGTAATTTTACTCTTTTGTTATTGTTTCAATGGAATAATTCAAGATGAAATTATTATAAACGACGATTATTTCATTTAAAAGATGTACGTAATTTTAAAGGAAAAAATGACGCTCATAAAATAGCAAAAGAAAATTGACCGCAATGATTATTCAATTACATTTTCCTGTCAGTATAATATTGTTTAACGTATCTTTATTAAAAGTGAGACTTGCTTAAATTTTCATGCATGATTGTGAATTTATTTTAATAAATTTTATTTTTGTAATAACTCAATTACTTTTTACTTTTTAATATTATATTAATTTAAAAAAAATTTTTAACAAAATATTATTTATTATTCCTAAATTGTAATATATATATAGAGACTATATATTCGCATCCCCATCGTAGCTTCACACGCGAGTATATGTATTGTCTAACGTAATAGTATTTATTTTCGTAAATTTGAATCAAAAAATAATTTATTTATTTCATTAAATTAATAAATTTATTTTTATAAACTGAAATAAAACTATTATTTTGCCATTTTTTCCATTTATTTACTAGAATAACGAGATTAGTGCAGATGTAAAATTGTTAAGATAAAAAAGTATACAATTTTTAAAAATTAAACAAATATATTGAAGTAATTAAAAAACACAGCTTAATTGAAGTAATTATAAAAGCGTAAAATTACAACATCGTAATCTTATTTTCACCTTATTGGGTAAATGTTGTCGGTAGGAAATATTAAATTAAATTTTGATGTAGAGGATTGTGAGAAGCATTATGTTCTATATAGTTTTTTAAAACGGCTCTTGTACTCTGAAAGTCTTCTACTTTTATACATTTCCTTGTAGCACACATCACATTATAACAGTGTTATATCCTAACGTTTTTCGCAGTATAAATGAAAAACGTGGATTGCGTGATTCCATAATTGTTAGGTATTAATTCAATATCTTATATATTTTCGTTAATTTATAAGAATCTGATTTTTTTCTTGTCTCTTCAAAGTCTTGGTAAACTTACTCTTGTTGCCTAATTTCAATAATCTCTTTATTGGAATACTGTTCTATGGTATTTACCATTTTTTACACATTGTCCCGAAAACTATTTAGATTATATCGGTTTATTATATTCACGACAACTTATATTCAACTCTCTACCGGAGTTTTATTAACTATTAAGCCTCTGGTTGACTGATAATAGCCCTTTTTCATCCACTTGTATACTTCCTACACATTCCGCTTTTTTCCGTCCATGAAATGTATACCAAAAGTGAATGGTTAAAAACAGTTAACAAAATTCCTTTATCTTTAGTTACCGCTTTTTATCGAATGTTTTAATTTCTTGATTTGTGTAAATGAAGATCCTAGGTTTAGACAAAAGATCGGGTCTCTGGCTGAACACCTCTCTCTACCCAAAAGGATTTTGTTTATCAATTATAAATGCAATCTCTGCATTATATCTTAAAATCGATGCAGAATCTGACTTACAAGCTCAGATTTTAAACTTCAAAGAACAAAAACTTCAAAAATCAAAACTTCGTGTTATCACTCTTTACATAGTAATAAAAATTAATTTAGTGATTTTTCGGTTTCGATATGATCTAAAAGCCTTGTTTTCTTCTTATTTTTAGAATAACATAATTTAAAATGAAACGTGTACATTCAATCGGTGAACATTTATAAATTTCATAGTTCTACATCGATACCAAATTAAGTTTCGGTTGAGGTATTTATAATTTTCTTCTATCAGGATTCTATATATTCGTTAGAGGTCGGCCGTTTTCCAACGTTTCTCTGTTTCGTAAAATAATAGCTCACTTTTTAACTACTAAAGCTAGAATACTATTAAACTCTCTTCTGCTTACCTCATAAGACAGTACAGAATTAATAAATGTAATATTTTTTCACATTTCCTTGATAGTAATTTTTCTTATTTGCTCATGCATTTTTATAATTTAAGGAGAAAGTATGGTCGTAAATCAGGGGGTATGTAAATAACACATTACATAATATTTTATTATAATTAAATAAAGGTTCTAGGAACATTTATTTATCTAGATATAATTACTGCTAGACATAACTTTTGTCTTGAGAAAGAAAAAACTTTATATTTCCTGAAGGTGCATCATATTTTATTGTCAACAGAATAAAAACTTCTTGACTATATATATATATATATATATATATATTAATAGACGATAAAACTTACAAATTAACTTTGAAATGAAATATCTAGCTTTATTAGATTCAAAATTATTCTAATTTATATTATTACTATCCCAGAAGTGTTTATGAACTTACTTGAACCATAATTTGGCAACCATTATTAATTTGTGATTATTGAATTGTAATGTTATGTTTGCATCCCATAAATATAGATTTTGTTGGCCGATATTAGAAAATTAATAAAGTTAACATATTTTTATATATATAATTATGAATGTACAATCTTTGCTTAAAAAAATTTGTCACTTAAAAAAAAAAGTTTTAACATCAACGGTACCAATCCAGACATCAGAACTGCTTTAGTCTAATATAATACTATATACGGTTTACGAGAAAGGGAATTATAATTACGCTTTTGTTGCCATTTTTAATAAATTATCGAACCATTTAAAAAATATCTTACCAATTTATTTAACTTACAATTAAAAGAGTTTATTTTATAAAAAATAATATTACTTTGTCAATATATATTTTTAAATAAAATAGTTAAAGGATTTAAAAATCCCTGAATTTTCTTCATTCCGTTCAACTCGTACGTAAATTACATGCTCAAATAATTTTCATTAACACCTTTTGAATCGTTTTTATCGTTATCTATTCTGTAGCTTTTTATTTATTTAGTGTCTTTATGTAGTCTTTTTACAATTATTTCGTGGTATTTATTTTTATTTTAAATAATTAATAAAAAACTTTCATGATATTTACTATTTTATTTTATAATTAATTTCTATATATATATTTGTTTAAAATTCTTCTAATGAAGGTTTCATAATGGGTTCATGAACCATCCAAGTTAGTTTCTTTTTCTATCTACGGATTATGTGATTTGTATAATTTCTCTTTATATATCTATTACAATAAAATATCCGTTTATTTATTTTATATGTTCTATAGGAGTACGGAAGGTATGACATCGATTTAAAAAAGAAAATTAAGCACTTAAAAGCTTGGCAATTTTTTAAAATTTTATTCTGAGTTATCTACCTAAAACATATTATTTTCATTATAATAGAAAAAAAAATATTTTAATTCAGTGATATTAATGTAAAAACATATGCTGATGGCTTTTTAAGAGAGTTAATGAAACGTTTAATTTCATTAAACACTCTCTGAGATCGAACAGAGTACTGAGTATTTACTTAAGCCGAGCATTTTGAAGAATCAATTGTTTACAAAAAATATTTGCAAGTCGATTCTGATTTTTTATTTATTTATTTTTTTAGATATTATAAATACCTGAACATTTACGAACTTGATACTAAAAGAGGGAAGGTTGCATAGATTACAGATTCCATTTTGTACCTAATATTTGATTTTTTGTTATCCTATTAAAGACTACATTAATATTTAAAATACTTCTTTTCTTGTAAATTTTTACATCTTCTTATTAAGTCTATCATAATATACAAGAGAAAGTATCGTTACTGATCAAAAATTGTAACTGTTGCTTTTCATATTTGTAAATATCTTCTTTTTTTTTTACAATACAAAAATATAGCTTATATTATTTTACCAATGTGCATATGTATTTACGTATGCGTCAATTTGCTGTCTGGCTTCAAGATTTTCAGGAACGACTATGATAAAATTTGGAGTAATATCTGTTTAAAAATGAGCTGTTTATAATAAATTCTTGAAAAAAATATGATCAGGGAATTGGAAGATATAAGAAATACTATTTCTATAGCAAGATGGATTTCATAAAATTTATCTTACTAAAATATATATATGTATAATATATTAATTATATATTTTTAATCTTGCAACCTACCGATTTGACAATTTAAAAAAAAATTAATTTTTTAAATAATTCATTATCAGGATGAAACAAATTAAAAATTTAATCAGATTGTTGATAGTAGCTAAACCACCAGTAGTTTCACTAGTTTTAGTTTTTATACATATATAAAATTTGTGTTATTAATTTACAAATAAATAAATGTTTACTATTTTGAAATAACTTAAAATTTTCTTTTTTAAGAAAATGAATAAATATGATCGCAAGGGGCTAATACTAATTATCAATTTTATGTCCGAGGAACGATCACATTTAAGCTGAATGCGAACACTAAAATTACAACTCTTTTGTTTATGTTGTGTGAATTAATGAGCTTAATATTTAAAAATAAAATCTATATTGATAAATTTTCGTTTTAATTTTAAAAATAATGTATTTTTTTAATAGTAAGAGATAAAAGATGTTTTATCAAACTTAATTTCAACAAAGTGCATTCTAAACAAGTTAATTCATAGAAAAAAAATCCGGTAGGGTCACCACATGATTTCCATGTACGCCTATTAAATTACATATACACATTTTTTTTTTTAACAATCAGAGGTTAATAATTATTTATAAACCAATATATTTAAATTAAAAAAATCCTTTTTTTTAATTGAAATGGAATCTGATTTGAACCGATGTACCATCTCCTTGTAGGATCTAAATATTTTATTAAATGACATTTTATTTGGTTATAACTCTGGAACCAATGATAATAAGTACCACATGATATATCTTTGAAACGCTTTCAATGATGGCTTATTATTGCAGTTAACAGAAAGTAGAAAATCCAAATCTTTTGGAATTTGGGCTTTTTTTTGGACACTTTTGATCCATTCGATTGCAATAAAAAGGAAAGGTGCACAACTAGATGTTACGACAGACCTAAATTCAAAATTGAAACATCCTACGTCTAATCGATTTTTTAATTATGCGAGATACATACATACGTACGTGCAGACGTCACGCCGAACCTAGTGAAAATGGATTCAGGGATGGTCAAAATGGATATTTCCGTTTAGATCTGAAAACTAAAATTTTTCAAGATCACAATACTTCCTTTACTTCGTAAAAGGAATTTAAAAAAAACACAAAATTGTGAACATTATGTTTTAATTTTATGAGTATTATTATATTAGGAAAGGAGAAAATGACGTTGGGCTCAATTTTTTACAGTTTCCGGAGGGGTGAGGAGGCAGATTAGGTTTTACCATATATAGATATCAATAATATAATAATTCAATGAAATATGTAATCCTTAAGCAAGTAAAAAACCTGGCACAGATCAAAAAGATGAGATGAGAATGTATGATATTTAAAAGGAAATTAACACCTACAATGGAACCTCAAAAAAGTATGTAATGGTACGTCCAGGCAGTGGCCATTTAATCCAATCATATTTCCTTTAAAGATCAAGATACAAAATTTAATGGAAATGAAGTAGAAATAATGAAAGTTAATAGAAATTTAAAAAAATATATATATGTACATTTGAATATTTCAGAGAAAAATTGTTAGCAGTTATAGAAAACATAATTACTACAAATAAATGTGAATTTACATTCGTTAACAACTAATTTTTTTCCTCAACGGTTAGTACCTTCTCAGACATATTTATAACTTCTCAAACACATATTGTGCTAGTGACTTTTTTTAACATAAATTTCGGCATATACGATCTAAGAAAACAGAGCTTTCTGTGACTTAAAGAAAAATATAAAGTTATATGTAGTCAACTAAGTCGAAAAAATTTATTTTTTATGTTTAAAAAGGTATAGGCTAATTAAAAGTGAAATAAATGTAATTAAATTAATTACATAAGAAAAAAAATTATGGAAAGAATAATAATTAATCAAACAAAAAATACTTTTCATAAATATTATAAATACTAGTATCATTTGTATTCTTAAATTAAAAAAAAATTGTAAACATAATAATTTAATTTTAATTTAAAAAGAAAATTGTAAGCTACACTATGTAAATTTTCACCAGAATTAATCAGTACACTCTGTTTACTATGCTTCCATTATATAGTGCACGATAATGTTTACTTTGATAATGAACTGCAGAAAGAACTTCTTTCGCTGAAATTTATTTCTTTCGAAAATTATTGTGAAAAAACGAAATACTTTCATGGTATAAATTTTCATTTTCTGTTAATCTTTTTCTGAGTTATTTAATTTCAATAATCATTTAACATATTTTATTTGTATGTATGTATGTTGGCACATGCACGCGCGTATTTTATTTAAAGGTTTTAAAACTTTGCTTTTTTTGTTTTACAGTTTCGCCCATGATATGGGTGCCAAACCAATTAGTAGGTGCACCAGCTGGAACCGATGTTACATTGGATTGTCACACAGAAGCATACCCACGCGCGATTAGTTACTGGGTATATCAAAGTGTTATGCTGTTGCCAACACATAAATATGCAACTGAAATTTCAGAAAATAGTTACCGTGCTCATATGAAGCTTACCGTCCGGAATTTACAAGCTCACGATTTTGGCAATTATCGTTGTATATCAAAAAATTCCCTTGGTGAAACTGAGGGTTCAATAAGGCTTTACGGTAAGTAATTTTTTATTATTATTACTACTACTATAGTTATTTAATGTAATTTAATATCTTGTTAGTTGCTGATAATTTTTAAAAACAAGATTGATAATATAGATATAAAAACTCAGTATTATTTGAGAATATAATTTTAGTTAGATAAAATATAATTGATGTATGAAGTCTTTACGTGATGAAAATCAATCATAAATTTTTTTGTGATAAAATGTATTCCACAAAAAATTAAAAATAGTAATGAGTAATAGTATCTATGCCTATTCGAATAAAACTCTAGTTGAACCAAAAATCTGAAAAATTGAAGTTGTGTAAAAATACAGATTTTGGCACGGATACAGATAAAATATTTTTTTCAATATCCTTCATTATTATTTTGAGCCACTTCTTGTGTTTTTAATTCACTGGATTTTAAAATCCATTTTTTATTTTGGCTTAAAAATATTCCGATTTTATGACTTTTCGTAAAAGTTTTCCTATACTGGATTTTTTCTTCAGAGATCTGTTTTTCTCAAGTTTTTTTCTGAACTTCTGAGAACTAAGTTATTTCAGTGTTTCTCTTTTTTACAGAATTCAAATATTTTATTTATCGATATTTTTTACCATTCTTGCAATATGTCTGTAAAACTTTTATCTTTTCTTTCTTATTGAAGAGTAAACTATTTTTTGTATACTTCGGAATCATTCTTTATTTTCTAAATTCCGTCGTTCTCTTAATTTTGTATTTCTTCAGTTCTATTTTGATTTAAACATTCAGATGTGTAAAGACTTTTGGATTTAATTACTGTTATCTTATATTTGTGTTCATGGAAAGGAATTTTTTTAATACATACCATTTAAGTATTCTGAATGCTTTTTTCATTGCTCCAGTTTCATTTTTTTAAAGAACCAATTTTACTGTCATTTTGTCGGGTCGTTTTCCTAAAATATTAATGATTTTGACACTTTGGAGTTTTTCAAAGATAAACTTTAATGTGATTCATGTATTTTTTATTTGTCATAAATTTAGTTTTTTCCGCTTTAACTTTGATACGTTCAAGTTGAATTTCTGAAAATTCTGTGTTTTGGATTAGAAGTGCAACATCATCTCCGATAGCAAAACAGGTGAAATTTAATTTCATTTATTTTTGAATTATGGAACTTATTTATAATTTTTTTAAATTAGAGATAAGAATAATTGGGATAGGTAATATGAAACAAATTGTTTTTGTGTGATAACAATTTTTCAGTATACACACATTTTCAGTAGGTAATACAAAGAAATACATTACTATTTTCAGTATCAGGTGATTGTAGATCTTAATAAGCTGACTGAGAACATATCAGACTAGACGGAAATTCGTCAACACGGTTTGCCTTAACTGACATTTTATATATATATATATATATATATACGAGGTGTGATAAAAAAATACGGTGAATAATTTTTTATTAAAAAAAGTAATAAGGTTACATAGAATTCGATTTAATCTCCTTCAAGGTACTGTCCTTGGCTAGCAATGCACTTATCCCAACATTGACTCCATGACTGGAGGCATTTCTGGAAGGCGTCTTTCGGAAGGGCTTTTAGCTGCTCGGTCGTGGCCCTCTCAATGTCAGCAATGGTGTCAAAACGTTTTCCTTTAAGCACAGTTTTAATTTTTGGGAAGAGCCAAAAGTCGCATGGTGCTAAATCCGGTGAGTATGGCGGATGTGGACAGACAGGAACACTTCTTTCGGCCAAAAATGAGAAGCGAGGTGTGACACGGCGTGTTATCGTGGTGAAGAAGGAAGCCATTGGTCCATTTTTCTGGTCGCTTTCTTCGTACGTCGTTTCGCAAACGTTGCACTACACCCTTATAAAATTCAGAGTTTACAGTTGTTCCTCTTGGAACGAACTCTGAACCACTGTTTCCACTTTTTGCACATTTTCAACTGTTTTGGGGTTACTGGACGTCCCGCACGCTGCTCGTCTTTAACAGACTCATTTCCGTTTTTAAATCGGTCATACCACTTGTACACAAAATTCAAAGTTACCACATTATCGCCGTACACCGATTCTAACATTTCGTGAGCTTCTTTGGCACTCTTTTTCATCACACCTCGTATATATAAAAAAAACTGCACTCCAGATTATCACTTTTCTTGGCAGACTGTTGTCTTCATTTAGTTAAGATAAATCCTCCTTTTAGCTTTCGTGTTTTCTTTTTAGCCTCCGGAACTACCGTAAGGTATTACTTCAGATGAAGAATAAGGTTTATACGTATGAATGTAAATGAAATATAGTCTTGTGCAGTCTCAGGTCGACCGTACCTGAGATGTATGGTTAATTGAAAACCCAACCGCAAAAGTAACCGGTATCCTTGATATTGTATTAAAATCAGTATAAAAGTAACTGACTTTACTAGGATTTGAACCTTAGGACTCTCGACTTCGAATCGGCTGGCTTGTGATGAGTTAACAATAGACCAGCCCAGTGAGCCCTTTTTTATCTGTCTCACATGCAATGGTTTACTGATCAGGCAAAACGTAAGTTAAAAAATTTCGAATCGATAGTAATACTGTTTGATTTTACAGTGGCCACAAAGTCCCTTTCCGTAATAAAAAAATTTCACGTGAAAACATATTTATATGATATTCCATATATTGGTAACACACAGAATGTGTTACCAAATATGAAAATCAGTTTTCTTCTTCTTAATAATAGCTTTTGGAGCTGTTAACTATTTTTATGTGAAAAATCTTCCCACATTCATGAGGAAATTATAGAACATCAATCACTTATAATGATGAGGCCAGCGATATCTACAAAGCATCTGATAGGACTGCTCTTTTCTGAAAAAATTTAACAGCATTTCATACCTTGATATGTTTAAAAATTATTTTATTCTTCAACTTCGATCAATTGTTATAGAATTATTTTACTACATATGGAGCAGCTACTCAATGTCGATAAGGGATGTTTTAAACGACTTTTAAATTTCAGAAATTCTGTAATCTCCTTAAAGTCCATATTTAACAATCTGTGACAGCTCAATTTGGAAAACTATCATTACTAATGAAAGAAAAATCTATCGTTTGCGACTAAGGAATATATTGATAAGCCGAAAACTGCTGTCAATCTGTTGTTTCTATTCTGATGATTGATCATGAAAGAAAACATATAAACGCACTTGGCAACTGATAGAACGGTGTTCAGTTAATGAACGAGTATATATAGATGTAAATTAAATAAAGTTTTATATTTTCAAATATTAAATAAACTAATGACAATTATTTTATTGTTTCTTTTTTCTTTTACGTGCAAAGTGAGTATGTGATCCAGATGTAGATATTTAGTGGAAATGACAGTTTAATTTCCAAGTTTATTATAATAAAATTTGTTTAACTTGTAAAACCTATCAAACAATTCTCATGATTATAATCTCGACCGGTATCTGGTATTAGATGAACGAACCGTTATTCCGTTATTAACAATAGAATAACAATTATGTTTTTAAAAAAAAATGTATAAGTATTTGTAACGGTGATTAAGATTTGTTTAATGCATGAACTAGATAGAATCTTGAAACTTTGGGAAGATAATAAAAATACATACAAAAATTACTCCTCTTAATTAAAACTTTTTACATGAAATTTATAGTACATATTTTATTGTCTTGAAGACCATGTACTTCAAAATGAATTAAAAACGAATAATTTACCTTTAATCACTATAACGTTCATAAATAACTTTTATTTAGTGTATTATTTATTTATTTAGTGTAACTTTTTATTTAGTGTGTTTTTGAATAATTTGTTTTTGAAAATAAGTTTGAAATAAGGTAATGTATGAATAATCAAAAATTAATTTATTTTTTCAGTCTTAAACTACTGTACTATATTTTTCATACTAAATAAAAACCATGTATAGCAACTCGGTTAATAAAGTGGTAACCTAATAATAATAAAGAGTAATCATTAATGTTTAAAAAAAAAAAAAATTAATAAACCAACATAATTTCTCTAATTCAAATATTCTTTCTATTTTTGACATCTACTCCCTATATATCTATTTGCTTTTATACATTCCTGTCATCCTTCTCCATTCTCTCCTACTTATTGCCACTCTCTTTCTAGTTACTTCCCAAGATATCTCTTAAAGTCTTAATTCCAAAAATTGTCTCGGCATACAATTTAACATTTCCAGTATCCATCTCTCATCTTTGGGTCTTGATATAGCTAATCCAACACTTTAGTATTTGAGTATTATTTTAGCTGTTTTACAATTTTGTTTCTTCCGTATCTTCCGTAATTAATCCTTAGTTTTTCTATCTCATTTAGTAATACCCATCACGCCTCTGGCCATCGATCATACACTTGTTTTAATTTCTATATGATTTCCTCTGACAGCGATTAAATTTTGCAACAATAAAATCAAAACTGACAGTACACACATAAAAGAATCTTGTTTTTTTATTTATTTGTTTTGATGTCAAATCTGTATATTCATATATTTTAAATGCTACCCATCCCAATCCTTTCTTTGACATAATAATAGATGTTCATCTTTCTAAATTCTTTGCCTTAAGTAGACGATATACTCGAAACATGTAGTACCACTTCGCCTTTCGCCTTAATTTTTCCTGCTCCTTCACAATTGAAATGCTTAATTTTTGTTTTCTTTAAGTTGGTTATAATATCGACTTGCCTGGTTTTGTCAAATAATTCTTTCATCAATTTTCTGATTTCCTCCGAGAACCTCACAATAAGCATCACATTATATACATATTTTAAGGTATTCAGCCATTCTCCCAGGATATTTTTACCTTAATCCTGCCGATCTAATCTCTAAAGACCCTTTCTAATTTTGCAAAAAAAGATTTTAGGCGATGAAATATCGCTTCGTCCTAACTCGCCTCTCAATTCTACCTCTTAATTTATAGCACTTATTGAGAATTTAAGATTAGGATTTCCAGGTTCGTATTTTAAGAAATATTTAGATAAATTTCTTCTATTCTTAAATTCTCAGTACGCTAATTAATAAGTCAATTTTCATTTTTTGGAAAGCCTTTTAGAATTCTATAAAAGGCAGCTCAAGTGGAAAGCTACGTACATGAGATAAATAAATCAGTTCTTTCTTTATTAACTTTTTGAATAATATAAGAATAAAACCTCTTTTAAATCAGATGTTATAATATATTTTGCCGAAGCCAAATATGTTAATAAATTTGTAATAATAGTCTATATTGTTCTAAAATCAAAAACGTAACATCATTTTTAATTTGAGGGAGTAAAGTTAAGTATATACACAATTAATTGTAGATATAATATAAATAACGTATTAAGATAGATTAGAAACTTTAGATGATAATTGTGTCTTCCTGTTCACCGAAACAGTTTACCTACTTTCCTGATAATTTGGTTAATGGAAAATCCGGAAGGACTGATCGGATTAAATAATTTACCGGAAGGGGAACCATCTTTATTATAATCTCATGAGCCATATTACGTACTTCCGTGCTAAAATCTATCCTCATTCCGGTCTAACTTCGACAGAGATATGAAAATTTTATTACTGAATATGGGTTACTTAGTTGTTTAACGTAGTTTCTGAAAATGATCTCTTTTTAAAACATCTACATTATAAAATAATAATTCATTTGATTAAATGAATTAATCCGCTTTAACTACTTTTTATTTTTATTTTATTTCTGTAAAGTTTACGATAATTATATTTTAGCCGTAGGATAATATGAAGTTATAACATTTTATAATGAGGATATTAAAACTAAAATAACTATGATATTAATTAAATGAGAAATTTATACGTAAAATTTAATGAAAAATTATATAATAATATTTGTAAGTAACAGCATAATCGAACTATTTTTGTAGAAAGCAGTCCATTATGATGATTATGGAGGCAATTTACGTGACAACAGGATATGCAGTAAAATTAACTGTTTATAAATTTTCGAGCTCTCCTTTTTTTCTGTTTAGACTCCGGAAGGTATTTCTTCAGAGGATGAATGAGAATGATATGTGAGAATGAATGTAGTAATGTGTAGAATGAGCGTAGTCTTGTAATCGTATGTCGACTACTCCAGAGATGTGTGGTTAATTGAAACCCAACCACCAAAAAATACTGGTATCCAGGATCTAATAATCTTTTGAGCAGGTTAATATTCTGGGCACGTTATATCTTTGCAAAGAGATTGAATTTAAATTTACTTGTATATTTATTTATATTTATTGAAATTTAATAACTTACTGTATGAAAGAAGAACTGGTGGGTAGTCATATTTTATTTTCTCACCTATTAACAAATGCTTTTTCTCACCATTCAATTATGACCTACTGCCTTCCATATACCCGCAGGCAAAAAAATATATTTTTTTTAAATTAAACATTGTTTCTACTTACATTAGACATGGCTACATCTAGGAAATTGAATCATCTCTAGTAACATTTATGATAAATCTAAACTAATTGAAGTAGTGGATTGATGAGAGTCCAAAAATTTAGTACTCGTAAATAAATAAATATTTGTTTTAGATTGTACGTCATAATACATTATACATATCATTTTATTATAAAATAAAAAAATCCTTTCGACACGCCGAAAAGCGGAGATAGATTTTACCGGTGCTAAGTAGGGGATAAAAAATATTTCCACCTTAAAGTAAAGAAAAACTTCTAATTTACTTAATACGACAATGGTTGCATGTGAAAAAAGTTTCACATGTTTAGCATACGACAAGTCCAATCTTCTTACAATTCCAGCAATATTTTGGCCACTCCTTGCCGTAAGGATTGTTCATATCAAAAATTGTTACAGACAAAAATTTTAAGTAATGTTTAAAGGACTAACGACCACTTTAAAACGATTCGATATTTTGCCTATTAAGGTAGGTATGAGTTTTTTTGTCTTCGAAATCCCATTTTCCACGTCTGGCCAATGGTTGGTGACATCAAAACTTTACATAGATAGATTTTAGGCCCTTATCCAACAAATAGTAGGAACTTTAAACGAGTTCGATATTTTACGTAATAAGAAAGCTATAGCAATAGCCCCTCCCCGTTTCCACCCCCATTGACCGATTTTGCCCATTAACGAACTCGTCCGAGGTTTTTGGTCGTTATATTTTTACGTATAAATTTTAAAGTTATGGCGCAAAATTACGGCAGTTATCGTGTCCACAAGAAAGTGAAATATATATATATAAAGTATATATTTTGGGGTCTGAGGGATGTGAAACGCGATGATATGTTAAAATTTTCTGAAGTCGGATCGTGGTATTCATTACAATAGGTAGCTTTCTACCTACCTAAAACCCCAATAGGTACAGCTTTCTCGTATCTACCTAAAATAAATGTGATTAAAGATCGTATTAATTATATAAATATAAGTACATTAAATAATTTTATGGTATACGAGTATATATTAAACTAAAAAAATTACTACAAAATAATTCAGAATTGAGAAGAGAAATTGAAAATTACGTTGACCATTTGTTTACGTATACGTTGAATGGAATGCAGGTAATTAGGGCTTTCTTTTTTAAAAATTAGTATAATCTAAAAATTCTTTGACAGAATAATATTGTGTCCGTAAAAAACATATTATAAAAGTTTCAAATGATTATAAAATTAAAGGGTTCAAATACAGAGATAGAAGAACAATTGCTAACATGTACAGGAACCAAACAGCAACAATAACAATTGAAGAACATAAGAAAGAAGCCCTAATAAGAAAGGGAGTCCGACAAGGATGTTCCCTATCTCCGTTACTTTTTAATCTTTACATGGAACTAGCAGTTAATGATGTTAAAGAACAATTTAGATTCGGAGTAACAGTACAAGGTGAAAAGATAAAGATGCTACGATTTGCTGATGATATAGTAATTCTAGCCGAGAGTAAAAAGGATTTAGAAGAAACAATGAACGGCATAGATGAAGTCCTACGCAAAAACTATCGCATGAAAATAAACAAGAACAAAACAAAAGTAATGAAATGTAGTAGAAATAACAAAGATGGACCACTGAATGTGAAAATAGGAGGAGAAAAGATTATGGAGGTAGAAGAATTTTGTTATTTGGGAAGTAAAATTACTAAAGATGGACGAAGCAGGAGCGATATAAAATGCCGAATAGCACAAGCTAAACTAGCCTTCAGTAAGAAATATAATTTGTTTACATCAAAAATTAATTTAAATGTCAGGAAAAGATTTTTGAAAGTGTATGTTTGGAGTGTCGCTTTATATGTAAGTGAAACTTGGACAATCGGAGTATCTGAGAAGAAAAGATTAGAAGCTTTTGAAATGTGGTGCTATAGGAGAATGTTAAAAATCAGATGGGTGGATAAAGTGACAAATGAAGAGGTATTGCGGCAAATAGATGAAGAAAGAAGCATTTGGAAAAATATAGTTAAAAGAAGAGACAGACTTATAGGTCACATACTAAGGCATCCTGGAATAGTCGCTTTAATATTAGAAGGACAGGTAGAAGGAAAAAATTGTGTAGGCAGGCCACGTTTGGAGTATGTAAAACAAATTGTTGGGGATGTAGGATGTAGAGGGTATACTGAAATGAAACGACTAGCACTAGATAGGGAATCTTGGAGAGCTGCATCAAACCAGTCAAATGACTGAAGACAAAAAAAAAAAAAATAAATAAAATTAAAATAAAAACAACTGTTGATCAAATGAATCGTTTCAGGGAGGTCAAATAAAAAATGTCACATTAGCTTAAAAACAGGCAACTCTGATTGGCCACTTAAACCTAATCTACCCCCTTTACTTACAGTAGATTTGATAAGATAATGCCATATTTCTTGAAAGTTATAGTTTACCATCAATATTAAACCAATTGAAGGGATGTTTCCCCCTGTGATCCCTTCAAAGATGTGAACCATCATGACCAATCATTATTCTGGTTAATGTGATTTGTGTGAGCTGATATAGCACATGAGATATGAGAACGCGTCCTGGAAGTATGTACTTTATTCGAGGAGCGCTTTCGAGTAGCTGTGACAATTCTGTTACACGAGTCGTTGGTAAACTTCAGAAGTTAAGTGTTCTGAAAAATTAGACAATACAATTAGCCGATTTGTAGTGTCGTGTGTTTGCTATTCGACAAAGATATTGAAAGATGGAACAGGTACAAATTTCTCGTAAATATAATCCATTACTCTTAAATAATTTGTGATGTTCAAAATAGTAAGTGAAATTAAAAACAAAATTAGTTTAATAACAATTAAATTGTAAATACCAAAATTTAATTCTGATTTACTAATAACCTTATAATAGAAACTAATATTGAATTAACAGGAGAAAAACCTCAAATTCTTACAATCTCCTTTAAGCAAGTATAAATCTTTTACTGTTTGGAAAGAACTAACCCTACACTTTATGAGTTTCTTTCACTCCTGTTCACAAATAACTCATCGAACAACTTCTTGTTTTCAACCACTGTCCAAAAGACAGTTTGTGTTTGATAACAAATTTCACTCGTTTGTTATCAAACACTATCTATGTGTATAGTTGTTATCGCTTTGCATCTAATTTGAACTGAAAAAAGGAGTCACTCCGGTCGTCCGCGACAGTATTAGTATCTCCTCCAATACACGCCTGTCCTTTCGCTTTTTTAATCCTTTTGAGCGTAATAATTTTACGTCTGCATCTTTTACGCTTTTACGCTTTACGTAGAAGGTGTATTGTCTGCACATTATACGCTTTTCTATAAGGAGTCCCTTGTCGTTTTTTTCTAGATTCATCTTCGTTTATTTCCTCATTTTTTATTCTTTCTGGAAGCTTTTCTACCCGTTACAGAAGTGCCATACTATAATTTGAACCAAATCGATATTGAAAATTACATCCCATCGTTGTAGGAGACTTGACTTAAGCCCACTTATTCATTGATGCCTTACAGAGTAAACTGTGATTCGTTATTAAGTAAAATGAACATATACAACAACAAATTTCTATTCGATCCGTTGAGGAACTTCAGGAGAAGAGAAGTGTTTCTTATTTTTAGATTTTATACAAATTGACGATGGTAAGGATAAAGATTGTTGCTATGAAGAAGACTCTCACATGGAGGAACTGCAGAGTTTCTGAAACTGCACCACCGAGACAGATGTATACTGAAAAGGCTGCGTTGAACAGTGCCAGTAACGTTTTCATTGATACTAGCCTTACATCGTAGTAGAAAGATTGTGTCTAGTATGAATATTGAGAAGAGAACGTGTTTCCCGTTGCGTATGGAGTATCCAACTAATTGTTTCCGGATTGGAAACCTACTGTTAGGATAACATTGATTTACATTCAACAACAATAGCTTCAACATTATCATCAGACACAACTAAAATAAGCATAATATCGGCCTCTCATTCATAAACAAATACGGCGTAGTAACACATATATCACAGTCAAATAAATGGTAAGAGAATAACAATTGCCTCTTATTATTAATGACATCGTAACAGTAATTGCAGCAGATAGCATACTACTGTTTTCAATTAAATAGTTAATTTTTCATCTTATAGAAAACATTTTCAAATAACTTAATTAATTTTTTAAATTGTTTTAAAATTAATATATTTAATTTTTATTCCCCTCTTGAATTCTTAATTTCAACAGTTGTTTTTTTTGCAACAACAAGATTTTTTGTTTGAATTAGAATCATAATAATTTATTTTTGTTTACTTTTTTATACATCAGTTATCTTTAAAATAATCCCTATAAATTTCACAATATTATTTGTTTATTTGCACACTGATTATTAGCAAAACGTTACTTAAAAAAACTATTGAATATAGGTCTGGGTTCCATTTAATTTTTTTTTTTAGGCAAAAACATATTAAACTATTAATATTCGCGCATAAATATAACCTTAAAAGTTCTAGTACATGGTAACATTATGATTATTATTATTTTTTTTTGTTTCTTAAAAAACTATTGAATTTATTTTTTTTATTTTTTAGGTAAAAGCATATTAAACTATTAATATTCGCCCATAAATATAACCTTAGAATTTTTATTGCAGGTAACAATATTACTATTATTATTATTATTTTTTTTTTTTTTAAGGATAAATAGGGTTGAAATAATTAGCTTTTCTTAAATTGAAAACACAGCGTTTTCGTATTTATATTTTTTTATGAATTTTATGCTTCAAATAACAACCAGGAATGCGATCCTTGAGTTGGTGCAAAAATTTATAAACTCTCATTTTTTCATTCCTTTATTTACGCACAAACTTATTTGAAATTTAAATTAAAAAAGACTTTAGATTACCCAATGTATGTTTCAAATTACTCGAAAAAGTTTGTGAAAAATTACATTTTTAATTGATTTCTTGAATTTTTCATTTTCGGTGATTTAAAGATTATAAAATATTTTTCTTTCTTATAGATATAAACATAATAATTCATATTTCGGAAAAGTTCTTTTTACAAAGAAAAATAAAATTAGATGTACTTTTTCTTTAAATTGTTATTATTTTTTTTTATTAAAAACTATATTTAACAACTATGTATTACAAAAATAAGGAAAAATAATTTTTATCTGAATAAAAAATTGTGGTTTTTATTAAACTCAGTGTTGTATAAGAATACAGTAAATAAATATGAAGAATGATATAACGTGAATGTAAATGTTTTTGCAACTTTTGCACCTATTTTTGCGACTAGCTGAATTTTTTTCACATGTACCTTTCCATACTGCTTGGTTTTTATACAGCTTCTATTTTTTGAAGAAAGTATCTTTTTAAATTTTATTTCCAAAGTAGCAGAATTCTGGAATTTTAAAATATTTTATTTTCATCTTTATAGTCTACTTAACATTTTAACGTCTACGTGACATATTTATGAGTCACATTTTATTTACGAGTAGTTCTTGTGAATCATCAGAAATTCGCAACCTGCATGTACTATAACAATGTAGAAGAAAAAGACAAACTATTTTTTCTTAGCATATATTGGTTCTGTCATATCACATTCCCCGGTTTATCATCCTTATTGGATCATTGTATACACCTACGAGGTGTGTGAGAAAAGTAACGAGCCTTTTTGACTACCAAAGTTTTTTTTTATTCAAACAACAATATTATCTCCTTCAAAGTAGTTCCCTTGGGCAGCTGTACACCGGTGGAGTAATTGTTCCCACTCCTGGCAGCAGCGCTGGAAGGTTTCAACTGGTAGGGCATTTAACTGATCGGTCGCATTCTTTTGAATGTTCTCCTGAGTTCCAAATTGACGTCCTTTTAAGACATGTTTCAATTTCTGGAAAAGTAAAAAGTCACAAGGACTCAAATCAGGGGAATAGGGGGGTTGAGGAACCGTAGGAATGCGTTTTGGGGTCGAAAATTCCGTGATGGAAATGGCTGTGTGATACGGGGCATTGTCACAAACCTTTCGCATGTCTAAATCGCCTGTCAAAATTTGATGTACGGTGAAAGTGTTTAAATTTAACTATTCACTCATCACCGTTATTGTTAAACGACGGTCTGATCTCACAATAACCCTCACACGCTCAACGTTTTCGTCAGATTTTGAAGCTGAAGGTCTCCCTGAGCGAGGTTGATCTTCAACGTGTTCTCGGTCTTCAAAAATGATTTGTGCCGGCGGAAAACTTGTGTTCTTGATAAGCAATGTTCCCCATAGGCCTGTTTCTACTTTTCAAAGGTAACACTCCCGGATTCCCTAAGTTTAACACAAAAGCTGATTGCGCAACGTCGCTCTAAATTCCGATGCTTCATTTTCGTAACACACGATAAAAACACCATTTCACTGATGGCGCTGTCAAAAATAATGTGTTGGTTGAACAGAGTTGAAAATCGTACTGATCATTTGGAAGGGATGAACAAACCGGTCTAGCACAGACCGTAGACACAGCGTTGCCAGATCGCTCGCAGTGTTACCAATCTCATTACTTTTCTCACAAACCTCGTATCTAGCTTTGAGTGTGATTACTTCTGCTTTACAACCCGCCTGTCAGGCTATCCATCTGCTGCCCGCCGTAAGTTGGTAAATTAAATTCGTATGTTCATCCACGAGCATTCCATACTTATAAAAATTTAGTAGGAACTCAGCTTGTCAGCCAAGGGGCTAGTGGATCAATTCCGCTTTGTTGGAAATGTATGAAAGCAGCGGAGTTTTGTGCGGAAACAACTGTTTTCAGGTAAACCTTTGGGTACGAGAAAAGTATCCAAGTTTACGCGAAAGGAACCCCTCCATCTGTGACAACCGTTCTCTAGAGCCGATTCAGTTCGGACCATCCATTACTGGACGTTACGGGTTTGGCCTACAAACAGACAAGGCAAAAGTAATCATCTATAAATTTAGTTTCAAACATATGACTACTCAGACAACGTAGAGTTCATTCAAAATTTGAAATTGCATGCTCCTTTTAGTCTGCGATTATGGTCACCACTATCGCTAATACATCAACTAGGCAAATTCTAAGTTATCTGAATTTTTGGACCAAGCTTTATCATGTTAGCCTATTCTACCAATTTATTATATCTTAAATTAAAATTTGTTCCTTTTTTGAACTGTTATTCAATTTACAAAACCATTTTATTTTTGGAATCATACGACAGAAAAATGGTAAAAGCTCCGTCTCTTCATCGTTATTTTAAATAGATTAATATCATATTTTTTAATATTTTTATCCTAAATTTTTGTTTTAGAGATTATTATTTGTAGTCTCAGATTGAAGGAATAAATACATTACTTCATTAGGGGTAAAAGAAATTTTCACATAGATCATGAAACTTCATTGCCAAGCCTGTCTAATGTTAATAATAAGTACGAATAATGCTCATAATTTTTGAAAACTTTTCTATTATTTTAAAAAATTGTTTAGAACTAATGGATTTATCTTTTTAAGTTGTTTTATATTATTGGACTTAAAAATAGCTTTAATTCTTGCTGTTTAAAAATTGATCTTGTGTCTCATATTAATAATAAAAGCGAGAGTAAAACAAATTAACTATATACATTTTACTTTAGAATTCAATTAAATTTTGATCATCTATTAGAAATATATTTTCTTGTTGATATCATTTAAGTGTGATCTACTACAGATACACTGAGCCTGAAACAAATAATTTCCATATTAATATCGAAGATACTCATAACAATCTTGTGGCATTAATGGATTCTCACTATCTTTGTTACATCATCTTTTATTCATATAAAATTTCTACTTTACGACAAAAAATTATCATGTATTATTAAGTTGTTCAAATATTAACATCATTTTTATTTTTATCTCTTCAAAAAAAAAATACGAATACTATTTTTGGATTTCACTAAAACAATTTATATTTTTTTGTGATATTTGGCCGCAAATAATGATCCATTTACGAAATCACACAGCTGATATGATTTTGAATAATTAGTCATCATTATCTGGTATTCTGCATGGCAGGATGACAGTGACGTCACTACTTTCTCCATTCGTTCCTATCCCAAGCCTTCTCCTTGTAGTTTCCAATTTCCCCTTATCTATTAAGTCCATCTTTCTTTTTCCTCGCTTCCTTCCTCCTTTTACTTTCCCTTCCCAGACAGTTGTCAGATTGTATTCCCTCTAACCACATGTCCTAACCGGGTTCCTTTTCTTTTATGTTTTTCCCGCATAAGTCCTCTTTCTTCTTTAATACTGTATATGACTTCATCATTCCTCACTTTATCCATCTATCTTAATTCTTCAAATCCACACCGTAATAGTTTCAATCCAGTCCCTCTCCCTTTTATTTATCCTCCACGTTTTATTCCTACCAAACAAGACACTCCATATTCGGCAGTCGGTTAATCTCTTCTTAGCTCTAATATCGGACTTTTACTACATAATAATTTTCTCCTCTTCTTAAATGCTTCGTTGGCATTGTTGTTCTTCTCTTTATTTCCATTGCATTCTTCCAGGTCTCTAATAGCATAATCCCCAAATATCCGTAACTTTTTACTTTATCTGTTCTTTTTCGTAGCACAAAATTCTATTAAATCAATCCTAAATTCACTAAATCCTCTGTAATTATATTATTGAAGTGTGGGACTTTATTTAATATTAGGGTTGAAATAAGGGATTAAAACGATAAGAAAATATATTATTTTCCAAGCATAATTAATGAAAATCAGATTTACATCGGAAAAAATTATGATGGATTAACTTAGTCAATTTACTTTTATGAAATCCTACCACAAAATTTAAAAAAAATAGAAAATTACAAAATAAATATGGGCAGATAGAATTTTTATTTTTATCGTTAGAAAGATTTGTTTTGTTAAGTTATTGTTACTAAATAATCTAATCTATAACAATAACAATCATCTACAGGAGTGGTACAGAATGTGTGCTAATAAAAGATTAAAAATAAAACTATACTGGAGGATTAATCCTCAGATGAATAATAAAATAAGTCATTCATATATTGTTTAATATTATTATCAGTTGTAAATTTAACAGTTTTATTTATTTATTATTTAACTATTTGTAAGCTCCCCCTTACTTTATACATTTACGATCAGCATTTTTCTTTCCCCTAGCATTATTCTTCTCTCCTTACAAGGGATTTTACAATTCCCACAAATAACAAACAAAAATTCTATACGAAACCAACTGGGAAATAGAATAGAAGGTTGTATTTCAATTTTAAAAATAATACAATTGGAAAAAAAGGTCAATCAATATTTCATTGCTTTGAAATAAGATATTCTCTCCGATCAGATTTGATGTTACATTATTCAGTGGCTTTTTTTTTATTCATAAATAAATAAAATACAAGAATTTTTAGATAAATAAGTAAATATTTATAAACTTATTTACGTATAGGGGTGTAAATCTAATACATACTTTTGTTTTATTTTTTTATTAATTCTTAAATATTATATTCATGTAAACCGTTAATATTCATTTTTTAAAACCTCTCGTCATAATAGGTATATATATCTATATATATAAAAATGTTAAGTTCGTTTGTGTACGATTCAAAAACTCAAAATGTTCCGCACCGATTGAGTTCAAATTTTAGCACGATTTATAACCCGCATCAAAGATTGTTTTCACCTATTTTTAATAAATCTATCTATCTATTTTTAATTTGTCCATTTTAAATTTGGAAATGTAAACAAAGGAAAACCAATCAGATCAATGCAATATGGCCGCTGTCAAACACAACGACCAAATTTCTTTGAATTATATTTAACAGCTAAAACATCTGTATTTTATTTAAAAAAAAAGATAAAAAAAATTTTAGCACGATATATAACCCGCATCAAAGATTGTTTTCATTTTTTTTTAATAAATCTATCTATCTATTTTTAATTTGTACAGTTTTTTTAATAAATAAGAGGCTAATAAATCAGATGGAAATGTAAACAAAGGAAAACCAATCAGATCAATGCAATATGGCCGCTGTCAAACACAACGACCAATCACAAAGAGCCCGTATGGCCGTTGACAATGTAAACAAAATCACAACTGATTAAGTAACAAATTTCTTTGAATTATATTTAACAGCTAAAACATCTGTATTTTATTTTAAAAAAACAAAAAAAAACAAAAAAACACCAAGACAAAAAGAAAAGCCACCAAGAAGGATGACGTACAGTAAATAAATTAAAACACCCAACTTTCTTATAGCCCAGATAGACTTAAGACTATGCAAACAAAAAAAGTCGAAATAACCAAATACACAGAAAATAATATCCCTACATAATGACCAAAAATCCTTTATTAGGTTAAATATTCACTTTTGTCTGAATTTACAGAAGGCATTTACAACGAAGCATTGATAAATATTGACAACGAAGCATTGATAAATATTGAAGACAAGTGCTTAGGTAATGCAAATAAAGTTCTTAGTCAATTGGGAATGCCAGCACCCACCCAAGCTGCGATTGCTTCATTTTATGTAGATTTACGCCGTGAACAGAGTTACAACATTGGTGATCTTCAGTCATATGTCCAGTCAAACATTCCCAAATTAACGCGTGAACAGAAAGGCATTTATGATCGCACAATGCAAATGATAAATGACGGAGTTGAGGGGACCTTCTTCTTGGATGCGCCAGGAGGAGCTGGGAAAACATTCCTGAGATTGATTCTAGCAACGGTTCGATCAAAAAATGACATCGCCTTAGGTCTTGCTTCGTCTGGAATAGCTGCGACATTGTTACCAGGTGGAAGGACTGCGCATTCAGCTCCGAAGTTGCCATTAAACATGCAAATCATCGAGACTCCCACGTGCAATATTTCCAAAGCATCCTGTATGGGAAAAGTATTACAAAAATGTACAACTCATTGTTTGGGATGAATGCACGATGGCACATAAAAAATCGCTTAAAGCTCTTGATCGATCGTTACGAGATTTGCGTGGAAACGTTCAACCATTCGGGAATGCTTTGATATTGCTCGCAGGAGATTTTAGGCAACCATTGCCTGTAATTTCTCGATCGACACCAGCAGACGAAATAAATGCTTGCCTGAAATATTCAATACTGTGGCGACACGTACGTAGATTGCAGTTGACTACGGATTTGCGTGTCCAGTTGCAGAATGATCCATCAGCTGAGGTATTCTCACGACACTTACTGGACATTGGAAACGGACAGCTGCCAGTCGATGAGACGTCTAGACGAATATCATTTCCTGGTAATTTTTTCAAAAAAAAAAGAACTGATCGAAAAAGTATTTCCTGATATTCAAATTAATCATAGAAATCACGATTTCAAAAAAAATATTGTATATCCACAAGTATTGCAAAATTAAACTTCTATGAAACGTATGCTTTGTTTTGTTTCTCATTTCTCATCCATGCAAAAACAATGTGCCACAGCGAAGCGTGGCGGGCACAGCTAGTATATATATATATATATATATATATATATATATATATATATATATATATATATATATATATATATATATAAACCTTACATGTTATTTAAAAATTAAGTTCTAACGATTTTGAAAAAGAAAAATTTTTTTCTTATATTCGTATTCAGCAATGCAAAATAATTTTTACCACCCTTTGAAAATTTTACTAAGCTGTAATCCAAAATTTTAAAAGTGTTAAAACTAATGATGTTTAATGTTTTGTAGATTATATACAGTTGTTTTGTTTCACATTCAGTATGTTTTGTTTCATTATATATAGCCTGTTATTTATTGGGTGATAAGATATAACCCTTTACTGTTTTAGCTAAAGCTTTATGCTGGTGCAACAACATGGCTATAAAAGGAATGTATAGCGATAGATGAAAATTTTGGATATCGGGATTTTTGCAAATTTCAGTGTTTCAAGACTCTCCTTAATGCAAAACCTTTGTGAATAAAAGTTATAGAAATTTCTGGAAGATGTACCTTCTGGAATATTCCATTTCTGGATTATAGTCCATGTTTTGGACTATATTTTGATTAATATCTCCTGAGTGGCCAGACATAAATTCTTCAAAAATGTCTCAAAATTTGTTTATATATATTAGTCATTAATGAAATTAAATTTTGGACAAAATAAATAAAAAATGTAGTAGTAGTAGTTTTTGCTATTTTTAATCTTTTAATTTTTATTTAGTGGCCGTAGAATATTGAGCTTTAGTTATTTTAAGTTATTTAAAATTCCTAAGTTTTAATTACATCTGATTTAGGGATGAGAGACATTCAATTGAATTTCAAAAAGTTGTTTTTCCTCATATTTCAAAAGTATTTTGACCAAAACAGTTCAAATTTGGTACAAATATTTAGCTGAATATTACAACTTGACCTGATTTTCCACCCCGTTGGACAATGACGATTTACATATATATTAGTATCTCTGCCATAGCATCGCCCGCGCTATATACTTACTTGTTTTTCTCCTTGTGTACCATTTTTATTTTTTTATTTTATGTTTTTTTAGTTACATATCCGGAAGAAAATGCTGCCACTCGCGTCGCACATACAGTAACAACACAGCTACTTTCGCTCAAAACCAACACAGCCCCTGCCACAGCTTTTTTAGTTGAGCCGCTCGCCGTACACCATCACCGTCCTTAAAAATATATAACCATAAAACACGAAAATGGTTTTTAGATATTTATCTGAAGAGTATCTGCAAGCAATCGCATTTAGTTTAGTGGGAATGGGGAATATTTGCGATCATTGTTCATGAGTTTTTAATCTTTCTTAGTTGATTTTTAGATATTTCATGAAGATTACACACGTCAAAACTTGAGTAGATATCTTCATTCGCTACCAAGAAATTTAAAAGAAAAATAGGAAATTTTATTTTTACTTCATTTTAACCCTTTCAAAATAGGAATTTCAAAAAACTGCTTTCTTAGTGTGCACTCAGACTGTAAGAAGAACGAGTATACAAATTTCATCAATTTATCTTCAGAAGTTTTTGTTGGGCGTTCATTATGACATATTTGTTTTGGACTAATGACTAATTGTTTTATATAAGTAGATATGTAAATTGTAATGTACATATATACAATAAATATGGATGGCTGAAATTACTAAAGTGAATTTACTTTAAAAGAGGTAGAAAATTATTAAACATATCACATTTGATTAGTTTTTTCCTTATACCCATAATAGAATCATACAACAGTATATTAATTTTTCATGATGTATACCTTGCTACATTTGGTGCCCTCTGATGCCTACTGCAATATTGCTAGTAACTAGGAATAGGCTGTAGAAATCGATCTCTAAAATTTGTTATAAAAAATTTGTTGTTTTCTGTTTGTATCTCACAAGTCGATTTAATCAATTTTATGTGATAATAGTAGCTCATTAATATATTTAGTGTATTTTAAATAAAAGTCTGTAGGTGATACCCGTAAATTTATGAAATTTTCTTCCGTATTTTTCCGTTAGAAGTTCTATACGTGCTGAAAAGTAAAACATTAATGTTTTATTTATTTTTTTAAATAAAGAAATTGTTATCCTTTTTTAGTAAACTAAATAAGGAAAAATAATTTCTATTTACTAAGAAAAATAATAATGTTGGTTACGAATTATTATTTGTAATGACAAAAAACAAATATTTCTTCATCATTGGCCAGTAACTTGAAATAAAAAATGTTGAACCAAAAAGATTCAATTTATCTAGGGCAATGAATTATTTATTAAAAAATAAAACGAAAAATAAAATTATAGTATCATTTCAGCTTCATCCTGTGTAATAATATGGTCATTGCAAATAATAAGTTAATATTATAATTTATTTTGAGTGCTATGTATGATTTATAGGTACATTTTTTTTTCAGAAATACCAATGCCATCTTCTGCTCCTAAACCCACAAAAGTTGTCAGCGGAGCAAGTAAAGAAGGTAAGGATCCAAGTAATTATAAGTAAACAGTACGTTACATTGTACATTATACATTTTCTTTATCACTGTCTCTATAACATAATTTAGAAAAAAAAAATATATATATATATATATGCACTCCATTTTATTATTCCGTAAATCCTTGTCAAACTTGTCATAGTTTGAAAATTTTGATGCTATTCTTCAATAATTTTTGTTTTCTGTTCATTTCTATACCTTAACATAATTACTACATTTACATATTTAATCAATTATATTTATTATTCTAATTTTTGTATTCTCAAACACATTTTTCATTTAGAAAATTAATTTAATCTACCTGGAAATCTTAATGTGTATATATATATATATATATATATATGTGTGTGTGTGTGTGCGTGTGTGTATACGAGGGATATCTCTAAAGTAAAAACCACTGGGAAATTTATCTCCTTAAGGTTGGCGAACCTGTGTCGTTCATGGCCACGCTAGTAATATCCACACTGAATTGTTGTCAGGAAGTTATCGTGTTGTATTATCTTGGTTTACGTGTGAATTATTACGTTATAAAATGAATAGGAAAATCGATGTTCCGCGGACTGAAATACGTGGTCATACGTTTTTTAAACCAACAAAACTTAAAGTCGGCTGAAATTCATAGGTAATTGGTTCAAGTGTACGTTGATAATGTAATTAATGAAAAAAACATCCGAAGATAATGTGAAAATTTTAGAAATAACAAAATTTAATTTGCATGGTGAAGAACGTTTGAGGAAGCACTAGATAACCACCGAGGACTAGTTCAAACCCGTTGTTCTGAGAACTAGTTCAAACGCGATGATGAAATCAAAAAAGATCGTCGCACAACAATTTCCGACCTGGCCCTTATTTTTCCTGATGTTTCAAGAGCTGTTATCGGTCGCATTCTTTATGACCATTTAAGCTTTAGAAAGGTTTGTGCACGCCGGGTGCCGTACGTCTTAACGGAACGTCACAAAAAAATCCAAATGCGATCGGCTTTGGAATTTTTGATGCGCTACACAGAAAAAGGTAATGAGTTCGATAATTCGATTGTTACCGGCGATGAAACATGGATTTCGTTTTACACGCCCGAGATAAAATGGCAGTCACGTGAATGGCGTCATCCTTAATCACCAAACAGACCGATAAAGATCAAGCCACAGCTATTTGAACGCAAACTGATGCCCACAGTCTTTTGGGATCGGTTTGGTATACTGTTGATCGATTTCAATGACTGTAAATGTAGAGCCTACTGCGAAACTCTTCGCAGGTTACGGAGCGCCATTCAAAATCGGCAACATGGGCGGCTGACCGACAGCGTCGTCCTGCTGCACGATAATGCAAGTCCACTTGTTGCGGGTCCGACACGTGATTTACTGAGAACATGGAAATTTACGATCACCCACCATATAATCCGGACTTAGCTCCATCTGATTACCATTTTTTGGGGAAATTGTAAGAATTTTTGAGTGGTAAGCAATTCGCGGGTGTCCATGAACTTAAAAATATTTTTAATCAGGGGCTGAATGAACTGGCGGTACAAGAATACGACGACGAAGTATTGAAGCTGGTGAATCGCTACTATAAATGTCTTAATTCCTGTGGCGATTATATAGTGAAGTAGTATGAGTATGTAGTTTAAGAGAAATAAAAAAAGTAAGAAATAAAAATTTAAAAAAAAGTTTTTAGAATAAATGCTTTTACAATGAAATGGTTTTTACTTTAGAAATAACCTCTCGTATAAAAGCGAACTAACCTATTTCATCTATTTACAAGATTATGCCTTTTTTCATTTTCTATTTATTTTAAAAATCCATCATTCAAAGTATTATCATTCAACCTTATGTTTCTATGTACATATCTTTTAAGTGCTGGCCTCGCCTTTAGTTTATAGAGATTACTGCATTTTAGTAGTAAAGATATTGGACCGTTATCTTAATTTTAGCGCTGCTGCATAATGATCCATTGATATGGCTTGGTCTGTTTCTATTTCATCATCCTTATATGCACCTTCGGCTGGCCGAATAACTTCGCTAATATTTTTCTCTTTTAGAAAACTCTTTTTTCCACGATTAATTTGTATTAAACCTTTTTTTTTAGAAGACTAAAATTGTTAATTCTATGAGTTTCTGATGTTGTTCCAATTATTATAAGTTTTTTCTATTTTTATCATAAAGATACCATTTCGACTGTAAATTTACACAAATTTGCAATATTTTTAAGTCTCTATTTTAAAAAACTACTTGTAAAATTAATACTTTTTGACTTAGTTTTGAAAAAAAATGAAAAAATATAATTTTCTCTTAATTGCGAAAATCCATTGATTTGATCAACACATGTTGAAAACATGATTTCAAATCCTTTTACTACCTAGATAAACTTAAATTATGTGCTGTTTACTTCATCAAGCCATGATAAGTGAACTTTTTGTATAGTTATTATTTATTTTAATACTCATTAAAAACATACCATTTCCATACTTTAGTGACAATTAGTTCACAAAGTGACGACAACTTAATGTTTTTACGAACAAATTTTCGTATTTACATTAATTACATGAATCTAAAATATTTTGCGATAAGATTTTTTTAGAATAAAAAAATTTCAAAAACAATAAAATTTACAATATATTGAAAAACATACGTTCCTATTTGTCATTAAAATTCCATCAAAATAAGGTCACATTCATATTTTTTTTCTGATAAACTTGTTTAAAATGACACTTAGAAAATAATTTTTTGAGACTTGGAACATTTCCTCATATTATCTTTATATCTCAGTTATACAAAATACAAAAAAAATAAATTGAGAACAGAAAAACCTTCAACTTTTATTTAAAAAATTGCTCGATCCATGAAGGGTTTGTTTAAAAGATACTTGCAAAACTGAACTCCAAAATTTGTTATTTTTTCAAAGGGCTACTCTGTCAATTTTGGTCATATAAAATCTCTAAGGAAGCTTTTGTAGGGAATTTGATCTAGTTTCGCAGAAAAAATACTTAGATTACACGGGATTTACATTTTCATTTATTCCCAAAAATTAATCTTTTGAATAATCAATCACTAATAGAAAAAAAGCTGACAACAAGGTTGTTATATTTTCTTGGTATTGTTTATTCTTATACAGTGGAAAAACAGTACATGAAATATGTAAAATTAAGAAAACCGAATTTTTTAAACTATACCCAAATATTGTTCCCGAAGTATTTTTTGGACCACTTGGAATACAACTATGCTTAGGAAGACACAAAAAATTCTGTTAAAAAAATCAATAAATAAAAAGATAGTTTTTTCAATTTATTTTTAGGAAACAGAAAATTTTTTTGGAAAAATGTTATTTTTAAATGGTAAGATAAGCATGCACACACGTACTGAACTTAACATAAACATAAACCTGGGTTATTTATGCAAAGTTTTGAGGTAACTGTCCCCAAATAAACTACTAACCCCACCCTTGGAAATATTAATCTCAAACTTTTACCAACAAATGGCCCTACATACAAGAGTCACTGTACAAAGTTTCATAAAAATCGGTTTATCCAGGCCAACACACATTTATGTACGTACGTACGAACATTATCACCCCACAATTTTTTGTCTGTTTTTGGGATCCTGGGTCATGAAACGTCGAGAAATGCAAAGAGCTATACCTCATTTTTTGACCGATTACCATACTTTCTCCTTGCAGCATAGAAGTATGATGCCAGGAATTGAAAAATCACCGTTATCTGGCAATGGGACTCTTCGATTTCTTAAATACGTTTCAATACAAAAATTTCCCCAAAATTTCATTCTGTCCCTAATTAGTGCCTTTTTAAAATTATATTTTTATTATAATAATATAATATATATTTTATTCATGTGCGATAGAAATTAGATCTTGCATTTCTCTTTTTTTTATTATTTATTTATTTATTTATTTATTTTATTTTATTATTACTATTCTTTTTTTTATTTCTTTTTTTTAAATAAACGAAGAAGATATCTGTATACACTCGTACATTAAATCTATTAATGTAGTGTTATTCTTTTTTTAAAAATGATTCGTAATTATTTTAAAATAAGAAATTTCTGCCTCATTTTTGTTATCCTCATACTCATTTTGAATAAGTAAAAAGAAACATTAGTGAAAAGAAAATTTTCTTTTTACTTATTATTAGATTACTTTAATTTTATTTATTTCGGGATATATAAATATAAGAAAAAAATTGCCAAATTTAAAACCCAAGAAAACATTAAAATATAAAATATTACAAACTCAAAATATGATCGAAGTTGTATCAGAAATATAAATTCTTCAGAGAATAAATAAATCAACATTTTTAAAACTGTTTTAATGGAAACAATAGAGTGTGTTTTCTATATTTATCGCCGGGTTTATTCTTTATTTGTCTTAATTTTATTTATTGTTTATGTTTATAAAAAAACATATATTTCATATTTCTATCTTTTTATTATACCACGAATTTCATTCTACAGAATTTGATTCGCAGTATTTTGACCAGCAGCTTCCTTTTAATTAACTTTTATTTTAATCAAAAATATACTTTAAAAGATTATTTAAATAATTATTAACAATCAAACAAATGAGAACGCTAACAAATCAATATAATTTTTTAATACAGCGTACAATTATTTCAACTTTTTTTTGAAAATTAAATCGTGTATGCCAACCGAAAATTAAATTTAAGTAAAACTTTTTGTGCAGTTTTACATAAAGATCGGCCATTAGTACTATATTTTCTTCCATGTTATATTTTCTAAAAAGTGTTAGTTGATAAGACAATTTTTAATTACTTTCTCACTTTTGTGTGAGTGTAAACACATCTATTATTTACATTTTTAATTTAGATCTAAAAATTATCATTTTATACGAACACCATGAAAAAAATTCATTAGGGTAATTTAAATTAATTATTTTAACTTTTAAAATGTTAAAATAGTAAAAATATACTATTTTTTTTTAATAACTCTATTATTTTGTTTTTGCACGTAAAACATGCTGTTTTGTTTTTACATTATAACATACTAAAATGATTCTTTTTATTAGAATACACTAATTTTAAATATGAGTTGATGGTTATTTCAGAGATTCTATCTGTGAGGGATGGAGGTGGAGCTCCAGAGCCCCCCAGTCGTGCCCCCTCGGCCAGTCAACCACCGGTGGTCCCAAACACGCGTCCCAAACCGGGACACAGTCTCGTCCATTCAGGTATCCCACATAAATATATCAACTTTTTTTCCACATTTTATCTTGTACTATATATTAAACACAAGTGATGTACATGTACTGGAATTGATATAGTTTTTTTTTTTTTTTATCGTAAACTAACAAATTCTGTTTGCTAGTGATTGTTTATTTAATACTTTTTTTTTGTATGTTAAATAATATTTAATAATATAATCATAATGTAATGTAGGATCATGAAATAAAAATGTCTTTTAAAAGACATTTTTTAAAACTTACTTTTAAAAGTAGTGTTAAGGACTTAGTTTAATTAGATTACTAGTTAAACTAAGTTCTTTAACTTGTGCTATACAATACTTTATTATTATCCAAAATTGTCATTTATTTTATAGTACAGCATGAAGACATTATAAAAACATAAGTATACCAAAGAGAATACTGATAAAAACAAAGGAAAGCGTTTGTTTTCTTCATTCGTACCGTACATGAACCACAGATATGAATGACACAAAATGAAATTTAAAAATAGATCTTTAGTAAGCTGTACCATAATTTAATTTTGAATAATATATGTAAAAATATACTTTTTATGTAGCAGTAGGCAATTATTGTGTTAAATTATTAAACAACATGTAATTCTCTGGATTTTGTTTTCGGTGCATATTCCAACTTAGTTTACCAAGTAATAAATTGCCAGGATAATTAACCGAATCCTCTTTATTAATTAATTTACATGCGCGATTAACGAGATTACAATCAGTTTTTTATGTAAGAGAGGCATTAGAAAATCAAAATAAATAGATAGATAATTAGCAATAATAAAACTTAAATTACTTAGTAAATGACGTATGAAATAAAATAAAAGCTGTTCACATTATTGCGTAAATTTTTCAACAATTAATAATAAAAAAATTCCTTTCGGCACACCAGTAGGCGGAGGTAGATTTCACCAGTGATAAGTAGGAGATAAAAAAAATTTATAGTAAAGAAAACCTTCAAATTTACTAAATTTAATAGTTTTGATTAACCTGTAACTCCAGGAGTAGGTTGAAAAAGAAACAGCTGGAAGCTGTTCCAATTGAAAAGGATAAGGCAACAACTAGTGATCATTGTCAAAGTCCAGAAAGCGTCGATCCGTAGTTCCCTCGAAAAGGGATTCAAGAAAGCAGTCCCACCACAAATCTATTAGAGACAATTTTATGCTTGATGCGAGTGACGTCTCTTACAGCAGGAATAATACTCTTGCCACAGATTCGTACGTAGATAGCTTCAGAACCGTGGCAGACGGTGCCAGTTTTGCGTTCCACTAAGTTTCAAATTCGTCATGTTTCACATTCTCCTGTTGCTACCGTCGATTTGCCATTATCAAATCGTTTTCAGGACTTCCCAATGGAGGATGGTAATATCGATGTCTCTAAAAAGAACGTCATTAAGCCGATAATCCTATACGTCATCAACAACGTTATCCGGCTTTATAAATTAATTGAAACTGTGATTAAGAAGTGTGATTACAGCATAAGAGTATTCAGCTCTAAACAATTACGTGTTATTTCGAAAGAGCAGGACGTCTAAAACTTCGTACGTGAGTAAATCTGATCGATCATACATTTAATAGTATGGAAGAAAGCTTCCTGGTTGTAGAACTTGCTTCTGGTTGGTTCTTAGCTTCCTGGTTGTTCAAGGAACTTACAATATTCCGTTCAGATCTACCTTATTAGAGGAAAGCTTGAGGAACATCTTCACGCAATTCGAAGTACAATCAATGCCAGACATCGGATCACAAAACCACACAATAATACAAAAAACAGTAAATCCAACAAGATGTTAGGGAGATACTGTTTGGTTTTTTCTTTCCAACCTGTTGTCGTTGTACTTACTGCTTTTCGTATTAAGATCATAACGTGTTACTGTTTTTTTATTCTCTTGTTCATATCACATGTAACAGCAATCCGCTGTTAAAAAGCAATGTGTCGTAGTTTCTGTAATAATTATTCTATCTATGTTGATATTTGGTTATACTTTAGTAATCCTTTCGGCCTCATAGGTTTTTTGTAACTCACTTCGTAGTTTAAAAAAAGCTGTTTTAAGTAATTTCGTACTGTGCTGGTTTTAGAAATTTTGATTGGCATTTTTTTACAAGTTTCCCATATATAGTATCTGAAATGGAATTCGTTAACGGTAGTGTTAAACGAAAGACTGTACGAAAATTAGGTTTCCCTTCACGTTCTAAACATATTTTCAAATTTCTTGAAGAAAAATATAAAGAAAACACAGCTTCCAGTGACAGCAATTTTACTAATGAAAATATTTTTAAAAAAGGGATGCTGTAAGTTAGGTTTATGTTTTCAAAATATGAAATGTAATATCGGTGCTCAGGTTAATAGTTTTAATAATAAAACTGAACAGATATTTAAAAATATTTCTGATAAAGTCACCAAAGTTACTTCAAATATAGTAACTTTACATTAATACGTGATTCCTTTCTAAATCAAAATCGTGCTACATTGATCTGTGTCAAAAGCGAGCCTAGTGTTGAAAGAGACTGTAGTGTTCTGTGCGATGATATGATTATAGATGCACAAATTCATAATATGATATCAGATAGTTTTTCGCCTTGATGAGAAAAATAATAGCGTACAAGCCCTTGCCGAATGCAGTAGTTCTGTTACTTTTGGCATCACTTCAGGAAATTATATGTTTGACACTGATGATGCATGTTTCCAACGTGTAGAGATAACTAGACTACAATAAGTACTGACAATCTCACTAAATATATTCAACCTAATTAATGTGTAAATTTTGCTGAAATTGCATGCAATAGTACTACTGAAAATACTGTAGTAGTAAGCAAAGTATGTTCAGTGTCATTTAATAGCGAGTCTAATATTTTTGGTACTCTTTTGCTTTATAAAAATATTAACTCTTCGGCAAATCTGAATAAAAAAGGTGAAGCTTGTCACAGGAAACCTAAAATTTTTACTGCAGAAAATAAATAAAAAATCAATGATGAGAAAAGACGGAGTAATCAAACATGCATTAAGACCTCATAGGAAGAAATTTGTGAAAAAAATCCCATAGAATAGCAGAAAACAAATTAATGTAAATGTTTGGAATGTGAGCAACAGAGAAAAGCGATTTTTTATTCAGATTTGTGTTGATGTTAATAAAGTTCAAAGAAGGCATGGTGAAAATAGTCCAAAGAAAATACGAACACTGAGATACTTCTTGACAAGTAAAATTGGGGGAAAACAAGATCTGTGGGAGAATTCTTGTTGAATCTTGTTGTTGCTTTTCTGAAAAGAATGACACATCTCTCTTCAGGGCAATTAAAACAAGTAATGAAGATGAAAGCTGTAGTATTACCTACTGATATGAAAGGGAAACAAAGCTACTACGTTCATTAAAATTAACAAACAGTTAATTTAAAAACATGTTGAAAATTTAACCCATATGTCTCATGCTATAGACGGGTGTATGTTCCTAATCAACGGTACTTGCCTTCAGAAATTACAGAAATTATTATCAAGTTACGTAGATTTTTTGTGATTGTTTTACTCTGAACTATGCCTACATTTTTCCAATTGAATCTAAATTTAAAATAGTGAAATTCCGTTTTGAACTCTTCTGAAAAATATTACGTCTCTTCACTCGTATACTGATTCACAGAGTATACTGATATGATTTTAATGTACGGCTTTTGTAAAGGAAGTGCTCCAGCTGCTGGGGAAGAATACCAGAGAAGGTATTCAGAACGATTAGTTGCAAACCGTATAGTATTTTTTAGAAATTTTAATAATCTTCGCGAGAATTGTACACTTTCTAGAGTTCGTGTTTCATCTGCTACTCCTACAACGAACACACGGAGAATTTCTAAACGACGTAACATTTCACAAAGTAGAGGACATTACACGTTCATGAACTGCGTTCTTGTCATGTAAGAAGGTTCAATATCTATAAAAAAACGATACGCATTTATTAAACATTTAATAAGGTATTTCAAACCTAAAAATGTTAACAAAGGTTTTAACAAAGTGTGTATTTTAAACCTAGAAAACGTGTTTTTGGCCAGCAAATTTTTATTACTTACGTTGGATACACTTCTGAGATTTATTATTTTAAATTCTGTAGATAAAAAACATGAGAAACTATCAATTTTACTCGTTTTATAATGCCTTAAAAATTTTAGAATGATTTCGTTTCACTGGGTGAAATTATTCACTAGCCGCAACTCTAAAAAAGCGTTATCGGACGTATGTTTGTGTGGACTTTTTTCCTTATTTTAAGCTCTAGAATCACTTTCCAAACTATTTCCCTTTCCTCCTGAATCACTCTGTATATATATATATATATATATATATATATATATATATATATATATATTTATTTATCTACTGGCCTATTTACAAAATCTTGTAGCTCTTATATCTTCATTCCTATCAGATTAATTTTATTTAAATTTAAATATGGTGTAGTAGTGTATCTGAAATTGTGTATGTAAAATTTTATCAGGTTTGATTAAGTTTAGTTACGCTCAATTTAAAGTCGAAAAAACTTGAGAAACTATCAATTTTACTCGTTTTATAATGCCTTAAAAATTTTAGAATGATTTCGTTTCACTGGGTGAAATTATTCACTAGCCGCAACTCTAAAAAAGCGTTATCGGACGTATGTTTGTGTGGACTTTTTTCCTTATTTTAAGCTCTAGAATCACTTTCCAAACTATTTCCCTTTCCTCCTGAATCACTCTGTATATATATATATATATATATATATATATATATATATTTATTTATCTACTGGCCTATTTACAAAATCTTGTAGCTCTTATATCTTCATTCCTATCAGATTAATTTTATTTAAATTTAAATATGGTGTAGTAGTGTATCTGAAATTGTGTATGTAAAATTTTATCAGGTTTGATTAAGTTTAGTTACGCTCAATTTAAAGTCGAAAAAACTTGAGTGGGGCAAGTTAGAAACGTGATTCGTTATAATGCTACAAATAGAAATGTTTATGTTTTTTTATCTGTGGTATGTATTGTTAGCAATGTTATTTGGCGTATTCAGGTAGCGTTACATAATTTGAGGGTAATGATGACTGGCATATGTTTCTTATCTAAGGGACGTATAAGTTTTTAATTTAAGCCTATATGCAGTGAGTCATAATGATTACAAGTTGAAACTTGATGCTTGTGTGGAAGGTTAAAAGGTTTTTTTTTATTTTAGATTAGACTTGATACGTTTTCAAAAGGAGACAAAAGCAAAAAACGGTCTTCTGGCGCAGAACTGCAGAAGAGTTCTTTTTTTATAAACACTGGTATAAAACCTTTGTGTGTAATGCTTCTTGTGCACTGTTTATTTGTTTGTTCGTGCCGCACATCAACTAAACATTATAATCATGACTTAGCCTGATTGCATTAAAACATTCAATTTTGGATTATATTAAAAGAAGGAGCAGAGAAAGTTTTTAACGTTTTAAATATTTTATGTTTATTTCTTTTAATGAAGGAAAAAATTGAAGTTTAGTATGATGAAAATACTTATTAGGTTACTTAAAATATTATTATATATTATTAGGTTACTTATTAGGTTATTTAAAATTTCTTTAGTAATTTAACGAAATTGATAATTTTCCTTTAAATTTTTTATTTAATTACAACAGAATTTGGGGTAGAGGATATTCAACGTTATTCCTAAATAATTCTTGCTTTATATCTAATATTCTCATAACTATTTTTGCCTCATATCCTACAACCCATCGACAATAAAAAAGTTGAAATTAGGCATAAATGTTTAACTATATATATATATACCAGCTTCGTCCTGTTTTCGACTCACATCAGTCGAGATATGACTTATCATAATTTTTTTAGAAACTTTTTGTTGAATAAAATTGCACCATAGTGTACTCACTTAAATATATAATGTTTCAAATAATCATATTACTCCTAAAACGAGTGTTACTAAATACTCAAATAAAATTTAACCCCAAAAAAATTAGAGACTGAATAGGAATTCATACTTAAAATATCAGTTTTTTTTAACCTTAATTTACATGATTCAAAATCCAACTGTATCTAGTTATTACAGAAGATTACATGGGAAGATTTTTAAAAAAGGGTGGTTCTTTTGATACGTTTTCAAAAGGAGACAAAAGTAAAAAACGGTCTTCTTGCGCAGTTCTGCGCAAGAGTTTTTTCTTTATAAACACCGGTATAAAACCTTTGTGTGTAAATTATTATTTGTGTGGAACTGAGTTAAAAATCAAAAATATTTGTTGAATTTTAAAAACTTTTTGTTACTCACTGTTGAGCAAATTTAAACTTTTATTAAGTAGCATTGACGAAAGTATCTGTATTTAAAATACGCGTATTTTGTGGTCCAAAATTCAAAAATATTATGTAAAATACAGTAACACTTACAGTTTTTTTGTTATAGGGGTTAGGGCTTCAACTAAAACAGAAGACATATTTTTGAAATGTATGTTGAATAAAAAGTATATTTAAATCAAAAACATGTTAAATTTAATTAAAGACGTTTTAATAAGGACCATATGCAATAAAAAATATGAAATGTTACAAAATTTATGTGATCTATGTTAAAACATATTTATGTATGATAAAACATAAAGGTACAATGTAGTGACTAAATATTTCAATTTTTTCACTTCTGTTCAGTAGAATTTTCTTTTTTTAAATACCAGCAGTAGTCAACAATCATAGATGGTCCCAGGGTTTCTAGTATCGTGTTTCTATTATCCTGATGTCCTGGTGAAGTCTCTCTCATTGGTCGTACTTTACTACTCCTAATTTTTTCGGAAAAAATCCAAATGACAGTGCAAAAATGTATTTTTAAGGACATGCGTCATCCTATTAATTCATTAGCTTTTAAGAGTTCATCTATAAAGGTTTTATAGTTTTCATGTTTCTTATTACCCAGAAATCCCATCACAACACTTACAAAACAGTTACAAGGTATCAATTCTTTGTCATTTAATTTTTCTTTAAAAAGCGGATTATTAAAAGTTACCTTATTTGAAGTCTAATAATTATTTGAGGCCTTCTTTTTAGTTTTGCTTAACTGGGAAAATAGTTTTTTAAAGTACTTAAAGCACCTTCTTTGTCTATAGGTTTAACAAATCGTTTCATTAATCCAAGCTTAATATGGAGAAGCAGGAGAAGCATATCTTTATTGGATGAACAAGGGAAGCATACATTATATTTGAAGTACTTGGTTCTAAAGAAGTTCTATGAGGCCAATCTTTATTAATGAAATGTTTTTGTATCAGACTCTCCCACAGTCACAAAACACAACAATATATGTAAAACCCTCTTGAAGCCCTAGCAATATACCTATCATTTTCAAATGTCCATAAATATCCCACTGACACTGTTCATATTTAACTTCATTGAGTATGGTAGGCAAGTTATCATAGTTCTCTTTCATTGTCACTGAATTAGGTAAAGGAATAGGTGATTTTTCGTCTCGGTTTAAAATAAGACAGCTTTAAAGCTATGTTTAGATGAATTTATGAAAATGCGCCACTCGGAAGGTATATATGGAACATATTAAGTCCATTCATTGAACCGTCAATATCATAACAGACACAAAGCGAACCTTTCATTTTATGAAAATGTTACATTCTTTCGGTAAAGCAAAACAATTGTGTTTTTATCTAATAAGTTCTAGTGCTGAAGTCTGGAATCAAGAGTTCAGCTTTTTGCTTTGACAAAAGCACTCATTACCAAACCATTTAATTCCTTTTGAATCATTGACTGAGGCTCCCTAGTGGTTGGTAAGATATAGACTATTAATGGGGTCAGGAAATTGTGAATCAGATCCTGATGAAGAATAATAACCATGGGAAACGTAACTTTTTTTCACGTTTAAAGATGCAATCGGCATTGGTAATTTCTAGCTGTAAGGAATGGAATGGAATTAAAGCCGAAGTCAAATTTGGATACTCAGTTTGGCCCTTTTGAATTTTGCACACTGCAAACATGCGGAGCCAAATGTTTATACTGGTATCCAATTTGGCACTAAAAATATAAAAAGTAGACTCTTTTGACCGAAAGTTTATCTTTGTATCCAATTTGGCACTGAAAATAAAAAAGTAGGCTTTTTTGACTTTCTGAAATATAAATCTACTCTGTGACTTTAAAGTAAATCGTCCACAATAAAACAAGACGTATCCGCTGAACTTTTTCAATATCGACGACTAGAACGTATTATTTTATAAAAATATAACAAAATCACTAAAAGACACTTGTCTCTACGAAAGACAGAATCAAACTAAACTATAAAGAAACATAACAGAATCTTTAGAAACTTGTAGACTGGGATGGGAATACCCATTAATCCCAAGTGTAAACAATCTCAGGTGATTCAAAAAAAGTTAACAAGTACGGAAATAAGACGTGAATTTCAAAACAGTTTTTGCTTTACATCTTAAAAATCTATTGTCAAAAAGAGTTGAAATTTGGTACAAATATAGGCCAAATTTGGGTGAGTTTCGAATTTATCGAACAAGGGGGTTATCCTGGTATCCATTAATATGTATTCCAGTGTGTGTGTGTGTGTGTGTGTGTGTGTGTGTGTGTGTGTGTGTGTGTTGTGTGTGTGTGTGTGTGTGTGTGTGTGTGTGTGTGTGTGTGTGTGTGTGTGTGTGTGTGTGTGTGTGTGTGTGTGTGTGTGTGTGTATGTGATTATATATATATATCCTGACTCCATAGGAGAATACACCCTCCACGTGGTAGTTTCGGTTGCAATGCCACTCCCTCCGTATCTAGCTCTTATGGGTTTTACCGGAGGTCATCTTCAGTACCTCGGCAATGACATCATTCAGTCTAGCCTCAACCAGGATGCCACCGATGCAAATGCCACAAGCGACATTCTCATCGGTGTACTATTAACTTATGTAACCTCAAAACAAAATACATCCAGCCAAGTTTCAAACAAGACTGAATGACTTTTTAAGAACGAAGAATCTGAACTCTACGTACCCAAAAGGTAAAAAACACACAAGGTTCCACACATAACGAATCATAAAACTGAAAAAAAAAACATCAAAAAACATAACAATAACAATAAATAATGTTACAACAGTAACATAAAAGAAAAACTGATGAAAAAACCAATCTATAACCAAACCGAAACAAATCAGCAACAATTTAGAAACCAAAAAACAGAAAAACAATAAAACCAAATATAAACCCAAAGAAGGAAAGTCCAAGCGGAACATCACATCCCTCCAACGATCCTTTCTTTCGCCGAATATGTGATAAAACTTTCTACGATCATACCAGAGTCCGCTAGGCCGAATTTCTGTAGTCTGTCACGAAAAACACCATGCCCTTAGTTGCGTCACATACTTCTTCGGGTGTGAACCCAATAGACGTCCCATAAATGAATAACTTTAGGGAAAAGATCATGATTATTATACCCACACTGTTTTATCCCATCTAGCCTGCCACAGGGCGACACCATGTTTTTCTATCTCCTTTATCTTCTCCGAAGTCAATTCAGCTAACTTCTTAGAAACATAATGCTGTTGCCTCTCAGCCGCAATCAAGTATATCGGTTTCACGCCTGCGTCACCAAGATCACCTCCGGTTGAAATTGTACGGTAACTACCCGTTACCGTTAGTAATATAAGGCGTTGTGCCCGTAATATAGTACCACGATAGCTTTTAAATTTTAGCCTATCCACCCAAACAGGCGCTGCATATAGCATAATTGCCTTGCAAGCACCCTTATACAACATATTCTTCGTCTTACGATTAAGAGCCCAATCAGAATTGACAACACGTCGAATTCCAAAGAAGACATCACAGGCCTTTCCCGCGATGTGTTGAAGGTGCTTCTTAAACTGAAATTTCTCCAACAAACACTCCGAAGTACCTGGGGAGTGCAAATAAATAAAAATATTTTTTTATTTAAAAAAATGTGTGTGTGTGTGTGTGTATTTATTTTTCATAAAGATAAAATATCTATATTTTGCTTTAATTTTCTTTTTTGTATTAATATTTTTTTTTTACATAGTTATTTTTCATTATCTTAGTTTCCTTAACTTATATTAAGGGCTTCAAAAAAAAAAAAATGTATATATATATATATATATATATATATATATATTTTAGTAAACTATAATTTTTTTTAATCCCTGTTGAATAAGTTATTCAAAATTTGGCCGCCCTTTAAGTAAACAATTACTCCAGTATATAAACTTAAGATTTAAAAAAGAAGCGGGCTTAATAGAACCCGTGCTTAAAATGTCAGTTTTTTACTTTAATAATCTTTTAAGATTGAAAATCCATTTGTATCTACTTTTAATAGTGACAAGGGAATTTGTTAAAAAAGGAAGTTTTGAAATTTTTTGAATTTTTTATATTTTCTGAATTTATTTATTTTGTTTTTCATATTGTGCCAATTATTAATAATTTTTCATTGGATAGCTTTTGAGTAAGGGGGCAAATAAAATCCCAATTATTTTATTAAAAATTATACTCAAAATCATGTAAACTGTAAAGATAAAAATATCACTTAGTTGATTTCTGGGAACAAAAAACATTTACTATGAAATTGTAGTTTTTACAACATAGTTTTTAAGATTAATATATCATTTGATAAATCTGTTATCAGTGAACAGGAAATACTGAACAGTTATTCTTTCAGTGACTGACAAGATTATTTTTTTGCTTTTTTTTTATTTCATATTTTGAGCTTTGGATTCATCTTTGTATGTACTTATGTCTATTTATAAATGCTACTTACTTATGTAAGTATTGAATGCTTACTTATGTATGTGTGTATATATATATATATATATATACATAAGTATATATATACAATTCTTTGAGGAATTTCAATGGAAATCCCTTTCTGCAAATCTTTTTGTTTATATGAAAATTTACTTATTCTTCCGGTAAATTTGAACCGATTGTATATTAATAACTCAGGAAAAAATCTGAACATTTTGATCGTTTTCGAAATTTTACTGTAAATATTGATTGTATAATTAAATCACTTATATTACTTTATGATATAAAAAAAAAACTATGGTGATAAAATAAAAACTCATAAGAGCAAAGCTTGGTATGTTATCTAATCATTTTCTCGTTTTTTGTTTTTTTTACTTTATAATGACAAAAAATTAGAATAAAATAAAATATCGAAGTATAAATACTTTTATAATTTCTGCTGAGAATTTTTCTTAAAATAAAATTTGACAATGATGCGTTTATTTAACAAAAGCTTACTGGAAAGACAACAATTTTTGAACGAATTTTTTAATATATATTAACCACGGTTTCTTTCAAATGAATAAATTCACAACAGTAAGAACATTGTACAATGTATTGATAACAAATTTAAAATTCTGACAGAAAACGTAATACTACTTTGAAGTTAGATTGTAGGTATAAACCAAAAGGAGGCATATAAATTTATACAACAAACAGAATATATAGTCGTAACATAAAATAGTAATGGACTTCAACGTTGGAATTCGACCAGGATTAGAATGTGAAAATACTATCCAAGAAATCATACAAATAGATAAAATACTGAATACCGAATTATGTATATGTGTGACAAAGAACGGAAAAGATTTTCCTTGTCTCGTTCAACATTAATGATTCAATGAATATACTCTTAATTCATTAATTAAAAAATTCAGAAACTATAATAATAATTCCAATTACAAATAATAACTTGAAATCAATTTCAAGTTATTTATTTTTTCCTAATATAAGTTAAAGTATTAATTCTGTAATAGTATTTCCGAAATACAACTAATTTTCTTGTTTTTGTGGTAAACCTATTTAGGGCTGCATTACGTATCTCTTTGGAAAACTATTTTATATAATTATATTACTTTTCCAGGTACACAGTAATACTATATACTATAACTATATAAAATAGTGTATGTAAGTGAAATTATTCTAATCAGGTCAAAGTGTGAATTTCAGTGTTTTATTTTTAGATCTTGAAAAAAAGAAGAAAATGTATATGTAATGTATATATGTTGCCCTATTCTATTTTCTATTAAAATCGACGAACTGGATTACCGATTTAGATAAAATTTGGCGCGATAATCTCTGTGTATGTGGCATTGATATAATTTAATTCTTGTTACAATTTGTCAAAGGAGCTGGGAGCTAGAAACCCTGGTCTTGAAATTTTTATGCGGTCGTTGAGCCCGTATCACAAAATTTTACTCATAATTTTCTCAAAACTTAATGGTTTTTACGTAGCTAAGATATGTTTTAATACTGTATGGTCGTATTCGAACCCCTAAAAATAGTTAGGGGCAAACAATTACTTTTTTAAATTACATACTTTTTAACCAAATGTTTTTAAATTGAAGTTATTTGGTTACTAAACAACATTTTTGTTTGCATAATTAATAAATAAACTAGATATTAGATTTAAATTCCCCGTTGTTTGATTATGGTTTAATTTTGGATTAGGAAAGTAGAATAAAAAATATCTAACTTAATTTTTTTAGTGGGGAAGTAATGCAATTTTTTTACTGGCTTTTTTGATGAATTCTTATATTCAATATTTGATGTTTTTGTAGTATTTTGTTAATTTAGTTTTATTTTTAAGTTTATTTTTAATTTTGTTTTATGTTGTTATGGTTGCGTGTTGAACTCAAATTCTAACCTATCGGGTAGTTGGTTGTGTTTATAATTTCAGTTTCTTCATGTCACTTAGTCTTGGACATACATGTGTTTTGTTTTTTTAAAGAGTTCATTTCTTAGGAGTACATCGATGGGAATATCACATGTGTTAGTCGCATCGGTGGAATCCTGACTGAAGCAAGAACAAGGCTGAGAAATGCCTTTTGCCTTTTGACCTGTAAAAGCTCATAAGGGCTAAAGGCCTGGTAAAGCCCATAAGGCCTACATACGGACGGGACGGCGTGACTACCGAAACTGCCACGTGGAGGGTGTCTTCCCCTACGGGATCAGACTGTACCCATGTCTTTACAAAGTGCAGAAAAGATTCCTCATTTTAGAGATCTCATTTTTATGTCATTTTCTGTGGTTACAACCGTCGTTAGGACAATATTCAGACCACGACTCATTTCTTTGGAAGCCAGAGCTTTTCTGTAGATCATGCATGTGGAGATCTTTATTTCACAATTTCTTGTACACTTTGTAATCTTGTAGACGTTGAATCAGCATCATCGGTGCATATTCTGACTCAATTTTTCCAGTCTGTTAGTCTCGTTTATAAAATCATCTAAGATAGCAATTAATGCGAGTGCTATTGCTTTTATTCTTTTTGAGTTATATCGGTTTGCAGGAAAGTAGTTCTTCTATTGCTGAAATACCATAATAAAATCGAACACAGGCAATGCAATAAATGAGACTCTTTATTGTTATCTGTTATCTCATCAAGCTAACTCGAAAGCAATTTATCCCGCGACTTCCCGAAAAGCTAAGATTGTACATCTTCATCTACATCACCAACTCGATGGGCAACAGTATCATTTGTATAGAGATACGGACTCCAATTGTTCGGCAAAATTATCTCCAAACATAGTTTCTACCATCTCAACTGCAGGTGGCAAAATAAGTTCTTCGCCAACGGTGTGAGGCTTTTTACATCTAACTATGAAACTTTATAAGAGGAAGTAAAGCTTTTTCATTCACAAAGTTTTTATAAATAATGATATTTGCTTTGCATATGATTTTAATTTGAAGAATTTTCGGGGTTTGTTAATGTACACACTATGAAGCGTTTCCGAATGTCGTTTAAGTTAATTAGGTTTTATGCTGTCTGCTACCAAATTGTTTGAGCACATAAATGACACACAGGTTCCTTTCTTCTTCATTTATTTAATTACTGGTAAACCCAAAATTTAATTCTTCTTGAGAATATTTTCTTGATTTTATTTTCGACATCACGCTTGTCGCACTTACTTCAATGTGGTCTAATGCTCGCTTACGCCTGCTTAAAAATTGATCCATGATTCTGTGTAATTCTACTATCGTGAATATTTAATACCGTGAATTGCGATTAACACGCAAATTACAACATACACATTCACGATAGATTCGATAGGGTAGAAGGATCTACTCGACTGTGACTAGCTGGAATTGAACGAGGTGCAGCATTTATACACATTTTCGCAGACGTTCCAGAATTTTCGAGACAAATCGGAACTTCGAGAAAAGCCGCAAGAATGTCCGATATTGTAGACGTAAGACAGAGTGCAATAGAGAGGCATCGATTCTGGTTTTGTCAGTGCAGCGGATTGATGTTGCCAAATATCAATAAATTTACTTATTCTTAATAATTCGTAAGGTTTGTTATTAAGTTCGTAACGTAGCTTTAGCGTCAAATATTATTATTGTATACATTGTTATTGTATGAGGGGGAGCGCGATGAAATTTATGATTGAAAATTGGGTCGCAAATACTGAAAGGTTGAGAAACGCTGCTCTAAGGATAGAATATCGAAATATTAATTTGGCAAGCCAAAGCCTTTGTTTTAAATGCTTTGATTTTTATCAACATATAAATTCAATAATTTGTTAACCATTAGTTTTAATTTAAGCCACGAACCTAAGATTTTAAATCTTTTAAGATAATCTTATCCCGAAGATTTCATTCTTAAACTTTGTTAGGTAAATCTTACACGATTCTTGTCCATACAGTATAAAACAAACATAAATGTACAGTATGGATTATCAATTCGTTTTATTTTTGTATTATATGCCAATGTAAATGAAAAAGAGAAACAAAAGAAAAAATATTCTCTGTAATTTATAGAGAAAACTATTACTCTATAATAATATATGTGTTTGATTATATATTATACAGAAGGAAAACTCGTACCAAAAACATTTTAACCCTTTGTTCTATGGTAATACAATCAATAAACAGCTTATTGTTTTTACATGTTTAAGTGTTTTCAGAAGGATATTTCAGAGTAAAATGATTGGTACTGGGAAGAGGGATCTGTTGAATTTCTATCAACGAACTGGACTAGATTATTTAGTGTATTTAATAACTTTTGCTGAACATATTAATTGTCAACCTTTATGAATTTTAAACATTAATTCTGAATGATAAATACCGTTTAAAAAGAAAGCAAGGTTTGTTATGTCTGTTAATCAATTTATTAAAATACCAGTTAAGGTAACATGAATTGTTTTGAAATTGAAAATTCTATATAATACTATAATAATACAGAAATAATAATTCTATATAATACAGAATAGTTTCATAATAATACATTACGTGATAAGAATAAATAGATTTTCAGAATAATTTTGTTATATTGCAATATAACAAAACGAAAAGTTAAATAAGCGATAAATTACGATAAGCAAAATTACAATGTCTCTTTAAAAAATTAAATAAAGTAATGAATAAAATTTTACGTATATTAAACAATAATCATTTTAATTGTGTCACTATTGTGACCTCATAAACAAAAAACCTACGAAGAAATTTTAATGTGAAACTTTTCCTTGTTTTTTTAGTGAATTTAAAATGCCTTACTGGAATCTCTAAAATCATCCATTTTCCCCAATAAAGTGCCTAAAGTTTTTGTTAATCGGGTACTCCAATTTTTTATTTAAATTCCGAAAACAATACATAATTTAAAGACTTTTCCCCTAAACACTAACGTTCAGAAGTTGCAACTCCCATCTTAATTCACATCTATCAACAATATGTAACATATAAATTGAACCTCAGTACACAATATTGTAATTTTACATTTTTTATGGTTTTAATGAAGTAGTATTGTAAAATTTAATTATTTAATTTAATTTTTATCAGGTTCTCTGCAATATCTAAACAACAATACTTGACTACACTTTTATAACCATTTTTTCCACATTTTTTTTTTCAATTGTACACATTTTATGTAAAATTTCATTCTATTTTAAATTCCCTGTGATTATATTTAAAAATGTAAAAAAGTTACATAAACTTGTACCTCAAAACATTTCAATTACTGAGACACAAATTGGTGCCACAAAAAAAAGAAAAAAATTCAGCGAATGATACATAAATAGGAGTTTTAAAATTAAAATACACGAAACCGTGTACAAGGATGAAATAAGGAAAATGAATTATTTCAGTCATCTTAAATAATTAAATTACGAATTTTAGATGTGTGGTTCGCAATGCGCTAGAAAAAGCTTTTTATACAATTTTTTTTTATAACGCCCAATTTTTTATATGTTATTTAACCACCTTTGTAATAAAATAAATCAAAAATAACTTTGACACGGAAAAAAGAAATATTTCTAATGAAAGTCGCAGTTTTTAAAGATATTTAAAAGAGATTTAAGTACACTTTTATAAGTTTACAAGCTGTTCTTACAAGTTTACAAGGTTTTTTATTATTAATTATTTAGATCTAACAGTGATTTTGATAAAAAAGACAGTCTAGGTACACATGCATAGCACATATCCAAAACTGAGTCTTAACTTATTTGCCAACATAAATAACAAAAAAATATATTTGATTACATATAAAAAATTATTTTTTAAAAAAGCTTTTATTTAAATAATATTAATATTAATATTAATAAAAAAAGGAAACAAATTAGAAAAACCCTCTTAAAAACTAAAAAATAAGAATTAAATCAAATTGAGAATTTTAAACAAAAAAATATAATATAACAACAAATATAAAAATGCACTGAAAAGTAAAAAATAAATTATATAAATATCTAATAAATAACCAATAAATAAATGTAATACTTATTAAATTTTAAAATTAAAAGTAATGAAAATAATTAGTTAAATAAAAGCGCGGCGCAGTTTTTATAATTTATTTAAAACAACACACCATTTATTTTTACAACAATAATACTTATTCAAAAACATTGTTTTAAAAACTGCGCCACGCTTTATTTTTACATATTTAAATTCTTTATTTACATATCATAAATTCTTTATTTATTTTTACACATCGAAGTTACATACGTGTACCAAATTTCAATCATTTTCATACGATAGTTCATGAGAAATTAAAATTTTCAACTAAATGCATGAATTTGGCGTAGGGGTGGGTCATATCAAATTCCGACACCGTAGTATTGTATTGTCATCGAAGTTACACACGAGTACCAAATTTCATTGATTTTTATACGATTGATCAAAAGATATAGCAGTTCCAAGATTTGATTATTCCTAAAGCCAGTTAAATAAAAGCTTTTAATTATTGTTTTTTTTTTTTTTTAATGAGCTATTACATTATAATAGTAATGATAATAATAATGTAAACTATGTAATTTTTGTTAAATTACATAAATAAATGTTGTATTATTCAGAGTACAAAGAAGCTACTTATACCAATCGGAATCGTCCTAATTTGCTTCATTACAGTAGGATTGAAACTCAAAAAATAAATTTAGTATTTGGAAATAATTATTGCACTGAAATATCAATAGTGGTCTCATATCCCATCTCCATCTACAACTTAAGACCAAGAATTGAATTTCAAAGCCGTCAACCTGTAAAAATTTTGCAACATTTTCAATCAATGGTTCAAATTTTATACTAATCTCGTTATTATAGTAAATAAATGAAAAAAAAGCAACTTGTTAATGTAGTTGAGTTTTATTTTAATTTATGAAAACTCATTATTATTTAATGAAAAAGGCAAATCAAATAATCTTCTTATAATGTACGTAACAAATATTATTACTTTAGAAAATGCAGTAAAAAATAATTCTTTATTAAAATTTAGGAAAAATAAAATGTTTCTTACTAGGCCGACGAATTTAAATATTACAGGAAAGAATGGATGATATTGTTCATTATAAATATATATAGTTTCTTGGATTTTCTGAGTTTATTATAATGCAATAAAATAATACTTGTCTTTTATTTTAAATAATCAGTTTAAAATAATTGATGAATGCATTTTTTCAAGAACAATATTGTATTAAATTGTTTCTTCATTAAATTATATTACTTTACAAATAATTATGCTGAAATATAATAAAATAATAAACTTCTAAATTTCTTGGTTGTTTTGCTAGATATTTTGTTGTTTTTCAGTTTAATTAGTAGTATACAGTTCTGATACCAACTTTTTGTTCGTAATAAAACATAGACTACTCATTTTAAACTGAAGGAAATAAGTTATTTTAAATTTAATAATAATAATTACCTTCAATTTAAATTATATATGTTTAATTAATTTAAGTTTATAATAAACCTTTTAAAATAGTTTCCCTTTAAATTTTTAATTTTAATAAAAGAGTAAAATTATATTTATAAAAAAAACTAAAAAAAAATGAGTTTTTTTTTTGTATTTGATAAAGGCATGTCTAAAGTTACCCAGTATTTAACAAAACTGAAAATTGAATACGTCCTCTAATGATAAATTAAAAAATTATTGTTAATATTAGATCTTTAAAACCTAAAAAATGGCCAATCAAATTATTTTTTGGCGTCCATAAATTTGCATGTAGACATATATTAAGAAAATTAAAACTGTTAACTTACCTTCCTACTTATATTAATGAATATACGATCTTTCCTAAAAGTAATACTCACCTTTTCTTGAAAATTAACAATATTAACCAGTATTAAACAAGACAAAAAAACTATTTTCTTGTAATAGTCGGTACAGTACTTTGGATTACGAGAAGAAACCTTATGATGCTTTCCTTGCCATTTTTAATGAATTACCGAACCACTTTCAAACTCTTTCTACCAGTTTATTTAAAATTCAGTCAAAGGATTTTATTTTACAAAAAAATTAATAAAATAATGCAAAAAATAAAGTTTTTTAAATAATATTAATTAACATTTTTTAAAAAAAAGCAAGAATTTTTTGCATCTTGTTCAACTTGAACAAATATATATACTCAATTTTCATTAACACCTTCTGAATTGTGATTTATTTTGTAACTATATGTAGTATTTCACGTATTTGTTTTATATTAATTAATGTATTTTACATCTTTTATTTATTATATATATATATATATATATATATATATATATATATATATATAAATGAATGTTTGTTTGTTTGTCCCGTATGAGTTCCTATACCATTCATCCGATTCCGATGAAATTTTGATGAGATGTCGTGCGCACGCCCGCTCCACATAGGTTTCTGAATTAGTTTGGACCCACTAGATGGCGCTGAGGTTGAGATATTTGGAAAAATTGCAATTATAGTTCGATTTGGTTCGTATTCAGAATATATATTAGTTACGTGAAAATAAATATTTTTGCTAAAAATGGAATATTGGGGAAAAGGGAAGAAGGGAAAAAGGGAAAGGTGAAATTTTGCGGAGTTCCGTAATATTCAGTTTTTTAATATTTATCAAACTTTCATTTGTGTTCATTTAATCTATATATATGTATATACATACATACATACTCAAATCTAGCAATGGCGAAGCATTGCAGGGTCAGCAAGTTTTAACTATTTTGTAATAACAAGGGGAATGGTCAAATAAAGCTCCAGATTTTGAGTTTGTGATTTATAAAGAGTCAGTAAAGCTAACGTTCTAGGCCATGCACATTGCACGATTCTGTCAAAATTGATTGATAAACTGTTTCTTCAAAGACTGTGGCAGATGTTAGTGCGAGAAAAAGTTATTTCCGATCATCAGTTTAAATTCAGCAGTGAACAAGTGCACAGAACAGTCAATTTCATCACCAACCTCTTCTTTGTCTAGAAGAGAAGAGGTTCAATTTTGTAGCCGTGGATGTTCAGCAGGCCTTTGAAAAAGTCTGGCTATCTGGTTTGCTCCATAAGCTGAAATGCATCCATCCTCACCTCTTCTACCTAGTCTTGCGGAGTTACCTTGTCGGGCGATTTTCCCAGGCCAGATTTAACAATGTGTTATCTGACTTTTTTGACATTAGATAGATCAGGGGTTTCACAAGGCTCTGTTGTCAGACCAGTTCTATACTCAGTTTTCATTGTGGACCCTCCGGCTCCGAACAATGACACCGACCCCTCCTTTGCTGATGATACAACAATCCTGGTTGTTGACGAAAATCTACAATTAGCCTCAGCTAAGCTCCAATCGGCATTAGACTTCGGTGTGTGGTAAACAAAATGGAGAATATAGGTGAACCAGAAAAAGTCAACTCATATTTCGTTTGCAACGGAAATAGGTGACTGAACCCGGGTCCTTGTAGAAGGTATTTTTATCCCATATTCTGATGCGTACGGTACCTTCGATCGTAGTTTGACGTGAAAGCACCACATGAGAGAAAAAAGGAAACAGTTAAACTCGTGGAATAAGAAGAATTTTTGATTGTTAGACAGAAATTCACACTTGTCGCTGTCCAACAAAAGTTTAATATACAAGGTGATTCTAAAAGAAAATTGACTTTTTTACATAATGCTATGGGGTACAACGAGCAAGAGTAACATTAATATTTTACAACGTTTCCAGAATAAGTTGGCGATATCCATTGCAGAGTACCGTGGTTTGAACGGAACAAAGAAAGTCACGATTATATTTTTTTCTTTTTCCTGTTTACCCTCCGGTAATTACCTTTCAGATAATACTTCAGAGGATGAATGATGATGATATGTATTAGTGTAAATGAACGGTAGTCTTGTAAAGTCTCAGTTGGACCATTCCTGAGACGTATAGTTAATTAAAACCCAACATCTAAAGAACACCGGTATCCACGATCTAGTAATCAAATCCGTGTAAAAATAACTGACTTTGCTAGGACATGAACGACTCGACTACCAAATTAGCTGATTTTGGGAAGACGCGTTCAGCACTAGACCAACCCGGTGGATTAACATGATTATCTTGAATTTCCTTATGTTCACAAGAGGTCAAACAGTTCGATTCAAAGTATAGTCGGCAGTTAGATAACCACGTAACCTTTCTAGCAGTTAATTTCTTGACAAAAGCGAGGATGTTCGGCGACTGAAACGCCTACATGTGCTGGACTTGGGGGAATCTGAATGACTCTTAATTTGCTTCAGGCCTGTATATGTGATGAGCATCTTTGTATGCCTTTATGAGGAGCCTATCCTCTTTAATTTATCTCCATGAGCTTGTTATATTAATAGTATTTGTTTGTCTTTGTCTATTGTTAATTGATGTTATAAATTTTCCTTGTTTAATTTTCATTAGACTTTATGAACTATTGTACCTATGTGGTATTATTTAGTGCACGTGTGTTTATATACGAGTATAATAACTTTAAATATGTATGTTCATTATATCTTTATGTATACGCACGTTTTATTGAGGGTGTTGTTGAAAACTTCTCATCATGTGCATTTTGTAATTCGATTTACTTATGGTCCCTAACTTGGAAACGGTTGTAAGTAAACAAATTATGAAAGAAAAAAAATAGTGTTTACTTTAACCACAACTATTTTTTTTTTTTACTTTAAAATTAGTTATGTTTTTTGTACTGCTGTTAAAATAATTAAATTAATGAAACTGTACAGGTATATATCAGTATAATGTTTATAGAAGATTTTAAAAGCAATATGGAATAAACTTAAGAAAGTCAGTGGCTAAAAATAATTGAATTGAAAGAAATAGATGTTATATACTAAATTAGAGTTAGAATTGAAGAAGTATCTTCTGAAATGTAATTCTACAGAAGTACACTAAAACCTGATATGACATCTATAGGAACGTTTAAGGGGGAAAAGCGAGCTATTTGAAATATAGGTATTGAGGAGACTGCGGAAGATTAAATGGACAGATACAGTGAAAAATAAAGAAGTAAGAAGGATACTAAACGAGACAAGAATTTAATCAGAACAGAAAAGCAAACTGGCTAAGGGCTATCGTGAGAAGGCATGTTGATTAAAACAATTCTGGAAGGATCAGTATACAATGAAGAGAAAAACGGAAAAATTAAAATTTATTGATGAGGAAAACAGAAATTAGAGTTAATAGGAACACAAAGTTTTATCTAGAAATAAAGATAGATGGCGTGATACTGTTCAAGGTATCGGTGTAAGGACAAATTATGTTACAATGATTTTGACTTATTTATACATCAAACAAAATTATTATCGATTGGAATGGTTAGCTAGGTAGGTAAAAAAATAAATATTTTCAACATAATCCTTAATTAACGTAGTCCTTTATTTATAAAGGACTATAAACTTATAAAGTTATATAAGCTACTTCAGTTGATAAAACTATAAATTTCTTTTTAATTTTTGGGGTAATTAAAAAAAAAATTGCTAAGGATTGAACACTTTCTCGACTTTGTCATTGATAGATTTTTTCTTTAAATATACTGTACGATTTTTAAATGATAATGACTTAATTATAAAATTTATAGAATTCCTTTGTGAAAAATATCAAAATGTGCCGAAAAATTTGTTAGGTCCCATTTTCAGTCTCCTAATCTAATGACATTTCAACTTTGAAAGTGTTTCAGTATAAAAATTATCATTTAAAAAAAAGAACAAAATTCTTAGTAAAAGCTTTGAGTTTCCAGGCAATACCCTTGACCAAACTATCTTTTATCATTAAAATTATACTGTGTTAGGACAAAATTGCTAAAAAATAAAAATTTTTAGTAAAAACGTTGGGTTCCATTTGTCTCCCTTGCTCGAAAACTACCTTATACAATATTTTTAATAACAAGACAACTTTAAAATCAAATAAATATTAGACATTATAAAAAATTCAAAAAAAAATATTTAATTCTTTAGTCTGGTCCAATTTGGTTTTTGTTTTAGTTTTTTGTCTTTTTTTTCAAATCTTCCATGTCGCTCTATATTAAAAAGACATATAATTCTAATTTCAGTCTCAAAGTTATACAATTAAAAATATATATATATATATATATTAAGCCCACTTGTTTACTAAAACTTAAAGTTTATTTATTGGGTATTATTTACTTTAATTTCGGCCCGATTTGGTTCAAGGTAGGTAGGTAATTCAAGAAGGTTAAAAACATTATAGTTAAATAAAAGAAACAAAAACACACGGGTACCGTTATACATCCTTGTTCGAGGAGTCAAAAATCAGTTCACATCTGGTATATATATTTTTTTCAAATGTCAATTTTTTTTTTTATAGTATAAAGCAAAATTTGTTTAAAAATAATGTTGAATATCCTCAACCAACAGCTATATCAAATTAATTTAAAACTTTACAATATTAAATAATTTAACAAGTACTTTTTTCGTACTAAAATTCACTTTTCTACAATTTCTATACCTAAGTCAAATAATAAAAATGGCCAAAATGACCTCTCCCGTTTTTTTCATTTCAACCAAATTTTAATTCCATCATTCATAAATAGAGATTTTGTGAACAATTTTCAAAGAATATATTTTGAGCCAGGTGGAGGTAACGGAGCTCATTTATTAAAAGATTTTCTAATAAATTTATATTAATAAGTTTATTATTCAATATATGTTATATATATTAATCTATTTCAGGAAAAAAAAAACAAATATGAAAAAAAAGTCTTTAAATTAATATTGTTTTATAGAAAATTACTGTGATACAAATCATTAAAATCAACTTAAAAAAATAAATATTATGTAATTTGATTCCATCTGTTATTATTTTGTTTAAATGTACTTATAAAAATAGATTATATTTCTGGAAAACCTCTTACTTATTCCTTTTATAAGTATTGAAGTTTTAAACTGATATATATTTTTTATAAACATTTTTTTTTTTAAATATTGTGTCAAAAATTTGTAAATTGTAAACTTTGTACAAAATTTTCAAATAGAATTCAAAAGATTCAGATATTTATTCTGATTTAAGTAAATTTACTTGTGATATATATACACGCATACATGCGCACAACACACGCGCGCACACACACACAGTGTTAATAAAGAATGGGAACCTTTAAATAACTTTTAACTTTAAACGTGAAACAGATCTAATGGATCTCAAGGAATGTTTCTACCTTGAAACAACCTATTTTCTTGTGTGAGACCTCCACCTTACAAAGCTCCTGTGAAGCACGACTAAAAAATGTTAAATACAATGATTAAGTTCTCATATATCATTTTAAAAAGAATTGAAAACAAAAAATCTTGGTGCAAAAAACTTCGGATTACAGCAATCCTAACAAAAATATTAACCAATTAATATTTTTCATGGTTTAGTTAAGAGTCGTAAAACACATTCAAGTATTGATATGTTAGTAAAATTTTTTGAAGTAATTAAATTTGTGTTTCTTTTTAGTATTTCACTGTTTATCAGTTATTTAAGATGTTATTATATAAATCATTTTTGAAATTATCTGTGAAATGATATTTCATTGCAGTCATTTTTTTTAGCGTTTTCATAGCCAGAAGATTATTACATCGAAATATTTTCTTTTCAATGATTTTAAAATTGTGTTTTATCACTCTACCATTTTCACTCAAAATATTTGAGTTACTCTTTTCTCTCTGGTGCTTTGGAGTGTGCTGCTCTCATACCAAAAAATTTGAAGGTCTTGCGGTGGAAGCATTTGTTAAATTTTGATTTTCTATTTTAATGGTTTAAAAGAAAGTTATTTAAGAATTCCTATATTTTGTTTACATTTATGATATCTATCATTATATATATGTAATAATAATTAGAGGATTAATAATTATTACTAGTAATTATAATTATAATTACATTATTAATACAATTATCTACATTATATATATATATATATAAAATATATGCATACACATGTGTTTAAATTACCTGGAAAAAATTTTAATGTACCTACGTTTAACGAATACAGAATAGACGAATCAAATAATTCATTTACTATGAACTGATAGCATTTTTTTTATTCATTACATAAAGATAAATATAGGTAGATAAGATAAGACATTACTTATCTCGGTGATAGAGTAATAGCGTCTCTGCCTTTTATCCGTAGTCCCGGGTTCGAATCCCGGTCAGGCATGGCATTTTTCATAAACTAAAAATTTCCGTTTTCAAATCCCCACGTACAAGCTTCTTTGTAAGCTTTCCTTTCCAAAAAAAAAGGATGGTGAATGGGTTTGTTTGTTGTATTTGCTCACATTTTTATTTTAGCTGCTATTAGCGCAGAGTGGACCAACGGAGTGAGCCGGGCAGCTGCGCGCAGCGCACGAACAATTTATTCGTTCGAACGATTTATATTTACTAACACGAACGATTTATCTAAAATTATATTTGTGTTTTGGGGGATGAAAAATATTGGCGTTAGAAATGTGTTCAAAAATTACAACTCAAAAACTCCTAAAAATGTTCAGGATTTTGAAAGTTTTCGTTACAAATATTTTTGTTGTTAGTACGCTAAATTTGTGAAATTTATTTAGTTATAACTGATTAAAAAAATTGTGTTTAATGTAACATAAACCATGTAACATTTTTTCGGCGGGTCGTGGGCCGGTTTTTTCCTAGTGTGGTAAATAAATTCAACAATCAAAATGAAAATTCAGGGAATGGAATGTTTTGGGAATGCAATGTTATATTCTTATAAAAACAAAATTTTTGTTGATTAGATTTATGTTACGAATTATATCAATAGTAGGATTCTTTATCGAACAGTTTTGAAGTGACAACATAACTGGCTAAGAGGAGAACGAGATGTAATTATCTTATTCCAATATCCAAATAGCGTGACAACACTCAAACGTTTTATCGAAATAGAAGTATACCTGTGGTAGTGGTGAATTAAAACTAATGATTGTTTTTTATTAGTAATATAAATAAAAAGCGTAATAATGATAAAATTGATTTTGTACCCTCACTGTTTCGGTCATTTGTGTATCCAGCAAAAAAAGTAGAAATTCTTTTAGACTGTTCGGAATTTATTTTATCACATTACTTAATTCAATTCGAAGTAAAACTGTTTTTTCTCTGGACGATTCAATTTTCTTTCTGCATATTAGTCGATATTAATTGAACGGTTTTTTTTTCATTTTTTTGAGGATTTTGAAAAAATTAAAAAATCGCTACTGCACCCAGTCTGATTTTCTAAGAGGGAGTGGTTATCTTTACGCTTCTTACGTTTTCTTTAAATTTACATTTCTTTACGTTATGGAGTATCCTTAACATAATTCTGCTATGTTTATATACTTATGTACGTATAAGATTTTTCGTACCCTCTACCAGACGCAAATCTTAACCGATTTTGAAGAAACTTGTTGGGATGATGAAAACCTACTGGGAATAGAGCCCTACTGATTTTCAAGCGAATCGGTTCACAGAAACTAGAGTTAGAGGCAAAAACTGTTTCTTTAAGTACTTTTTCAAGATTTTCATGTTCAAGAAAATCCGGAAAATTACCACCACAATCTGGTTCATGAATATCAAAAGATATTTTAATCGGTTTTATTAAAAAATCTTCCCAAAATTTTAATTAAAATCCAATGAAAAATTTTTCTTTAATAGAAAAAAAATATACTTTGTGGATGAATGTTTAATTAATTTTAATAATAAAAAAAAAACAAAAAAAAACTTTAAGGGTAACATGTTTGCATTATTATAGCAGAGCAACATCCTTTCTTAACTAAATCCGGCAATCCGCCGTTTTGATGCACTTATTTCAACAGAGTTTTTTTTAATTTTGTTTCAAAAGAAAAAATTATTCAGAAATAAAAACAGATCCTAGTTCCCATTCAAAATAAAAATTATAAACTCTTCGGGACTTTTTGTTGTTAATGGAAATAAGTGTAAAATATTCTAATTTCAATTAGCACAAAACTGCACTAATATTTTTTTAATTCTATAACATAAATTTACGTCTTAATTTTTTCCTAATCTTCATCCCTTTTCCACCTTCTAGTCATCTTTTTTTCCTTTTTTCAATATCTTATTATTATTTTTATGAGTATATTTCTATTTTTTTTTTTAATTGCATCAAATAATTAGCAAATGGCCAATTATAAGATTTCTTTTTATATATGCAATATAAAAAAAAACGATCCCTGAATCTTCTTAACACTACAGTGGTAACATCGGAGTTACTTGGTGATATATATATATATATATATATATATATCAATTATACGTAATACTTTTGCTACTAAGCTTCCAAATAGAACGCTAAGCTTATGATAATTATTAAATATTTATTATATTTATGTATATTCCCATCTGAAATATATTCATAACTTACAATTCCCAAAAAAGTCAATAAAAATGGACGGTCAGATGATTTGTTTGGTGCCCATAAATATGATAGTTACATAGATAGTTTTTTTAAAAATTAAAAAAAAAATAATTATCTACACGTTTATGAATGTGTAATATTTGCCAAAAAGATAGCATATTCACTTAATCGTAAAAAATAACAATATTCTTCTCTTCTAAAATTAGATAACAGAAAATCCGGAAAATTACCACCACAATCTGGTTCATAAATATCAAAAGATATTTTAATCGGTTTTATCAAAAAATCTTCCAAAAATTTTATTTAAAATCCAACTAAAATTTTTTCTTTAATAAAAAAAATAATACTGTGTGAAAAAATGTTTAATTAATTTTAACAATAAAAAAAACCTCGATTTTTTTCATCGCTGAAGTATTTTTAACGATTTTCTAATACATTGTTTGTTTCTTTGTTTATTACTTTTGTTTTAATTTTTTTTTCGATTCGATCATTATGGATCGGGTTGGTACTTTTATTTCGCCTTTTCCATTTACTTTTTATTTTTTCATTATGCTTTTTTTCACTAATAGGTTTCTTTTTTTAACCAGTGAATTTTAATATATGATTTTTTAATTGTAGCTTGGAAACCTATTTTTGGATGTTTTTCCTAAAGATTTTCCTACAATAAATTTTAAAAGCAACGATCTGGTTTTGTCTCAAATTTTTTCTGATACCTGAGAACCATTATAATTTAATTTTTTTACTTTGTTTATTTCTTTTTCTTATTATAATTTTAAATATTTTATAAATTCCTTCATATCTACTGATATGATAAAAATCAAAATGCGAATTTAATTATAGACATTCATACTTTATTAAGAGTTCCGTTGTTTATTTTAACTGTTTAGGTTTTTCCTTTCTTTATATATATTTATATATATGTAATTCACATTCCTGTTTTTTTAATTAATTTACAAACATGCATGGTTGAAATAGGTTAATGTATTAAATAAAAGAATAAACGATCTCAAAGCTGTTTAAACTGATGAGTTGTACCAAGCACAAATAATTTAATCCATTTAACCATTTTATAGACCGAAAATAAATTTTATATTATAGAACAAAGTTTTTAGTCATATTTATTGCAAATTTATTCACATGCAGTAATAACAACAGATGGAGGTTGACAGGTAGACGTAATAAAGGTAGGTTGCGTATAATATATTGAAAATTTGTAATACCGATGTAGTATCTTACGAACAAATTTTCCTACATTAAAGAAGCGTTATTTTAACTTATATTATAGGTGACACTTTTAGGTATATAAAATTATTTCTGGCCGTTGTCCATATAAGTTGCCATCAACGTTAATCTATTATCTATTAAATGTGTGTGTGCTCGATAGTATGGACTTGTAAATGTGTGTACGCTATCTCTTCTCTCTAAGTGCTTTCCTCGCAATCTTTACGTACAAGTGGGCACTTAACAGCACTCAGTGTGAACAGTAAATCTTTAAATTTTACCGCCTCACTTTTCCGACATCGTATTTTATGTTTTCTTAAACACTTTTCACGTTAGTGTCATAATTTTATAGTTTAATATATAATCTGTCTCATCACTCTCTCTCACTCCTTCTCTTTTTTTTTCAATAGTATTGAAGCATTGTCTGCAAATCATTCAAAGTATGTTTTTTTTTTAATTTTTTTTTTGTAATGAAAAAACTCAGCAAAAACACCATATTATCTAGATTACTATTCACTTGATTTGGCGTCTACCGAAATAATCTAACCAATTTTAATAAGTATGATGTGGTTTCCTAAACCCTTATTTTAATTGTAGCAATGTTTTAAATTATACATTTTTTTGGGTCCCGCCACTCCTTGACGTACAATAATTATTTATTTTTCTTGGAATTACGTATCAATCCATATAAGAAGCTCCTCTTAATTTTTTTTTTTTTTTGTCTTCAGCCATTTGACTGGTTTGATGCAGCTCTCCAAGATTCCCTATCTAGTGCTAGTCGTTTCATTTCAGTATACCCTCTACATCCTACATTCCTAACAATTTGTTTTACATATTCCAAACGTGGCCTGCCTACACAATATTTTCCTTCTACCTGTCCTTCCAAAATTAAAGCGACTATTCCAGGATGCCTTAGTATGTGGCCTATAAGTCTGTCTTTTCTTTTAACTATATTTTTTCCAAATGCTTCTTTCTTCATCTATTTGCCGCAATACCTCTTCATTTGTCACTTTATCCACCCATCTGATTTTTAACATTCTCCTATAGCACCACATTTCAAAAGCTTCCAAACTTTTCTTCTGAGATACTACGATTGTCCAAGCTTTACTTCCATATAGAGCGACACTCCAAACATATACATTCAAAAATCTTTTCCTGACATTTAAATTAATTTTTGAAGTAAACAAATTATATTTCTTATTGAAGGCTCGTTTCGTTTGTGCTATTCGGCATTTTATATCGCTCCTGCTTCGTCCATCTTTAGTAATTCTACTTCCCAAATAACAAAATTCTTCTACCGCCATAATCTTTTCTCCTCCTATTTTCACATTCAGTGATCCATCTTTGTTATTTCTACTACATTTCATTACTTTTGTTTTGTTCTTGTTTATTTTCATGCGATAGTTCTTGCGTAGGACTTCATCTATGCCGTTCATTGTTTCTTCTAAATCCTTTTTACTCTCGGCTAGAATTACTATATCATCAGCAAATCGTAGCATCTTTATCTTTTCACCTTGTACTGTTACTCCGAATCTAAATTGTTCTTTAACATCATTAACTGCTAGTTCCATGTAAAGATTAAAAAGTAACGGAGATAGGGAACATCCTTGTCGGACTCAAAAATAAAAAAAAAAATAAAAAAAAATATATTGTGCTGAAGATGACCGTTTTCGTGTAAACCAGCAAAATAATTTGGCATATAAAGAAATCTTAACACGTTTCCATTGCCCAGTTTTAATTTTCCCGTTGCTTTTACTTTATAATGAAAAGCAAGGTATTCAATAAGAAAATCGCCAACCGGGCCTTTGATAAAGCTTTATGTTTCACACCTATGGTGGCTTTAAGATGTTTTTTTTAAGATAAGAAACTATTAACATTTTCCTGGATGGTTGTTATGTACGTTTATACTTAGGTAAATATATCCCACACTGCTTTTCCCTAAATATCATCAGATTAAATGGATCGATATTATTCAAAGGTGGTCAAAAAATAATAGAATTTATCTCGTAAAAATTTTGTGAAAATTTTGCAAGTGGAAATTTGCTAATTTTTCATTTTTGATTTTTATTTAAGTCGATAGAAAAATTTTTCAAAGTAAAATATTTAGACTTAGGTACTATTTTAAAGAAATTTTTAATTATTTCTCTAAATAAAATGTTAAATAAAAATTAAATTCTCAAAATGAGAATTAATTTCTCTAAGATGACAGACAAAAAACCTTGAAATCGTTCGAGAATAGTTTCGGGAATAAATACAACTTCAGGTTCTGAAACCAGTTAAAGTACAGCAACTCTGTTGCCTTTTTTTTTTTAATAAAGTACTGACTTTTTACGAGTAAACTATCTTCTAACCAATTTATTTTTTTTAAAGTGTAAATTTTTACGGGGATAATATTTTTGATGACCTTAAAAAATATTAATTAAAAAAATACCTAAATTTTCTACTCCATTTGTAAAAACTCCAACCTGTAAAAATAATATTTCTTCAAATAATTTTTATTAGTGCTTTTGAGATTTTTTTTAAATTTAGAAATACAAAAGTTTATTTGTTTACTTTTTTTATGTCATTCATTTAATATTTTTAGTAAATGGTTTGATCATTTAAAATTTTTCTTTATCTTTATTCTTATATTTTAATAATGAATTTTATCGTGTGGCTTAATTGTGAAAAATTTTCCTAGATTCGTCCAGCAAATGCTGTGAGTCCGTTTAACATCTTTGAATACAGCCCCTTTTTTCCTGACTTTATCGGTGGAACGACCGTACTTCGTTTTTCATTTATTTTTTAAATATTTTAATTACTTTTATGTTCTTTAGTCAAGTAACTGGAGACAGGTGCATTCAGTCGCCTCACACATGAAGTAACATTGGCTGTGTTGGTTGAGCTGCCGCGCCGTACACCGTCATACCCCTTAAAAAAATCCAAGTTCAAAAAACCCTGGTTTTTAAATATTTATCTGAAGGGTATTTGCAACCTAGAATATATTGAAGATCTTGTTTATTATAGTTGGAAATAGGGAAAATTTGCAATCATTTTTCAACATTTTACCTTTCTTCACAAAAAAAAAATAATTTTTTTTTTTTTTTAATTTTAAACGTGTCTTCAATCTTCTTCTGGCAGAAGGTTTTTCGTGATAATTTCAGCAAAATTAATTTTAGTTTAAAAAAGAGATACTGAATAATTATAACTACTTTTTGCAATGTACAAAATATAAAATAAAACTGAAAACTTCACTGTTAGGCAATATACTATAAACAATTACTAGTTTAATGCAATATTATAATGGAACATAATTACTACAAAAGTGGATTTTAAGCTGAGAAACAAAAAAAAAGAAGCATTGTTTAAAACAAAAACCTATCAGAAAGTATTTTAGCTACCTAAGCTAAATTAAATTTACCTACCCTTTAGTAAACTTTTGATATGCGGAATCTATGAAATCAATATCTCTCTATCACATTTACTAACGCCCTTCATACTGTCAGTGTCCCATAGATAGATATCATCGAGCCAATTTTTATTTAAATCGGTTCATCCTGTCTGGAAGTATAAAAATAAAAAAACAAGTCATTTACTACATTCAAACCTGCATATATATATATATATATATATATATATATATATATATATACATATATCCTAAAAAAGTTTCAGTACCAAAATTATGTTTTTTTTTTTAATCGGAGTCATGAAACGTCAAGATCAACAAAAAGCTCCATATGCAAAATTTGACCTGATCAGGACACTTTTTTTTTCGAGTGTGCTATACAGCTACGTAGTAAAACTATAATACCTGGCAAAGTAAAAATACAAATTTCATGTATTTTATTGTTTAAATAAATTTTTAGAAAAGAACGCGGTTTAATTTAGAATGAAATAATCTTCTTCTTTTTCTTTTTTACAATTATATCGACTCAATATTCAGATTTGATTTTATTGTTAAATAAAGTTTTTCTAAGTAACCTAATATGATGAAATTTTATCAACACAAATAGGTATATTTGAAATTAAAAATTTATTAATTTGTTAATAAACATTAACATTTCCTCTGACTCACACCTAATAATTGGATGTTGAAACTCAAGAGTCATATCATAACTTCGATAACGGAATATGAACAAAAAATTATTTTGTATTAACATATTTGAGAGTAGTTGTAAATTATATGATTAGTAAACGATTTTTTATAAGAAAACAATAATGTGTTATACAAAACAGTGCAGTCCTTGAACGTAATAATAATGTTACCCCCATAAAAACAGCTTTTTAAATTTAATATTTTTTTGTTTAATTTTTTTATGATTAAATAAGCTCTTCATATAAGCTCCATTGATTAATTCACAAAATAACTGTTTTAATAATCCTTAATAAATATATTATTTTACAACTATGTACGTAATGATCTTACAGAATTTTATTTATAAAAATAATCATTAATTATATTATCACTTAACACATATTAAATCTCACTTATATCAACTGTAACTTTAATTAAAAATAAACTCGTATAGTAAACAGCTTTTACTCTAGCTTTATTTTAACTTTACTCAATCACTCTTTACATACTCTTTTTAAAGTTTATCCTTTAAGTTCTCGGTAAGTTAGTAAGCAGCGAGATCAACTATGAACTCACGCAGTTTTTGACGGGCCACGGCTGCTTTACTTGTTTCGCTGCAGAAAAGCAGACGACATCTTGTGCCCATACTGCGGGTAGTTGAATGAAGCAGAGCATGTGGTGTTCCATAGCCTTAAATGGGAGGACATTCGGAGGGTCTACGCTCAGTTCGGTCTCTTGACGCCTGAGAACATCATTTCGAGGATGCTACGGGATGGGTAGACATGGAACGTCATCTACCGCCTTGTGGACAAAATAACCCGTCGCAAGGCGCCGGGGGCGTAGGTTGGTGGACCGCTCGTAAGCGGAGCCGACAGAAGTCCGCTTTTGCGGGTTTTCGTTTATTCGGTGATGAGGGGTGCGGGACTCCTTAAGGTCTGCGCTTACCCGACCCTTCTGCGGTTCCATTACTGTGTCCAATGATGGCAGCAACATATCCCGGGTAATGTTTTTATGGCGGGTAACAGAGCATGTTGTTTTTAGGAGGGGGGTTTAGTGAGTCCACGCTGAGTTTTTGGCGGCAAATCTCACACACCCAGTAGTACGGGCTTCTGGGCGTCTGATTGCAGATTTTTCCTCCTCCTGCGGAAAGAAAAAAAAATAGTTTGGAGACTGGTCTCTGTTTAATTCAAACTTTATTTATAATATTTATGTGATTAGGTAAAATAAATAAACATTGAATTCAATTTTAACATGATAAAATCCAATTGTTGAGGAGACGTTGAAAAAGACAACGCTTCCGTGGGACACGTATAAAATACATTCAAATTAAATATTTAACTTAGTGTTGATCTCCGTAGTGAAGTGGCAGCATTTCGGCCTTTTATCCGAAGTTCCCGGATTTCCATCCTGGTCAGGCTGGCATTTTTCGTAAGCTATAGATCTTCATTTTCACATTCCCACGTACAAACTTCTGTTGTGAATTATTCCATCAGTAAAAAAAAAATCGTCAAAACGAAATGCAGAACTGAATTAGATACTTTAAAAGATATGATTGAATAAGGAGTAAAAACATGTATTAATTAGGTAGCGGAATGCATTTACATAAACAGTATTTGTTCATTTACATAAATAATTTTTGCTTACTTACTAATCATGATTTTTAGGTAGGCAAACTTATATAATTTTAATTTTTTTATGGGAGTGAGTTTCATCAACTTTCTGACCATCAAAGCAAATTCAGATTTTTTTTCTCTTCTGCGTGTTTGACCACCATCCTACGGAAGGTTACTATGACAGGCAACAATTTCAGTTCAGATTAACAAGAAGATGATTGGTATGAATTCATACCAATATGTAAAAATATGTTTTTTTTTATTTCCACAATTTTTTTTTTTAAATGACAGCTGTTTTGGTACAGATGAACTTTCCTCAGATAATACTTGCCATCTGAGGAAGGTCATTTCACTGAACCATAAAACAAACAACATAATTTAATTTTAAATTATATTAATTAAAAAACTTCTTAATTTAAATTAAATTTAATTTAATTTTGCAAATGGTGCGTACATCTGAGTTAGGTATTTGTACCAAAACAGCTGTCATTTTGTAAATAAATTTTTTGATTTTCAAAAAATTTATTTTGTTTTCATTTTCTTTTTGTTATGATGTATTTTCATCAAGTAAAGGCTTCAGCCATCGATTATATCAATATTTAGGATAGAGGTGAGAGATAACCAGAGTAAAGCCGAGCACGCAGCTATATTTTTAATGAAAATAAAATATTAATCTTCGGATAGAGTTGTATGTAATATAGATAGCTACCAAACCAGTGGCTTAGTAAAGTAAATTTTTTTATTTCACTCTAAAAGCACAATCATGATATCTTCTATAAATATACACAATTTTTTTTTTTCAGTTCTATTCTGTTTAATTATTTATTATGCAACGTTTATTATTTTTATAAACCATAGCATATTACATATATTTGCCTTATAAATAATTTTTATTTTAATTATGATGTCATAAAGTAAAAAAAATCCTATTTAACGTAGTTATGGCAGAAATAAAAAAAAGACTTCTGCAATTCCCGTAGCAGAAAAGTAGCATCTCAGCCTTGGGTTTGAATCACCCGGTCAGACATGCATTTTTCATACGCTACAAAATTCCCATTTCATATTCCTATGCAATAGCTTTGAGCTTATATGTTGAATTAATCATTCAAGAATTCAAGGAAAAGATTTTTTACAGGGAAGAGTGTTGATAATATGGAATTGCAACAATAGAAACGAGATTTATTTTTCATTTATAAAGCTATACATATCTAAAAAAAAATTAAAGGACTTATATATATATATATATATATATATATTTAAATAAATAAATAAAAAGTGGTTTATCACCAACGTCGAAATATATTAAATGGATAAATATGGTTAATGAGAATTATGGAACCGATTTCATAGAGAAACCCTTTTTTTTTTTCCCACTACATCCCTGGGCTGGACATCCACTCAAGTATACACGGCCCAGGGATGTGTCCTTGTGACTCTAAGGGGGCCTCCCCACCCACCGGCTGTACGTCCGGCACTGTAGATCAGCCCACCCGGTTCCGGATCTTTTCTTATTGCTGCCCGCCTCTAATCCTCCGCACGTAAGGGAAGGTCCGGGTATGCCCCCCCCCCCCAAACGCAGAGAACCGGGTCTCGGTCTTACTCTTTTATGCCTGCCTCAAACCGGCGGCGCCAGCCCCAGCAAGCACCGTAGCGCCCCCAGGAACCGACACCGCCGGCCGGGACTAGGTCTTTTCTTTATCCCTTTCAAGCAACCCCAGGAGTTCCCACCCCATCACCGGAACCCGCATACCTAAGCATACGGGCCCTCCGGGGTGGGACTGTCCTCCCTGCCCTATCTTCATAGAGAAAACCTGGAATGCTATTAAAAGAGAAGTCCCCGACAATTCTTTTAACAAGATGCATTAGTTCCGTGTATGGGAACAGCTGTCTTCGTTTTTGTCGGTTGAACTGTGTAGTTGGTCGGCTTTAAGGGAAGGTAGATTTCTTAAAAGCATATTGCTGGATTTTTTAATTAAATATTTATAATATTTATCAATATAAATACAAATTATATATTATATTCCTTTTATTTGCGATTTGTTACCATATTTATGTTTTTATATACGAGTATACTTTGTGATTTTACGTTTAACATGTTCAGGCTATTTAATATACTATTGTACTTGTACTTTATATTAGAGAACTGATTGATTTGAGTTAGGACTATGTGGAATTTCTGCTTCGTTTTCTTATAAAAATAGATTAAAAAGATGTACTTGTTTGAGTTTACGGTTTGTCAAAGAGATCTATCTATCTATCATAATTTCTAGATTATTTTTGTTTTTTTCCTTATATGAAGCTGAATTGTATAATTTTTTGGTGAATTGGGACAGTACTTGTATTTCTATGAACACACTCTGCATCTCTGTGTGTTTACATCTCTGAGTGTATCATATCTCATCTCATGTACTATAGAAGCAACCTGGGACCTGCTAAGATTATGTACCGGTGTGATTTTTTGATAAATTAAACTGAAATCTTCGAAGTATCTTGATATTCCTGTAACTTGATGATATATTATTGAAAACAACATTAACGTTTTAATGACCTTATAATAATAAATTTTAACAACGTTATCGTGTACTACTATATTATTGAAAATGAAATGCGTTTTATCTTTTTTTTTTTTTTATAATTGCAGTTCTACTTAGAAAAGTCATTGCTTAGAGGAAAAATTATTAATCCACTTTTAGCCTTAATAACTTCGTGGATAGCTGTGAAATTAACATTTATTCGAAAAACCTTTTTTAGTTAAATAAATCTGTTATTATAATTTCCAAAAAAGTTTGTATTTACATACCTTATTAGCCTGTGTAGAATGACAAAAAGTCTTGAAGCGCACAATTAATCCCGTTTATAAATTAACCCACTTTCTTGTTTAGTTAACCCAAAAAACATTACAACAGTTACGTTTCTGACACCCAGTTGATATGTGAAATTTCAAAATTAAATGATACCTTTATCGAGATATTTAATTAAACCTAAATGTAGAATCTCTTCTTATAAACCTGCAACCTCCACATAACCCTAAAATAAAGACAACTTCAAAATAAAATCACGTAATTTTTTTTTATAAATATGTGACCGGTTTTATAAAATCAATAAGGAAATTTTTATAATACAAGAAAAATATTGTTTGCCCTCAAAAATTTAATTTAAGCTTCGATGAGACGCAACAAGAACCAAAGGAGTATAAGCCGAATAAGAGATATTAAATTATGTAGAAAAGTTATTTTACTCTTTGTTTAAACTTTTGAGGTATGACGACACCCATGAGGTTAATATTTGTCTACCTCTAGACCGATTGTAAACAAAAGTAAATGACGTCAATGATCCACATTCAAAAATCATACCATATAATTTACTTAATTCAGATTTAAGATATTAAGGAAGACAATTTATGAAAAAAAAGTATGCTTATTATCCCTTATTTCTAAATTAAATCGCTAGAATACATAACCAATATGATATGCTAGTGTAATGGTATTATTTAATTATTACAAGAATGCCTTTGAGTCCAGAAACAAAAAAAAAATGAAAAAAGGTTTCTTGCCCCCATCCCTTTATAGGGTTTTGAATATAATCAAACGCCATCAGAAAGTATCTTAACTACTTATAGGATATTAAATTATGTGAAAAAGTTTATCTACTCTTTTAGTAAAATTTTGAAATACTTGATTCATAAGATCTGCTCCTATGAACAAATTTAACCAAACTTAAATGGCATCAGTGTCCTATACACAGAAATTATTGTGACCGAAATTTTATCCATTTCGGTCTATCCAGTCTAGAGATATCAATAAAAACACTAGAAAATTCTAGAAATTTAAACATTTTCTAGAATTTTTTAATGCTAAAATTTTGTTTTCTTTATTTAGAAAGAGATGATAAAATAGGAATATTTGTCCTCGAAGGAGAAGACCCCGCCGTGAGACAATTCTGGTTGCTACGCCTACGTACCTAGTCCTAATGGGCTTTTCCGGAGGTCTTCCTCTAGATCCATAGAATGTTCGACTTCTCTCAGTCATCATCTTGGCCACTGTCAAAATGCCATTGATTCAAATGCCACGAAGACATTTCCATCAGTGTAAACCCTATAAAATAACATAACGAAAAACAAATAATCAAAACTACTCATTCAAAATAGACTGAGTAGAATAAATTATAGATTTTGAGCTAAATGCCCTACAACAAAAGAAAATTAAACGAACAACACTGCAAAATAACAAAAACAAAAACGGTTAACACCAAACAAAACTTCAGAAATGCTTATCACGGCACCTAAAACATCCAAGCGACCCTAGCCACCCATGTTACATAAAAAACCATTCCTATACCCCCTCTCCTACTTGCTGAATAACCAAATATTTCATAAAACATCCTGCTACAACCCATTCGGCCCGGCTTTTCCAATTGACTGTAAAATCCAATATCTCCGAGCTGCCTGACAACCTCTCATCATATGTCCTCATAACGAAGACAGACATTAAAAACGTGAAAAGCATCTTCCACTATACAACTCGCACACAGACCCGTATCAACCAAGCTGAAAGGAGCCAATTTATCGCTAAAAGTACCATGGCCCGGACAAAACTGTGTGGCATATTAATTAGGAGAGACCCAAGAGGCGGCCCGTAAACTCCTCACATCAGGGAAGAGACTATGCGTATAACGCCCGTTGGTTCTCTCATCCCATCTCTCCTGCCACAATTAAAATCCACTATTCTCAATCTCTCTAATTTTTAAAAACGTCAACATCCGAATTTTTAAAAAATAACCTTGTTCGCTCAACCGCGAGAAATACTTAGAAATTCAAATATTTGTCCCGATTAATATACTCTCCCTTTTTGGAATAGTATACTTTATACGGTATAATTTTATAGTCAAAGTAAAAATTTCAAAGTAAATATAAATAGATTTTAAAAATAAGGATTCTATATATTTTAAAATTGTTGGTAGTCAGTGATATCCATAACATAATATAACCGGGAAATATAGAAATATATGTATAGCATATAAACCAACTAAGCACGATAAATGAAATATTTTATATATTACTAATATATTGATAGTTGGCGATGAATGATAACGATTAAGTCTGCGTAATTAAAAGTTGATTAATTTAGCAATATACATATAGTAAAAAATATTGTATTTTATAAGGCTTTATCTTGACGTAAACGTAACTAATGTTGCATTTTTGTCTGGGTAAATTCTTTTTTTTGTAGAAGGATTATATGTTTGTAGGGCTCTATTAGATTATGATAATTGTTAATGTTATTCTTTGAATTTTAATTTTGAATGTTTTACTTGGTTTTATTTTTAAGACAAATAAATGAAAGAAACTTGAGTTAAATTAACGGTAATATTTTGGTTATTAGAATAAGTATATAACCATACATCATTTATATTACGCATTTTTATAAATATAATATTACCTAACGATACATTATCAAATTTCTTAGCAGAATAAAATTTTATTAAAGGTAATTTGTTTAAAAGGGTAATAATTATTTTATTTTTTAATTAGCTTATAATTTAATAACTATAAATCCTGGAATTTTTTTTAATGTAATAAATTTTATTATCTGATAATATTTCATTCGATTTTAAAATTACTTTACCCTTGATATTTTTTTTAATCATTTACTTTTGTTCATGGTATGAAAAATATGTTTTATATAACTTTAATTATGCTTTATCAGATAGTTTACGTTATAAAATTTTCAAAATATCTTAAAGGACTGATATATTTTGTTGAAACGATGAACAATATCTTAAATTTAGAGAATACATTTGGTAAATGTGGATAAACTACATTCGTTGGCGAGAATTTGCATTCTTCTGATTCACTCGTAGGGCAGCTGGAGGGTTGTAAAGGAGGGATACTTAAACATTCATGTCCCCCGGCACCAGACGCTGGGCCATGGGGAGCCATAGAAACTACATCCAAACACATTTAATAAATATTTTAGCGAGCTTCTCCATAATTGAGCCATTCCGCAGCGTTATACCATGCAGCAACATATTCTTATCAAATATCAAATTATTATAACTATATTCTGGCAAAGATAGGATCGCGGTATGTTGTACAATATTAGAAAAAAAAAAAAAACATTGTTAACACCTGCAGTTTATTACAGTTTTTTTTTTTTTTATAGGATTAATTTTGTTGATAGCCTAGAAGTTTAATTTATTTTTTCTTCTTTTTTTACTTTCCTTTCTGTTATTTAACTTATTCCATATTTTATCATCTAAAATTGCGTTGTATTCTGTAATTATAATAAACAATAAGTAGCTGAAATTGAAGCACTATGATGCGGCAAATTTAATTTGATTATAAAACTAAATGTTCTTTTTTTAGACATATTTCCGATCTTAAAAAATCTACTTAGTTTTTTAAATTTTTTCATAGTGTAATTAGAAGTTAATATATATATTATTTTATTACTATTTTAATTTATATTGAGCAAGCATTTTAAATAAATAAACTGATTTAAAATAAAATATAAACGAACTATAAATAGTTTTCTATTTGCACGTAACTAAAAAAATTGAAATATTCATATTCTCGTTAATTAATTAATTATTTATATTAATGCATCATTATTTAATGAATTATTCATATTCCCGTTAATTATTACAGATGAAATATCATTAATATTAATGAAGGTTAAGTTTTTAATGAAGATTAGTTTTTAACGAAGATAAAAATGCAGATATCCGAAGAAAAATATTAGCGACACTACCTGATCATACAGAATGTCTCGCGTTCAAATATATATCGGTTTTAGACATTTTTTATGTGCTAAAAAATTTCCATCGTTCAAAAATTTCTGTAGCGAGAGGTAGAGTTTCAGCCTTACATCCGGAGATCCGAGGTTCAAATCCTGGTTACGCATGGCATTTTTCCTACGGTAAAAATTTCCATTTGGGCTAATGGAAATTGGTCAATTAGCAGTAGTGCACGTAATCTCATAAAAAAATAAAAATAAAAATTTCCAATATAACCTTTCAGCTTATTTGATAAATAGTTTATCAAAAAATAAATATATAGAGACGTAAATCGATTTTTTTAATGGTTTAAATAAAAAGTATTTATAAATCGGGTTGATCTATTTCGGTATTTTTTTAAGTTTAAAAATGAACTTCATTTCCATTTGATAATGTTTATTTAATTAATTTTCAGCGCCTTCAGTGCCCCCCACCCAATTATAATTACTAATGAATGAAACATAAATTTTTACTATATATTATGAATAATGCCGTCCCTGACAGGATTCGAACCTAAAACTTTAAAAGACAGCTTTGTTTTTTATTTATTTAATTTTTTAAATCTGAACCAAAAACAATTCTTGTTCAGTTAATTAAACCATTAAGAGGTTATAAAAATTCACAATAATTCAGTTTTGTATCCTGTCTTTATTTTCTGTGGTAACATATAATAGACAGTAACCTCGTTAAAAGAATTCAATTAAAGATAATTAAATTTTATTAGTCTCAACATAAATATAAAAAAAATTAATTTCTTTTCTTATTTTGTGAGAAATTTTAATATAAAAACTCTGATAAAACATCAAGCTTCATGCACAATGAAGCCAAATTGAAATTCTTGAAAGTTAAATTATAGAAATTTGATTGTTTCATATGGTTTTTGTCATGAAAAGTTTAATATAATAGGTATCTAAAGTGTACTCCAGTAATTTTTGTGAACATTGTAAAAAATTGGTGTAGCAAAAAAAAATATAATGTACAAAAAAAGAAAGAACTTTTTTAGAATAAGTTCTATAGATTTAAATAGAAACAATTTCTATTATGTATGTCTAAACAAGTTTTTAAACGCTACTTTTTAGTTATTATAGATTGCGAGAAGTTTTTACGTATTTTCTGCACAAAGTATAAAATGAAGACAAACTGAAATTCTTGCAACTTAATTATAGATATTTGATTGTTTTTATGGTTTTTGACAGGAAAATTTTAATAATATAGGTCCAGAAACTTCATTCTAGTAACTTTTTGGACCATTATTGTAAACTAAAAAAATTATCGCAAAACGCAGTTTTTTAGGTTTAATATAGAATAATAACCTTGTACCGGTAAAGAAATAAAATTTCAAAGTCAAAATTTATAGAGAAATTAATTCTGAGAAAATCTATGTAAGTAACCTCTATTGATCAAAAAGATTTTAAGAAATTTGATTTAAAAAAAAAAAAATTAACGTAGTAGAATAACAATGGACTACAATGTGGAAACGTAATAAAGGATTTTCTTCAACATTGAGAAATATGCGGAAATAAAATTAATTATTAGAAATAAATAAAGATTTACTATTACAATAATTGTTCAAAATGTACTTCTTTACTTGTTGCACAATATTCTGCTCGGTTTAATATTCGGTGGGTAGCTCTTCTTTTTACATCAGGATTTTTACAAATACTTTCAACTCATTTGAAAATTCCTGACACTAATTATTATTTTCTAATTCCTTCTATGTTCGTCTTCCAACAAACAGTTCCGCATTCTTTTTTATTCAATTTTTCAGGTCAAAAACCATAAAATTTCCCTTAATATTAAAATAATCTTAGTATGGCGATTTTACCTATGAAGCGGAAATCAAGGCGTAATTTTTCGTAACATAAAACGAGAAAGTGTTTTCAAATCCATATTTATAAGATAGTTTTGTTCGATGTTTCCTTGTAGAATATGTTCCAAAATTCTTTCATTACATGATATTGTTCTTAAAATTATTTCAAATTGATTTTTTGATGAAACAATTTTTTCTAAAAAAATTCCCTATTTTTAGCGATAGTAATTTTTTTTTAATTTTTAAAAAAATATTTTCTTATTTATAATTTAATTTTTTATACAATCAATTCCGGTACTCTGAAACACACACCTTATTTTTATCATGATATATAATGTGGGTTTAAATGAAAAGAAAAATTAAATACTAACAATAAAAAGATATTTAAATTTAAATTGTAAACGGTTGAGAAATGATGATGATGATTTTTGGTCATGAGTTGAGGTACTGTTGGCAATGATGTTAGAACTTTCGGAATAGTTTTTACAGAGATAAATTTTAAGGAAAATTGCTAGTTAGAAATTTTAGTTCAAGATTTATAGAATAAGCCGTTCTTAAATGTTTGGTGATTTAATACTTTGACAGTATTGACAAATTTGTATTAAAATTGAGTCAAATCATACAAAATAGGTTAAAACAGTTTTCGAAGTGTAATATATGAAAACAAACGTAATATTGTGTGTACTGTATTATTACGCTCATACACACCCTCGCCCTTACTGCAAGCCGAGTAGGAAATATTACATTATTGGCAACGTTGTTTTTCCACCGTTGCTTAACAACAGTGACTCGGCATCTGAATAGGGTGTTCGCGTATATAGAAACGTGAAAGAGTATCGATGTATAATATTATGATTCCATATATACCGTACTAAATACATTCCATACTCGATACTAAATATGATATGTTTGTATTACCAATATATACCTAAAACAAATCTTAAATTAAACATCAGAACAATAATTTAATTAATTTCCAAAAACAGTAAACATACATATGATGTTAATTATGAAATTTACCTTCAAGTTCGTAAACTAGCTAAATGTTCAGACATTCTATTTTGTAATATTATTTATTAGTTTTCTACTTATATTTGAACCCAAAAATCCCAAATCTTTACTTAATTACGCACAAATTTATATATATATAAAAAATATATATATAAAAAAAATATAAAATATAAAAAAAATATATATACATATCATTAATATCCCGACAGTTAGTAATACATGTGAAATTATTAAAAGTAAATGTTAAAAAAAAAAAAACATAAAAAAGGAAATTAGCAACAAAAACATAATTAAAGGAATAATAAATAAATTCATTTTACAGTATTTAATAGAATGAAGAAGAACTAAAAGTAATGATAGGCGGATAATCTATTACGTAAAAGGACGAAACCAGAAAATGAGAATAAATAACAGTAGATTGTAACAGAATGAAAAGGATTTCATTTGATAATGAAATAAAATTATATATATTTTCCAGATAGTTTGACGCTGGTAATTTATATTACAAAAGAATCAACAGTAGTGTCAGTCTACCAAAATTAAAGGAGTCGAGTATAAAGAATAAAGCAAACAATTGATACAAAGAAAACAAAGATAATTAGGGTAAATGAAAGAAAACTACTGAATGAACTGTACATACACAATACTACTGATCGCTCTAGCTTAGTTCTAACCTGTGAGTATAGGCTTTGAAATGAAAAAAAAAAAAAAAACTAAATAAAATACTGCACAAAAGTGTGTAGTGAGATGCTATTTGGTAAGGGAGCTCTAGATTAAATCTACTAAGAAATGTAAAATAATAACAGAGAATACTATTCTTTAATAGTACAAATAAATTGCATGTCATAAGCAGGAATAGGTCAAAACATTCCAAAAATGATACTTTAACAACGGGAGGGTAAATGAACTGACTAGTGTGTTCTATGTTTGATTTAAATAAAGCTTGTCATTATTAAATAAATATTACACTTATATTCCCATCTGAAGTACCGCTCCTCCGAAAAATAAGTCCGCGGTTTTAAATTAAATTAATTTCAATACATTAGAATCAGAAAATTATATGTTTTATTAAATGAAATGACGTGAAACTTTTTTTAACTTCTAATGTAAGTTTGTTTGAGTAACGTAACGACCCTGAAGATGGCACACCGATAATCCATCTCATTCCACAGATTGGCGAGCATGTCAGCAGGAATCGCTTCCCACGACTGCTGTTATTCTTCGTCACACGTGGTCAACTTACCAGATTTTTTCTTTGTATACGATGTATTTTACGAAGCGTCAAAGGAAGAATTCCATTGGCGTTAAATAGGGACTCAAGATGACCAATTGATTAGAGTTTTTCTGCCTAACCACCATTTGCGAAACCTTTCAATGAACGCAGTCTGCAGAGTTTCTGCATGGATGTTAAGGGGTTCCAGCTGTTTGAAAATTAGGTCCTTCATCTTTTTAATCTAAGAGAATACAGAGAAAATTAGGCCCTTCATATTTTCAGTCTACGGGAATACAAAGTCTTCTATTGTCTGAGTACACTATGCCCAAAATAGTTTGCTCGTGGAAAGAAATAGCCTAAATCTCGGAGAATGCCGGACTTTCTACCGATTCGTGCGGATTTTCTGAGACCCGTACTCAAGAATTATCGCGATTCATTACTCCAAGAACTTGAAATGTCTCTTAAAATGAAAATAAAATGCGCTGCAGGTACTTTTAATCAGTAGAATTGAAGTTGAACATGATGTTTAAAACTTTACTCTTTGTGGCTAATCGTTAGTTTCAATTTCAGAAACTAGAAACTAATTTAAAAATTTGGAACCTAAGCTTTCTATTTAAAAGATATATCCTACAATAAAAATAATCACGAAATTTATTAGGAGTCGATTAGTCTCGGGCAAATAATTCAAAAGTAAAATGGAACTAGAGATTTAGACCATTTTTATTTCTTTGAACGAAATAAAGGAAGTATTGTGATCCCGAAAAATTTCGGTTTTTAGATTTCAACGGAAATATCCACTTTGACTAACCATGAATCCATTTTCACTAGTTTCGACGTGAGGTCTGTACGATGATTATTTTTTTTTTAAGAATAAGTGACTATTCTTTTTAACAAGGATGTAGTTTCATAAATATAAAAAGAGGACTAAGCTATAATTCTTTATTTTCTAGATATCGGTCTACAACATACGAATTTATAGGTACAAAAAAATGATGTTACAGCTTTTTTTTATCTTGAAAACCTATTCTTATTCTTTGAGAGAATCGTAGGAGATTATGTATTATTTTAGATGGAAATATCTGTAAGATAATAAATATTTAATGATAGTCATTAGATTAGAGATTTATTAAGCCGCTTCAAAGCAATACTATTTGATTTTGTTAAAAAATGAAATCAACTTGATAATTCCAAGAAAGGTTTTCTTGAATAAAATAACGCAACCATAAATTTCTATTAGTGAGCAATAAAATTACTATCGTTTTCATTATTGGAAATTTTATCGATGCGATTGATAATGTTACATCTACTTAGTAATACAATTCAACGATTTACATCCGTATTTAAATTGTCATCGACAACTTACACAAGTGTAGTCAGTACAATAGGAAACAACTTTTTAATTTTAAAAATCCCTTAGTTCTTTCAATACCTATATATATATATTTAGATTATATTTTATTTTAGGCGATAAAATATATTTGTAAATAGAATATAGTTTATTACGGGATAAGTTTGGTTTTTTCATATTTTGAAATTTTAAAAATCCTTGAGACACTTAAAGAAAAATATCTAGAATTATTTTTTAGCACTCACTTATATAAAAAGGATTATTTCCAACTTTCTACTTTGTATGATATCAAAAGGTGATATTTTGGGTGCAAATAGTGAACAGCGGATAATATATTTATAATTTCGTTAACTAAACAAAAGGTTACGTTTAGGCAGTAATAATAAAGGTTAATTTGTTTCTCTATTATTATTTTATTTGTAACTTATTATCAGGTAAATTTTTTATTTACCTAATAGATCTTCTCGATCGCTATTATAATTGTAGTCCATTTTCATTTTCTTCTCTTTTTTTTCTTTTTTAACAAATTACTATACTACTAAATATTTTTCATTTTTATTATTTTTTTATTTTTATATTTTTTTTTTGAGAAGAAAATAAATATAGCTTACTCCATTTCCAATATTGGGTTTACATTTAAGTGACGTATAAGCTTACACAAAGAATAGAATTCTTGGAGTTAAACTGAAATAGAAGAGACAGAATATTATGGCTCCGTATTTACTAAAGGTAAGAAAACCAGATTCAATAGAAAAGAAAATATACTGAACTGCAATTGGTCTATAAGGATGAAGTGGTACAATATATATAGAAGCGCATTATATTCATACCCTGTTAGTAACACACGATTGATAAAGTCCGATTTAAACTAAACTCAAATTTAGAGAGAAATAACTTACAGCTAATAAATTTATATACGTAATACTTTTTATTAATATATTTTTTATATTTTTCTGTGAGACTTTTTATGATAAAAGATAACATTTAAATTTATATCAGTTACCAGATTACAATAAAATAAACAAAGCAAAAGCTGGTAAAGATGTTAAAATTATGAAGGGAGAATTAAACGATTTATTTTCTTATTAATTAATTTTCTTTGAATAATTTATAGGTTAATAAAATGGACTGATAGATCTGGCACCCATTAATATAAAAATTATTGACCGATATTTAGTGAGTTAAACCTGTTAACTTACCAATATATTTATATTTACAAATGTGCCACCATTAGTAAAAATAAGTCAATTCATTAAAAAAATAATAAGATCCACCTGTATCAAACCAGACAGTAGAACTGTTTCGTGTAACAACACAATACTTCTGACTATTATCGCTGTTATTATTTTTTGTTTTACTTTTCATCCTTTGTTTTCTTTAAATTTATTTGTTGGTACCGAAATGTTACCTTCAAAAACATTTTTAATAAATTATCGAAAAATTTTTAAAATGTAATCAATTTATTTAAAATATTAGAAGATAAAAGATTTTATTTAAAGATTAAAATATTTTATTTTATAGAAAAAATATTACTTTGTTGATGATTTTTAAATAATACTATTTAATGTTTTTTTTAAAACCTAGATTTTCGTCAACTCATTCAACGTGTACATACATATATATTTTTAATCATTTTTATAACACCTGAAATGTGGATTATTTTTAGTTATTTATTTATATACTAATTATCTTTATTATTTTACCTTATTATTTAATATTTTATATTCAAAATAATTTAAATATGCTTTATTTTGTATTTTATAAATTGTTGTGTATTTTATAATATTGCTCTCATCAAGATTTTTCCTTGATTCATTCAGGAAAATATTGTTCTTTTTTTAATTTGTAGAATTAACCCCTTTTAGACGTGTTCGAGATAATTTATTATTATGTAACAACTTTAATCGAATATTTATTTAACAGATTTTGATATTACACCCGGAAGAAAACGAGAAAAACGTTTGCTCGTAAAAAATAAATATATGGGGGTAACACATTAAATAATGTCCAGATTAATGACACAGTTATAAATGACACGAAAAACCTTAATATGTGGTGCATTTTTTTTTTTTTTGTTTTTTACTTCATCCTTTGTTTTCTTTAAATTATTTTATTTTATTCCTTTATTATTTATTTGTAGGTACCTAGAATAAGGATCGACCCTCTAATATGTTTTCAATTTTCTAGTACCATCGGTACAAACTCATGAGTTAAGTGGTATTTCGCAATTAATGTATAATTTTTTTTTTTTTTTTAATACGAATTCAATTCTCGTAGAAAAAGCATTGTTAGAATGTACAAAAAAAGTTTTAAAATACAATTAAAACACACAGTCTTTCCTGATTAAAATATTTTATGTTGTTCAAACGTAAAATATTAAGCGAACCCAAAAATAACAGATTAAAATTTCAAATCACGCATTTTCAACAAACTGTTAATTATTTATCAAAAAGTTTCAAAAGTTCCCTTCAAAATAAAACCAATGAAGTAATCTTTTTTTTTCTAAATGCCATAGTAGATCTGTACGCACATATATTAAATGAACCTGCTACATAAAGGTCAACCCCACTTTTTAGCAATAAAAGTTCATATTTTGATAAATAATTTTGATTATACTCGTAAAAAATTTTACTTTAATTGCAGAAAAGAGAAGATATGTAATTATATGCAACATATAAAATAAATATAAATAACTGATTTTGTATCTAAATATTTTTCAATATTGAGATAATTTTTGTTTTAATTTAAAATTATAATATAGTAATTCTCCTTCCACGTTTCTATCTGTTTTCTTTATTTTTTTTAATGCAAACAAATTTCTTAAACTTCGCTTCATATTCTAACAACTTACATATATTTTTTTTTCATAAAATTAATCTGTATAGATTTTGTTGCCAAAGTGTATATATTTATCTGTAATTGTACGAAACTATTAATCTCAAACCTAAAAACTGGAGTTTTGCGATACCAATTTTCTTGTTTATCTTTTTTTCATTCTCAAAAATAACTAAAGATGCAGTTCTTGGATTTTTTTTATTCAATTTCTCAGGTCAAAAACCTAAGAAATCATTAAATTTACTTCGTACATTAAATTCTAATGATTTCAGATACATTTTATTATACCCTTGAAACAGAAATCAGAGCGAAATTTTTCGCAAGTTCTAACTTAAAAGGAAACTTTTCCGTATACATAGTTAAATGTAATTTTTCTTTATTTTCACTTATATAACAATTCCTGCAATCCTTCTGGATATTTTGTGAGACAAACTGAATAAATATGTGTGTATTTGGGAGTATACACACACACACACACACACACACACACACACACACACACACACACACACACACACACACACAGTGTGTACAAATAAAAATATTGGGGTTTTAAATCTTTTTATTATCTCTTAACTTTGACAATAATTAATCACAAATAAAATGAAACAGTAACTCGTACAGTTTTTTCCAAAAAAACTAAAAATGTGAGCATTTATCATCACGATGCACGCGTCTAACCGATAGGAGAGTTCGACCTTACTTTAACCATTACTCTAGCGTGGAGCAATGGAAACGTCTGTTTAAATTCTGCACCGTAAGACATCAGTAGTTTACCTAAAGAATACTTGCCAGATACTTGCTGGCATTCAGCGACCTAGGCGTGGCAGCAAATTGCTTTCTAGATGAAATAAATTTTAATTTATAGATGTCATATTTTTAGTAGTTGAAGAGGTGTGCCTAATCATTGTAGCAAATATATGACAAGTGAGCGATTGGGTCGCATAAGCCGGTGGTGTATGATACCGCGCATAATCCGCTCACGCTATTAGGTAAGCTCTAGGAACTAGTTAGAAAACTGGTCGCTAAACTGTTTCGAGGCTCAGTAGCCGTTTGTGGCACAGACATTCAGTCTTATGCTTTAGGGCGACCGAATGGGGTGGTGGCGGGAGAAAAATTGCAAGCCATTAAGAATCATTATATCATTTTTTTTTTTCAATAAAATTATACTACGTAAAATTGTGATATAATATATCGAAAGTTATGAGAAATAAATTGGAAAATCAATGTAAAATGAGATAAGTTTCAAATTCATCGACAGAATTATAACTGAATAGTAAATCAGAAATATTAATATACGAATATATCTTACCTACCTATGTTGGTATCTTATGTATATCAATATAACATACATTTAGAGAAATCATGCTTATTGCTAATTTAGAAATTTGTTTAAGTTTTTGTCCAAAAGCATAAAATGCTTTACATTCGTAAATTTTAAAAGATCGCTAAATAATATACATGTATTTCTAATAATATCTTTTATCATGAACAATTAAATATTCAAAAAGCTGACAAATTATTTTTCTCGTATTTTCTCTTAAAGACAGATAATGTGCACCGTTTATTTATTTTTTGTTCAGTTTGTAAAAATCATTACAAAAACAACACTAAAACTTTGAATCTAACAATCGGTAAAAGGCGACGGCTTGAATAGAGTGTTTAATGACAGCAAAGGAAGAGGATTTAGTATAGAACAGTGTTTCTCCCGGGCGGTGCACTAAATCACACCAACTGTGAAACAGGCTTGGCGTTCCAGATTTCATTTAAACATAAATTTATTCGACCACAGATAATGCTTCATGTTCAGTCATGTCACACGAATTTTCCACAAGTGTAATCTCACAGATGTTATTCCGCTTACTGGCCAATCTGGGAAATAGCGGTAAATACACAATACACATTGCTTGAACATTGTTTTAATTAATCATAACCGTAATAACATTAATTATCACTATTATTATTATTCTCCTCATTTTAATGAATATTTTTGTATACCTAAAAAATAGTACAATAATTAAAGCATACTACTTTGAATGGTTAGTTAAATAAGCGAATAGAAATTTATATTTCAAATAAGTGTAAAATTACCTATAATTTAAATCTAACTAAACTAAAATTATTAACTTGAAATTGTTTTTTCAACATAGATGTTTATTTGAACATGAATTTAACATATTTGTTCAAGCGGATGAAATAACTAATCACGTAATTATATATTATGTATAAATTGAAAAAAAATTAAAACAAAAAAAAGATTACATTTATTAGTAAAATTGTACACATTTATATTTATAAAAAATTTTGGAAGTTCCGCGCTACAATGAGTTTTTTGATCAAATAATCATGTTGGAAGGAACCCGTCTGTTGAAAATACAAAATTAATGACTCCAACAATACATTAGATATACATTTTCAGTTCCTTCAAAGCGCGGAGGATTTGATTCGTAAAATTTAACTTTCTCTTAACCACAGATAAAAGTCAAAAGTAGAGAAATCTAGAGAATACAGACCGCAACTCTTTGTTGACCGTTCGGTTTTCTATAAATCCTTACATACACGGACCAATATGTTGCTCCGCCTTATTGAAAGAAGAAATAATTTAGGTTATTATCAGTTGACTGAATGTAGAACTCTACGAAAATTGTGCTACACATTTCTTTATTGAAAATCATTTCGATAAATACGGGTCCCAAGATACTATTACCGATTCTACCGCAAAGCATAACACATTTTTTCATCGAGGATTGGTTTTTTAATATAATTAGTTAGGGTTGTCTGCAGACAGCAAAATGATGTTTGCGAATTGACATAACTAGAAAGATGATGCTTCGTCATTGATAAAATGCAGCATCATCTTTAATTAACTATTATCACAATTGTACTTAAAATAAAACGAAATAAAAATTAAGACGTTTCAGTACGTCTTCTTTATTTAAGTAGTTGCGAACGTGTCAAGGTTTGATCTTAAATTTAAAGAATAAAGGAAGTTATCAGAATTTGTATTTTATTCTACATTTCTATGATAATTTTCGAAGAGACTTTTCAAACTTGCAAAATTGTTTGTTGGTTGTACACCCTTTCAAGACTTAACGGAATGTATTAGGATCATTTAGAAAGTTTTCGGCCTGACAGAGAGATGCGAAGTTTCAGATACGTACGTTTAGTTACTTGTTTGTGGCGATCGAATAAATCAAACAAGTTTTAACAGTTTCTGAAAGATGGATAAAATTGAACTTCGAGCTCTTATTAAGTACTTAATTTTAAAACGTTTAACTAGAAGGACAAACAAAAGAGTTAGATCCACTTTAAGGGATTCTTTCTGTTTTTTGGACGGTAAAAAAGTGGGCTTAAAACCACTTTAGTGCCGGCCTCCTTGGCGCGAGTTGTAGCGTCTCAGTCTTTCACTCGGAGTTCCCGGGTTCGAATCCCTAGTCAGGCATGGCATTTTCACACACGATACAAATCATTTATCTCATCTTCTGAAGCAATATCTAACGGTGATCTTGGCGTTTAAAAAAAAATAAAAAAAATCACTTTAGTGGGTGAAATTAAACGTGATCGTACATAGATTCATGATAAAGAACGCTTGGGATATCCATAAAACACTACTACCGACGAAATCGTCACAAAAATCTACAATATCTATTAAATATCGCTGATTGATGTTACACGAGCTTGCCGTTTTCGGAGGAAATTTTTTACCGATTCTAACATCCACGTATGATTATGAATGACCCTTAATATCTGACAACTTAAAATTACTAATAGTGAAATAAAATTCGATCTGATATTCGGTATTAGCATTCCAAGCTCAATTATCTTTATTGAATGTTAGGCCTTTTAATTGACAGTACGTTTAATTACAGAAACTGACTGTATCTTTACAATCATTAACGTCAAAGAAAGCATTGTGATATCATTAAGATTGCTGAAACAATTTTTCGCATTATACTTATTAGTTTTTAATCTGATTAGATCAATTGTACTCTTCAGTACGAACTAAGAGTAATTTTTATACTTCATTTAGATAATTACTTTAGATATTACTTTCGGGGATAAGCAACAGTTGAGTTTCGTTTTTAAAATTATCCTCTTTTATAATAGATCTTTAGCATATGAAATTAAAAACATTTTTTTACCTGTGTAGCGAGTTGGAACATCGAAAATTATTGTGCTCTTATTTTCGCGATTTCAATTGATTTCTTCTTTTTTTTTCATTAAAAACGAATGGCGTTTTTTCTTCGTACAATATAAGTGCCAGATTTTGTTAGTTAATATTGAAACATTATTCACATCACTCGTATTACTAAATGCAAAACATAAATCCATACAATAAAACTAAAATAATAATATTTATAATATCTATTTTCAGAACCCAACATACAGTTTTCAAACTTAAACAATTACAATTACAGTAAACTATAAACTTAGACAAGTAAATTATAAAAAAATCATGACTTATAATAACATAATACTTCGAATGGTATACTACCTATGTTGCATCTCTTGGTTCAATAATATTTACTGTTTTATTACTAAAAAATAATTTCTTTCATTCACTTTACACTTATTTATTTAACTAACATAAAATTCATATTCTGTTTTTAGATATTAAAAATAAAATAGTTAAAGCAATGTAAAGCATAACCGTATTTATTCGACTATCCGCCGCACTTTTATTCTTAGAATTGGAGAGAAAAAATAAGGGTGCGCGGTTTACTTTAAACATAGCCTTCAGCCAGGATAATTTATGTAAAGTAAACGTTTTCTCAGAACAACCTAAATTCAATCACATAAATATAGTTACATTAGGTTTTCCTTTATCAATACTGGATACCGATTTTACATAATACACCCTATACTATTAACATCCTGTTCATATTATCGATAGGAAAGAAGTTACAGTATTTTTATGACACGATTCATTCTGTATAGGCTGCATCCGGTTTTAATGACACCAAAGTTACAGTATCAATTACCCATCGTCGTTTTGTCAGTCTTGTTACCGTAGTAACTGGCGAAAGCGGAATCTGAGATACGAAAGAGGACATGTCTTGCTTGATTATTGGTCTCTTTTCTCGGTTTTTCTATTAAGATTAAATTGTTACCGTAGTAAACGGCCAGTGCATTAAATGATAACTGTAATCTGAGATATAAAAAAGGACAAGCCTTGTTCATTGGTCTAATTTTTATCGGCGTTTCGATTTATATTATATAATTACCGTAGTAACCGGCGAGGGTGTTAATTGATAATTGTAATCTCAGATACGGAAGAAGAAATATCTTGTTCATTAGTCTACTTATTATTCGCTTTTCTGTTCTGATTTCCGATTTTATTCGAAAAACCTTCGCAATTTTTTCTTGGAATTGGATAGAAAAAATAATGGTGCGGGGCTTACTTGAATCAAAGCCTTTAGCCAGGATAATTTATTTAAAGTAAACGTTTTCTTAGAAGTACCTAAATTCAGTCACATAAATATAGTTGCATTAGGGTTTCGTTTATCAATAGCGGATACCGCTTATACAGAATACATCCGTTATTATTTACATTCTGTTCATATTATCGATAGAATCGAAGCTACAATATTTTTATATATAACTGATATTTCTGTATAGATTGTATCCCGTTAAAATGACACCACAGTTACAGTATCAGTTACCCAACGTCGTCTTCTCTATTCGCCATAGTCATTGTTCTGTTTGTATATGTGGACGGTAATGTGCAATTTATCTGTTTAGTTTAACTTGTAAATTTTAATACGGTGAATTATTTTAATTACGCCATTAAAATTAGTACAAAAGGACAGCGTCTACGGTCTTTTACCGTATTCGAAAAACTGCGCGTTATAGAAGAGGCCGATAAATTTGGAAATCGGATGGCAGGAAGAAAATTTGACGTTGATAAAGCTGCATTCGAGACTGGCGTAAGAAGATACAACTTCTGGTGAAAGACACTGGTAATAAAAGGGCTTTTTGTGCCTTAAAACCAAAACACACAGACATAGAAAAATATTGTATTTGTTTGTTTAGGAAGATAGGAAATTTGGTTATGTTGTCACGACAGAGATGTGTCAATCATATGCTCGTGTAATCGCTAAATCATTGAATAAAGTTGATTTTAAAGCAAGCCGTGTATGGATAGCACGATATTTTGCAGGAAATGATTTGTCAATAAGATGAAAAACGACTATTTCTTAACGACTTCTGGACGCTTATGAAAAAAAATATTACTATTTCACAAATATATAATAAATCTTAGAAAAGATAAAGGCTATGGGGTATTTGCCTTCTCAAATAGGAAACGCTTATCAAACCCCCGTATATTTTGAAATGGCATTTGACAAAACCGTAAACAAAAAAGGTGAAAAAGAGTGTTACGATTCGCAGTGGTGGTATGAAAAACAAAGGTGAAGTGTTATGCTTTGCATTTCTTCTGATGGATCAATTTTACCTCCGTACATTGTTTTTAAAAGAAAAACTGTGCCTACCGTCCAGGTGAATGAAATTATTAACAGAACACAGGAATCAGTTTGGATGGACGAAACCTTAATTTTAGACTGGATCAGGTGTGTATGGAAAAAGCGATCAGGAGATTTATTTAATACCGATAAGCTCGTAGTGGATAGTTATCGGGGGCATACGACTGATAAAGTTAAAGACATTTTAAAAACAAGTATGACAGACCAAGTAATAATACCAGGCTAATTGACATCTCTATTGCAACCACTAGATGTCTATATTATTAAACCGTTCAATTCTGCATTAAAATAACTGTACAGTAAACGGATGACTGATTTCTTTCTTCTCGTCTACAGGAAGAATCAAACTCACAAATTTTAACCAGATTTGTGTTTAGATAATGATGCTTAGAAAGGTATTTCCACGCATCTAGTAAGGAAAAGTTACAAAAATTGCGGAATATCTAATGAACTTGATGGTAGTGAAGACGATCTTTGGCAGAGCGACGTGGAGACTACCGGTAACACTTCTACAAAGATTGGCAGGGACAGTGATTAATTAAAAATAAAATCCCAAATTGAAATCATCCTTTACAACGCGGTACTTTCTTTTCGTTTAACTGGCCTACTGATTCTGAACTAAACTACTACTTACGGAATGTTATTATTAATGTAATATTAATATTGTAATTTTAATGAACGAATTGAATGCTTTACTTTTTGAATGTTTTCGTATTTACGTTTTTTTTTTTTTGTTATCTGTTGTAATTTAAAATACAATATATAATAAATTTGTTTTTCTGGTCCGGAAGATCGTGATGGGGGGCTTATTCTGTTGCGGTGGGTACTGGTATAAATACGGTAATTTCGAAAATTTGGTACCCCTTCGGGATAAAAAAAAACTATTTTAGGGGTTACCTTCATATGAATAATGACGTTGATAAATAGAAGTGGCTGAAAAAAATTACAATCACTGAGCTGCTAGTGTAAATATGTGGAATAAAATCAAGCAAATTTTGTCATTTATTTGACCGTAAGGACTTATAAAACGTAAAATAATACACGGCGATTTTTTTGTAAAATTATTACAATTAATTTTTAAGAATGAATAATAATAGAATTCCCAAGTAAATCATTCTATTCTTCTTAAGAAAAAAAGTTAAAGCGTATTTTGTATTAAAAAAGGCTTTGAAAAAATAGAAATAGAAATTATAAACTTACAAATCAAGAATTCTGAAAAAAATTAAAACAAATTTTAAAAAGCAGGATTTTCCATGAAGGAGAAGCTCCAAAAAAGTAATACAGAGAAATTAAGGAAAAAATACCATTTAAAAGGTATGGGGCGAAGAGGGAATTAAAAATATGTGTTAAATGTAGTTTATAGTTGGCCGAAACAGAAAAAATTATAATTATAAATAAAGTTAGAAAAATAATTAATGTACCTATTCATACTGCATACCTCATATCTTAACAGTAATATCGTGGTTTTTTGATCTCCAACGAAGCGTTTCACTAACATAGAAACATGACGTTTTCATACACGGTTGTGGCTTTTAACCTACGCTGTGCGACTGTTATTTCTCGCGGGTGTATTCTACTTGGATGTATTCAACATTTTTTTTTCGAAAATACTTACATAATTAATGAAGTGTTAAATTTATCCCTAGGTATAAAGTTATATTAGCAGTTAAAGGGAGAGGGGTGCACCTGGGCTGGCAATTTGCAATGTCTGCGAGCCCCGGGAGAGCCATTCCCGCACAACTTCACTGTTTATATCCCTCCCCCTCAAGCAAATATACTGATCTATCCCTCTCACCATACGTACAACAACCGTGTTTCCGCTTAATATATATACATATATTTTCTATAGAAATTGTCTGGTATCTGATATACCATACCACAATGGTCAAAAGAGACATTTTATTATTTCTCGTAAACAAAACTTTGTTGTATGTGAGTGTTTCACAGATAATTTATGATAGGTCTACAGCAGCAGTGTAAACCAGTTCTATATGAGTAATAGGCTTTACATGTTTATTTTGGGTAGGCTACTTTCAGGACTGTTTTTCACAAAAATACACTAGTTAAATTAAAGTACAGTTTGTGTTTTTATTGTATATACTCTAATAAAACAAGATTATTATATTTTATGATATAATTATTTAAAAAAAGTAAATAAATAAAACTTAAGATACTTAATTCCGTATATAATAAAATATGAAGAATATTCTCATACTTTTAAATTAAAGATAAAATCAATAGAAAACTTGAAGAAGCGATAAATTATAATGAAATGAACTTTAGTTAAGTCTACTTCAGTTGAAGAAGATTCTGTGTAAAGTTTAGTTAAAAGGAGTTCAACTGGTTAATTGTATACATTATTAAATGTAATATTATTCTTTCTGAAATAATTATGAAAAGTAAATTTATTGTTATAGTTCTATATTTATTTTAATTAAAATTAAATATTAAATAAATTCATCATAATTTATTTGTAACTTATCATAACGTAATGTTTATAAGTTCTAGTATAATCCAATTAAAAAAATTACATTAAAATATTTAAACTTTTTCTATAAGGTTATGATATAAACACAGTAGAAGTTACTGTTTTTATTTAATATTTTATAAATTTTTAAAAAATAGTTAAGTTTTTCATTTTATAGATAAACTATTTTCTCATAATTAAAATATCAATGTGGTCAAAAAATAACGACAGTTTTAATTTTTATCAAAAACTATTTATTTACTATTCTATGAAAAGAACAAAAAAACCCACATAATCAGCAGTTCTGAAAATATAGTGATGAGGCGAAAAACAGTACTGACGGAAAAAGTTTCTACATCAGATGTCACATATTATCTCCTGGAACCATGACATGTGAACGTTTCAGTTGTCCTCACTATTATCAGGCACGTTCATAGAAAGATGTTTTTTATGATTGCTAAGCCGTAATCGTTGAATTTCTTCATGAATGTACTGCAACCCCAGATATTCTTGGACTCTGCTGTTCCTTACAAACTACGGTGCCTCTGTTATATTTCTATGTAATTTATTCTGAAACCGCTGTATAATTTCAATGTGGCTTTTACTTGTCGTTTCCCAAAGCTGAATATCTTAGGTTCATACCGGTTTCAGACGTAGTTTTTGCAATAATTGTTTGTTTGACGAAGAGACTTCTACCTAATAATCAAAACATCTCTTTTAACGGAATGTTCAGCTGCTTTTCTTTCTCTTACTAGTTATTTCCACGTCAGATAACGTTCCAGTTGTAAAACTAGATTCTTTATCTGGTTAACATTGGGAAAAAATATTCCCTTCTCGTTCTATCACGTGAACTGGTGGGCAGTCTTCCTTCGTCATTGTAAATATTACTTGACTAGACTTAAGTGGATTAACTTTAATTTCCACTTAATTAACCACCCGTTGATTTGATATCAATCCGTAAAATTTTCTAAGGTAATTGGTTTTCTAAGGTATAATTGGGTAATCTTCGACCGCCATATACTTAATTTGATTATAATCTTCAATACTAGAATTAAAAATAAATAAAAACAATTAATATTTTATCGAATTGAACGTAAAGTGGAGAATATGAAAACAGATACAATATTACAATACCAATTTTATTACATAACATGGCTATTTATTAACCGATTTATAAAAATTAAATGTCATTTTGTACAAAATAAAAGTTTTAATTTTTTATCAAATCGAAAATTTAATTTTTTATAAATTCGATAAAACTACTATTTACGGAGATATAACGGATTGAAAAATAAACATAACCATTTGCCATTTTGTAATTTGCGAAGGTTTTTAATTCCTGATTCTTTTTTCTATTTTTAAACCTTTATTACTAAGACGCTTACCAAACATTAATGTGATTCGTCTATCTGAAATTGAGATAAAAATTTTTATATAAAAATAACAAGTTGGCGGACAGTGAAAGAACGAAGTCGCCATTTATCCTAATGATATTTTTTTGTTTAGTTTTACAAGTAGAATCCGAAAAAGTATAGCTAGCTCACCATTTTAGAAACACTCTGTATAAATAAAATATTAAGATAAATGTATGAATATGTTATATAAAAAATATAAAACTATAAAAGTATTTAAATTCGGAAAGTTATTTTGCAAATTATTTTATGTGTACATATTTATGTAAATGAACGGGAGGAGAAAATTCAGGAGTTTTAAAATGTTTAATTGTATTATTTAAAAGATCAATGATAGATTAACATTGTTTCTGAAAAAATAAATTCTTTTAATTGTATTTTAAATAAATTGAAGGGAAGATATTTTAAATAGTTAGGTATTAAAAATGATAAATTAAAATAACACCCTTTTCCTGATGCTTTGCTGAATATTTGGTTGATTAATACAAAAACAGTTCTTTTGTCTGGTGTGATTTATATAGATTTTGTTATTTATACGAGTACGTGACTATTCTCTTCAGTAAAGATTCTACATTCATAAATAAACAAGGATAAGTAACATTATTAATTTTCTAATTATCGGTCATACAATCGTGCTTACAGACACCTAACAGTGATTTGCAAATCCATTATTTTTATTTTTAAAACCAGTTGTGACTGTTTATGGGAGTTTCAAGAGATGATTTTATACCTTTAGATGAGAAGATACGTAAGCATAATAATAAATATTTATTAATAATGGTAATTTTACTTTTATTAAGGTGGTTCAAAGCAAAATAGTAGTTTATCCTCCTAACAGAATTTTCAAATTAATAAAAGACCCAGAAATTTTGCTTTATAGACAGAAGAATCATTTTGAAAAGCAGATGATATTCAGCTCTGTCTAGTAAACCTTATTCTGATAACTAGAGATTGATTGTCTAATGTAACATCGCTATAATTCCAGAGTAAGTATTTTTTATAGTTAAAAAGTTTCCTTTGTGTCACCCCTATAAGATATAGGTCGAGACAGGTATTGTAAAGGACCTATTTAAAATACCTGTTTTTTTAAAATACCTATTTTAAATACTAATGGTAGACTACTAATAGTCTACTAATAGACTACTATTAATAGTCTACTATTTCCTATACTTCTTTCTATAAGAAAAATGTATATCATCTATAAATAAATATACACTAGCGGTTTTTATGAAATCGCATTTCATAGAAGCAAATGTTTTCTCTAAAAGACATCAATCTTAAACGACTCACTTAATTTTAATATAACTTTCAAGTCAATTTGTTATATTTATGAATATTTAAATTTAAGTTTTTGTAGTTTAGATTATTCTAGAGAATATAATAGCTTTTGATTAGACGGTTAGATTTGATATTTCATTAAAACGATATTTTGTTCGTTTGATGTCACTACCAGTAAATGGCTGGCAAATCTACTAGCAACTTAAACTAAAGAGGGAAAATGATCAAAGGGCGAGAAATACGAAGTGAAATTATAGAAATTAAGGAACATGTAAACCAGTAAGTACTACAACAGAAGATTCAAACAAAATACTATTTACGTGAAAAATAATAAAATATAATCTCTATTAAAATTGTAACACTTATTTCACAACTGTGTAAAATTTTTAAATGTTTTAAAGTGTATTTCCGGCTATTGTTTTATGGTAGAAGGATAAATTTTATTTATACTTAATGAAGTACAAACCATTCTTTAGTCGAGAGGTAGCAGTGTAAATTAAGTAATAAAATCGATAATATATCAAACGAATTGGTCTATATACGGTATAATTACGTAAAATACGATACTTATTGAATCAGATTCTGTAGCAACGGAAACAGGTAACAGGTCTGGACCAGGTAACAGTATTATACTACTAGTTAATGGTAAATTATATTTTCCTCATTGTGGAAGGAATGTAATTAACTTCTTACGTTAAAAAATTTTAAATGATCGTTTTAAAAAACAATTTCTTTCTCTGAACATAATTACTTCCTCTATTCTATTAGCCTTCAAGTAAATTAAATGAAATTATATTTATAGAGCTTAAATTTTCACCTTTATTTAATGTATTTAGCTCAATAATGTGCTATAGCACATGTGATTCAATGAAAAACTAACGGAAATGACATAAATCGCTACTAGTCCTATACTAGTGGCGATTTTTAAAACATTCGTTTTGTAAAATTACAAAATAATTTTGGTTATTTTTTTTTAAGAATTATTATACTATAAAGATATAAATAGATTTAAAATGATAGAATTGCTTTAATTGACCGGCGTAGTCGGGAAGGTTATTTATTCAGTTCATTGTCGGATTTTTAAACTAATTTTTATTTATACAATTTAAATAAAAATTAAAAATATTAAAGTATTATCCGACGCTTGTTAACAATCATCACAGTCATCAGTCATATTATCCTTTAAAAAAAAACACCCACTAAGTTAAAAAACATCCATTATTTCTGTTTTAATGTAGTTCACTTGACTTGACATATTTCAGTATTTTCTTAAATATTTTTAAGTTTTCATAGTTTTAAGTTAGTAGATTATTTATTACGTTTGAAAAGTGTAATTTAAATATCCCTGGAATACTTAAACTTTAGTAGTTACAAGTCTTCAAACTATTCTTATATTTTTTGTGGATCTTTTAATTGCTCCGGAATAATGCGCTATCCTTTTAACAGAAATTAGATTTACTTCTTTCTCAAATCAGATTTAAGTTAATCAATATAATTAATATTAATAAGTAAATGTCTTCTTCTTAGGTTACAGCGTCTCCTGCAGCTTTAAAATTTAAAGGTGTAATATCCGAGCTCGCACCAGGTTGAACGAATATTAACGAGATACTCAAAATTAGACCGACAAAGAAAAGTATCTCAGGTTCAGAAGAGAAACTGATATTATTAAAGAAAAAGTTATGCTCAACTTAATAAAGAGAAAATGAAGAAGTCACAAATTAATTTGGAATAGATTGAAGTTCAAATAGAGAAAGCCCCATTCAGGGAATCGGAAAACGATGTGGTAATGACTGTAGGAAAAGACAATGTAGTAAATGTAGTTGTGGAGACTTTGAAGGAACACAGGCCTCCAAAAATTTCTGTCCACCACCATCGGTGGTGTTGGAGGCGGATGGTCAGAGGAAGACGATTACACTCCGAAGGCTAGATACTGTGTTTCATAGGTGGGGGCCAATCAGCAGATTAGGGAAAAAGTAAAATTGGCCTAAGAGAAAACTTAGCCGATAAAGTTTAGGTTATAATATGTTCTGTGTAAATGAGTCGATCTTGTAATGAAACATCAATGGATGTTTGTCGAATGTGAATTAGTTGCGGCTATTGATTACAGAATTAAATCCTTTATGCGTTTGCTTACAAGTGATGTACTTAAGGAATATTCATACTTTGACGTTGAAAGAGTTCAACATACTTAGTCTTGACTCATCGCCTAATCTGATATCAAGAGAAGGAGTTGCTATCATTTCAGCAACTTATTCAATGAACTTCGAAGAAGTTCATTTATGTTTTCATTTACAACAGTAGCTATGATGCTACATTACATAAAATTGTTAACATAATTTTATGTATTGCATATTTTTTTTACCCTACTCCCCCGGTCCGGTTTTATAGCTAAGTAGAACTTAGCCCGAGAGAATGTCCTTGTACTCTAAGGGGGCTCTCCCCACCCACCGACAGTATGTCCGGCACGGCAGGTCAGCCTCCCCGATCGGATCTTTTTAGCACTTACCTCTTAATTCCTAACGGAAGGTTACCGGGCCCGACTATGTCGTTCCAGAGTCGTGCCGTTCTATGGGCCACCCGCCAGAGTCCAGGATTCGGTTATAGATATTGCCTGCCTCAAACCACAGAAAGGAGAGACCAAGCCCGGCTATGCCGTCCCCAGTCCCAACCCATTCCGCAGCCGGGACTCGGTCTTAATTTATTTCCATCCTATCAGTCCATGGAAGCCATACACCTAGGCATGGGACCCCTCACGTGTGGGGCTGTCCACCGTTCCCTGTGATAATGTCCCCGTCATCTCCGCTCAGCCTCCTTGGCAGTCAGGACGTCGACGGCGAAGACCTCGAACTTACGCCAGGTAGCCTCGGAAGCCACAATAAAGGTGAGGAAATCCTCCGGCCTAAGCCGGTGAATACCCGCTCTGGTCCGCTGAGCTCGTCATTTGCTGCAAACAAAGATGGTATGTTCATCGTCGTCTACTCCGTCGCAGTACATGCATCGGTGGTGGGGAGGGGGGGAGGTTTACGCGTCTATGAAACCTGTGCAATTAGCTCTTGAAAGTACCGTAACCAGTTAAACAATGTGCTATAAATTGTCTCGCCATGTCCTCTGTCAATCCATGCGTTTAAGTCGGGTATAAGCCACTTAGTCCATGAGGCGCGATCGCCAGACCGCCATTTCTGTTTTCACTTATGCCGTACTAAAGTAGCAAATATGTAATGTATACCTAGTGTAGTAAATATGTAATGTACACCTGCCTAAGTTTAACTGGATGGAGGAAAATTTGCATAATTGCTTAGAACAATTGCCTCCTTCTCTCATCTTTGCGAGAAATTTTAGTGCTCATCATAACTCTCGTTGGGTTCTGAGCGTTTGGACTCTGCCGTGAAGGTAGATTAGTTGAAGGCTTCCAAACAAATTCAGAACTGGTATTACTAAATACTGGCACAGAAACCTTTAACGACATGGATGTTCATCCTGCGTTAATTTAGATTTTGCCAAGGCCGCCATAGCGCATAAATTAGATAGGAAAGTTGTTAAAGAGTACATCTTTACCAAAGAGTATATCATGTATATGGAAGTGATCACTTTCCAACCATATTGTCATTAGATACACCCGTTAAATTGTATTTCATACATTACAGATGGTTTCTTGGCAAATCTCATTTAACTTGCTTTACTAAGAATGTAGATATTCTAAATTTTCCAGGCGATATCAACAACGGTGATGCACACATGACAAATATCATCTCTTCTGCAGCATCAAAATATATACCTCAAATCTCCCGGATGATGTAATCACCGCCTGTTTCCTTGTGGTTCAATTCTATGCCTAAAGGAGAAGAAGAGGGCCTTCAACATTTTTAATAAAAGCTCAATGCAAGAAAATTTAATCAATTTTAAAAAATGTAGAGCTATTTTCAAAATAATAGTTTTAACAGAAAAAAATAACCGCCTGGGAAAGGTATGTTTCTTCCATAGTAGGACAGACTTCTTTGGAAGAGGTATGGGGTAAAGGAAAAGTGGTATCCTGTGGATCATCTTACCATCCGGCTACCAGTATGGATAGAAGTTTCTTTACTCGCCTTCAAACATAGCTGAGAATTTATCTTCAAAGAAGAAGTCAGTGCAACGAGAAATTATGCTTATTTTTTTTATAAAGCACAAACATCCAACTGCAGATGATATATCGTTTTATATTCAGGATTATTTGTATTATACTGAAGATTTTACTGAAGAAGAATTCAGTTACGCTTTGAGTAAAATAGCGAACACTGCCACTGGTTCAGACAACATCCGATACGAAATGATCAGAATGCAAGATGCAAGACGAATTATAGGTGTCAGTGCAAGAAAGAAAATACTAGAGCTCTTTAACAAAATTTGGTTTTGTGGTATATATATCCACGATTACGAAAAACAGCCCCTATTCTAAAAGAATGAAAAATCCCTTGGTCGCACGGTGCTACCATTCCGTCTCGCTTACTTGTGCTTTAGGAAACATTTTAGAGCGTTTGATAAATTATAGTCTCAAATGGGTGTTCGAAAAATAAGAATGGATTTTGAATGGTCTTTACAGAAATTAAGAATTTCAAACACAACGGGAAACAATGCATCTTATATGGATGGATACATGGCCACAACGCAATTCCAGGGAATGAAGTAGCTGATTGAGCAGCCAAACAAGTGGCAAACACAATGATGAAGTCGATATTACTTTAGTTAGACTGGATGACTTTAAAAACTATGTCACGCTGACCACAAAAAAAGAATGGATAACTAAATGGGATACGCTTACAACGAAGCTTATTTCAATTAAGAATATCCGATTTTCCATTTATACAAGAAATGATCTGACTCGTCGAGAACATGTTATAATTACAAGACTTCGAGTTGGTCAAACTAATCTCACTTGTCTTACACGTTAACAGGAAAACAGAGACCAATAAGCTGTGACTCATATACCTCACAGTAATCGTATAATAGAAGATAAAAAAGAGAAGAAAATTGTCAAGTTTTTAAGAAAACGTACTCTGTTAATGCGACAATGACATTAACATATATGTTTCATCTCAAGATAATTATTTACTGATGTTTTTTATCTTTTATCTGTATTTTATGAGTTTCTTTTCAGCTGATGGCGAATGTCTTTAAGAATGTGGTTTTAATATTGCGGGCTCTTTAAATCCTCTGTAGTAGATTTGATCTCACTTCTTCAGGAGTAGATTGTACTTTTTTATGTGGCAAGAACCCCATATATCCTTGTCATCTTGTGTTCTGTGGTTTTATTATTTTATAACAATCTTTTCCAGATGATCTGCTTGACAAGACTTTCCCTTTGTCCTAGTGTCGTATTTTAATGAGAGGAGGAATTTTTAGCTTGTGACAGGCTTCATGACCACAGTCAGATAGTACTGTACAGATATAAGAACAAGTTAATACACTAACATGTTCTTTCAACAAAATTTCGTCTAAAAATAATAATATAAGAATTATTAACATATTAATTAATATATTCCAACTCGCTTCAAATAGAAATTAAATAATAAATATTACTGTACTGCTGATAACTAATGTTTTCAAAAAGTAAGGTACGATAAAAATCATTATCAATTTTACTAGTCAACATACGTGTTTTCACTCCCTCTCTCAGGTTTTCAGATGTCAGGGCACAAGACTGGCCTGGGTGTAGTACACATACATAAAATAAAAATTAGTATAAAATATTATAAAACTAAAAATTAAGAACTAAATTACCTACATGATACTAGTTAAAAATTAGTGTATCATAAAAGCTTGTGAGTTTAGATCTCGTGTACGCTTACATCTACATGAATGCTCGTGTTTATTATCGTAATACAATAATTTTGAAAATCTCATCTGTAATTTCTTATTAGTGACCGTTTAAAGATCTTATAAATTTTACTTTTCATCAAATAGAATCAATGAACGTTTTTAGTTGAACCCCAACTATTTTAGAAATAGGAAAAGATATCGTAGTATATTCCTATCCCATAGGACATCGAATGAGCGGGGTTATTCAATTTATTTACTTCAAACGTTTTGTTCCTCCGGCGATGCCAAAATGTGAACACTTTCCGAATAGGCGCTTATCTACTCCGGTCGATAAAACATTAGCCTTCCTTCAGAGCGGAGGGAAGCAAATTGAAAGTGCTGCACAAACAAAACATCCAAAGGATGACAAAATCTACATAGAAGGAGCTCGGTCCAATATTCTGTGTGGACACAAAGCTTTATGAGATTAAGACGGTTGTTCCTGAGGGATTACAGGTTCACGTGGTCCGTATATACCGCGCAGGCCTAACAGTGGGGAATTTTGTTTTTACATCTTAGTAAGACATTTTCAAATTTTACTCTTAGTTACAATTAAGTAGCGTAAGTAATATCTTTTAATAATCATAAAAATAATAATAATTTTTTCTTGCTAGTTATAATAATGAACAAGATTTCACCGTTACAAAATTTTCTTATGCGACTAGTTTAAAAAACTGAATTATACAACGAAAAATTCAACACTAAAAAGTAAAATAAAATACTGGATAAATTTAAAAAAGAATAACGCATCCTACTGATTCACACAAAAATAAAAGGCACGCATGAATAGAATGTACTTAAAAACAACACCGACATGTAAAAGGATTCTTTTTTTAAATTTCAAGTTCATTTCAGAGATGAAATATTCAGCAGCAGAATAAAACATTTCAAGGAGCTACTGCTTCACTGAAAACTCAAATGAGTTTTTTATATATATATATAAATATATATATACACACATAATCTACTGTCGTGTTTATATTTACCAATATTGCTGAAACTTATTAACTCCCTTTTAGTAATAGTAAAAATATTAAAAGCATTATTATTGTTCACCATTCAGTTTTCTGTTAATAATATATGCTATTTTATTTTATTTTTTTCCATACTAATATTATATAAACCTTTTTTTTAATCTGACATTAATTTGATAATTCTAAAAGGTTTTGTCTTCTTAATTCCCTGACAAATATTTTCATTTTGTTCTCTCTTAATTTGAATTTTATTGGTTGTATTCGTGCAGTAACTTTCTACTTACTGAGGTTTTTCTTTTACTAATTTGTTTGCTCGAGATAATTACTTTTTTTATTTTAAAATAAATTAACAAATAATCTTTAATTCTGATCAGTAGAATTTACAGATCACATCGTAAATAAATAAATATCCTACAGTAATCACGAAAAATCTTATGTGTAGACCACATGACCTCCTTGTACACCTATTAAATTACATATATACATTTTTTTTAAATGAAAAGCACATAAAAGTTTATTTCATTTATAACTTCTGATATTTTTTAATTTTTTTTATTGAATTATTATTTATCGTAAAACGTTTTTACAATCAGAGATTAATGATTATTAATAAATCAATATATTTAAATTAAAAAAAAGGAGATGAAATCTAATTCGAACCGGTGTGTCTTTCCCTTTTTAAGATACAAATTTCATTAATTAAGATTTCATTTGGCTATAACTTTGGAACAATCGAAAATAAATACCACTTACTATATATCGTTGAAAAGCTCTCAATGAGGACTTATTACTGCAGTTAATAAAAAGTAAAAAATTCAAAATTGTTTTGGATTCTATATTTTTTCGAACACTTTTGGTTCAATCAACTGCAATCAAAAGGGGAAGTCCACAACTAGATGTTACTACAATCCTAAATCCAAAATTTCAACATCGTACGACTAATCGTTTTGGAGTTATACGTGATACATACGTACGTACGTACGTACCGACATCATGCCGAAACTAGTCAAAATTGAGATTCAGTGAAGGTCAAAATTAATATTTCCGTTGAAATCTAAAACCCGAAATTTTTCGCGATCACAATATTGCGTGAACTTTTCCTGCATTTGCCAGAAAGGATCATGGTAAATCCTGATAATAATAGAACCTTTATCAGAACAGAATCACAGAATATACAATTAATTATCAAATAAAAAATAAATAAATTAAAAACAATATTAATTATTTAAAATAAAAATTCAATAAATAATATTAATTTTATAATTGAATACGTAATCCAAAAAATAACTACCAAATTAATCCACAATTTAGTTTTGTTTATGTTAATTATTTGAGCTCATATTTGTGTACACTTTAAATAGAATGCAGTAAATTGAGGGTCTCTTTATAATTTTTTATACTAAAATTATTTAAAAATAATTTTATGAAACTAGACAACAAGACTGTTTTCGTATAATTCATAGTACATCAGTTTATGAAAAAGATACCTTATTTTACTTCGATTGCCATTTCTAATAAATTATAGAACCGTTTAAAAAATAATCCTGCCAAGCTATTAAAGTAAAATTAAAATATTTCACTTGTTAAAAGAAATAATATTACTAAGATAAATGTTTAAAAACCCTGCATTTTCTTCATTATTTTTAATATTTATATAAATATATCTCCAGATAATTTTCATTAACTAGTTTTGATTGTGAATTATTTTTTATATTAATATTTTCATGTATTTAATTTACCTTAACATTAATTTCACGTATTTTTATTTTTATTAATATGAACTTAAACTACATATATTTTTTTATTTTATAATTATGTTTTGCTCTGACCATGTTTTTTTGATTCATCCATTCTATGAAGGATTGCTGAGACATTTCCTTTTTTATCCATAGAGTAGTATATCTACCAATTCCTGACGTGTTCTATATAATGTACCGATTAGAATAAAATATTTATTAGCTACTGAGGCGGCCAAAACTAGCAGTATTCTTGAAAATATATTCGAAAAACCAACTTTCCGGCACTGCCATATGTTTCTATCTCGCCTAAGTAAGCGTCCAAAAAATAACTATTTGATCTATGTTCGGTTTTGTTTCATTTTTTAGTGTCAGTCCACAAATATTCAGTAGTTTCCTGAGGGTTAGGTTGTGGTGGGAGTGGGAGTAGGACCGTTGCGCCCAATCCAACTGCCATGAAATTATTATTCAGAAAATCTCGAACTAGTAATCTCCATTGTGGTGGTGCGCCAACCTGCTGGAAAATCATTCTAGGTTGCAAGTCATTTAGTTGAGGTATAGCAAAGTGTTACACCAAATGTTAGCTTTTATTGATTGCTCAATGAAAAAGAAGGGACTAGTGATTCTGTTGCGCATCAAACCGCATGACACATTCACTTTAAGGGAATCTCTAATTTTTTCCCTGGTAAAGTACGGATTTTTTGAGCTCCATATTCTACACAGGTGTAGAAAGTAAAAAAACACACACATTGCAGGTACTCATTGTCGTAATCAATCCGTTACAAATCTCGGTCGCAAAGACGGCACGACGAGAGCAGTCATCTGGCTGTAGATGTTGCTATTCTGTACTTTATACGTGTGCAACCTTAGTTCCTTTTGTAAAATATTGTGCACTTTATGGACATTCTGTACTACAAATTGTTATGTTATGAGCATGGTTGTATGCTGAGAGATGCATTTCTCTACTTGAGTAATCATGATGAGAAACACCCGACCGAAAATGTTAATGACAAAATATAGAGTATTCGACTTTAATTGTTCCAAAATGTGGGGATTTTTTTATACAATCTAGCCTTCGAAAACTCCACAGAGTAGAACGTGAAAGCCACAGACTTGCTTTATTTGTTTTTCTGTAAAACTTGTGTGAATTTCAGGCAAATTAAGTGCAAGACGGGTAATATGTCACTTGATATTTTTTAAAGTAGTAATCGAATACATATCGGTTGTAACTAAGAGTAGAATTCTTTGAAACTACTTTTATATTGACAGTCAAAAAAAATATTGGCCCGCATGATACGATTTATGGATACAATATACACCCCACACCGTCTTATTTTTTTTTAAAGCGGTTTCTCAAACATTGTAGATTATCTGTTGACCAGTACCTCCTTTTTGCGAATTAAGATGTCAAGGAAGATTGAACCGTACAGAATTTAGCTTTATATCTAATTCATCATTCTTTGATAAGTTGTTGAATAGATGTTAGATGATTTTTTAAGTTTAAAAAAACCCAGAATTTTTCTTACGATGAGTATTTTATGTCACTGGATTGTGGTAAGTTTTTTATCGATTTTCTCGGATTTGCGAGCTTCTTTCATTTTACATTTCCAACAAATCATACTTTATGCCAATTTTTATCTTGTGTGCTGTTCTTTCCTGGCATGCTAGCACTTATTACCAAATATTTTCAACGGTTCCTTAAAGAATCCTGAACGCACATACAATATCCTTTCGTGTGCAAAATAAGGGATTTTGGAGAGAGAAACTAATGAGAAAATGTATTACTGGGGATGAACACTGTACAACTGACAAATACAGGTTAATATCAGAAACATGCGACGTTAGGGTTAATACTGATAATAGCGCTAGAATCATGATTTTAGTGGCAATTATAAATGCCAATTTGGGACTGATTTTGCATAAATTATTCTGTATTTTAAGGGAGAAAAAAAGATTCATCACTTATAATGTTTTTCCGTCCCCACTGACATCTAATGAGTTCTTTAACGAACTGACGGCGAACATCTCTCTTAATAGTTCTCTCTAGACTCCAGTTGCACTGAATGATATTTCTGATCTATTTTTTACAAAATTCCTTTAAGATATCTTGATTAATCCAAGAGTAAATTATGTCATGATTTACCACAAAAAGTAGTACTGTCATCTATTTATTCTGTTCTTAATATTAGTAATCGTCTCTTAAAAGTTCATCAGCAAATGGTAAAATTATTTACTTTAATTTCTGCAGACAATACAGTCCTCATTATTTCAGAATATTCACATAAGGTAGTAATGAAAGATTATACGTCAGCTAATAATGGTCTATTAATGATAATGAATCAATTGAATGGGAATCTTCTGTGTTTGAATGTGAAGAAAACAAAATATATTACATTTACTTTTAATAAAACAGGGTAATCAAATTTAAATAAACTGTTAAAATTGCATACTTATTCTATTAAATTTTTTAGAAGATAACATGTAAGAAAAAGTAAACGTAATAAAATGTTTCGGAATAGTGATAGAGAAAAACCTGAAATTAAATTTTTACTGTTATATAAAAAAATAAACTTTATGTTTTATAAATTTTACAAATTTATTAGCATCCCGATATTAAAATTAATTTCACACGATTTATATACGATCTGTTTTGTAATACGGTTTGATAGGGTGAAACATTTGAATCATTTAGTAGACTTATTTATACTGCAAAAAGTAATTATAAAAGCAACATTAAACAGACCAAGAACGTATCCGAGTCGCTTGATATAATTAAAAAATATATATATATGACGACGACTGCAAACAACGAACAAGCTTTCTCATTTCTTGTCTGTTACCTTGTTATTTTATTTTTTAACATTTAATAACGTATAGATTCTTTGATTTATATTTATTTAATGGTTTTTTGTTTTAATAATCATGTATTATGGCAATTGAAAATAAAAATAACATGATATTAATATTTTATAATTAGATACTTGGCTACTTTCAAGTAAGTTACATTAGTTGTCTCTAACTTCAACCCCTTGCACCACACGTATTAAACCTATTCTATACTATCTCCATATTTGATATTCAAAGATTACAAACAATGGTTACAGTTAATGATCTTTTGTATGAGCATGACTTTAGTCTTTTTCGTTATTCAATACACAGCACCGTTTTAAATACCGATTAAATATCTGAAATTTACATCTCGGACTATGAGAGATATATTGACATTTTCACATCAAGGCTTTGGGTTTAACTAACTACAAATTATAAACAATTTAGATTTAAATTACTAATGTCAGTATTATGCTGTTTTAACAAAATATGCTAGAAATAGAATGAAAGCGATAACTATAAATCTCTTCGGGTAGGAGAAAACAGTATTAATTGATAGATAACAAACTCATTAAATCAGCAATAATGTTGATTAGTTATACATTTCATTAAATTTTCATAGGCGATACTAGCAGATAAGATTGGAAAATCAGAAATGCATCCATTTATCATGATTGCGTTTAAAATTCAATCTAATACGGAAATTTTTCAATTATTATTTTCTAATTCTTTTTTGTCCTCATTATAATGGAGTTAATTTTAAATTATAAAATATAACATAAATGATTTTTTATTTCACTTTTATAAAATTGCAGTTCTTAATTAAAATGTGTTACTTGAAAAACAGCATGAAAATAGAAAATTATTTTATAATTGATTCAGGAAAATTATTTTTTTTTCTCATTAACAGCAGCTTAATTTAATTTAAAAATATAGGTAGATTTTTAAAAAAATTTAACTTTTTGAAAAAACAATTTGAATAAATAGAATTCAATAGGCAGAAACGTTATATGGAAATAAAATACGAAAACTTCAATTGTTTACCGTTGTTATAAATTATAATATAAATAAATTGGAAACTCTATAACTTTCCCTTTTTTTTATATTTTACGAACCTATTTCATCACTTATGATGTATCTTTAAAGTATTCCAGTCAGTTTTATTTTTTTTTGAATCGTGGTAATTTTTATAAGAATTAACGTTCCCAATGAATGAGGAATGTCGAAAGGTAATGCACAGTACATGCATGTAAAAAATTACAAAAATATATTTTATTACATATAAAAAATTATTTTTTAAAAAAGCTTTTATTTAACTAATATTAATATTAACATTAATAAAGAAAGGAAACAAATTAGAATAACCCTCTAAAAATTAAAACTTAAGAATTAAATCAAATTGAGAATTTTAAACAAAAAAATATAATATGTTAACACATATAAAAATGCATTGAAAAGTAAAAAATAAATTGTATTTTTTTTGTTTAAAATTCTTAATTTGATTTAATTCTTATTTTTTTCATTTTTAGAGGGTTTTTCTAATTTGTTTCCTTTTTTATCAATATTAGTCAAATTAAAGCTTTTTTAAAAAATGATTTTTTATATGTAATCAAATATATTTTTGTATTTTTTTTTAAGACTAAAAATAAAAGCTTTTAAAAAAGTAAAAATATTTATTTTTACACATCGAAGTTACATACGTATACCAAATTTCAATCATTTTCATACGACAGTTCATGAGAAATAAACATTTTCAACTAAATGCATGAATTTAGCGTAGGGGTAGCGCGTTGTGGCGTGGGGGTGGGTCATATCAAATTCCGACACTGTAGTGCTGTTTTGTCATCGAAGTTACATACGTGTACCAAATTTCATTGATTTTCATGCGATAGATCAAAAGATATAGCAGTTGAAAGTTTTGATTATTCCTAAGGCGAGTTAAATAAAATCTTTTAAAAAGTTAATCATACGAAATAAATGTGGCAAAAAGCACATTTATTTTCCACAAAAACCTAATTTATTTATCCATATAGTCACCGTTTACAGCTACACATATCCCCACCGGTGAATGAGTATTTTCATTCCGTCAATGAAAAATGCTAGCAGTCTTTCCTTGATCCACAACTTCACTTTATCCTTCAGTTCATCTTATATGATGAAATTAATATCCTTAATATTCCTCAATAATTGCATAAAAAAAGTGAAAATCGTAGGGAATCAAGGCTTTTGCGTATAAGGAGTGTAAAATATTTTCAAAAGTAAATTTCACAACTGTCTCGGATGGTACAAGCAATGTGTGTGGCCTTGAATTATCTTGTTGTAATATTATCGTCGTCGTGGTGTGACATAGCCGATGCAAACATCTCAGGTGTTTAAGAAGCGAGAAAACCACCCAAAAAGGAAGTGATTCTATTTCCTTTTGGTACTTCTCATGATCACAGAAATTGGTCGATCACTGTAAGCCTCCTCAATATTCGCTTTTCCAGATGATGAATAATTTTCTTTTATGCTTTCCTGACGTACGAAATTTTGTTCATCAATTTGCAGTTCATTGATGTATAGTTTCATCACTAATAATGGCTTTTAGATGACGATGACTGTATCTATCATTTAGTTTTTCTTCTGTTAAAAATTCAGTCACTTCACGTTATTTTAGATGCGTTGACAAAACAGGCGTACTCGACTCCACAATAATGGTGAATGACAGAAAATGAGAGGGCATGGTTCAGTGAGTTTTGAAATGTTATTTTTAGGGGAAAGGAATGATAAGATGGCGGTACCTGTAGCTCTGTGTGACATTTTATTCTCTCATTACCTTCCACTGAATATTATATTTCAGCCACCCAGCCTTTTTAGTTCCAGTATATGCAGTATTGCAACTACAATAACAACATAACAATGAAATTAATGTCATGTCATTTGTGTTTGTATGTTTCTTAACCAATAACTTTCAGAAATATAAACTATACCTTGAAACTTGATTTTTTTTTTAATCATCAAACCCTACAAATAATTTTTTTAATATAGCTTTCATTAAGCAGTTAATGTTTTTTGTAATCTTATATCAATATATATTTAAAATAATATTTGTACAATGTATTGAATAATAGAAAGATTTATCTCTATTTTTTTTTACCAAAAAAAAATTCTTTCTTCATTTTTTCAAATTATTTGTTTTATTATTTAAATAATTTTTATACAGTTTTGTAATGGACTTTGCCATCTCACCCTTTCTCACCGTACGTTTCATTTTTAATACTCAGTCATCCTTTTTTTAAATATATTTTGTTTTTTCATTGAAAGTTTTTTAGTACTTTTATGATAATCATCGCATTTTACATAATTTGCTATTACGATTTGTTTTATATAGTAAAATAAACAAAGATTTATGTAAAAATTTTATTATTTTATTGATGAAATAACATTTTTTTTGTTTGTTATATTTTAAAGGTGATCTTATATTTTTACAAGTCGTTCTCTCTTCTATCGCTTGCACAAATAAGTCACCTTTCATATATCTAATATGAATAATCCTTGATTTTTCATCATTCTCTGTGTCAAAACCAATAGAGAATACATTTTCAAACTGGACACTGGGTGAAAAATTATATAGATTTATTAGCTAGAAATAACAAAGGGTCAATACACAATTTGTAATATTTATTTGTTTGGGTTAGACTTCAGTGATTTAGCTGGACTTTAACGTTTAAGAGATTTTTCAACAGAATAGATGGTAGTAGATGTTTCTTTTTTTTCAGTAGATGTTGATAAAAAAATGAATTATACATTCATTTATCATAGTCAGTATTAACTTAGATTCTCTTAAGGAGACTGGTGAATTATTACGGTTCTATTAAAAGTTCTAATCGTAGTACTAAATACGAGTGTATTAATAATAAGTCATTTTATTTTTGTTCTAAATAATTCATTATTTACCTATACAACTCTATTGCATAAGTAATGTTCTATAGGGTACAGTAATTTAATGTTTTTTTATTACGGAATTTGATAAATAAAAAAAAATTACCAAGATTTGATCGAAATAATTAACTATGATATGAATTCAATAATTAAAAGAGACAATTGGCAACAGCGGAAAAATTATTTAATAACTATTCATATTGGAAAAGCTATATAAGTTGGTACCCTGACAAAAAATATTACTTATTCTTAAAGAATATACATTAGTCTAACTTGTTTTATTTATTGTAAAATGTCGGCTCCATTTGAAAGGTGGTATAATAGAAGAACAATGTGTTGTTATACGATTTTTATTTTCTAAAGGTGTAAAACCGGCAGAATTCACTGGCGGATATTACAGAGGTACGATGAAAAGTGTATTAACCATGCGAAATTGTGATATGTTGATCGAATAATTGAAATCAGAGGGAACAGATATCATCAATTTTTATCGTTGCGAAAGACCGATGTAAGTTTCGACTCACGCTTTGTAAAATCCCACTTGATCTTACTCACTAGATGAGACCCATTGTAATCCACACATTGCAATCCATAGATGAGACCCATCCATCCGCACTTCCATGATAAATTGAATTATAGTAAAACTTGATCAAAGTTTGCTCGGAGAAAATTGATCCAAAATCATAAAGATATCTGAATTAACATTTAAAAGAACTTAAAGCGGAAGATAGTATTTTTTTAAAACGCGTAATAACGTGTTATTAAACTTTGATTCATTATTTTGAACCCGAATCCAACATCACAATATAGATTGTGACGAGTTCGCCCGCTACCTAAATAAAACTCAGTGAATAAGGTTATGCTAATGTTTTTTTGAGTCTTATCAAAGCAAAATTTATAGGAAGTATTTGGAAAAAAATAATCAGCAATTACTATTGTGAGATGGTAGAAAATTAAATCAAATTTCTTTCCTTTGTAAATTCAATTTTCTTCCCTTTGAAGTGAAATCCGCAATAATGAGAGACGTACTGTTTCATTCTCGAAAGGCCTAATTCTTCAAGGATAACAGTTGAATATTTAAATAAAAATTATAGAGCTTTTGATTTATTTTAATTATTAAAATATTTCCATTTTTAAAATATTCTTGTCTTCTTTTTCACTTTCCCAGCTATATAGTTTCAATTAACAGGAATACATTGTATAATAGAAAGTATCTAAATCACTTCATAATTTACATGTTGAAGTTTTTTAATATCATTACCACATCTAATCAAGATAAACACAATTTTAGTATTGAAACATTTGGACAGATATTTGTACAGCCATGTGTATGTGTGTTGGCCTGTTTCTTACTTGATACTTCCAAACAGATTGACCGATTTTGTTTATGATAATTTCTGTACAAAAATGGAAATTGATGCCATTTAAATTTGGTTAGAATTGGTCAAGGGTGTACAGATTTCTGTCCTTTCCATTGATGCTTAATCTTATTCAGTCTCCCTTTTAGGGACGCAAAAGTTGATTTTTTTGTCGTTTTTGGGTCTAAAGTCACATTTTTTAATAAATTAGATGATTTCATCACATTACTATGTCAGTTTTTTAAGTATTTGAACAGTTTTATTCATAGGTGAGGGAGGAGGTCTAATTAAATTTATGTCTGATTATTTTTTTTTCCGTTATACCCTTTTGCTTCATAAGTTCAGACTTGAGATTTTTATGAAGCATGATATGGTGACTAGTGAGTATGGATCATTGACATCATTTAGTTTTATTTACATATAGTTAAGGTGGTGGGGAAATACGGTCATCATGGTTCCTGTATTTGAACATTTCACTAAAAGAAGAATAGTCTTTTACATAATTTTTTATTTATACGCTCAATTCTTTACTTATACGCTTTAATGGTCTGCTTAAGTTCCTTCCTAACATTACTGAGGATAAAGCACCGGGTAATCAGAATTGCATAACTTTCCGGTAAAGTCATGCAATTCTGGTGACGTTTTTAAGTAGTTTAATCGTCTTCATTTACCATTTTTAATTAGGAGATTTTTATTTAATAAAAAAAATCTTGATTAATCTTCAATACTATAAATTAAAAATAATTAAATAAAAAATAATCTTCGTTAATTATTAGCTTATATATATAAGCTATAATTATTAGTTTATGTATACTTTTAAGTCTATTTAGAAAAAACTAATTATAATATGTAATATTAATATTTGTGATGTTGTCCTTTGTCGGTTTTCGGTTTGCTTATTTAGTATATATGTAGGGAGGGAGACATGATAGATAAGACATGGTTGCTACAACCAACAAGGGGTTGGCTGGTTCGTTGAAAGTACAAGACGTTATCTAACTCCCCCTTTATACACCCACATCCCCTCTACAAATAACGCTCCGAATATAACACCCCATCTTCTCTCATCCTCCTAATATCTCATGATATATGGTGACAGCTCGTATACTGTGCAGCTTGTAGGGATCAAAATGTACACCAAACAAGTTGTAATGAAACGTTTTCAAATTGTAAAAATATATAGTCATACAAGTTATATAAAAAAATAAAAAATGTGGTAAAGAATGAATAAATTTAAAATGGCATTTTGTTTCGTGCGCGTACACGTAAGCGCGTTTGTGTGTAAAAGATAATGATTTTACAACACAAGGATAACGGCTAGTTAAATTCTGTGGTCAATATCTTTTGACCCTGGAAAATGAATGCTGAAGTGAATAAATTGGATTTCGAGGAGCTTGTATTTAAATAAATTCAGTGAAACATGCCAGATTTGCAGCTACCTGCCTTGATGTGTCTATCATTGAATCGGATGTAGTTAGGAGTAAGACGATGTAAACCCACCGGGTTGGTCTAGTGGTTAACTCGTCATTGCAAATCAGCTGAATTAGAAGTCGAGAGTTTTAAGGTTCAAATCGTAGTAAAAGCATTAGGAAAGTGCTTTTTTTATATTTTTATATGGATTTGAATACTACAATGTGGATACCGGTGTTCTTTGGTGGTTGGGTTTCAATTAACCACATATTTCAGGAATGGTCGACTTGAGACTGTGCAAGACAACACCTGATTTACATCCATACATATCATCCTCATTCATGCTGTGAAGTAATACGTTACGGTGGTTTGGAAAGCTAATAAAACGAGAGACGATGTAAGTATGAGTATTTGAAATGAAGTTACTCCAAAACGTGGTGTTCCTCCAGAAAATCAAAACAACACTGTTATGGAAGCGGTTAAAGGAATTAACCTTTAATTTGTTTTATTAATTATCAATGATTGTTTAATGTTACATTGTGATTTAAGTCTGTGTCTTTAAAAAAAGTGATGAATTTCATAATATTTTAACAATTCAGGAAGTATTTATAAAAATATTATGTTTAGTATTATATATTTACAGAAAATTTTCGTCGGATGATAGTTTTCCAAAATATAAAAACACTTATTTTTTTAGATTAAAGTACTTCACATTATCAGCTGATATATTAATCATAATACTATATATAAAGACAAGTTCATGTTCGTTCCAGATCAAACTACTTAAAAAAATAATAGACATAAATAAATAGCAACAACAAAGATTCTAATTTTTCTAATAATTTAAATATATATATGTAGTCAACATACCTTTTTACGAATTCAAATTAATCCGTTTATTAATTGGAATATTAGATTGTAGGACAGTTCCAATTTAACAATTTTTTTTTTAAAAAAAGAAACTTTCAAAATTTGTTTGCCAACCCTTTTTTTTTACATCTGTAGTTTCCCCGCCCACCAGAGCTGGACAAGCAATTAAACATAAACTCAGCTATAAATTTATTAAATAGAAGTAATTATTTCTTTTTCGCAATGTGTTTGTAGCTTTATCTGAAAATATATTTATAAATAATAAAGCGCAATAAAAAATAATATAAAAAATGTAATAAAAATATAAATACTTTAACATATTGTCGCGTGTTTGCGGCTCGATCAGGATATTGAGAGATTGACAATTGAAAATGTTAAGTAAAAACTTAAAAACTTAAGTAAGAAAGACAAATAAATAATAATAATGACCATAGTAATAATAATAAACGACAATAATAAAACAATAAAAATAGTATTCACAACCACAGTAATAATCAGAATAATAATTAGAACAGCAAACAGTAATAATAAATGTCAATGATAATGATAATAATAATAATAATAATAATAAACGGTGATTACATACAAAACAGAATTTAAAGTAATCGTCAGGATTTATTCACAGGTAGTTAAATTATAATTCAGTTCCATTTACAAAAGACATTAGAATGACTGCTAGTCTTAACACTTTTAACCACTAGTCTGTTATGAACAACAATAGTTAAGACAAGCAAAAGATCTTTTACAGCAAGTATTTTTGCTGTTCAAAAATAAAATTACTCTAACAGTAAATGAATGAAATTTCGTACATTATCTCTTTCACTTATACATTAACACTAACTCACCGAATCATTTCTTGTTTTCGTGTTCTGGAATTACTCGAGATGGCGCCTTAATCGCGTAGTACTTAATACACACCAGGAACTCGCTCCGTTACTGACTTCCTTGCAGAATACTCTCGTCGACTTACATTTTGCAGAACTCTTCTCGCAGACTGACAAACGTCACGCTTAAACTAATTGTAGCATTCTTTCGCGGAACTCTCATCGCAGGCTCATATCTCGCAGACACACACCATAACATCTCGCTTAGACTGATCTCAACTGGTTTCCCCGGAGTATTTATACTCTTGTCCTCTTTACCAGCCGGATCGGACCCAATTCAAAGCGTGAGGATAATCGTTTGCCCTAACACATTCTCATAAAATTCCTTCCCTGGTCTGGTAACTCTTCTCACAGAACAACATCTGTTTATGTGTGTCAGTGGACAGTACTACAAAAGATGATTTTCAAACGTACCTATTACCTTCACTAAAAGCGTTTCATTTAGCCCCGTTCTGGATTTCTCCCATTTTTATATTTTCTATTACTTTCTTCTTAATTAGTAGGAATCCGTTACTCAGGTCCGTTTTTTTGTTACAATATTATATAAAAACGTCTTATATTTCTATAATATTTTTAAATGCGTTTATACTAAAAAACAGTATTTTCAATTAAATTACTATAAATATTTACTTACAAAACAACTTTCTTAAATAACGTAACGTATTTTAACTTTTCGTAAGTCATGGTATATTACATAAGAATGACTAATTTATTTATTTTTTATTATTTTTTAATGTAGTTTTTATTTCATCATAAATTCATAACAAAAAACTCATCCTTATGCATTGAAATATAAAATGAAAATCTTGTAGCGCATGTCCGTCCGTCCGTCCTTCAATCCGTTCCAGATTGAAGGATAAAACGCTATCAGTTTTGAAATTACTTAATGATATTGTTTTCTTTCTGCAAGTAAAAAAAAAATAAAGTAATTTGCCGAAGATATCTACTTTTCTATTAAAAAGATTTACTAGGTTTTATAATTAATGATAAAACTAATTTATTTCAGTCACTAAAAGGATTACAAGTGATCAGACATGAGATAGAATAGGTAAAAAAAATTATCACAACCCTTCTGAAGAATGGGAATTTCTTACAACAGACCGGAACGGAACGTAACTTTAGCGGAGGGTACATGTCGTTCTATTAGAACTATATGTACCAAACTTGGACAGCAGTCCATTGCTGCCGGGTCTTTCCTATTATCGGGCGGATATTTGTTTGGTTAATGTCGATTATATATATTTTTTTTTTTATCGATGGAATTGCCAATTGCCTTCCGTTCCTTACAGATCAATTTTAAAATCATTACTTGGAAAACAAAGTAGTCCCTGTTTCCTTTTTCTCTGAACTGAAGTATATCAGCATCCCAAATCATTTAAATACAGGTGATAATTTTATTTGTGACATCATAATTCAGTTCACCATGTATACAGGAACGGAACGGAACGTAACGATATCAGATGATATAGCTACATAGTTTGACCTTGGGAAGCTAGCAGTATTCTCCCAGCAAGACCTCTTTAGTGCGTTCACTGAAGGTATATCGTTACTAGTGCCTTTAGTCTAGTAGGAATGCGCCTAATGGGACCTTAGTTATTGTGGATGCAATGCACTCACTTCTCTGAAGAGAGTAGAACTATTTAGAGTCTGTCCTACAGGGTATCAAATGGGCACAGCTCCGATCTGTCAAACTACTATGCATTCTTCAACTGACAGAAAATTTCAAGAAATGTGATTTTTAAGAATCTGCATATTGATTAAGTATTGATGCATATCGATACTTAATCAATATCGTATCGATTGCATATTGATGAGATCTATCTTTATTTACTAGATAATTTTTTAATGTTTTTGTACGTACTTTTTTTAATTGGCAAATTTTATTTTATTTTTATTAATAGTGGCCATACTTATTTTTATTTATATTAAGGGAATTTATAATGCAGACATTACTGTTTAGTTTATATACACCTAATTTACTGTATTTTATTATAATTTGTACGAGACACATTGTTGGTTTTCTACATTTTACTGTTTAAAATACAGAAATTTTGTTTTCATTATCTTTAAATGTAATAGTTACCATAATATCAGTCATTAATCATTAGCGAGAAACATTGTTCGATTTTATACTTAAGAGATTTCATTAACTTTATTTCAAATCGGTAGCATTTACAGCATTACAACTTGATGTTCTTTGAGAAATGAGGCGATAATTAATTGCGAAAGACCTTTACAAGAAAGATTTATTTTGAAAGTGACATATTTAATAAAAGCATTTTGAATAACTGTTATACGTTATAGAAAATAAATAAATTTATAATTAAAAAAATAAATAAATTTTGAGCTCTACTTTTAATTCTTGACTTTATCGTTAAACGACTGGATTTTGCAAAACTTGGTATTGTAAAAAGAATTGTGGTATAGGAAGCTCCACTGTTTTGAGGTCGGCTGTTTGGTTGTATGGGTAAAATAGAGCGAAGCAATAGAGGGGATGTTCCGCTCTGGCAATAAGACCACAAGCACCCGGGAGACCGAACAAAATTTACCGAGTGGAAAATCCAATCATTCTGAGCTATATTGGGATTCGATTAGGTCGGGACGACATATCTTTTATAATTGACAAAGAAAGTTGTAAAAACTGTATCTGAAGTTAATCTCTTTACAGCATTATGAGTATCTACAGGGCCTACTTGCTTTTCATTGTAATATTATAGATAAAATTACCTAGTTTAATGTTCCAAATATTAGATGATCGTAGTAAATCTTTATCGTTTAAAAATTGTATCTTTTTAAAATGTTTTGTTAAAGTTATTTTCTGATTTGAAAGCTTTCAAAATAAAGTTACCTTAAAAAAGCTCTCTTATGCTTCTAATTGAAAATATAATTTTTAAGAATAATTTTTTTTGTTTATCCTCATTTAACACATTGATTGTCATGCAATATTATTTTAAATTTCCATTCTGTTACAAATTTGTATTAATTTGTTAAATTATTATTTATTTTACATTAACCTTGTACGTTATTATTATTATTTATTGTAATACTTTTATTTACATTTGCATCAACAATTACAGTCATTAGCGACTAAAGTAACACTGTCATGTAGTGTTACATAAAACTACAAAAATAAACAATAAAGAAACAGGAACAATAAATAATTAACATAGACAAGTAACAACAACAAATACAAACTAAAATACAAAAATCACTAAATCGAACTCTTCATGCCACTGAAGGAGAGGAACCGCAACAGACGTTTTATTTCTTCTTTCTGGTTTAATAGAAATTTCATATCTGAACCCAGGTCTAAGATTTGTCGGATGGTTCCAAAGGTTGAGCAATCAAAGAGCAAATGCTGCACGGACCATTTCACCTTGCAAGCCTCACAGATCTTCTGAGGAGAGCCAATTAGATGACTGTGGGTAATCCTGGTGGTGTGTCCAATCCTTAGCCGAGTTAAGACGACTTGGTCTCTTCTGTTGCTCAGAGAAGGATGTTTCTCGAACACATTCTCCCGGATGTTATGTAATGCCGTGGGAGGACTCAGCAACCAGAATATATTCTACTGAGTTCAAAATTTTACTCGGACTGATCTCATGAAGTCTCTCTCACATGTCGATTGTACTTGGATGCCATTTATTGCAGCTCTCTTGGCAGCCTCATCGGTCCGTTCGTTCCCGAGGATGCCACAATGGCCAGGAGCCCTTTCCATGGTCTTATTTATCCTTGAAAGGATATCATGAATAAAATTGACGATGGATTCAAAACAAGTCTGCAGCTCAAGCTCTTAAGTTCACTCCTAGAGTTGGTAATTGCAAGGAAGCTGTCATCGCTACGGGTTTCGATAACTTTCAAGACGGAGTAAATTGCATAGGCCTCGAAAAAAGAACACAGAAGAACAGGCATTACGTTTATATAATATCTCGGTGTCAAGGAGTACAATAGAACAGCCATTTTTAATTTTATTGCTATTTGTGTTATTATTTTTATTGCAGCTTTTAATTTTAAAAAATATATATATAATATATATATATATATACAACTCGTGGATCGTATGGTTTATACAAATCTATTAAAATAATATAATACATAAAATACAGGATAGAACATGTAACTTATAAAAGCAATTCAGATCTTTAAGGGTGTTCCAGGAAAATTAAAGAAAAAACGCAAGTTACATCTGGATTGAAAAAAAATAGAACAGCAGAAAGAAAGAATGAAGAACTTCAGGAAGGTCATATTAGAAGAGAATAAAAAAAGACAAAACCTGATCCGTACATAACCAAAATCGGTTAAAAATATAATAATAAAAATAAATATAGAGGATCTCAAAAGGAAATAGAAATAGTTCACGACATGCTCCTCAACTGAAAATAAAATAAAAAAGTTGATAAAAACGAGGGTTCGAGAACTGTTCGTATGTGAGTTATAACCGGTAAAAAATTTGTTTGTAATTTCTACGGTAATGGTGAAATGAAACCATATTTAAATCCTTGAAACATAAACGTAGAGGTAATTATTTTCCATTATAGAAATGATTTTTTTTGTATAAATTAAAATACAATATTTTTTTCTGCATTCAGTCTTTTTTCAGTATTTTTCGCAAACCTCGGCGTTTTGTTATATTTTATAAATAGGTTTTTATGGAATTGCTGTACAACTTCGATGTTACTCTTATATGTCTTACCCTACAGTTGGATTCCAAAGATTCATATCAGTTTCAGGACCACTGAGTACAGCGACTGCTTTTTAGGTAATTATAGTTACTTAATGTCAAAGACAGTTACTTTTATGCGGAGTTGAATACCAGATCGTGGATACTGGTTTTCAGTACATCTGAGGAACGGTCGACCTGAGACTGTACAGGGCTACACTTTATTTACATTCATCCTCTGAAGTAATACGTTATGGTGGTTTCGGAGGTTAAAACAGAAAAAGAGAGAGGTAATGATAGTTGTGAATCCTGCCTAACTACCAGAACATCTAATTGAATTTAATGATAAGCTGCATCCTTACCTTCATGACATGAATCATCCACTAGGACGGTAATCCAGTCGCAGTTCCAGATATCGCGCGCTATTAGCAAGCGCAATGAAAACGTCATTAAGTTAACTCGCGGGCGTTACCCTTCCTCATCGCAAACGAAATATGCGGGGCAAACTTAACCGGATTAACCTTCACCTTCTATCTAGTTATACGTTCGTTAAGTAGATCTAATTCAGGTTGTAGGTTAGCAGAAGCTAGGATAGGATCAGCATCCACATCCAGGATTGCTGTTTCATCCTTACACGATGCAACTGCGATTTCCTATAGAGTCGAGAGATCCGCAGTGAAGTTCGAGTATAGAATCGGCCCCAGGACTGAGCCCTAGGAATACCCCATCCAGCATCAATGAATACGGACAAACTAATCATTCGAGAGGAGTTAAGACGATTCGGTACAAAATGCAAAATGAGACTAAACAAACATATGAACCGGATTGTACTTAACCTCCTGGATAATAGTGAGAAGGTTAGACGCCTATAACGACTTAATATATTAGATTTATAAGTTCTTCGAGATTTGAGATGAATCAGCTACCCTAGGATTTGTGTATCGTCAAAATTCTTCAACTCGTTTCGTCTCTTACATTTGTTGTTTTTTCTTTTCTTTTTTTCACTTTGTTCGATTAGTTACTCTTCGTGTGATTTTTTTTTTTTTTTTTTTTTTTCTTAATAGTATTTTTGTAACTATATACGGATATGATACATACGTATACATTTAGATTCTTTGAAGTATTTCAATGGAAAAGTCTCTCTGCATGTCACTGTTTTTTAATTTTTAGATTTACTTATAGTTCGGGTAACTTGGAAGCGATTGTAAATTAAACACAATGGAAATTTTTTTTTTAAATAAAGTTTAATCTTTCTCATCATTTTACTTGACGTTGCTTACCTTGATGTTCTCAGAATTAAATTCTTTAAAAATATTTCAGTGAAATTATAGTTTTTAAATTATTAAGTTTTTTCTAAGTTATAAAAATTAATTCGTTAAGAATTTCTGTTATGTTTCTAACTGAAAATAAATAATAAACATTATTATTAACTGAAATACATTTTTTATTAATTTTTCGACTTCGTTTCTTTTAATGAATTCACTCTCTACAAATGTTCATATTATTTCACCTTTATTTTTTAATTAAAAAATTGATAACATAACTATTGATATGGTTTATAGAAATGTATTAAAATGTATATGCAACACATATTTTATACAATAATTATTTCACATGGAAATAAATATGAAGTACATTTATTTCAAAACTGTATAAAAAAAATTTTTGGGCAAAAAAATGTATAATAAAATATATAATATTAATTTTTTACTTTTTTCTGTAAATTTTTTTTTTTTACATAAATGTAGTTTTTACATTATTAAATGTAATATTATTCGTTCCCTGATATAACGTAATGTTTGTTTATATGATTAAAAAAATGTTATTAAAAAAGATATTACGTAATAAAGTAAAACTTTTTTTAAGCTTATGATATAAACGCAGTAGAAGTACTGTATTTATTTAATCTATATGTACAAAAATGAATGTTTGTCTGACTGTATGTCTCTTATGCCTTCCTAAACCGTTCATCCGATAGCGATGAAACTTTGGGGAACGGTTGGACGCATGCCAGGGAAGGTTTCTGAATTAGTTTGGACCCGCTAGGTGGCGCTAGCGTCGAGATATTTCGAAAAATTGTATTCATGGTCCGATTTGCCTCATATTCAGAATACGTGTTACTTACATGGAAAGAATTATATCTTCAAAAAATGAACCAGCTAGTTGGCGCTGGGGTTGAGATATTTTGAAAAATTATATTTATGGACCGATTTGGTTCATATTCAGAATATGAATATTTAGTTACGTGAAAAGAAATATTTTTGCAAAAACTATACCCGCTAGGTGGGGCCGGTTTCGAGATATTTACGAAACAAACAAACAAATTTACAAACAGACTTTTTTATTCTATATATATAAAGGGCATGTTCGTATGTGTGTCCGCTAAAGACCAAAAAACTGATGGACCGATTTACGCGCGGGCAAAAGGGAAAAAGGGGAAAATGGATAACAGGGAAAAGGTGGAAAGAGAAAAGGGGAAAACGTGAAAGGGTAAAAAGGAAAACTGGGAGAGGGGTGAAGGAGAAGGATGAAAAGGAGAAGTTGGAAAGGGAAAAGGGGAAGGAGAATAAGTGAAAGGTAAAATTTGTGAAGTTCAGTATCAAATTTTCAATTGTGTTTATTTAAACTCTCTCTCTCCCACTCTCTCTCTCTCTCTATATATATATATATATATATATATATATATATAGCTTAGAGCTATAGCTCTCTATATATATATATATATATATATATATATATAGACGCGGCAATAGCGAAGCATTGCCGGGTCTGCTAGTACTTTCTAAATTTCTAGAAGAAGGTTCAATTTTTCCGTTTACAGGTTAAGTAACAATATTTTCTTCGTAATTAAAATATCATATGTGGTGATAAAATGACAATTTTAATTTTTATCAAACATAATTTATTTATCCTTCCTTATTGACCCTTCAAAGTCTTGAATGGTCTTTGTCGCTCTTGATATGCAACAAACTGTTTTTGATTCAAAGTTATATTTACAAACAACTTTATATAAAAACTATAAAAAATTAGATGAACAAATTAAATCGATTGATTGGGATAGTTCTCCGTGAAACGTTTCAAAAATGCTAACAAAGATATAAGTTCTATTTATGAAAAATATATCAAACAGTGAGAAAAAGAAAGCAGCAATACTCACTTAAATGAACGCAGCAAAACATAATCAATTCTAAAAAGATACGATGAAACAAATGACAACAATACTTGTGGGGAGAAATTTTTACATTAAATAAACACAAATTTTCTTGTAGATGCAAATTAATGTTATATGAAAATATTTAATTATAAACATTTAAATATTTATTTTTATTGATAATATCACTATATTGATAATATAGAAAATTTACAAAGTAGGGAAGATTTAAAAATAAGTTAAATGATTTCTATCGATTTCAAAACCTATTTGTTTTTATCGGCATATTAAGAGATATCAAACGATTTGGAACTATATTTTGTTCCAAGAATTGTTATTGATTCAAACAAAACCAACATAGTCTTACACGACACAAATGTAACAACACATGGTATATCTTGATATAAATAATAATAAAAGTTTATGGATCTTACCTTGATAAATGTGTACCTATTTTTTCGTGAATAACCTTTATTGAGTAATTTTTTTTTTTCTGTTATTCACATTTTGCCACGTAATTATTTTCTTAAAAAATTGTTATTTGAGTTTTTATAAATTCAAAAAAAAAATATTTAAATTAGTTAATTAATTTTCTCGCCAAGAATCGGAAAAAATTTCAGGGCATATTCTACCCAGAGAAAAGGTTCATATAAACATTGATCAGAAAACATAATTTTTTCCAAAACTAAAATAATTTTTTTTTGTTTAAAATTATAACAGTAATTTTTAAGAAAAATTTCTTAACTTTTCTTTGTGTTTAGTTTTCTTACATCAATTTTTTTTAAATTAAATTTTCTGTAAAATCTGTTGCAAAATTTTACTCATTTACTGGGATTTTAACGAATTTATACTACATAAAATCTAAAAAAAACTATGTTTTGTGACACCAATTTTTGTATTTTACAATAATTTTCTCAAAAATTACTCTAGATACAGTTTCAGAAATAGTATTATTAAATTTTTCACATCAAAACCCTTGTGAAATCATAAAATTTACTCCCTAATTTAAGTCCCAAAAATTTCAGTAGGACGTTATTTTACCCTTGGAGCAGAAATTAGGACAAAATATTTCGCAATATATAACTCGAAAACGAAAGGTTTTCGAACGCATATTATTATGAGTTCTATTATTTATTTTCTCTTGTAGAATACGTTCTGAAACTCTTACTGTTTTTTTGAGACTCTGTATAATATTTATATGTTCCTTTGTAGAGAGAGATTTTTCTGTAGTTTCATAACAGTCGTTTTAGTCATTTCTATGTTTTCTTTTTTTTGTATTTTGTAACGACTATATTTCTTAGCGTTGTATGTGAGAAAAACTGTACTACTTTCCCCGCGAATATAGCTAGAATAGCTATAGAATGTCTAAAAACGTGTTCCAACGTTTTTTTGCAAATCTTTATTTCTTTGGGTCCAGCTAGTTCATTTAAACCCATCGGGTTGGTCTAGTGGTGAACTGGTAATCGAAAATCAGCTGATTTCGAAGTTGAGAATTCAACTTCGGGTTGAACTTTGAACTTGAGGTTCAAATCGTATTAAAGGCAGTTACTTTTATACGGATTTGAATACCGGATCGTGTATACCGGTGTTCTTTGGTAGTTGGGTTTCAATTAACCACACATCTCAGGGATGGCCAACCTGAGACTGTACAAGACTACACCTCATTTACATTCATACATATCATCCTCAGTCATTCTCTGAAGTATTATGCTTTAGGCTAAACAGCCTAACTCTGGATGTTAAACAAAAAAAGAAAAAAGCTGATTCATCTAGACCAAAAAAACTTATCTTTACATGCACGTGAATACGTATGTGTAACACTGCTTTTGGGTTTATATCTTAGAATTTACCGAATCAATTTTCTTTAAGTAGACTTAAAAATACATGGACATTGAGCGTATTAAATTTTTTCTTCAAGGCAGTAGGGGAATATCGCGAATAAAATAATTTGGATTTTAGAAAAAATGTCTGATTTTGGTTAACTATGCTGTTTACCCTGTAAAAAATAATTTTTTTTTCAAAACACAACCGCCTTCTCTTAAAATTGAAATAAATATTTTTATTCTTTAGTCTACAGCCCTTCGATTTAAATAATTATTAGAAATGTTTTGAAAGTTTGTACTTCACATAAAGAGCAATATTTTTAAAATTATTGCAGAAAACCCGTTTTGAAAATGTTCTTTTTCTTATTTTAGCCTTTATTGAAGGGTGTATTAGAGATAGAGAAAACTTTACTAAGAAAATTTATTAAACTTAATCTGTAATTTTTTATTACTAAAAGAAGATATTTTTTGTAACTTGTTTTTCATAATTTATAGAGCTGTTAAAATTAATGTAACTTTTTTCATTATTTTCTTCCTTACCGAATTGAGAAGCAATTTTTTTCATTACTTTCATAACAGTTACACTATATTTATAAAAATTATACTTTTATCACGTTGTACTTGACCGGTGTAGCCGGGAAGCAATACTTTTCCAGCTTTTTTTGCGTACACAGTGATTTTTGCTGACAAAAGGTAATTTGTATTGACCAAAAAAACGTGTAAAATTAAACGACAAAAAAAACAAAACAACTAATTATTGTATAAGCTGTAATAAGTTGTTTGTAGTTGTGAAAATTCCAAATTAAAAAAAAAATTAATTATTTCTTTATTAATTCAAATAAGATTTTTTAATGTGGTTTTATATATTTATTTAAATTCATTTTATTTATAAGTTAAGATATACAAGTAAAATTTCCTTTCTATTACCCCTTATATTTTTCTAGGTAAATATTTCTATTTTTTTTTATTATATTTTTTCTTAGTAAATTCGTAATTTATCTGAAAGTTTGTTTAGAAATTCACCCTTTCTTTCATCAGAAAATATTAAAACTAAAAATCAGATTATTACTTAGTTTTTAAAGAAGAACATCCAATTTTAACTTTGAAGTATTCTTTAAATACTTGTAAAGCCTGGAAAGCGGTTTGTTCTCTATAAACGTATATACGAGTATATATATATATATATATATATATATATATAAATTAATTTTTAATAAAAATTACTGTAGATTCAGAGACCTCAAAACGTTGAGAATCATATAAATCCAGAGGTAATTTTTTCCTTCTGTTACTTATAACTTATATAACTACAGTGAGAAAATACCTTCTTCCTTAATACCTGTATCTTCTCTATGTCTGTATATAATATCTGAAATTTTCTGATCTTTTATTTGTTTGAACCATCAATACTTTACTAAAACGGTTCAAACCAATACTCGCACTACAAATAAGATCATTAATGCGATTTTGAAAATAAACAAAAAACTGTTAGATTAATTGAAATCGTTTCAAACAGCTGATATTTTCTTTCAAGTAAACAAACTTGAAAAGTCAGACAGTTTTTTAGTTTTTTCTGTTAAGTAGTTTTTCCGTTATTGCCATTTGTTCCTTTAATTATCCAAGTACTCTCATACTTTTAGGTATTGCGGGTATAGAAACCTTTTAATTTATATTTTCAAAACAAACACACTTTTAAATTATTCGATTCAATAATATTTTTTTTTTGGATTTAAAGATACTATAAATAATATATACATTCTTATGGCAACAAAAATTGAAATTCAAAACTTAAGGTGGAAATGGCATCACTTAACCGCAAGATTTTCATTTGGTAAAATAGTTTAAAGTTCATATTTACTTTTGAGAATACAATTTCACGTTACATAAAATAATGGGGGATGGTCAAATTGTTACTTTAGGAACCCTTTTAATAATTTTGAGGTTTCTCTTTAACTTCTTTGAAAGAAATGCTGCTTTATCATAGTTATATCGTCAAAAAACTTTGGCCGGCTACCTGCGGTTATTTCTTGATGGATTATTTGTCTGGTGCTTTCTTTTGGTTATGTCATCCTTTCTCAACATCAACCCATCCTTATCCTTGATCCTTATTTTTTTCATTTTGATTACAGTGAATTAACATCTGGGATGCATCAAGCTATGCTGAGAGTTCCGGGCTCATGGAACCTATACCTTTACTTCCTTTAATAAATGGATAAGAAACAAATGCTTATGTTTTTTTTTGGGACTCACAAGACCCAGTACTGGAACATTATGAGGAAAGGGGCACGACAATAAGCAGTGCGCGTTGCAGTGAGATGCTTACTGCCAAGATGAAGCCTGCGATTCGAAGCAAACGCTGAGAACTGCTGTCGAAAGGTGTTGTGTTGTTGCACGAAAATGCCCGTCCACATACTGCTGCCCACACTGCTGAAACGCTCCAGAAACTCAACTTTGAAGTACTGGCTCATCCTTCGTATAGTCCTGATCTTGCCCCTTCTGATTACCATTTGTTTGGTCCACTCAAAGAGGCATTAAGGGGCCGTCGATTTACCTCGGACTAAACAGTTAAAGAAGCGATGCATTCCTGGCTCGCAGCTCAACCGAAAAACTTCTTTTATAAGGGCATCAGGAAGCTTGTGCAACGATGGACCAAGTGCGTTGAAATGCAAGGGAACTATGTTGAAAAATGATGTACATATAAGTTTCCTATTTGTATTGCAATAAAATTTAAAACTACATTGCGGATAATAATTGACTTACCCCCGTATTAATAGATCTATTAATTATTAATTAACAGGGATCTATTAATGATTATCAAATAATTAATATGGCCGCGATTTTGACATTTTTTAGAAAATACTATTGCACATGTAGATTATATATATTTCATTAAATATCTTATTCCGTTCTTAAAGTATAACATTTTATTACGAGAAACAAAAAAAACTGTTAATAGAAGAATAATAAAGCGATATAAAGCATTTGTACGTATAATTGTTTAAAATTTATTTTGATGTCCTGAATTTGTCCTTTAATTTTGACTAATATAATTTGAGATACTCTGTATATTAAGGTTAATAATTACATTTTATTAATTTCTAGAAACTTTAAATAGGTTTCTTTTATTATCCACGATCTGAAAAAGAATTTATTAATGATTTTAATTTCTTTTTTAACACATTAATTATCGACTAGCATTTACTTTATTATTTTAGAAAAATATTTAGAACAAAATTAAACCTGCATGAGATTGGTTGTGCCAGGTTGCCAAAAAGGTGTATATACAAAGGCGAGGCGGTGTTTGAATTCTCCTGTCAGAATATTCCTTGTAACATGACGTATTGTTTCATGCAGTATATTGAATTTATGTTCGTTTGACATGGTTATTATATATGAACCGTTATATCGCAGTACCATTTTTTTTACCCTGTTTATTTAAAAACTTTTTTCGATTTAAAAATCTATATCTTACATCTGTTTTTTTTACCTTTTAGCATATATGCTTTTAATTGGATATTTATTTGTTTTGTTTTTACTAGTACCTTTTAATTATATTTTATCCTGAGGTAGAGGATTTTTGTTTTTGATTCTAAACAATTAAAAATATTCCAAAATTTAGAATAAAATAGCTTTTTTTATTAAAAAAAATAAACCGTTATTTTTTCTTTTAGTTATTATTTTTTATTAGTATTTTTAAAACAAATATTTACAATTAGTTAAACATTGCTTATTTACAAATTTTTTATCCAGTTAAAAAAAAAATGTGTTGTGGACACCACATGAATTCCTTGTATGCCTATTAAATTACACACACACACATTTTTTGCTGGACTTCATTTAAAAATATTTCATTTGAATGTGAGAAACGATCCTTTAATTCTGTAATAAATTGAACAATTACACAATTTCATTGTGGTGGACACGACATTGCATCATCTTTTTTGGGGTGTCAATATCAGAATTTTATATTAGTTTATATATTAATTTTGTTTCACTTCACCCAAGTAGTTATAATCGCCCATGTGGTGGTAAGTGAGAACATTACGAATCCGTAACTATGCACACATCGGTTCAAGTTCGACTTCGTATATATATATTTTTTAAATTTAAATATATTCATTAATTAATAATTATTAACCTCTGTAAACAGTTTTGAATTAAAATGAAAAGTACATAAACTTTTATTTCACTAAAACTTCTGAATTTTCCCCTATTTTTTCATTAGAGGTTAATAATTATTAATAAATAATATATTTAAATTTAAAAAAAAAAAATGTTAAAAAATGGAGATGATGTCGGATTCGAACCGAATCTGTCTTTTCCTTGTAAGATAAAAATATTTCATTAATTAAAATTTAATTTGGTTAATGAAATAAAGTACCATTTATGATATATTGTTAGAAAGCCCTCAATGAAGGATTATTACCGCTGTTATGAAAAAGTCCAAAATCCAAATTTGTTGGAATTTGGTGTTTTTTGGACATTTTTGGTCCTGTTGATTGCAATCAAAAGGAAAGATGCAAAATTAGATTTTACAGCAATCCATATGCAAAATTTCAACATTTTACAGCTAATCGTTTTTGAGTTATGCGAGACACATACGTACGTAGACGCCACGCCGAAACTAGCCAAAATGGATTCAGGAATGGTCAAATTAGATATTTCCGTTGAAATCTGAAAACCGAAATTTTTCGCGATTATAATACTTCCTTTACTTCGCACAAGGAAGTAAAAACCCGGCAATTCATTTTTCATTTTAACCTCTATTTATATTCATGATAAAATAATTTATTTTCATTGAAAAAATTAGATTTAAAATGAGGAATTCTTTATTTCAAATTTTTGTGTAATATTATTTATTTCTAATTTTATGATACGTAGTTAAATAAATACCAAAAACAAAAAGACTGATTATTTCTATATTTGTGGATGACTTAATAAAAGATGAACTGTAGGATAATTTTTTTATGTGGTTGTTCTTCTCCAAACATATACAATAAGCAAAAATAGAGTAAATTCTAAATTAATATGTTATAACTTTTTAGAAAATTTTGAAATTTTTTGGCTATTTGTTTTTAATTAAAAGAATATTTTTTGCCACATACGATGCTAGTGGGATGAGAAATTTTATAGTGGCTTAAAATCCTGTCGATAAAGAAAATATAAATGTAAAAATCTACCATTAACTCGTTTTCTGAAGCAAGATATAGCTAAACAAAGGAGAATTATATAGTAATTTTTGACGAATGGAGTGAATATAAAATAAAAATGTTCGGTAATTTGTGATCTTGATAAAAAGACACCTCAACTTTTGTAAGAAAAATCTTTTGCTTAAGTACCCCAGAAATGATTTGAAACTTTGTCCAAAACACCCTCACCTCTTTTTCCAATGGCAAAAATTTAATTCATTCTTTTCCCCCGAAGTTAGAGCCAGTTTATCAACTTTAAAAATTCGAAAACGGGGTCCAGATTTAAGGCCAACATACATACGCCAAACGTCAGTTTTGATTAAAAAAAAAATAGATTTTGGACTTCAAAGCATTAGAATAAAAAATAATTCGTAGATTATTTGCAGCTTATATAAATATATTTTTGTGTATTAAGGCGGAGATATGTGGTTGCTTTAATCTTATGCCTCAAAATATTATTCAAACAGTAGAATAATTTCTCTAACATAAAACTTTACTCATATATTTACATATTTTAATATTCCACATAATTTTTCTCTTAAGGCTCTCGAATAATTTTTTGTTTCCGCGGGTGTTTCTTTTTTTTTAAATGAAATGTACAGGTTCAAAAAATTATTCTTTAAAAATTACAAGAAACTAAAAAAAAATCCAATAATAGTAATACATAGATAAATAACGGGATCGCATAACCACACTTTGTACTCAAAAGAGGTATAAGTTTTAGCAAAAATTTAACCATCGTGAAATGCAATAGCATTATCATACTAAAAATTTTATTATTAAAAAATAAGTTAATTATAATCGTTTTTTATGTTTCAGGTTGCAGAAGGACGATAAGATGGACACAACCTTGTATTGTAGCAACAGGACTTGTCATCTATTTAGTAACGAATTAAAATATTTACGAAAAAACAGCCGTACAATCTTACATGACATCCTGCTCAACGTCCGCTTCAAAACCGGGGCTGCTTTGTAATAAGATATTCTTAGTGTTCGAATATACGAAATAAGAATTATTCATATGAAATAAGAATTAAGTTGGTAGTCCTGGTGATGGTAAAATTAATAGTGATGGTTATTTAATGTTTTGTTTTTTTGTGCTTTGATAACGGGGCTGTAATATGTACAATTTTAACGTGATGAACTATGACCTTTCTTTTAGACGGTCTTTGAAACATAATTATACGATTTAATTATGTTATGCATGTTGGATTAACTTATCTTTTTTGTTATTAGGTCTAGTACTATTTCATTACTCGGGTCAGACATGGACTACATAAGTTTACCCAGTATTGATTAAAATTATTAAGTTAGGCTACCAAAGTGTGTTAATTGATTTATGTAATTCTCAAAATGATTTTGTTCTTAAATTTTATGTTTTTATTATTTTTTCTTCCATTTAACATGTTAGATTTACCATTACTTGTTGTTTTTATATATATTTTATATGATATTTTTGTTCTCTTTTTACACGAATCTCAATAAATATTTAGATTTATTTTATATAAACAAAACGTAACGAATTAAATAAATAAAAAAATTTAAATAGAAAATAAAAACAGAAAAATATGTAAATATTGTATAGTAAAATATTATTATTAATGCCGAATTGTAAATATTTCACATTTCCAGTTACTTTTATTATCATTATTGTTATTAAACCATGCAAAAAGACCGTCTAAAGAAAAATAAAATATGTAATAAAAATTAAAATGAATATTATTAACATTGGAAAACATGAATTTGATACGAATTAAATAAAATATAATGTTTCTTTTTTTTTTAATCTGTTATTTTTTCTGCTTTTTCTGAATTTACTGTAGATATTTATATCTCAGTAAGCTGTTTTAATGAACGGTATACTTATAAATAAATACACTCTTTATGTAATATTATTCTTTTTATTATTATTTTAATTGTACTTATTATTAAAAAATAATAGTTTAAGAAACTAGTATTTTTAGAGTATATAAAAAAAATTACATCTAAAAATTTTTTTCTTATAACAGAATTATACAAACAAAAAAAAAGTATAAATCGATTGAACAATATGGTTGAATGATATACAATTTAATTACAGATATCGATTTAATGGTTGTGATAAATAATTATCGATTTATGTTGTTTAAAAATAAAGAATAATTTGTTAAAATCTAATCTATTATGTTCTTTTATTATTATAATAAAAAGTGTAACTGATATTTTGTTTAATTATACAAGTATGTATTTCACGTATATTTATATATATTTGATATTTGTTAATAAATATTTCTGGATCCTTGGACCGGAATGCATAATAACAACTCACTTGAATGCTTATTAAATTTATTTAGGATGTTTCCCTAAGTTTCTATTCTACTTTATTGAAGTATTTCCCTCTCATCGAAATAATGAAATAATTTCATACAAACATAAATCGGAGAACGCTTTGTTTTTAAATTATATCTAAAAGAAGATTTCGCCCAGATTTCTGTTGAAAAGGTCAAGTAATTTTCTGTCTAAAATTTAAAGACCATAAATTATCCTGTAAAATATAGATCCCTATTAGTTTCACACCAAACCTAAAGTTAGATTCTTTTCGACTCTAATTTATGGGGTTTTACAAAAAATCTCTTGACAACTACTGAGATAAAATTCTAGGACTCAATTTTTTTCAATTGTTCATGTATTATTATGTATTAAATCAATAATTTGGGACCATAGAGTTTTAATAAAATATTATTTCACCTTTATCATGAAGTTTTTCCTTAATCAAAACTCAGAAATAAGCCATTTTCGGACATTTATTATACAGAATTTTTTCATTATTTTTATAAAAAATTGACCTGTAAATTATAGTAGAAACATCCTAAAATAATCTGTTTATATACGAGTCATTTTTTTAAATTAAAAATCTTTTTATGAAAAATTGGTAAAAAATTATTGTAACTGATAGATCTTGTTTTTATTATGAACATATATATCTTTTATCTACTTTTTAACAAAAATCTCATTAATATCAATACTTTTTTCAGATTTGGAAGTGAATTTGATCATCTCTTTGTAGAAGAATCACATTGACATCTTGAATCAACAAGTTAAAACCTGATGTCTGTTGTCATCAATCTACATACTTTTTTTAAACAAAAATTTATTTAAATTTTGAAAAAAGATGAGAAAAAGGTGGTGCCATACCCACCCAATCTGTACTAACAATTGTCCAGCATGTCACTCTGAATCTTCTGAAATTATTCTGTTGCACTTTGAGCCATACGAGGATAAGTATTTTCATGTATCAGTCACATTCTAAACTGTTTAGCAAGCTGTAACGTATTAAATATTTCAAGTTACTTTTTTACGTTAATGGTATATTCTCAAGAGAAACCAAAAGAATATCTTTCTTATTTAAAAAAAAAACGTTTTTTACTAGTTTCATAGCTGAAGATGCCCGTTTTAAATTTCTGGGTTTGGTCGTAGATTATGAGTGGTAAAATTCAAGAATTCTTCTGGCGTTAAATTTTAGATAATAGGAAAACACCCATATCTCGTCATTCCTCACAATGCGATCCAATAATGTCATTGATTGCAGTAAAAACTAAATCGATCGGGTTGATAATCAGCATTCTTAATGAGATTTTACTGAATAATAACATTTGATGGACTCAAGAGCTTGGAGATAACTGATAGCATGACACAAGATAAATAAAAGGTTAAATTCCAAAGCATCAACACATGTTAATATGTAGGCTAACAATTCATAGTATAAATGGTTCTTGAATCATCGAGCTGTTTTACTACGATCGCTTCTTCATGGATTAAAGTTGACAAACTATTTGCTTCTTTCAGAACGTTCTTTTTTCTTAAATTGCGTTATTTAAAACAGCATTATAGAAATGCATTATTATTTTTGCTTAATTCTGCTTCATCTCATATAGGAGCAACAGTTTTGAAAACGCTTTTAAATATATTTCAATTTTTTTTTAACTATACAAGTTAATAAGTCGTATGCCAAAAAATAGATTTAATACATTGTGTAGGTATTTTTACTCTTGTTTAATAAAATATATCGCATATTACCACTGTATTATTCCAAATATTTTAAGAGATATAACATAATTATATGTTATATCTCTTATCTGTTATCTGTTAATTTTTAAAGTAACTAATTAAACTGAAAAAAATTAAATCTTACTTTTAATAGTTGCAATATATCTTTTTACTTATAAATTTAAAGCTTAGTAACTATTTCATAACGGTTAAAAACCAGAGATCATGTTTTTATATCCCTAAATTAATTTTTTCGTTATAGAATATTTAAATTTATTTCATTATTACAATTTTTCGTTGAGAAAAGATTAACAGAATATTACCCTTTTTTGAAATCGGTTTTACAGTCACACAAATTATAAAAATATGTCCTTTTAAAAGTATAATAATAATGATTTTTTACATTATAGGTACGATTATCTCGTATATTACACTTTCCTTATTGTTCTTGTCATATTTAGATGGTTATCGACCAAATATTATCCGATATTAGCCAATCTTTTTATTAATTGCTAATTCAATCATCAACGATTATTTTTAGAAATTAAAAAAAGCCGGCAAAGGGTTTGAATAAATTTTCTGCCCTTGTTCTTAACAGATTTTTATTTTAAATATGCCTTAGTGTTTGTAAATATTAATAACCTAATTATATAATACTTACAGTACTATTGAGAAAAAATTATAATATTCAGTGAATGATTTTTGGTCCAATTTCATCCTTTTAATTAAATGAGGTTTTTTTTATTATAAATTAAAGTGCAGGAAAGTATAACTTAGAAAAAGTAAATAAAAATTTTGAATAATATTGTTTAAGTCCTAGATGATTTCCTTAACCAAATCATTTTTTCATCATAATATATTTTAAATATAAAGGTTTAAATAAAATAATAAAAAATAAATAAATAATAAATAAAAAATTTAAATAAAATATCGGGACCTATTTGATGACCTTGCTGGAAAGTTACCTCATGTAACATTTTAATTACAGCCACAACTTAAAAAACAAATAAAATATGAGAAATTATAAAATATTTTTAAATTTTTCAGTTAGTCCCATGGCACGCTCTTTTTAGAAAAGTTTCAATATCGTCTTCATTAATATTAGTTACAGCTGAATTTTCAGTTTTAAAATTTAAAGTTAAAAAATTGAAATAAGTGGTGCAATTTTATACAATCAGGCTAAAAAAATGTATTGTTGAGACACCTGTCAAAAATCTGGCCGAAGTTGGAATACATCTAGATAAATTTCAGCAATTTCTCGTGAACGAGTTTTTGAGATTTGAGCCATGACTATTTTTAATTTTTGTACAAAATTCTATTTCATCAACGTCTACGGATAGAAATCATTATAGCAGTTTTCGAAGAAATTATATTGAGCTAGTGAGAAGATAATCAGTATACAGGCCATTATTTGTTCACACGCACACGCGCACGCGACGTATACATACATACATATATATACACCTTAGGGAAATTTTTATAAATTTTTTGTTGTGTTATTGGACAAAGAATGTGTTGAAACATCATCATTGTAAAAATCCCAATACCCAAAGTTTTGGTCTTTTGTAATGCTATCTCTTTATAGAAATACTATTGTACCAGTAACAAAATAATAGCAGAGAAAGTAAAGATAGTTCGTTTTGATGTACTTTGCAAAATTTAAGATGTGAAATGTAACTGTAACTAAACATTTAGCTTCAAATTGAAGACATACAGTAATATTCATCTAAGAGACTCGGGTTGTATGTCCAGTGATACGTATGTTTTATTCTACAAACTAATTTAATTAAGTAAGTAATCGCACAATTATTTTATAATCTATTAATATTGTTAATTTGAACAGAATATCCTGGGAAATATCAGCCAAACTGAAGGGATATTTCAGAACATCAAAAAAAAAAATTTATGTTAACAACTGCCTTATCTTGCTTTATTTTTTCTCTTTTCGCCAGTTTTTGTGTTTTTTCAATAAAAATTTATATCTTTAGTATAGCTTTAGCTAATTTAATTCTTTTTAGAAGTTTTAACTTCTGTTACAGATTGAAGTTTGAAAATTCTACCTTAGTAAGTTTAAAAATGGTGATCATATATATTTTTTAACAATTAATAGATCTGCAAATATTTGTTTTATCGAATTATATAAAATTAAAATTTTTAATAGGTTTTTTGAACAATTTTAAGTAAATATTTGCGGGAAGTTAGTATTGGAGTATTAAATACCCTATGGAATTCTTTAAGGTCGACAGCGACTTATTAATTATTATTTTCCCATCAAAAATTAAAAAACTCATTTTTCTCTTTTCTATTTAAATGCAATTATTATTAATAAAATTTTAAACATTAACAACTGAGTAGTTGATATATCAGTAACAAAACTAGAATTTCTGTCAGTGCAAAATTCTTTAAATCTCCATAAAAAATGAATAATGAATTTCAGCTAACAGAGTAAGCTATTAACATAAATATTTTTGTTTATAGACGCATCAACAGTTAAAGTCATTAACGACTCATCAGAATTACATGAAATTATCGCTATATAACATCATCACACTTCAAAATAAACTCAATATTAAAAAAAAAAATTGTTGTTGAATTCGACAACAGTCGAATTCAACAACAGTTCATCAAACAACATACACATGCACGGTGTGATATACGAGGTCTGTAAATAAACTAATGAGACTGATTCAGAAAAACTTTTTGTTTACAATCCAATTGTACATGGACTCTATAACGTTCGTAATAGTTTCCTAAGAAAACCATGCAACGCTTCAAACGGTTTTTCCACTCTTCATAGCAGTGTTGGAACTCAGAAATCGGAATATCCTTCAAATGTTTGGTTACACTTTTTTTATATTTTCTACTGTTTCAAAATGGTGTTCTTAAAGGGATTTTTTTTTAAATTTGGGAACAGGAAAAAGTCGCAGGGACTCAAATACGGTGAATAAGGTGGTTGAGGAACTACAGGAATGTTTTTCTTTGCCAAAAACTCATTAATTGAGTGTAGTGTAACAAGGTTCATTGTCATGGTGTAGCATCCAGTTGTCTTTGATGCTAGTCTCACGCGGGCAACTCTTTTCCGCTGTCTTTCAAGAATTTATCGGTAAACCTATTGATTCACCGTCTATCCTGTAGGGAAAACTTCTTATAGACAATACCATGTCTATCCAAGAAACAAATTAGCATGTTTTGATTTTTGATTTGCTCATATTTGCTTTTATGGGACGTGGTGAGTTTGAAATGTGGCATTCCTTGCTCTGGCAATTTGTTTCTGGGTCGTATTAAAATATCCAAGATTCATCACCAGTAATAAAATTTTAAGAAAATCAGGATCAGTTTCAATTCGCCCTAGAAGATGCGGCACACTTCTACCATGTTGTTTTTCTGTTCAACAGTGAGGTTTTTTGAGACAAATTTTTCACAATTTTTTCATGTCCAATTCGTTTTTCAAAATTTTATGGACTGTGGTTTGATTCAAATTCAATTGTTCTGCAATCACCCTTACAGTTAATCGCCAATCGTACCGTATAAGTCTCTGATTCTTTCAAAATTGCCGTCACGTTTTGACGTTAACGCTGTTCTAGAGCGTGGATCGTCCGCAGTGATTCCCTGCCATCTGAAAATGGTTTAAACCATTTAAAAATTGGGTTCGTGACACAGCGATATCTTCATACGCCCTTTTCAATTTTTAAAAAGTTTCAGTAGCATTCAAAACGAGTTTAACACAAATAATAATTGCACAACGTTGCTCATAATTAGTATCGCTCATTTTTGTAACGAACAACAAAAACTCGTTTCACGAAAAGTTTGTTTACGTCTCACGTCGCAATAATAGACTAAAAATACTAATGCCTAATATAAATCAGCTGTTCATATAACCATATCTTTACTAGCAAATTTACAGTGTTGCCTCTTTGGCTCCCAAAAAAAAAGTAGTCTCATTACTTTATTTACAGACCTCGTACATTGCGTTTAACATCAGTAAGCAGTACAGATTAAATAGTCTTTGCTGAGAGAGCAAAAAATAATAATAATAACAATAAGCAAACATTAGAAAGATTCAAACTGAAGCCAATCAAGTAAATTTCTAGATTATAATATTATTCAACAGCATCTGTTATATAAACACAAAAGGAAACTAAATCGATTTCCTCGTTTTTATATTACATACAATTTTTAACGTGTTATTGATGTTACACTTTTGACAAATTAACTTCTTTTTTTTCTAGTTTCTGACGATCGGCTACTAATTTTAAATATTCAAGAAGAAAATGATTGATAGTCCGTGGCATATTACACATTTGACAGTATGATCGAGGAGATCCAAGTAGGTGGGCATTGGTGAATCTAGCGTGTCAAGTCCTTAGTTATATTAGAATGACTTGATCTCTTCTATTTGAACGAAAGAATGGTTTTTCGAATACATTTTCCTTAATTTCTTGTAAACCCGTGGGTGGACTCAACAAACAAAATTTGTTTCACTCGATCTTCAATTTATTGCGAGCTTCTCTTACGAAATCGTTCTGACTTACCAAATTCACGTGATGTCTATTTAACAAGGATGTCCGAAATACTTCATCAAAATGAATACCTAAATGACTTGGAAGCCAAACAAATAGCAATTTTTGTTTGTTTGAAATAATGTTACAAATTTCCTGAATGATTTTTTCTGAGTTCCTGTGGTATAAGCTTTAGAGAACACGTTTTGAGTCTGTTACATTTATAGATTTTTCTTCCCTGAGAGTGCAAATAATTTTTATAGCAGAATGTATAACGTAAGCCTCTCAGAAATACATAGAGGAGTCAGCAATGAATTTACATAACAACTTGTTATCAGGAAATACAATAAGGTAGCCACACCCTTCAATAGAGACTGAAGCGTCTGTGTAGACCAGTTTATCATCTTTTAGTTTTGCGTTGTCTCATTAAAGTGGATCCTGGCTGCACTTAAATTTGGTTTATTGCAAAAATATTAAATTTTTGGTACAAAAGTTTGTAGCCACGGTACAATATTTATTTTTGTTTTTTTCTAAAGAAACTTCAGAATAGTTAAATTTAATTCTTGGAGGTAAATCTTCAGGCTTCGATTAAAAGATGAAGCAAAAGATTTCTTCGTTTCAAATATTTGAGTAAACGCACCGCTATTGCTTGATAGTTTGATATTTTTTCTGATATGACAATTGGAATTCTTGAGAATCTGCTAGCACGGTAGCTATGTATTGAACTTGTTGCAACTTCTAGGGAAGGTCGAATGCAAGAATTGTGTATAGAATTTAATGAATTAACTTCTTATTTCTGGAATTGCACAATATAAATACACAATCTAATTTGGAGAAAAATTAATATTTGTAGGTGTTTAGTGTAACAAATGTAACTGCATCCTTATCGTAAGTCGCTATTACTTTAACGATAATTTGCTAATATATTTTGAATACATGTTGATATTTCATAAAAGGTTTAACTGACAAAAGCTATTACATTTATAACTTCTGATTTTAACGAATGCTATAGTTACATGTTTGATGAGATACGTAAGATAAGTGAACTATTTAGTCAGTTAATTTCTAGTTTTATTTTTTAAGTTCCACACAGCTTTATAATCCAATTAGACAAAGTTGTAGGACTTTCCGGTCACGCAGCTTACACACGCATACACAACAACTTAATTTAGCACGTAGGTGTAGCACCTACGAGTGCTAGTGTAGCACTAGCACTCCTGGTGATGTCAGAGGGTACTAGTGACGCAATATAGCCACTTCACTATTTTTGAGATATTTTTGGGTGGGGAAGCGATTTTGCAAAAAATGTTTTTGCAAATATTATTTTTTTAATAGTTAACAAATGTGCCTAAGAAAAATAAGACCTTAATTAGGCGAAATCTTTAGTTACTGATGGTACCTTGCTCTACATCCTCATCTCCTTGACCTCTTAGTTTAATGGCATTAATGACCCGTTTATAAAAGTAATCTTATCAATTTTGGTCAAAATCGGTCCAGTAGTTCTGAAGATATAAGGTGATTTAGAGTGCGACATCGAACACACACATGAACAAGCGAAAAATTTCCATCCGGTTTTTTGGGTTTCTTAGGTGTCAAAACGTCAAGATTCCGTGAAAACCGCACATTCCCAAATTGGACCAATTACGATACTTTATATTCTAAAGCTACAGCTCTTCTATAGCGCTAGACGGGAAAGTAAAGTTTAAAAAAGATCAGGGGTTTTTTCAGTAATGAGATATAATTGCGTTATTTATAAAAAATTGATTAAAGACCAGTGGTTCTTTATCGTTATTTTAAAACGATTTATAACTTATCAGATTCTTTGGCAAAGTTCAAGATGTCTATCACATTCGGTTTTCAATTTTTAAAAAAGAATTACTCGTTTTTTTAATCAGGATTGTATAATTTATCACAACGGTACCCTTATTTTTTTCGACTTCAATTTTTCATTTTAGCATAACTATAATAAATTTGTAATGTGTCAATCCTTAAATAAGTTTTTTAAGAAACAGTTTTTGAGCACATATAACAAATTTTTAATTCAATTTATTACTAAATATTCTAATAATTCAAAATTTCATAATGATATATCATTATACACCTGTGAGATGTCATCTTAGATAAGAAAATAATTTTCAAAATGGATAAATAAAAACACTGAACTAATTAAATTCTCATACATTATTCCTTTTTATTCTTTTGATAACTTGCAATAATAAAAGAATAATTCCGTAACTAGGATATAATAATTAAATCTACTTAGCGTAATAAATTTCTTATTATTAAAAAATTAAATTAAATATAAAAAAAACGAAAAATAAATTTTATTATTTAAAAAAATTGATATTTAAAACTTTGACAACAAAAAGATTTAAAGAAGCCGGCAAATAGTTTCTAAATTTTATGTAATTGTGACTTGTGATTGTGGAGTAAAATTATTAATAAGCCCTTAATAAGTATCTTGTTTGATTCACTTCGACATTAAACTAATTTTATTATGTATTTTTTCTTATAGAATCGCATTCTTGGTTGATAATCTTATAAAGATTGTTAATCAATATTAGTGGCATTAGTTAAGCAATTTTTCAACAAGACTATAAAATTTTTATTGGATTAAGATCAAAACTTAATGGTTATCAACCCAAAATATTAAATTCCCGAACTTTGAATCAATTCCTGACTTACTTAATTGGATGCTTTGCGTCTCGAACCAGTTAAAAATGATAATTTCCTCCGATATTATTTTAATTATTCTAATATTTGAATAAAATTTTGGTACATGGAATCTAAGCTGACGGTAGATCCGATAAATATCATTCTGGAATTTTAATTGCTAAAATTATGTTTTTTTTTGGCAAGAGAAGTGACATGAATCATCTGCAAAATCATTAACACAAAATTCGACCCGGTTAGCGTACTTTTTTTATATAATGTATTTCTTACTTTCCCTTATAGTCTGAAAATTAAAAAAAAAAAATATGAAGGAAGAAATCGTAATAGTTATGTTTTAAATCCCTAATGTTGTGAAACGTCGGTGGAGAGGGTCTAATTAAAATTTATATAAAAAAGCATTCCTGTCTGATTTGAAGAGTTAGATAGGAGTTTCAGTGTAATATTTTATAGTAGAATTAAACAAAGTCTTCATCAATTAGATCTGAAGCTAAAACTAAGGTTTTAAGCTTTATGAGGACCGATTTTAATTTTTTTTTTTTTTTAAGATCTTATCTGGTGAACCCGGTATAAATTTTCTGAATAACTTTAACTGGAAAATTATTTAAACGAAAATTTACATTGTTCACCTAGAGGATTTGAACATTTTTTGCCATCAGCAGTAATTAGCTCTGTATTCTTTTGTTATAAAGTAATTTTATATATACATATTTCCTTTCATTCTAATATTTCAAAAAATATTCCCTCATTTCAGTCTTAATTAACTCGCATCTCCACTCGTGGAGATGAATTTCATTACATACATATTTTGTCGTATCTTTTTGTCTTATTGCAACCATAACCGTAGGTTTCTCATCATCGCATTTATTAGAAACATCTTTTTTTTTCAAACACTTTGCTTATTTTCTAACTGAATGCTAAAATAAAATAAAAAAATTAAATAAATCGCCTTCAAATCTATACCAAAGATTACTGAATCGTTTTTTTTCTTCAGATATTTAAATTACCTTTTTAACAAATCAGCACCACATTAAAAATAACGATCAGCTTGCTAAATTTTTATCTGGCGACAACTTATTGAAGTCAATTTTTTATCAAATTAAAACTAAGTATTATAAAATTGGAAATTTTTTTTCACTCTTTTTTGTACCTTATAAAATTTTAGAGATAAAAACGGCAGTGCCGATAAAATTAATGCACTGTATAATATTTAAAATTGTGTCCCGATTATATGGTAGCTAATTCTTCTAAAAAAAAACTATATGAATAAAATAACAATTATATTAATTACGTAACTGGAAAATAATAATGTAAAATTATAAAAGAAAAATATTTGCATATAATTTTTAATTAAAACAATATAAATAATTAAATTTATTTTAGTTTATTAAACGGTAAGACAAGTAAGGGATTAATATTAAATTCAAATTTAATTAATAATTAAAATAGAGCATGAGGGAAAATTTTTTTTGTGTTTTTTTAATTATTTTATAAGATTAACTTATATTATAATTTGTATATGTAATTATATATATATATATATGATTAATAAATAGCCTATATATAAAAAGTTACACCATTAATTAAAATAAATGTAATATAGTTGTAATTTAACGTACATATTAATTAAAAGTAACAATAATTATTATTAACAAATTTATGTAAATTTTATTAGAAAAATTTTGATATATATACAATATACGAAAGTTACTCTAATGCCGTTAAAATAAATTAGATTATACATAGAAAATTATTATTAATATTTTTATTATTATTATTATATTTGTTATTGTTATTATTATTACTAATATGTTGTAATATAATTTGATATATGCGTGATTTGTTTCATATTTTATTTAATTAAGAACATTTTGTAACCTATTAAATATTTTTATTTGCAGTACAAATTTACGCATCTCGCAAAGGATGGAAAAACAGAATATTGGTATTTCATATTTTTCCCGTATATTCAATTAAATTTTAATTAATAATTAAAATAGAATATGAGTGGGAATACATTTTTCGTTTTTTTTGTTTTTTTAATTATTTTATAAAATTACCATAATGTGTACATGTATGTATAATCGTATATGTATACGATTAATACCAAATGTAAAAGGTTACGTCATTAATTAGAAACTGAATCTGTCTGATATTCAAGTTGGCACCCCTGACAGAAAATATCAGCTGTTCGAAATAAAATTCCGATTATTATAATCTTATGATTATTTAAAAATATCGATTCTGCTTGAATCAGGTACCATGGAAGAATAGTGCTAGAATAAGATTTTTATTTTCTGTAGATATAAACCGGCGAAATTTACTCGTGGATGTTAAAACAGTACGGTAAATATTATATTAAGCGTTCAAACTTCTATAAATGTCCCAAAACAGTTTAAATCGGGAAAAATAATAGTTCCCGATTTTCATCAAAAGTTTCAACTTACGCTTTGCAAAACTGGAATGATCTTATACGCAAGGACAGAAACATAAAAATTTGAGAGTATCGAAACCATCCGTTCCCTTATCGCAAAACATGTTCAAAGTGGGCTCCGACACTGTATGTACAAAATTTTTTGGGGCTATAAAATCACCGACATCCAAATTATCTTTTGTACGGAAAGATTTCAGCAGAAGTTAATGCATTATATATTATAAAATAACTTGTGATAAAATTTTAATTCATTCTTTTGAGCCAAAATCCAAACATCAGTGTACTAAATTGATACATTTGAGTTCAGCTAACAGAAAAAATTCAAAAGGTATTTATTTGCCTACAAGTGATGCTAACGGCAGTTTAGGGCTATAAAGGTCAAATGTATTGCAATATTTACGAATAAACATGTACAATTAACAGTCAGTACTATTTTAACCTGCAAATATAATACGAAATCCGCTGGAGGACACGTTTTCTCTCAGAATACGTAATTCTTCTGCATGATAACGCCCACTACAATATCTCTCTAAAGAAACGGTAAGCTTTTCAGAAGTTGAGTCGGGATTTGTTACAACTTTCACCATACAGTCACGAACTTGCAGGATCAGATTTTTGTTTTGTAATGTCCTTCCAAAGAGTTATTACGTGGAATCGTGTTCAACAATAACGAACGGGGTCAAGAATGCAATATAAGAATAGCTCAGATACTAAGGTGAACAAATCTTTACTACTGAAATAACATTGATGCTAATCCAATATCCTAAAATAATGGATGGCACGAATGCTTAAGAATAGCCCTAGATTATATTAAAAAGTATCGTTACGTTGACAATCAATAAATAATATTTTTCTACGATCACTTGTCTCTATAATTATTGAACAAATCTTATATCAAGAAGTTCGTTTGAATTTTGCCGGTAATAGTTCACAGAAAACTGGACGGCACGGCGAAATCAGTGAACTATGTTTACAATTCTAAACATGACCTAACCTAAAAGTGAAATGGAAATGGGGAAAAAATAAAAAATAAAAATGAAAACTTCAATTTAATTATACTTGAATTGAGTATACTTGAGTAGAATTATACATCAGTTTAATTAGATTTTTAATAAAGAATACTTTCAAAAAATACCTCGAACGTTTTATTTCATTTGATGAATTGCGGGACTAGAATATATCACTTTTTCCTCAAAAAGATCGGTTTACGAATCGCGCCGCTAGGTAGCAGTACTTGATAGTACTAGGCAGCGTACAAAAACTTGATTGATAATGTACTTGAAATAATAAAGTTTAGAAGAAAATATACTACAGTTTGTTTTAATAGTAAATGCTCTTATGTACAAGAATTCAGAAAATGTATATTTGTTTGTTCTAGAAAAGGTATTAACAACATTAATTTTAATAATAAATCCACAAGATAAACAATCGGTAATTGAAATTGTAAACCGTACGGTAAGAGTCTTGCAGATATAATTACTTCCTCTTAAAAATTTAAGAAAATGATACTGATATCAAAAAATGTTAAGAGACTGCATTTCTATTATCAAATTTTTTTATTAATTTATAATTTTGTTTAAAAAAGAAATACTTGTAAAATATATGTAACAGACAATAAATATACAATAATAGATAATAAAAAAATTTTTAAGCGTTCTATAATAAAGCAATAAATAGAAAAATTTATTGCAAACTCTTACCGGCCGATTTCGTTTATTTAACAAACTCATATAATTAGCAGGGGTAGTGTAAAGTCATTACCTCAATTTGATAATTATAAACTTTCAATCACAAATTTATCATTTAGAAGCGTTTATTCCTTGTTTAATAAATGAAATCGGGTCGGTAAGAATTTTGTAACAAATTTTTCTATTTTTTGCTTATAATATGGAACGCTTAAACATTTTTATTATATATTATTGTATATCTATTTTGTGTTACATAAATTTAACATGTATTTTTTTTTAAAGAAAATTCTAAATTAATAACAAAGTTTGTTAACAGAAAAATGTTTAATTTTTGAGAGGAAGAAATGCTATCTGCGAGACTCTTACCGCAGTTTACAATTTCTTTGTAATTTATTTTGGATTCACTGTTCCAAAGATAATTAAAGCCGAGTTTTCCTTCCCAAGCGTCAGAAATCATAATAAAGTACATAATTTTGTTTAACAGGAATTCCAGATTTTTATAAAAACCGACGATATATATATATATATATATATATATATATATATATAGTAATTTTGTTGGAATCATGTTGGACTGAAATTAATTGACAATTGTATTAATTTGTGTTCTTTTAGAGGTTACACATTCGTACAAGTACATTAAATCAATTGAAATAACATCTGTCATGAAATTTTGTAAAAAGTTTTAATTCACTCAATTCATTATTTTATTATATTATAGAGTTGGAATAAAACATAATGCGATTGTTTTTTCTTAAATAAATTTATTTTTGTTTTTATTACTTATATTTTTAAAAAAACAAGATTTCAAGATTATGTGGTTCACACACTTACATATATGTTTTATTTAGTAGAATAATTTATATAAATTTGTAAAATTTTTAAAGTACTTTGTTTTGATTATAAAATTATTTTATTCCTTATTGTCCTTGGCTTTAAAACATTCAGAAAAAAATAAATGGATGTTATGGATTTTATATAATCCTACATATTTAAAATATTTATGTATTATACTATTTTTCATATTATGCATGTTCTTAAATTTAATATTTTATTTCATTTTGTTTATTCATATACATTACAAAACTAATATTAATGTAGGTTAATATAAACTATATATCTTAGCATCTTGGCATTTCGTGCGGAGGACTCCGGGTTCGAATCCCGGTCAAGCATTTCATACGCTACCAATTTCCACTGGAGTAATGACCATAGCTTTTTCTGCCCACTCTTCATAATTTAAAAAAAAGCCATAAATAATGTATTTGTTTGTTATAAATGTAAATGAAGTTTATTTCAATGAAATTTTATTTCTACTATTTATTAAATTGTTCCTTGAATTTTCTAATTTACAATTGTGTTGTAAAAGTGTAACAATAATATTGTCTTTCTATAATACTATTAGATTATGGAAAGGAATAATTCTAGATCCGATTAGTGTGATTTGAATACTCGTTTTAAGCTTAATATGATGGCATTTGCGTTTGCATAAAAAAGGGATGGATTCACTTTTAAACCAAAATTCATTGGTATTAATAAAAGAAAAAGTTTTAAACTTCATTACTTTTATCAAGGTTTACCCAAAAACACAATTATTAACGATTTTATGTTTTTTTTTATTTAAAAAAGAATAATTAAACCGACTTAAATATTGAAAAAAGTAATTAAAAATATTATTCTAAATTATAAATTTTGTTTACGGAAATTCTTCCTGTAATTTTTGTGTAGTGTAGACAATTCAAGTCGAGCTGTACAAGTTAGGTTCGTCAATTTACTGAGCAATTACGTATTGTACAAGATTTAGTAGAAAATTTCATTCCAGAAATTACTCAAGTCATACGAGTTTCATAACTTATATCTCTGCTCGTCTGGTGGCGCAGTTGCTATTTGTAATGAATCGAGAAGTGGGGATTAATTCTAATTTTATTCATGCCTGGGAATTTGTATATCAGAAAACCAGGAATATTATTGTGCAGAGAAGAACATAAATGTATGAATTTTTGCTTAAAAAAATCCTGCCCTCCTCTGATCTCTTCCGCTCCTTTTCTAGTCGTTAGCTGCTCATTTTTATCTACAGTTTTCAATAATTTCATAAAAATTGTACATTTTCAATGTTGTTTTAAATGAACTTAAAAATTTTTACAGTTGTATATTCATAAAATTATAAATCAACTTGCCGGCTCCGCTAGCCGTCAACGCAGCCAGGCATACTCTTTGTTAGCCATCAGCTCCTTAACTTCTGATTTCGACTCGACCCCCATTACTTACCCTACCGTATCGTTGAGCTGCGTTCGGCGGTCGCTTGATAACTGAAAATGTTGATTTTGTAATTGCAAAAAATGACCGGATCTCATCCAAATCCTCTTTTATAACATGATATTCCATTCTTTTTCAAGAATTTACCCTTAGTATACTGTTTTTCTTCAGCAATGTTATTTAGATGTGCATTATGGTATTTAATTTTTTTAAATCTTAAAATCTTAACAGAAGCAGTCAATTTTATAGTCCTGTTTGATTAACTTATATCATTTTGTCCCACAGAACTGGGTTAGTTCTATTCATGGGAATAAATTTAAGAATGAGATTTTAAAATGTTAAGTTGTCGTGATGGACAAAAGACAAAACACTTATGAAAAACGCAGTTCCATAACACAATATCCACTTTCCATTTACTGTATTCTCGGAGAAAGTTAAGTGAAACGATTTGAGATGCAAATTATATAAATCATATTTAAGCGAGAACAAGGCAGTAGGATCATTCATCCTGACTTAAAATACATAATATGTCCAATTTTCAAAACTGTGATTTTTGCCTAGCGTACTGTTCAACAAGTTTCAGTGTGCATATATTTTTAATTAAAAAAATCCACTGGTAATGTAACTGCAGTTGAATTAAAAAACAGAAATATGAACGTGCACATCTATACAATGTCATCAAGATGTACCTTGACAGTTTGTTTTCATTTTTAAAACAAAAATTGGCGAGAATGACAATGTTCTTGAATTTTTTATATTAATTAAAATTTAAATATCGTAATAAATGGTAAAATAGAAAAAAATTGTAATAGATTGATTCGTAATAATGTACAAAAAAAAATCATAAAATCTTTAAAACATTCAATCACATCCTTATACACATTTAAATAATATGTAAAATTATTCGTACAAATAACTCATTACACAACATTTTTGCCTATTCAGATAAAAATCAAACCAATATAATTAAAAAAAAAGGTTTTCGTTTTACATTAGAATGTATATCCATCTCTTAATATTAAAATTATTAGCAGTGAATAACGTTAGCTTATTGTATAAAAGGGTTGATTGTTAAATAAACCTGACCAAACATGTTATATCTCAGCTGCAATGCTTCTCAGTATTATCTACGTCCTTCATTCTGTGGCTGGGTTGCGACTGATAAATTCTAGTCTGGTGATTTGCGGATGTAATAGATTACAGATACATTCACTTAAACAAGATATAGATAGATAGATAGCTACTCCGTTTGTCGGTTACTATTTCCTATATGTCTAATGGATTCTGAAATATTATAAAAACTAAAATAAATATTATTTTATATTAAATAAAAGCTAATGAAGTCGGAATTTTAATTATTCAATCTAATCAATTATTTGTTATATAAGACTTTCTTTTCTGATCGAGTGCTAACATTAAAGTCGGTTACACATTTTTTGCAAGAGAAAATACTACATTATCAATAGAAAGCTTTCTTTCGGGCATGTTTCATGTAATGCACCGTCGTTTTAATAGGTACTAATTACAGTTGCTATTTTTTAAGAGAAATGATGTCCTTTATATTCCTATTCTTTAATTTGGACGTCTCGTATACAGGATTCAATATTACTTGTATTTTATTGGCTTGTATACCATGTAAAATAGTATATTTGACTCATTGAGATAGACAGTAAAAAAAGTCATTACTTTTAATTTTCTGTAATAAGTTTTACCTATGCTGAAAGCAAATTATTTTTGAAAATAGTAACGGCTTTTTGAGAATTTATTTTAAAAATTTCGAGGGTATTTCAATACATGTGATCAAAAAATTAATTACTAAAAGAATTGTTTTTTATTTAAGAATCATTGACAAATTTATTTAATATCCTACGTAATTCTCCTAAAAATATTTTTCTGTATAAGTTTCTGATTTTTATTAACAAGAAAAGCTATTAATTTTGCTACGTTCTGTGAATTTTCATTGACTGCCTAGCTAATTTTTTTTTAACAGAATATTATCAGGATTTTGCAATTAGGGATATGTTGTCCTTTTTGTTTTTATATTCTTTTAAAGTTATCTAATGTTCGAGTATTACACAAGGAACAATTATAACTATTCGTTTTCTTAGTATCAGATAGTATATGTTATCCAAAAAAAAAATTCTCAATCAAAATCTCTCTCTCTCTCTCTCTCTTTCTCTTTATATATATATATATATATATATATATATATATAGTTTCTGTTTGATCTACAAATCTACTGAATCGATTTCAATAAAACTTAGTACAATCACAACAGGAACTGAGAAGAAGGTTTTTCATTTCATTTTATATCTATGTTAAAAATAACCGAATCATTACAAACTCTATTCACTTACCTTCTTGACACGCCAACAAGCTAGTCCGATATTGCAGGATTACTTGCTCCTCCCTTCTGTCACCATCATTATGTCATTTCACCATTACAGTTTCTTCAATGGCGTAGCTGATCGAAAATGTTTACGGGCTCATTGAGTATAAATTTTCACGCTGATGCGTGGTTATGTTAGCGTTTGATACTAGCACCGAATAATAAACAAGTAAATTCCATAAATAGTTACTACATACTGCAAGAATTCTCAGGAGAAGTAAAAACATATTACGCCATTCAATCAGTTTTTAGCGAAGAGGATGCAGTTCATTACCCAAATATGTTTTTGAATTCTTAATCAAAATTACCAGCTAACATATTAAAAATAAATGTAGGTGTTGCAATTATATTCATGAGAAATCCGAAGCCACCACAGTTATGTAATGCAACTCGATTGAAAGTTTTGTCTCTAGAAAAATATATCACCGAAAAGACTATTTTAATTGGCTGCTGCAAAGGAGAAACTGTATTTATTCCAAGAAATCCAATCATACCTAATAACTTTTCTTTCAATTTAAAAGACTTCATTTTCTAGTTACTACACAATTTACAATCGATAAGTCACAAGATCAAACTTCATGTGTAGCTGGTGTAGCTTTACAAACTCCTTGCTTTTTTCGTGGGTAATTTTATATGGCATGTTCTCGAGTAAGGAAGAACAGCAAACTCTTTATTTACTATGATAACGGAACAACAAAGAATAAGTTTATAAAGAGGCGCTGGTTTAAAAATTTATGTAAAACACTATTTGCATTATTCTGTAAAAGTAGACATTTCATCTATCTCTCTGTTTATATGAATCGTGTTACTGAGTGTTTATAAATATCTCTAATTAACAAATATTGAATTTATCTATGGAGGATACATGAATGATGAATCTATTACTTCATATTCTGGATATTCATAAATCACAATAAAATATATTTTTTACGTACTATTATCGCTTTATAAACTCGATGAAAATTGTTACAACAATCATAATTTGCATGCGAAACCGTGGGACCTTCTAGTTAAAATTAAATATCGGCCCGAAATTAAAAAAAAAAAAAAAACAGTTTCTTCAATTCTTGTTCTTTAAAGTTTTTAACAAAAATATATCATCTATAGAGTGCAGATTTGAAAAAAAAATTGCACAAGTAATGAAGAAACAACAATTTTTTCACTACTAATGAAGAAGCAGTTGTAAAAAAATTCTTAATTAATTTCCAAAAATTAAGTTACGGTATACAGGGAGCAACCCACTAATAAATATTGCGAGTTAAGAAATAGCAGATATTATTTAGATCTAATTCATCCATTGAAAATTCTTTGATTAGTTAAAAATGTTTTTTCTTTTAGTTTGGCAATAAAATTTTATTAAATTTTTTATAAAATTTATTTAGGGCTCTTATCTCAAAACGATCTATTTTTCGGTATCACGATTATATTTCCAAGCCCCCATGAATAGTAATTATAACTTTTAAATGGAAAAAGTAAGGTTTTGATTATTAATGTGAAAGGACTGAATTTTGAAAACAAAATTCTTCAGGTAAAAACTTCAGGGCCCCTTCAACTCTAAACAAAAGACAGTTATTTAATATATTCACAGCTAGTTTTAATAATAACCTAAAATAAACCTCAAGTAAGTAGTCTTAAACAAAAGGTTAGGAGGATAAAAAGAGGTAGGAGCATTTGGTAAATTAATTTTTTTTTTAATGTTTGGCTGTTGAACTCTAAGAGGTACTGAAGTTCAATTTTGAAACTAGCTGTAACAAAAGTTAACACCGCAATTATTTCGCTAAAGGTTTTATCAGCCTGATGTTTTGTCAGATAATTTTTTTTTATTGCTTTTTGAAATTATGTGTAACTATAAAAACTTGTATATTTAATACTTTTGAGTTTGGCCGTCTGAGTGTGTGAAATGTGATGATCTTATACAAAAATTGATCATATCGATGTAGCAGCATCTGCCAAGTTGGTTAAAGATATTGAAGTTCAACAACTTTTTACTTATCCATTTAAAATGAATTAGTTGCACCTTTACCATGGAAAGATAATTTCAGTATGGTGGTTTCATACCGAAAAACAAATCGTTTCGAATTATGATTTTTTGCTAATTTCAGTTTACTATGTTTTAATGATGGAAAAGTCATTTAAACGGTTCCATACTTTATTAACCTGCTACAACATATATATATATATATATATATATATATATATATATATATATATATATATATATATAAGAATTCAATATACTGATTTATAAAGATTTCTTTCTGTAAAGAATATAAAGCCATTTTATCATCATCATGTAATTAATTTCTCCTGCTACAATTTTTATAGCATCTTTTGTGCAACTCTCTCGCTTTGTCTCCTCATAACTCCTTCCCTGTCAATAAACTCCTTCTCCCGTCAATATAGTTTTTCGCAGAAAAATGCTTTTTTATGTATCCAATACAGTTAGCTATTCTTTTCTTTAATATTGGTAGTGTTAATCGTTCTTCTCCTACTCCGATTCTATCTAGCAAGACATTTTCTTGATCAAATCTCAGAGGTTTAATTAAATTTATTCTTTCTTATTTTCTTCAATCATTCTCTCACTCATATAAAAGGATATTTCAAGCAAAGCATACAAAAAATAATTTCCAGACGTCCTTCATCCTTACTGTAATAAATTTTCTTGGATTTGATTAAAAGTTATCTTTCCCTTGGCGATACTAGTTTTCATCACCGTATCATGAATATATTTTCATTCTATATATTTAGCGTTCTTTGTTTACCTCACAAATTTACTGTTCCCTCTTTGGATGTGCTCTTTATCTATTTCCCTTTTTATTTATACTACTTTTTTCTTAATTTCCTCTTAAATTTTTTGAAGCTCTTCCTCGCTGTTTGTTGCAAGCGTATTTATTTTTTTGATACAATTAAATATCTACAATCTGTTCTCTAGAAACAATGGATAGATGGTGAATGTTCACAGCTGACTTGAAGGAGAGAAAGCCCAACAATTGACTGCTCTATATTTTATTTGTACTGGCTGGCACCCTGTAATAGCTGCTGAGGGATGATTATAAAATTGTTGTAACGTGCGAAAAAATGCCATTCTTGACTAGGACTTGAACCTAAAACCTCCAAATGAAATATAGAGAAGCGATCATTTTCCTAAGAAGATCGGCGATTCATAATTTAAAGATTCTTTTATAAAAATGTATCAGAATCGTCATATGCTGTTATTATTCTGCAGAAATTTCAATTATAAATTTTAGCAAGATTGAAAAAAAAGCTGAGAAATGGTTATAAAACTTTTACAACAGATTTCAAACACGCTATAGCAATTGTAAGTATTAATTACTTCAATAATTGTTACTTGAAATCGATCAAATCAAACACAAGATATAAAATTTAAAACGATTTTGGATAATAATTTAGATAACGAATTTAGTAAACGATTTTAAAATCGATTTCTAGAGAGAGAATTCTTATAAATTTTGGCAATATTTTACTAGATCATTGAGGTTGCAATGTAGCAACAATATTTTTCTCGCGTAATTTTTGTTTATGACTTGATTTCAAAATAGCAATACAAAATATTTTACAAAAATTTCACGCATTAATAATTTAGGAATGACGAAATGAATTTTAATTTGGTTTTTTTTTGCTGTCATAGTATAATAGAATGCAATTGTTCTTCAGGATTAGTGTTGTAAACTATGATAGAACATGTGTTTCTGTTTGAGTTGAATAGAACCTTGTTGAATAGAATCTAAAATTTAACTAATGTTAGAACGTAACCGAATATTGTTTTCAAATTTTCCCATATATAATTACCTGTGTATCAAATTTAAATTCCAAAAAAAGTTAAATTTAAAATAGCGGAAAACACTTCATTTTTTTATTATTAAATTTTTATTACCTTTCTTCACTTTTTTCAAGGTCGAATTTAAAAAAAAAATTGAAATTGGTTTTTAGATATTTACATGAAAATTAAACACACCCAACATCAAGTTAATGTGTATTTAAGTATTTATTAAGTAAATACTTAAGTATTTGTTGCCAAGAAATTAAAAAAAATACTAAAAACCAATGTTGCCCTTTAAAATCGGGATTTCAAAAAAAATCTTTCTTAGTATGCACTTAACCGTAAGAAGAATGTGTGTATAAATTTTCATCAATTTATCTTCAATAGTACATAAAATATATATATATATATATATATATATATATATATATATAAATATCTAAGCCAAATTTCAAATTTTAAGGTTCAAACAGTCCGGAGATATTTATCAAAATATAGCCAACTTAATTCCTTCTGTAATCGTTGATTTTTTTGTCTCTTTACACGAAGATTACCAGTCTTCCTAATAAATTATCATTTGTTTTATAAGTCTATAAAATAGATAATTTTGAAGAATCAATTTGACTTTGATTTTTCAACATGAATTGTTTATTGGATATTTCTAATTTATTATTTTGCTAATTTCTTAAAATTTAAAATTAATTTTTAACAAGAGATTAATTTTCTAATTAATTATTTTTAAAAGCTGGTATTTCAAAATTTTTTGTGAACTTACAACTTAATTAATGAATTAACTTTCGTTTCTTCAGCTAAGTCTTGCGAATTTTATTCAAAAGAAAAATTTGTTGAAATTTGAAACAAATCACAATAATTGTAATTAATCTGATCTTATGTTAATTAAAGTTTAATTTATTTATGTAATTATATGTATTTTATGTTTTTTTATTAAAAAAAAAAAAATAGTTTAATATTTACTTAGATAATTTTTTTAAACATAAACCTATATATACACAAACACACATTCATTTAAGTACTTGTAAGGCTGATTAGGTGTATTAAAATTCAAAAAAAAAGAAGAAAAATAATTATCAATACAACATAAATAATTGTTGCATTATATGCTTTTGCTTCGAATATATTTCAGGATAGACCGAAATAACATATCAGTGTAAATTTTAAAAATTGGTGTATTAAAATGTTTGTTTAATTGCTGTACCTTAGTAAATGTGCAGTACCAAATAATTTACTTTGTATATTTATGTTAAACGATGTAAAAAAATAAATAAAAAAGCAAGTTATAATATATAATAAAACAATTAATTCTGTAAATTAATAAGATTATAATTAAATCAATAACATTTTGTTCATGTTATCTAGGCTTGTTGCGGTTAACATTCCAACAATTGTTTAAAATGTTTTAAAGAAAAATAAAGATATTTATTAAGTTCCTGTATTTTTTCTTCAGCTTTTCCTTCAGATTATGATCAGGGTATGTATATGACGTTCATTAAAATATTAATAGTACTTAATTAATAAATATTCTTAATAACTCTACAATTCATCATGATTTTAGATTATAGATCGATAATTATTAAAAATTAAGTAAATCAAATGAGATTTGTTAATCTATAACTTTTATACCGCATTATTAAACAATTTTAAGATGAAATAGCAAACAGGACTCTTGAAGAAAGACTTACTAATTAAAAAAGATATGAATTCTTCTTTTGCATTATATCTTTACCGATTGGTTTAAAGTTTAATAATTGGATTCACAATAAGAATGAAAAATTATCGAAAGAGGTGTAATATTTTCTAACTTCATTTTCATTAAATTAATACAAAGCCATTTCTTTACGTAAATCAATCGTAAATAGAATTTAATGAAAATTTTTAAAAAAATATTGTTTTTCCTACTTTTTTTATTCAAATTCACAATTTTGTGATACATGAAGATACTTTTTAAAAATTAAAAAGTTACAAAGTTAACCCTTCATCAACCCCCTTGAAAAAATTTTCAAGGCAGCGTTTAGGCAACAACGGTTTTCCAAATAATTGCAGTTTTTCAAATAATATATTTCTCAAGTAGCAATAGTAATAAAAAGTATGGAAAACCTTTCTTACACCAACTATGATTATTAATTTAAAAATTTATTTGCGTTAGTTTGTCGTGTAGAAGAAACTTTACTAAATTTCATGCTTTAACGAATTTTGAAGATATGAGGAATAATTTTAAATTGTCACCCTCTGTCTTATTTTAAAATATTCATTAAATTAAATATTTATCTCACAATATATCGCGTATTACGACAATATTTATTGTTAAATTACAATAGAACATAGTGAAAATCAGCTCTGTTTAAAATTCATTTATTTGAACGAGGCAGTGGTTTATAAAAAAACATTTTTACCAGTATTAATTTTTTTTCGCTTTGATGGTCTCGCCACACAAGCTTGATGCTTATGCGTGAGAGATGGACGTGGAACCTTATAGCGTATGAGAAATGCCATGCCTGGCCGGAATTCAAACACGGGACCTCTGGAGGAAGGGCCGACACGCTACAACTCTGCCACGGAGAGCTCCGCTACAACTACTTTTCGTATATCAAAAAAGTAATAAATGAAACTTAATCATCCCTGAAATATATTTGATACACATTATATTACATTTCTTTGTATAATATTTTATTAAATCAGAATAATGTTATTAAAAGTTTTCTATCGATTAACATTTTTATAAAAATGTTTAGGAAAAGGATTAGTTATTGAAAAAAATTTGCCCTTCAGTCATACTTATATACCGTGATTTCATCTTTCATCCCACTAACGAATCCTTTCAAAAATATAATAAATTCCTATACCTTATTAGTAATTATGTCATTCTACAAATTTTCAAATTTCTCTATCTACTCATTTCTCACATATTAACACAAATGGGGAACGTATAAAAAAAAATTATTTTTTAAGGGTTCTTGGTGGTCTCAAGGATTCTTGATTCCCTGAATATATATATAATATAATTATACGTATTAGAAAATTTCATGAGCGATTCATAATCAAAATCCAGAAAAAACTACTAAAATAGGTTGGTGAAAATTTGTATACTTGTTCTTATGTTATAAGTGCTCACTAAGAAAGAGTTCTTTGAAATTCCGAGTTTAAAGAGTTGAAACGGATATTAGATTTTTTTTAAAGTTATTTTTTATTATTTTTACTTTCTCGGTAATAAACATAGATATCAACTTGATTTTGGTGTATATATAAATTCCTAAAAACAGGCCTCTAGATTTTTAGAAATTATGAGTTTAAAGGGTTAAAATGAGGTAACATTGAATTTTACTATTGCTTTTAATTTCTCTGTAATTGATTATTTGTGTGGATAATCTTCATATGAATACATAAAAATCATTTTTTTAGATTTTTTTAAATTCGACCTTGAAAGAGGTGATGATAGGTAAAATGTTTTAATTTTTTTTTGTCTTCAGTCACTTGACTGGTTTGATGCAGCTCTCCAAAATTCCCTATCTAGTGCTAGTCGTTTCATTTCGGTATACCCCCTAGGTCCTACATCCCTAACAATTTGTTTTACATATTCCAAATGTTGCCTGCCTGCACAATGTTTTCCTCTCCCTCCAATATTAAAACGACTATTCCAGAATGCCTTAATATGTGGCTTATAAGTCTGTCTCTTCTTTTAGCTATAAAAAATTTAGCTTTTTCCAAATGGTTCTTTCTACATCTATTTTCCGCAATACCTCTTCATTTGTCACTTGTCAATTTACAATAATGATTGCAAATTATCCCCATTTCCGACGACTATACTAAACGAGATATTCACTCTATTGCGGCTTGAAAATACTACTTAGATAAATATCAAAATCCATTTCAGGTTTTTTGAGTTTTAATATTTTAAGGGGTACAAGGTATATATCCCCTGATCGCGGCGGGAAACGCAGTTACAATACAGCGGCTTACAATACAGCTCATTGTTAAAAGTATAGAGAAACCTTTATATTACTTTTCAATGTTAAACATAAAAAAATTAAATTTAGCATATCTTCTTAACTCAAAACGATCTAGTTTTCGGAATTTTTTTGAGCCTAAGATAGCTCAAGCACCCTTCCATGGGGCGATAACTCAAAATGTTTCAGTAAAAAGGATAGGTTTGTGACATTTTACTTTAAAGGAATAGGCTAATAACTGGAAATCCTTTAATCTAAAAATTCCCAAACTTGATGAGGAGTAAATATAATTTTATTTATTAATAAGAAAGAATATTAAAAAAAATTTACCTATTTTGCACTTGAGTAAATACAAATAAGTTATTAATTATTTTTAAAAAAACGTAAATTTTCTTTGGTTTTCCTTTGGGTTTTAAAGACAATTTCAATAATGTAATGAAATTTAAATAACGCTGGCTTCAATTTTCAAACTCATTGGAAAGATATAATGCGATTGATATAGATAAGTTCTTCGACTATCAAATAGTGATCTTCCACAGATAACTATAAACAGAAAAAAGTATAGAATTAAGTAGTAAACTGTTTATAAATTAGCAAACAACACTTGATAAAACATCTACTACTAGATAAAACCAAACCTCGTTTATTGTTCCTATCTGAAAACGAAACAATTTTGGATTTGAGGCTACCACACCGCTATCATATAAATTGTCCCAAGAGGGAACAATCTGTAGAACAGGTTGGCAGTGATCTCACACCAAATTTTTTCCACTACTACTGTCTAATATTATTGTACTGTAGAATTTTTTCTGCTTACATTATTGTTAAATTTCCATGAGTGAATATTTATTTCTGAGAATATTTAGAACTATAATTTGACAGATAGATAAGACGCTCACTCATATATACATATACATATATGTGTAATTTTTCTTTGTACTTTTATAGTACTTGTGAATATTTGAATGAATATCATTATCCAGTACAATAGATATGTTATGATTAATGAATGTCTATTAGTTTTGTTTTTGAAAAAAAAAAGATTTTTTAGATATTATTCAGTTTCAAAAACAATATAAGTTTTCATTCATACGAAAATTAAAAATTTTTTTATAAAACAATTTTTATTTATTTTTTGTATTCTATGTATGGAAACTTATGGGACATTCTGCATTTCCATTTAAATGTTGTACTATCATAATCTTCCATAATTAATTTATATATATATATATATATATATATATATATACATACGTAAGGAAAATTATATCGAATAATTTATTAGTATTTTATTCGAATTAATAAGTTCTGTTTTATAAAACTATGAGATAATTCTATTTTTTAATTACTTCAATTCTAAATCCAATATATGTAATTGTAGTCTGCCTATTATTATTTTTATTTATTTTTTTGTAATTTCCCGGCAATATAGTTATATTATTTAAGTGAAGCTAATCGAGTTAAGTTTCGTGAACAATATTTTACATATCTTGATGTTACACGACCAGACAGCTAAAACAATAAAATAAAAATAAAAAACAGTTTTATTATTAAAATATTCTGGAAGGATGTATGTAAGATACGAACATACGTGCGTATATATACGTACATATATATATATATATATATACGTACATATTTATATACATATATTTTTTTGACTTAACTTTACTTGTTTTCAGACTGGATGGACAGATTTGCATGAAATTTGGCTCGATAATTTCTGTATGTGGGTGTATTGTATTGTATTGATGCGGGGATAATTTTGGTCATTAAAGGTCAAGGAGGCAGCAAATCAAAAGGATGGGTAAATTAGTTTTGTAATATAATGTCCTTTAGGTAGCTAAGATATTTTCTAGTGGCTTTTGTCCTATAAAAGTTGGATGGAGCAAGCACCCCTTTTTACTTTATATCGATTCTCGTTCGAAGACACATTCTTATTCTGATTAGATTTTTATTTTATACATTTCTCACTTCGTTTATGTGTTTCGGATATTTCATTCAGTGGGAAGCGGAAAATAAAAGTAATTTACCTCTAATTATTTCCTCAGTTAGTGTTTTGCATGATATCTTTAGACTGTTTACACCAATAGTAATAAAAATTAGTATGAAGACTGCTAAATATGAGCCAATGATACTGTTTAATTCCACTTAAAATTTGACAGTGGAGATTGAGAGATACGGTCATCATTTCTCACTTATCACAATATTATACTCAAAGATATAATAAACGTTTTACGTAATTCTTTACTTGTATATTAAAAACCCGTATAAAACATAAAAGGATGCGCGAAGAAATTTATGCAATTTTGCAATTTTTTTTTAATTGTATATAAATAGATTAATAAATCTTAAAATGCTGATTACTATCATTATCTAAATGTTATTATTATTAGACTACAAACAATAAATAAGTCTATAAAGTGAAGAAAAAATATTCACGTTGGCAAAGTGAAATTTCAAAATGGCGTTTTGTTGAACTAAAACTTATATCATGCTGACAATATCAGTTTATAATCTTACCGTAATAAATAGACCAAGAAGATATTTTTTATATAATGCCGTTTCAGTACTGTACATTTTTGATTTAATTCTACATGTCACAATTTATATTGGTGTTTCTGAAACATATCGCTTATCAGCAATGTTCAATATTGTTTTAAATAGACAAAAAATATTTTCACAATGTGTTACATTATACTTTTCTGTAATTTTCAAAACGTACAAAATTATGAAAACATACAAATCTCAATTTTGATCGCCAACTTACGAAATAAAAAATTGTTAAATGTACTTAAAAAATATTCCTAACTGTTTTTCTTATTATAACGACACAGCGACTTTACAATCTGTTCATAAAACAATAAGTAAATAAGATGTAATTAGTAACATTATGTTGCTACAGACAAAGCGGCTTGTGACTTAATAATGGAATACGTGAGCATAAAGTCATCTAATTGAAGCGATAAGGTAAACCAAGAATATTGTTCCTCAGAAATCATGAAAAATCACTGATCGTGTTATCTAACAAATTGTTATCTAGCAAATTGTTATTGTAACAAATTGTTATCCGCCAAATAATTCGGGTGTCGATCCAAACGACTTTGATACCGTAGGCTGACCAGAGAGATTTCCTGCCGAACGGTTCGCAACTTAAGGTCATTATATATAACGCTATTACTTATGTACCAGGGTATGTTAAGCATTTTCTGCATTGTTCAAGTATGTCAATACTGGAGTTGCACCCTGTACCTCACAATTCAAGCCCGTAAGTCCAAACAGGCTTCAATTAAGGAATTTTTGTTTCTTTATAAATTTAACATAATAAAATTAAATTTAAATAATGTTATTAAAATAGGAACTTCTATAATTTTTCTTTTTAATTATTGATTTCGTTTCAAGATATTTTCCAATGTAGAATGAGTCATTTTGTTTTAAAATTATACTACGTACGGTATTTTTCTCCCACTTTCTTTCTGTTTTATTTATTATAAATGTGAAATTTCTTAAACTAATTACTATGTTTAGATTACAGTTGCTTTCAAAGATTGTCTAAGAATAAAATTATATATAAATTTTAAGTTTACTATCAATTTAATGTAACTATCATATGTCAAACCTAAAGAATTGAGTTTTGTGGCACCAATTATGATTTTTTTTACAGTATATTTTAAAAATCACTAGTGTTAAAGTAGAGAGATCTGCTTCATTAATTCATTGGTTTAAAAACTGTATGAAACTGTCAGATTTACTTTTAATTTACATTCAAAAAATTTCAGTATGGTTTCATTTTACCAGGGATCAGAAATCAGGATGAAATTTTTCGCAAGTTATTGTTTGAATACGAAGCGGTTCGATATTTATATCGATGTTTTTCTTTATTTTTCCTTGTTGAACGTTAAATTCTTTCAGTTTCTTCTGGAAAAAATAAGTATAACGCGTTTTTTTTTTTGTTTGGACACTGTGAAGGAGGTTTAGATAATCTATTCCAGCGTTTACTCATGTTTTGAGACATAGTTTGACTCATTTTCTTTCTCATTTCTTCGGTCCAATACTTTCCATCACCGTCTTTTTTTTCTATTTCTTGAAACTTATGATAATAGATCAACTTCCTAAAAAAGTAGGTAAAAATTTTTTTCTGCACTTTATAAAATAAATAGTATGATAAATTCAACAAAATGAAAAATAACATGTCAATAGAGCATTTCTAAGTTATTCATTTTAAGGGACAAATATTTTATTTTACAGCTTTCTTTAAAAAATTAACTCGCTTTAGCGTAACTTAAAGAGAACTGGTATTACTCTCTGGTCTAGAAAACTACTCCATTTTGTCGGATTATATTTTTATAATATTTGTTTGATTTAATAAAATATGAGCAGCTACCTGCTGTCAGCTGGAAAAATATAAATGCAGCGATTAATTAATACAAATAAAGGCTTTTTTATTTTTTTTTTAAAGTTTCAGTTTATAAATAATAAAGCAATTCTTTTTAAATGAACGGTTTAATGAATTGGTAAGTCAGGATTGAGGGATTTTCGTGGATGCTTCGTGTGGAGATCGAGAAGAATTAATTATTCAAAAGGCCATTTGCGAGTCCAGCCACGGAGTGCGACAACGATCTTAAAATCCCGCGATGGGTTTTGCAGGGCCATCTTATCAATACTTAATATGCAATTTGGAGCGCGTGAAAAATTCAACGGGGAGGTCGTGACACCGCCGGGACTCATAACTCTGGTGAATCTGTATTCCACCCAGCCTTGAGTTAGGGAGATGCAGGGCACGATTCCCTTCAGATTGCTGGGCTAGCCCTTTTAACGGTCGCATTAACTCAATATTACCTTTTTCGATCTGTACATCCTTAACTCCTATAATAAAACCACAAATAGTAACCGAATCGATACCACTTTAACGGCATAAAGAAGAAAGCTTACGGGAATGTATCTACATGTTTAAAATGTTCATCGTATTTAAACTTTTACAGTTGTTTTATAGTGTTCAAGTTTTGCGTACTACCGAAGGAAAACTGTATAGCTAAATCAAAATGTGATCGGAATATAAGATTTATTCGTGTATTTTTTTTATTTTTTATTTTTTTTTTAACAATGAATAATTTTATTGGTACAATTTTATAATTTATAAAATTAAGTCCCAATTTTTTGGGACTTAAATACAATTGTAGTATTTTTTTTAAGGGTAGTTATTTTAAAACACGCATACAAAATGTTAAAAGTCATTTTGTGTAAAAAGAAAATTGATTATAAATTAATATTTATGTAACATATGATTAGTAAACCAGTACTACATTTTCAAATTAAAATTAATATGTAAGGGTTTTATTATATATTCATTTTTTCATAGATGGATATGTTTAGCTTATAAACTGAAAATAAAATTATTATAAAAATATTTCAGGCTGGGGAAACAGTAAGAAAAGAGGAATTTTTCCTACTTAATTCTGTAGCATATTTTTTTTTATTATTTAATTAACCAAAAAGTATAATTTCTGAACTACGGACCGATAATTTTAATTTTAATAATTTTTTATACTCAATTTATCAAAAATTGTCAAAATTATTCCTATTCCAAACAATACAATTATAAAATCAATTTCTTTGCGATTGCATAGTACAGTTTTTTGATCTTATATAATAGACGAGTTATTTCTAAAAAAAAACGTTCTACATAAAATATCTTTAACTAAATTACCTCCAATACATTATCAATCTTCTGAAGTAAATTACATTCTAATTAATCACAGTCAATCTAACCTATCCGTATTACAAATGTAATGTTCATACGGTTACTTGGGTGGGCAGAAGGAGTTAATATCTAAAATTATAAATATTCGCTGGAATAAATCATCATTATGCAATTACCTCTGCATATATAAATATATATTTTCTCCACGTACCGCATTAAATAAATAAATCTTTTAATTTTATCGGTTCATATTACATTATATATATATATATAAGTGATATATATATATATATATATATATATATATCACTTCATTATAATTGATAAATATAAAAGAAATTATAAGACAAAAAAATGTATAACAAAGTTTTAATACTTTCCGAGTCCTGATTTTTTTTTTATATAGTAGAAAAATAATTATACAAGAAATGAAACCAAAAAACGTTTTAAAAATTTATATTTTCAATCCTTGATCGGCTCCCACACCCCAATATTGACCCAAAATTATTTTTTGGGGTTATTTGCACAACTACTAAACTTGGGAACACGTGAAAAAACTCTGTAAAAAAATGTACAATAAATAAAAATATAACTTCATCGATTTTTTGGGAATGTGGAATTTTGGAGATTTTAGAATAAATTATTTTTTTTAAAAGTGATAAGATAAGTGTGCATTATCTACCCCACGCTCTAGAGATATTGACCCCAAAATTTTATCAACAAATTATCCCGTATACACGAGTCTGCAAAATTTCATTAAAATCGGTTCATCCAGTCAAAAATTACTAAATTTCATACACGCCAATTCACTTACATAGGTACAAAAATTATCTTCTTTTTTTATCTTTCCTGGTCCCTGGGTCATGAAACGTTGAGAAATCCAAAAAAATTCATAGCTCATTTTCATGACTGATTGCTATAACTTTCCTTCTTGCAGCATATTTCTATGGTGCCAGGAAATTATTAGTTGTGATTAAAGACCTTATTAATTTTTTAAATACAAAAATACTTACATAATATTATTAAGATAAATATAATAAAAATAAAAAATCATATTTTTGTACAAGTCGAACTGGATGTAGAAAATCAGGTTGTTTTTTTAGAAAAAAAAATTCATTTAAAACTTTTTTCACAGAGTAATATTTTTTCCGTAAAATAAACTTTTAAGTATACTTTAAATAGATTGGTACGAGTAATTTTTATTATTTCAAATGCCAGTGGAATCATAATAGTGCGTTAACAGACATAATATTAAAGTTACACAAAAACTGTTCGTTTGTCTGGTTCGATAAATATAGACATCGATATTTTTTTTTTAAGAATATTTAACTATTCTTTTTGATATAGATTGCACATTTATAAATATAAACCTAAGGTATGTTAACATATTTAATTTTTTTGTTATACATTTACACGAATCGTATTTATGACCGCCATATAATAATCTGACCTCCAGTTATTGAATCTTAAAAACTGGTTCTAATTTTTGAAAGAACCCCAAGAAATAAATTATATTTTATACGATAATATATGTAGGCATAATACTCGTAACAACTTACTTACGATAATGAGCTTAGTGTTTTATGAATGCGCTTCAGATTAAATCAGTACAGTTTGATTTTGTTATTAACGAAATAAATTTGATAAAACACCCAGAAATTTTGTTTTGATGAACATGATCATTGATGGGAATTTTTTCAACATTAACGGCAACGGACATTTTGAGTTATGGGCTGCAACACCGCACTTTCCCTCAATGCTGGAAGGAGGCCAGAACGGTTTTTCTTCCCAAACCGAATACAAACCCAGGCGTTTGCGAGTACCGTCCTATCATAAATAATAATGTAAGCCTCATAAATAATATGGGTAAGGCTGCTGAGAGACTTCTTGCTACCAGGATCCAAGAGGAGCTGGACCTAAGCGGAAGCCTACATTTGGAGCAATATGGATTCCGTAAGGGCCGTTCGACACTGGATGCGATAAACAGGATGGTTAGCTGGGCGGCAGAGGTACGGAGCGGTACTTGGAGGACCAGAAGGATCCCATTGATGGTCCAGTTAGATATCAAAAATGCGTTTGGCTCGGTACCGTGGACGGCCATTGTAGCGGCGCTCAGAGAAATGAATGTTAGTGACCACTTGCTAAACCAGGTTGACTGCTACCTGTCTGATAGATGGACGGAGGTTCTCACTTTGGAGAGGGTGGTGAGATTTCCGGTCTTCGGTGGAGTTCCGCAGGGGTCTGTGTTAGGCCCCTTGCTATGGAACATCTTTTACAACCGGGTGCTCCGGTTGCCTTATCCGGAAGGAGTCAGCGTAGTCACTTACGCTGACTCCTATTGATGCACTATATGATTGCACTATTGGTGGAAGATAAGGAAATTGGTGATACAGAGGATAAAGCAAATCGCTCCCTTCAACTTATAGACAACTGGCTAATAAACAACAACATGGAGGTGCCCCCGGCAAAAAGCAAGTGTATCCTCTTCACGGGTAGGAGAAGACTGCGCGGCGTTCGGGTCGTGATCCGTGGAGAGGTTATAACTGAGGTCAAGGATACAAAATACCTAGGGGTGACAATAGATAAAAGTCTCAAGTTTGGTGGGCATATAGAAATGTGTGCATAAAAGTAGGGCTCACCATAAAAACCATCAGAAGATTATTCGTGGAACACACAGTACCGGGGGCCTCCAAACGGAAACTGATTGCGTCGGCGGCGGTGTCTGCGGCGTTATACGCGGCGCCGGTTTGGGCTGATGCAATCAGGATACAAAGAAACAAGGATAAATTGCGAAGAATGCACAGAACGGCATTGTTGAGAGTGGTGGCAGGGTATCGTACTCTGTCATATGAAGCTATATGTGTGCTTGCGTCGGTCCCGCCGATAGAACTTCAGATCAACAGCAGGAAAGCGAGAGCGGAAGGGTGTAGTAGAGCTGTGACCAAGGCGATGACCCGACAGTGGTGGAAGGAAGTATGGGCAGAGACTAACGCTGCGGCCTGGACCAGAAGGTTAATAAGTGATTTGGACGCATGGCTGGATCGCCAACATGGCGAGGTGAACTTTTACATAACACAGATGATGTCGGGTCATGGATGTTTTGGTTACTATTTAAAAAGATTCGGCAAGAGAGACACACCCAACTGCGACTACTGCCAGGAGGTGGACGACGCAGAGTATACGATGTTCGAATGCCGAAGATGGGCACAATACAGACAATTCATAGCAGTCAATAAACTGAACGCGAATAACCTAGTAGAGTGGTCGCTAAGGAGGGAGCAGAACTGGAACGTTTTTAACAATTTCGCCGGTACGGTTCTTCGCACTAAGGAAGAGGAGGCGCGACGAAGGAATCGTTAGGTTCAATCGTTAATAGGGACAGCCCAGTCTCTGAGGGCCTGTATGCCCTGGCGTGCAGGTTTCGGTGAGGGGCGGGAACTCCGGGGAGATTTCGCTGGGATAAAATTAAAAGACCTAGACCCGACCGGCGTGGCTGGTTTTGGGGGTGCGCGCGCTCCTTGTGCTGGTCGCGTCGGTTTGAAGCAAATTGCATAAAGACCGAGACCCGGTTTCTGTCGGCGGGGGTGGGGAACGGCATAGCCGGGCTTTGCCCTCGTCGGCGGGAATTAGAGGCAGGCAAGAAAAGATCTAGTACCGGGGCGGTTGACCTGCCGTGCCGGGTGTAAAACCGGTGGGCGGGAAGACCGCCTTAGAGTCAAAAGACACGTCTCTGGGCCGAGTATACTTAATTGGTTGTCCGGCCCAGGGATGTAGGGAAAAAAAAGAAAAAAAAGTAAATAAAAAAAAAAAGGTTTTGATAACATTAAAATTAAATGGTTAAAAAACAGAACAAGCAGTTGATTATAAAAAAACTATCACAAGTCATACATGAGAAAATAAAGAAGACGTATAACTAGAGACCGGATCATATGCATTTGCATATTAAGCCCATTCTCACTGGTTATTGCATATTTTCCGTAAAATCTAGGGACGATGCATGTTTTCGCTGTATTTACAATATTTTCGGTAGGGTACCTTGTTAATAAACGAAATTTTACGTGTAGTCGGCCAAACCAATTAGCCGCACGGCTCTTAGATCGCAATTAGCAGCTGCACGTATATAGTTTTGGTAGGATAATATTATTTTGAGACCAAATAAAACACAGATTCACGCGAAATAAAGACGGACAATACCATTCTGCATTGCGCACTCCTACTGCAGCACTCCTCCCACTACGCAATTAAATTACGCAAGTTATTGTTTACGTGCTCATTGTATTGGTTGAGTTTTTTATTTATTTGAACAAGGTTTAATGTGAACCATGTCCCGCGAAAAAAGTGCCTTGTTTTACACTGTCGAGTTTGGAAGAAAAATATTTCGTGCACAAAACGGTTTCAAATAGACTAGCATGTCAAGACAAGTCTTCATATTGCAGGATTGCAAAAGAAAGACCCACGAGAACAACTTATAAAAGCGACAAGTAGCAATGATTTCACTTCCAAAGGTAAAGAAAAAAACTACTTTAGCATGAATTTATTTGAAGCATTGCTTACAAGTATTATTCCTTTCTCTTCACAAACTTACAAATCCTACCTTCAAAGTTTTTCTGCGAAAATATTGCTTAAATCAAAATATACCAGATGAATCAACATTGCGTAAAGATTACATACCAACAATTTACCTACATGTTCTGGAAGAAATACGCAATGAACTCAAGGATAATATTATTTGGATTTCAACAGACGAAACTACCGACAATTGTGGCCGTTACATCGCGAATTTAATTGTCGATGCATTACAACTAGAGCCTTCCTCTTCCTATCTGGTGGCCTACAAAGACCTTGAAAAGACAAATCATTCTACCATCGCCAGATTTGTGAATGAGCGTACTGAAAAAATATTTCTTGAATCTTCTGCAGATGAAAGAGTGTTTATATTTCTCTCAGATGCTGCTCCCTATATGATCAAGGCAGCCAATGGCCTACAAGTATTTTATCCCAATTTGATTCATCAGACGTGCTTTGCTCACGGAGTACATCGATTCGTTGAAGAAGTATGATCAACGTTTGGGAATGTAAATAAACTGATTTCATCAAGAGAGAAAGTGTTTCTTAAGGTACCTGCTTGCAATAAGGCCTATAAAGAAAAACTACCAAATGTGCTTTTACCTCCCGAACCAGTGGTAACTCGATGGTGAACGTGGTACTCTAAACGTGGTACTGTAAACGTTGAAGCTGTACTGTTTTACAATGGACATTTCGAGGTCATCAAAGATGTAGTAAACGACTTTGATAGTGTAGAGGCTGTGGCAATTTGTCAGTCCAAGGAAGCATTTAACGATTCTAGTATAAAAAAAAATAAATAAAAACATAGCTGTGATTAGCACTCATTTTTCCCACATACGTGCCAGTATTAAAAAGCTTGAAAGTCAAGATTTGGCGTTGACTGAATCTATTCAGTTAGTGAATAAAATCCGCCAATGAACTCCGCATTGCCAGCGGTATTCCCGTGTAAATTTAAAAAAAAATTTTAAAACATTTTGAACAATAATCCAGGTTTTGAACCTTTATATAAAATTGATAGTTTTATTAACGGGATGAGTGAACTTTTGCTAGAAACAATAAGTGCTAACGTAGCACCCAAATTAAAATACTGCCCAGTTACCTCAGTGGATGAGGAACGATCCTTTTCCACTTATAAAATTATTTTAAGTGATCAAAGATATAATCTTACTATCCAACATTTGGAACGTTGTTTACGTTTACAGAAGTAACAAAATGTTAGATAACTGTTAATTATCGAAATTATCGATCTGTTATTCAAATACTTACTAACTGCATGCTGATTTTGAAATAAGAAACTAAAAATTACTACTTTTTTATTATATAAAGTTACATATTTTGGACTTTTCATGCATATATTAAGGATTCTTCATGCATATTTGCGTGCATATTTCAAGCGTTTTATGTTGCATATAATCCCCGGTCTCTACGTATAACAAATTAATACTCTTTACATAAACAAACCATGTCGAACCCACAAAACTTGAACGATTCATAAATAACAAAACGAACGAATTTATATTACTAGATTAAAATAAATTCATAAATAGTATCAGCAAAATTTCAGTAACAAAATGATGATATTCAACGCACAACAGCCTCTAGATCCATCATGCAGGCACTTTAATCGTCTCACATACTCACTATTATTCAAAAGGTAAACAGCTAGATGGTTTTCGTGCGCGTTAAGTTTAAGTACATAATTTGAAATTAACCGGTGGACTTCTTTACGAATAGATGGCATCTCTAGGTAATCGTAGATCTGTTCGTTATTCGCAAACCTTGGCGCCTCTGAAATGTTCAACACTTTGTTTTGGAACTTTTGGATAATTTTCATATTACTATTGCTTGCCGTACCCAAACGTTCTATCCCGTAAGCCCATATTGGTTTTTAGTACAACAAGAGTTTGTCATTTAACGATAACACAAATCTTCTACCTAATAACCAGTTCAAACGTCTAAGCTTGATATTTCAACACAATTTTTCTTATGAAACAACTACGTTAAAATTTATCATTATCCACTAATTTATTAGGTATCCAAATAAATTGAGTCACGATAACTTTTATTTAATTGCAGTTGAAAATAATAATTTATTTAAATGTAACTATAAGCCATTTTTTTTAAATTAATATTTGATTTATTCATTTATATATTAAAATCAGAAATTAGTTAATAAATTACTTAAATTCATTGTTATAAAATAAAAAACTAGAAAAAGCAGTTGACCTGCGTTACATTATTTATAAGATATTTTAAATAATTTATTCGTATTTATATTCTTTTTTAGTATGGAATTTTTATATGAGGCGGCAAGTTATTTAAATGAAACAAGATTGCTGACACTATTCAGCTAACGGTAGAGGCTCCGGGACCCTTATCATACATTCATAAGATAGCAAGTTAGAAAATAGGGTCTTCCAAGGCACCTCAATTTTTCAAGTCTGACTTTTAACCCTCTATCCTTGTATGACGGAAGACACTTTTTAATATCACGGTTAGACGACAATCTAGACTCCACTATCGTATCTCTCTCTTGCTCTCTCTCTCTCTCTCTCTTACTTTCATTCAGTCCAAATAATTTTATGTTCGTTATTATATTTATATTATAAAATATATATATATATTAATAGTAATTATAACTATAAAATAATACTTTTTTAATATATCTATTTTAAAAAAAAAAAAAAATTTATGTTTTTCTAATAAAATGAATGAAAAAAGCACTAAAAAAAAATTGAAATATCATGAAGTGTAATGGACAGTGATAAAAATGATGAGTTAATTAAATGAAAAAAATAAAATAAAATTTTAAAACGTAATAAAAAGAATTTATCATAACTCGTATTATAAAAGATGAAATTTCACTTTACAACCGCATATCTCATTGCAAGGAATTTAAAAAAATATATGTATTTATACATGACTTGTTCTTTAGCCGACTTCTAAAAATTATTATAATAAAATTATTAGTACGAGTATTTTGTAATTTTTTTTCGTATCATAATCAAGTATTATTATTGATATGACTTTTTTATTATTATTATTATTATTATTATTATTATTATTATTATTATTATTAGCGAAGTGAATCGATTTTGATTTTTTTTTTTAATGTATCTTTTGGTTATTCCTTTTAAGTCTTAGATAAACACAAATGAAAAATTGTTTAATCAAGCGATTTTAAAGACTATTTACTATTAAATTATATCAATATTTTATTTTATTTTCATTATTACTTACGATTGAATACTTTTATTTTTATTTTAATAAAATCTTATGTCATTCCGCTATTCAAACTATTTTCTTGGAAAAGTATTCAATAAATTTAAATAAAGAATTTATTTCTGTATTTAAAAAGATGTAGCTTCTGCTCAGTAGAAGTCTGATTATTTGCTTACTCACTCACTCCCCTCTTTCTCTCTTTTTCTGTTTAACCTCTGGAACTAGAGTAAAGTATTACTTCATAGGATGAATGAGGATGATATGTATGAATGTAAATGAAGTGTAGTCTTGTACATTTTCAGGTCGACCATTCCAAATGAAAATACGCTGATTGAAAAATTAACAATAAATTTTTTTTTCATTTTTAATACGTATGAAATACTAATTCAAAGTATATTTATTCTATGTCAATAATATGTGGTTAATTGAAACCAAACCACCAAAAAACTTTTTTATCCACGATCTAGAATTCAAATCACAGTACAAAAAATTAAAGTAAGTAGTGCCTTTACTAGGATTTGAACATCAGAACTCTCGACTTCGAAATCAGCCTTGATCTGAGTAGTATTCTTTGATACTATTCAGATCAAGGTTTAATCACGGTTTTCGTAGATTTTCCGGACAGTTATTAGGGCAGATCCTTTTTTACCCACATGTTAGCACATCTACCCATTTATTACATGATCTTTGCATATAAATAATTATGACTGAATCTACTCTTCAAAAAGTAAGTTAAAACCGTGGATATCTGGTCAAAATATTTGATCCTCAACGGAATGCTAGTATCTTGGGTGCGCATTAATCTATGTATTAAAGAGGCTGGACATTTGTCTGTTGCTACTGGATGATTCTTACTGATTGATGGTTATTTTGTAGGATATTTACATGTTTAAATAGAAGGATTGCATTCCGATCCTTTTCTATAACATAAATCGTTTTGGTTTCAGGAAAAGTATAGGGACAAGGGAAGCAATTTTAGGCCTCAGATTAATAGTAGAAGGAAGATTAAAGAAAAACAAACCAACATACTTGGCGTTTATAGACCTAGAAAAGGCATTCAATAACGTAATTTATAGGATTTATAGCATTCGATAATTTGTAGGATTTGGATGCGTTAGGAAAGTTTAATATTTCTTCCAACGTTATTTCCTTTTAGTTTATCCTTCGAAAGCTGTTTTGGAGCGAGAACCCTGGTTGGTTTAACGGAAATGCGTCTGATGGAAATATCAAATTTTGTGAAGGTTCATTCTCTTCTCGATGAAGGTGGACGTGATGGCTATAAGCAGTTGACAGCCTCTTAATCAATTAATTTTGGGGTAATTAGAAACATAATTTTCTATTTTCTCATAAAACCTCTTCGTTTTGTGTTTTATTCAACAAATAATTTTTAACTTTCACCTACGTTATTTTTAAGATTTTATTTTTAATCCTAAATATTTATTGGATATCTATAGATTTTTTCCTGCATAAACACTTTCTATGGCTTTTGTCATCCCCTTTTAATAATTTGTTTAGGTAGTCGATATTTTAGTACACAAATAACACAAGAGTAAGTTTTTTTAATATCATTAATTTACTTCTTATTTTTATTTTACTATTGTTTACTTATCTAATTATTTAAATTGAATTCGATAAATTTTGTCATTTTTTGGTTTAAAATTCTCTTTTTTAGTTTCAGATAGTATAGTTACATTAAAATCAAATCTTGATATTTTCGTTAATAGATTTATTTAGTATTTCAAATTGTGAGAACAATCCAAATCAAGTTAAGCTTGGAATGTATTCTGCAATCTACATTAAAAAACCTCAAAAATTTGCAAAAGTTATACATAAACACAAGGTTTGCTTCATATATTATAAAATAGGTTTGGATTTTGGAATCCATAAAATGTAAAAGAGTTTGCAAACATGCTATAATAATCGTATACTTTAATTTAAGGTAAAAGTAATAAAAAGCTGTGTTATCTTTATCTTGAATTGTTTCTTGGCTTAAAACATTTATACGTTTTTTTCTCTGCATGTGGATATCAATTCAATCTAGAGAAGTGGCTTGTCACTCTAATGGGCCTTCCCACCTGCCGCAATATGACCGGAACTGTAGGTCGGCCCACCGGTTCTGGATCTTTTACCATCTTTAGCCTGCCTGACAGCCTGATGGAACAGGAGTGAACCCAAGCCCGGCTATGCTGTTCCTGAGTCCCCACCCCACCGGCCGGGACTCGGTCTTAAATTAACTTTGTTTGCCAGCCTCAAGCTTCAAGGAGGGAAAGGCCGGGTCCGATTGTGCCGTTCCTGTCCCAGTCGCCGGGACTCGGACTTGCTTTCTTTTTTTTTTAGACCATTCGCCACTTTCAGTATTCAATTTCCTTCTGCTGTATTATTTCCGTAACTAGTGTTTCAATTGATTCCCATTCTGCGGTGCTTTGTAACACAGTGGTTTTGGGAGCAATCCACCCCAGGCCATGTCTTTGCTTAAGTCTTTCCCAGCTGTGGCACTTGTAAAAGGTATGATAGGGCGACTATTAGTCCACAGTATATACAATTGGGTAGTTCTCTTCGCCCAAATCTATGCAAATTCGTTCCGTATTCCCCATGAGCGGAGAGAAGTTGCACAACTTAGTAACCAGCGTCCCTATGACCCCCTCACCAGCCAAGGCTCCAGTCTGGGAATTAGCCGTCGAGTTCATCCACCCGAGCGTGCCGCGTCCTACGCCTCCTGCCATTCTTGGTATAAAAGCGTTTTGGCATCCTCCTTCGACATTCCTTCGTATTTTTTTTTTTTCAAAGCCATCAGTCGAATGGAAGGAACTCCCGCCAATACCTCCGTCGCAATAGCAGACACCGTTTTGTACGCAGCCGTAATCTTTACCGTAGTCCGACGTTGCAATGAGGTCAATATTCGCTCATTTCTTTTCTTATCGAAAGTAACGTACCATGTAGGCACAGCATAGAGTATCACAGCTGTAGCCGCTGCCATTAATAGTCTACGTTTGTCCTACTCTTGGGCCCAATTTATAGCCCACCAAACAACTGAGGGAGTTAACAACTTTTCTGCTTTGTTTGTAACTTTTTGAAGGTGTTTATTGAACAAACCATTCTGAGCAAACAAAAAGCTCAAATGTTTAACATGATACTAATACGACGTATTTTTCTCCGTCCCACCACCGTCATTACTTGTGTTTTTTTGAGAAGAAAGCTGTAATCCTTTGGATCGGAGCCAAATGCTTATTTTTCTATTCGCCAGGTTGGCTGCCCTTTTCACTTCTTTTGACCGGAAACTAACAAAGCAAAATCGTCAGCGTGTGCGATTAAAGATATGTTTCCAGGGAATCCGAGTCGCAACACCCATGTGTCACACCAATGAGACATTGCAAGGGGCTCTAGTCACACTTAGATAAATCGAAATAAATAAAAATGTATAAAAACATATAAAACACATGTACAAACATCTATAAAAACATTTAAATTAAAAATTCAACAACAAAGATCGCCAATCCGCCGAGCTCCGTGGCGGAGTGATAGTGTCTCGGACTTTCATCCGGAAATCCCGGGTTCGAATTCCGGCCATTTTTGATAGCTATCAAATTTCCATTTAATATTCCCATGCATAAGCTTTAAAGCTTATGTGGTGAATTAATCATTCCCTACCAAAAAAAAAAAAAAAAAAAGATTTAAAAGTCAGCAAAAGTTTAATAAGAAGGATATTACATATTAATTTAATGTGTAATTATTAAATACATTATTATAATTTTAATTTTGAAAAAAAAAAGATGTAAAAAATTTACTGTATTCTTTGAATAAAATGTTGAAATACGGTCTCATTGTGACATATCCTACTTTCCCCTTGACCAATTCTAATCAATTTTTGGATAGCATCAAAGACCTATATTCATAAATTATCGAAAAAATATTTTGAAAAGATCGATTTATGCATTGTAAGGAATCCTGTTTTGAAGATATCAATCAAAATGACATCTAATGACAAAGAAAAAATTAGACTTACTATTTCGCACCTCTGAATGGAATTGGTCAAACATACATCCAAAATTACTCAAATGTATAACAAAATGACATAATGTAATAAAATCGGGTAAATTATTACAAGAAAGTGACTAAAGTAACCAGAAACGAGAACAAAGAAAAACTGATTTTGCCTCGATGGCTTTTTTACCTAATTATCAAATCTACTGAGACATTATTTTCATTACTTATATTACCTATTGGTAGACTAAGTTCGAATTACGGAATATTGGCTATTTATTTTGTTCGGTAAAGATACAAGTAGTGTGGTAATAGCAATATACTGAATCACCAGCAAATCAGAACGCAGCATTTGGGTCACGTGACCAAAGCCCAGCCTTCTCTCCCACCCATATACGTAGTCCGCCATCTAGGAATTTCCTTTTCTTCCATTTTTGGGTAATTTCTTCCCCGATTGAATCCTCTTTTCCCCTTTCACCCCGCCCACAATTGGGGAATTACCTTTTTCCCCGTTCTCCTCCTTTCTTCCCTTTTCCCCAACCCGATATCTTTGAATTTTCTAATTTTTCTGGGGAATGGAATTTTTTCCATTCCCCAGAGAAAATTCCATTTTCACCGTTTCCCAGCTTTTTGTTTTATGGATTTATATCAAAATTTGCGTTGTATGTGTTATAATGTTGTAGTCCTGAAAAAGACTTTTTGTATACGTTAATCACATGCACAATGTAACAGTTTTGAAACATCAACTCTTTTAGCCTAAATATAATCGCCCATTATCAATCTATAATAATCCACTTTAAAACGTTTACATTGGTAATGGTGATGATACATTCCATGTCTTTTCATCATAATAACTTTATATGTTATCATTTGTAACAGCTGGAATAATTGCTAGATACTTTGGCAACGGAATCATATCGTCATAATTTAAAACTACATATACAATAACATTACTTATGGTAGATCTGTAAGTCAATTGCAGATTTAAATGTTTGAATAAGAAATTAAATATTCATTTAAGACACTTTGTTCTTTCATATATTTCTCCATACAAACGGGCAATAATAAAATCGAATGGAACCAATCGCAATGGGGCGATATTCTCAGGGAATAATTTGTCATAAGTTACACATTTAAAATTTTTTTTTGTCTGCAAGAATTTGACCATGGTGTCCCAGTCAAGTGTACAGGTAGAATAAACTGATTGGTGTATCCCTTCAACAAAAGTGTAAATCGTAGTTCCACCACACTCAAAGGAGATCCTGAATACGTTTATCGCCTACGCACGTCGTAGATATATTGGCTGGTATATTTTTTTTGTTTTCAAATTATAAGGTTAGGTTAGCTTACATATACTTTCCATTTTAAACGAGTTTTTCTGCTTGGAACTCTCGATCACATTAAACGATATATTAAATTTTTAATTCAGTCAAACTGTATATGGGACACTCATCTTCTGACTTGTCATATATTCACATTACCTTGTAAGTTTTTCTGCGGATAGTATTGTGAATTTAAATACCAAATCGCATATATCAATATATTAGTCATGGCCTTTGTGGCTTTGTCTTCTCTATCTTTCTGTAATCCGAATATCACGTATCTTTTTTCGTTCGTGAACACATTTTTACTGTCCAAGAATGTATGTTTGTTTGCGTAGAGTCGGATACTCGTGGATCTGCGGTGTTCGAAAAGCGATTACCAACAGTCTATCTCGTTCTATAACTTTTACCAGTTGCAACCGGATGGTATCTGTTACCTGAACATTTGCCTTTTGGCACCTTTTGGTACTTTTGGCATCTTCGTGTGCATTTTTCCGATATAAGAACATAAACAACGGTACGTTTTAAATATCGCCCTAATATAGTTGTATTTGGTTTTAACATAAACACATACACACAAAGAAGACGAATATAATATTTGTATTATATGGCAATATGGCGAATATAAAATTTATTTAACTATTATTAATATAAATTTAAATATCGCACTACTGTTTTAGTATTTGCTACTAACTAAACGTACACAGAGAGAAGCGATATTGAGTTAATAACCAATAGTATTGCAGTATTTTGGTCACACACACGCACGTGGATATTAAATTATATATGCATTAATAACATTTAACATAAGCCCATCAAATTTTAATTATTTTTATATTCTTTTTAATTATTTTTATATTCTTTCATCTACAGCAGATTATAGTAAATATTTTTTATAGGAATATAAAAATCAATAATGTAGAGTCGAAATGTTTTATTTCATTGAGAATACCATTTTATCTGACTCTGATGGTGGTATAAAGATTTCCCCTTATTTGATTATTTATTAATTGTTTTTTTTTTATATTTATTTTTGTTATGGTTTTAGAAAACAATATAATGATTTGCTAACTGGCAGATAGTTTTAAGTCGTGCTATCACTATTATAGATTTTTATCTTAAGTTTGTTAAAAATTGTTTTTTCATTTAGGTGTACTTTTTTTAGTTGAATTTAAATAGTTTTCTATTTTGTATTATTATCATTTAGTAATTTATTATTTTTCTTGTAGAATTATGTAAAAGCTTAATTTTTTTAATGCATTTTACTTCCTTGTAAATTAACACGTTCATTATGAGATTATTATTAACCAAAAAATCGGCAGTATGGTAAAAAAAATTCGGCACTGCTTGTGGCAATCTCTGAGGATTTGAAAATTTTGGACAAAAGCTTACTCTGACTTAAGGAAAGTTTTTTAGCTCTCACCAGTAATGATTAAAATGATACTGTAACTGATTTATTAATCGTTTAAAATGTTAAATAATTATTGTTACTAAACAAATTTATTTTTATCTGAGATATTATGTCAAAAAGTTTCGATAAAATCTATTTAAAATTTACGTTGCCAAGATCTTATTTTCTACTAGTTTTAATTAAATCCATAGATCATTTTCCAATTAAGAAAGAACGGTTGTGCTATTTTCGAATACAAAATGATTTACAGGTTAAATCAACAAAAAGATTATTTAACAATTTTTTTTTCTAATCAGTTAAAAAATTCGTTTTTTCAGTAATAAAAGTTAAGTGCATTGTTATTTTTTTACCTTTTATAAATTTAATATTATCTATCAACTAATTAGTTCTGTCAAGTGAACATGGCATAAAACATTGAATAGAATTAGCCTGAAATGAATAGACTAAGCTTTGTCCGTTCCAGAAGAGAAACCATCACGTAGAGCCAGACACTACGAATAAACCGCATTCTGAATCCCGTATTTATACTGATAAAGTTGACATAATCGTAGCGTTAATAGTTGGCTTGCTTCAGTCTAGTATACCAACCAAATCGTTTCTCGTTCTACAATACCAGTTAAATAATATATTACCAATCACAAAAGCAAAAAGTTGAATAAGTTTTCATAAAATTCGTTAAAAGTTACATTTTCCTCAAGTAAAACTAGTGTAAGGGTTGCGTAACTTTATTGTACCTGACTCGGACTCGGATTTTTATTTCAAATTTATTTGCCGTCTGAATTTAATAAATATTTTTTAGATTTTTTTTTGTTATTAAGGTTTTGTATTATTATTATTTTATAATCGATTGAAAGTTGCCTAAGTTAGGATTGTGTATACGTGTTTAGTATCACTTAATTAATAGTTTAAAAAAAAATTTGACATTAAATTTAACAAAATAAATTATGTTATGTTCAATTAAATGATAAAAAAATTAATCGATTAACTTCATTTTTGTTAGACTATCTTGTAATATTTAATAAAAATAGAGAGACATTAATATTTATATAAACAATTTTTTAACAATGCCGTAAAGATTTTGTGAGTAAAGTGATAAATTTAAGCAAATAAATTTTTGTCAAATTATTTTGATTCAAGGTTTTTCGTTCACCGAGGTATTTATCAAAGTAAACTTTAAAAAAACAATTGAACAACGTGAAAATAAGTAAATACGATTGAATTATAAATGAAAACGTATTTTAAAATGAAAAAGTAGATTATGAGTTTACTTTTATTTATTTTTCGAGATATACAGTTTTTTAATAATTCTTATTTGGCATACAATAAAATTATTTGGCATTTCTGTTCTAGAATTTTACAATTTAAATTTTTTTAATAAAATAATAATTAGAAACATCTGGTATATTTCAGTAAAAAAATATATAGTAATAAATAATTAAATAAAAGTTTAATATTTTTTGGACTTGACATTTTTGCAAGAAGGTAACTTCTAGGTAAATTCTAGGAAATAGTTTAAATAGATTAAGGTATAGAGTACGTAGGTTAATTCTGAACTCATATATATATATATGTATAAACTAATAAATATATTATATATATATATATATATATGTGTGTGTGTGTGTGTATTCACTCTCTTCCTTTTTAATTGTATTTTAAACTCTTCATCCATTCTACATCAGTTAATATTTTCAAAATCACCATTACTTGATTGTCTTTTACCGAACTAAAATTTAAGTTTTGACTACAAATGAATATACGAGTATTTTTCATCTTTTATTTACATGAAATATTTTATATAAATTTATATTTAACATACCGTGTAAAGTAAATAAACAAATTCGTAATTTTCTGAATACACCATAAATTGCTGAATAATAGTTAACAACATATTTATTCATTGTTTCGAGGGTATCAGTGCAGTTTTTTTAATTGTTAAAAAGAAAAAGAGACATAAAATTGTGAGCAGAAGAAAAGTTAAAGAGAAATTGCTATTTTCTTTTTCATAAAAACTTTTTGTTCATTTTGAATAAATATTTCAAAAATAGATAAATAGATACACGTTTTTGTTACGCTCTATATATTAAATTGCCCTTCTTCCTCTGCAAATCGTTTTTATATGCGCTCAAGCCTTTCTCTTTACCCATTTTATCTATTTCAAAGATTCTTAAGTGTATTTTTTAGGAAGCTTCTGTAGAGAAGTCTGGCTGTAACATTTTTCCAGATAATTTAAATAAAAGAACATTTGAACAAAAATCTTTGTATTATATTAAAATTATGGTTAAATACTTACATTAAAATTGCTGGCAAATTGGGCTGTTTGTTAAAGAATAATAAAGAACAATTCACATCCTTCACACAGAAACTGCTGAGTAGTCCGCTTCAGTTTTATTACTACATGCTTACATGAATTGTGTAAGCTTTGTTAGTCTTTGTAAATTGCTTAATATTTACTAGTACACGGCCGAGTTACGCGCATGTGTTAATGAAAATTTTGTTTTCTTTCTCAACCTTTTTTCCATTTTTTTATTAATTGAAATATTCATCTACATCGTAATACATTGTATTTATAGCAAACTATTTTTTTTTTTTTTGCGTAAAACAATAACAATTTATGTTTTTAATAAAAATTGTTACTCTTTTAGCTGTACTGGAATTTTTAATGAAAAATTAAAAATAAGTATCACGTTGATAACCCAAAAAATTATTTTTTAAATATACTTAAACATTTACTTTTTTTTTATTATCTCTTTTTAAAGTTAAGGAACTGCAGCTGTTCTACGCTTCAGCTCACTAGAAAGTTGAAAATGAGACACGTTTGTTTCAATAACTATTAATTTTATAAATTAAATCTCCCATAAATTAAGCAGTAAAAAACAAAGAACAATACAATATAAAATTAAATTATTTTATTTAAATTATTTGTGAGACATAATTCTTCAAAATAGTTTTTTCCATTCCGGATAAATAATAGGAGCGTTTTAAATAGTATAAAACTGATACTGGATTCTATATTTGCAATAATAAATTTTAAGCTAAATAAAACAAAAGTTTGCCTTTTTTTTAATCCATATAGGTGTAGTAAATTGAGTGTAGAAGTACATTTTAAAGAAAAGTTAATAAAGAAATACTATTATTGAAATCTTGGAATGCAAAAGAGATTTTTAAAGGCATTTCGCTAACAATCTCCTTAAAGTCTATTTATTCCACTAAAAGAGAGAAAAAAATAAGCAAAGTAAGTGTATAAAGAAGAAGAAAGGAGACGCAAGCTTGTGAATAAAAGGATCTGAAAAAGGATACTAGAAAGTGCATCTAAAAAGAATAGTGGAGCGGGTGGAAAAGTTGTGTTTTTTTTACGGCGTTCCTTACATAAAAAAAAAATCTTCTTTCTCATGGAGTTCACCTAAGCTAGAAATATTGTACATTACTATGTAAATAAATATATATTTCCATGAGTTTATACATTTTATTTCAGTACCTTATAACAAAAAATTCAAACATAATTCATTAATTCTGAAATAAAATTCCATAGAAATGAAAAAAATATACTCGTATGTTATATTCTGATCAGTGCATGATATTATACTACATAACCAGGTCTTAAATCAGTATATATGCTACTCCACAGTTAAAAAAAAAAACTTTCCCAGCTTTTGATTGAATAGGAGTAGGAAAAACTGTGATAAAACCTTAAATAGGAAAAGTATTAGATAATATACAATAAATTATAAGATAAAAATATGCAAGAAATTAAATTCCATATTAATCATGTGAAATGTAAATCTTAAAATAATTTAAAAGATTTACATGTCATTTACATGTACAAGAATATACTTAACATAAAAAGTACTGAACGATACAATTCATAAGGTGTTAATGAAAATTATTTGAGAAAGTATTTGTGCGCACGTTGAATAAAATATGGAAAGTAAAGGGTATTTTAATTAGTATTATTTAAAAATTCATCTAAAGGCTTATATTGTTTCTGTAAATCTCTTTTAATATTATTAAAATTTACTTTTAATACACTTTCACTTTTTATACAATGCTGAATCATTTCAAAAAAAATCCTTCCCCCTATTTAAGTGGTAACGTAAGCTTAAGAAGGCAGTTTATTTTAATTCAAAATATTCGGATGAATTTCCGGAAACAATTCTGTTTTCCTGTTCGATAGAGGTGGATATTATAGTTTTAAGTTTCCCGCTATAGCTCTATTGCTGGTGCAACAGTATAGTTGTAAAAGGGAAACTATAGTAACCGGATATTGGGGTTGTTAATTGTCGACATTTCAAGTCTCCCTTAATTTAAAAAAATTAAAAAGAAAAGTTATAAAAATTCCCCTGATATGGAATGTAGGTTACTTACTTATATCTGTTAGCTTGTATTTTTATTAATATCTTCGGATGGCTCAACATAAATTACTCAAAAATAATTCTATATATGAGGCATTGATGGAATTAAATGTTGGACAAAATTAATTGAAGGAATGGAATGGAATAATTTCACCGAATTTAATTTTTGACTATTTTTATGGTAATTGCTGAAAATTAAGTTATAAGTTAATAAATTAATTTACGTAATATTTCTTAAGTTTTCATTTAAAGAGGAATGATTCAACTTTATTTCTAAGAATTTTGTCCTGATATACCGATAATCCTCTGGCAAGTAAAAATAAGTTGAAATTTGCTAAAAATATTTCGTTTTATTCTACATATACGTATATTTAAAAAAAAAAATTCTTAATAAAAAGCTTTGGGTACAGTTGATCTCATTGACCAAATGACATTTTTGTAATGATAAAATATGCAAATACTAAAAAAACAATATCGTTTATATGGAATCTTTTATTCTTTTAATAAGCTATACTCAAATACAGTAAAATTTTGATTATAAAAATGTCATTTGGTCACTGAAGTCAACTGGATTCAAACGTTTTTAAGTATTTTGTTTTTGTTTTTTTTTAATTAAACTTTAAATACTAAATAATCTTTAAAGAAAAATATCATTTGATCATGGGTCACATTGGAGCCATATTTTTTTAGTAAACGTTTTGATAATATTATATATATATATTTTTTTTAATATTTATACAGTTTTTTTTTTTTCAATTTTTTTACTAAAATGTGTATATTTATATTTTATATATACATATATTTCATTTTTTTTTATCAGGTAATCATTTTTATTGTCATTTATATTAATTTTGTCATTTATTTTATTATATAATTTGTTTATAGTAATAACATAATAACCGTTAGCAACAGCAATCTTTTTAATTATTTATTTCTTTATTTAAGGAAGTTTTACCATGTTTGAGGTATTTTATGGATCTATATAACAAAGAATTAAAAACAGCCATCTTTTGGGAACATGGATGAAATCAATGATAATCAATTATTGTTTTATTTAATATGCCTTCATGATATATTTTTTATTTAATTTTGTTATTCATTTTATTAATATGTGTTTTTATATCCAAAAAATTAATTTTTTTGTATTTATCAATTTTATTAAATTCATTTAATATTATATTTGATTCATTTTAAACATTTTCATTATATATAATTAAAGTTCATCTACATAACGTTTATACAATAGTATATTATGTTGAGTAAAAATTTTATTCATACAAGAATCTTCTAAAAATTGCAAATATATCTCTGCCAAAATTGTCGACTATGGTTCATCCATAGCTAAGCCAAATGGTTGTTTATAATATTGATTATTGAAAGTAAAGTAACTGCATTCACAACATATTTTGATCATATTAATTAATTCGTTTGTATAATGTTTATTTATTTCATTATTGTTGTTCAAATGTTTTTGTTCAAATTTTTAACATTCTCCTGTAGCACCACATTTCAAAAGCTTCTAATATTTTCTTCTCAGATATTCCGATCGTCCAAGTTTCACTTCCATATAAAGCGACACTCTAAACATATACGTTCTAAAATCTTTTTGACGTTTAAATTAATTTTTGATGTAAACAAATTATATTTCTGACTGAGCTTGTTTTGCCTGTACTATTCGGCATTTTATATCGCTCCTACTTCGTCCATCTTTAGTAATTCTACTTCCCAAGTAACAAAATTCTTCTACCTTCATAATCTTTTCTATTTTCTCTTCCTATTTTTACATTCAGTGGTTCATCTTCATTATTTCTACTACATTTCATTACTTTCGTTTTATTCCTGTTTATTTTCACGCCGTGGTTCCTGCGTAGGACTTCATCCATGCCATTCATTGTTTCTTCTAAATCCTTTTTACTCAGCTAGAATTACTATATCATCAGCAAATCGTATCATCTTTATCTTTTCATCTTGTATAGTTACTCCGAATCTAAATTGTTCTTTAACATCATTAACTGCTAGTTCCATGTAAAGATTAAAAAGTAACGGGGATAGGGAACATCCTTGTCGGATTCCCTTACTTATTACGGCTACTTTCTTATGTTCTTCAATTATTACTGTTGGTGTTTGGTTCCTGTAAATGTTAGCAATTGTTCTTCTATCTCTGTATTTGAACCCTAATTTTTTTCAAAATGCTGAACATTTTATTCCAGTCTACGTTATCGAAGCCTTTTCTAGGTCTATAAATGCCAAGTATGTTGGTTTGTGTTTCTTTAATCTTCCTTGTACGCTTAATCTTAGCCCTATAATTGGTTCCCTTGTCCCTATACTTTTCGTGAAACCAAACTGGTCTTCTGCTCACTTCTTCCAATCTCCTCTTAATTCTTCTCTACAGAATTCTAGTTAAGATTTTTGATGCATGGCTAGTTATTCTGTATTCTTCATATTTATCTGCTCCTGCTTTGTTTGGTATCATGACTATAACACTCTTTTTGAAGTCTGACGGCACTTCCCCTTTTTTGTAAATATTACACACCAGTTTGTATAATTTATCTATCGCTTTCTCAGCTGCACTGCAGTAGTTCTACAGGTATTCCGTGTATTCCAGGAGCCTTTCTGCCATTCAAATATAAATATAAATAATAATAGCTACTAAATATAAATAAGTAATAATTTAATTTGATTTCAGTTTAGTTCACCAGATTATATGTATATTCCTTCAGTATACTACTAGGACCGGAAGAGTTATGACTGTTTTTAAATTTTTAACTACGATTTTTTAAACTTTTGACTATTAATTTGACTTTAAATATTAATTTTAACTCTTGATGATGGCTTCCGGGTAGGTCTAAAGATCTACAGAACATAACGTGCTGCTAAGGTGGATTACATTAATTATTAATTAATTCATAAAAAATAAAGTCAGCACACTTTTCTACAACTGCGATTTTCATACTCAGAATGCATACTAATAAAAATTCTAAACAGAAGAAAAGTATATCATCTCAGATAACGTCTCTTGAAATAATTTTTTTCTATTTTGAACGATAAACGCTGAATTTTATCTTTCTTTAAAACTGCTATTCTATGATTTAGTAGCTAAACATTAATTTTAGCGATAAATTAAAATAAATATATTTATAAAATATATTTAAATATTAATTAAATATAATTAATAATAATTAATATTATTTTTAGATATTTTTATAAATCTTTTTTTGTCTCTTTTGAAATCTGAATCGGTAGCTTCTTTTTCTCACCTTTTTTATTTTTTATTTTTATTTAACAGTTCATCATGTGTTTTAGTAAAAATATTTCAAACGTAAAGAAATTAATAAAAATAAAATTTGAAAATTTTATTTCAAAACATCTTTGTTTTTTTTTGTTATGATTCCCTTCCGTTTAATGAAAAACATCTAGTTCTCGAAGGAACGCTTGATAATTCAGTCGGTTGTAAATAATATATTTTAAATTGATGAAAAGTATAAGGTTTTCTAAGAATAAGGTAATTCATAACAAGTAAAAAATCAATTTGTCAGAAATCAAGAAATTTCAATATGAAATTGTAAAGATTCTTTGAAAAAAATTATTCGAAACACTTAACAAAAATCTACGAATTTTATTTTGATTAAAAAGTAGAAATATAAAACGTATTTTTCAAACTCGTATTACTCCAATAATTTTTTTAATCTATAATTTTTCTCGTATTATAAAATTATTTATAATTTGACAATTCTTATTTGAAATAAGGTTAAATTCTGAAATTATACATTTTGAAACATAAGTAATTGCGGTTTTAAAATACAATTACTTTAATGACCTTTTAAACGTATCAAACGTTTGAGTAAACATTTTAACTTTTAACATACTAAATGTTATTTTATTTTGTAACTTTTATTTAAATTAATAATTATTACTTTTATATTTTTCCTGTCTCTCATTCGATTGACAGGAAAAGAAAATCACTCACTAGTAGATGATTTTTTTTTTTTTTTAAACTGACTAATATTCATTTGGCTTGTTTGAGTAACATTTGAATCTTCTGCTAACATTTGAATTTATAAATGAATAATGAAAAAAATGTTTTTATGCAATTTAATAATGTAATTTACTCTCAAAAATTATATTAGACGAAAATACTATTTATTTTATGAAACCGACAGTTTATTTACATTAAGGTAAAATAATAATAAAGTATATATTTTCTATAGGATTTTATAACTCATATTTATGAAAACACATTTATCACAAAATTAAACACCAATCAATTTTTTTTTATATATTTATATATAAACCAACTAATCTATCAGATTTTAAGATTTATTTTGAAATAACATACATTTATTTTGCAATACAACTTTAATTACTAATTTCAGTAATATGTCATTTAGAGTGATGGATATTTTCCTTTAAGATGAGTGAAGTTTTTCTGTTAAAAAGAAAGGAAAGATAATTTATATTTTCCCTTAGAATTAAAGTTAATATTAAATGTAAATATATATATTATGTTTAATATATAGTTGTTATGTTTAACAACTATAAAAAAACAAGAATGTAACAAATATTTCAACTCGTTCACTTAATATTAATTATGTTACAAAAATATAATTTATTTTTAATAACTATAATTTATTCAAATTCAGAAATTTTATGTTTAATTGAAGAACTAGGGTTGTTTGATAAATAATAAATGAATATTTAATAAAAATGTAATAATAATAGTTTCTTAATTAATAACCATTATAATAATTTACGTTGGTGTGTATATGTATTTATACGTACATAAAATAGCTTGTATTTTATGACCCGTAAACATGTTACAATTCATTAACATTTTAATGGATAATGTTTACGTTTTGTTTTATTAAATATAATTGTACTTGCTCAACACAATTTTTTTTTTTAATCGAATTTTCGGTCTAAATATATATATGATTATTTCTCAACTTTTTTTTCAGATATAAAAATTTTAAATATGAAAAAATCTTTTGTTTTACTAAACTGTATTCTAGAAAAAGTAGAAAGAAAATGAAAGTTGGTGGGAGTACTACAGATATAAATTTAATGGCTTCTATCGTATTTGGACCTATCGTATTACATCTGTCGTATCCGACTTTAATAGCATTTAATTAATTTATGTTAATTGATGTAGTTGCAAGAATTGAAATGAACGCTGTAGTTCAAAAAGGTGTGAAACAAGGATGCAGTCTATCCACTTTACTTTTCAAGTTTTATATAGAAGAAGAAGAATCCAAACTGCATATTTGAGAATGAAATAATTATCCTAGGTGAGAGAAGAAGATTATAATTCATTCATGGCAATTTTCTTTTCGTAAAAACTAAAAAACTCCAAAAAGTGTTGCATAAATCTGTACCCGACTTTGACAGGAAATCTTAGATAGAAATTACGTCATAAAAACTTCCTGGATTCTCTTAGGCTTAATTTCATCTAATTTTATTATCCTTATTCTTCCTTATAAAATACCATTGATCACTGATTTTCTTCCAAAGAAAAACTTAATTTTGTTGGTGGATCATGAGTTTTTTTTTTAATGGAACCACAAATTTTCTGTGAAATAAATAAATCCGGGTATTGTGGTTGGCAATTTGAAATACTAAATTTCTGATCATTGAACCAATACATTACTTAATGATAACCATATATTCCCACTAGTTGCAACCAAAATAAAATTACATTAATGACTCATATTCAGAAGTAATTGTAAAGAAAAACTACGATAATCGGTTAATTAAGGCTGAAGATTCAAGCAAAACGATAATTGGTGATTAAAAGCAAAAAAAAAACAACTTATTATCCCTTATTCCTGAATCAAATTACCCAATACATAATCCAAAATGTCATACTAATATAACATAATCACTAATTAGTTCAAGAAAATGACCGATTTCATAAACGGCAATTAAAAAAAATAGGCTTTTTTGTTCCACCCCGTTATGGGGATTTGAACAAGATCCAAATTATTCAGAAGGTATCTTAAGTGTTTAAGGGAAATTGAATTATATAAATAAAACCTTTTGATAAAAATTTTGGGAAATTTATAAGGTCCGTATTTCCTTTCCCTTGATCTCCAAACCTAAATGACAAAAATATTCGGTACACAGAAATCATCATGCCAAAATTCAACCAAATCGGTCCATCTAGTTTAGGAATATAAAAAAGTAAGCCAACACACAACATCAATACTTACAATCTTCCGGAAGTTTTCAACGGTAAAATTGTTTTTTTTTTTGTGTTTTCTTTTTCTCGTTAGAGGAAGTCATGAATCGTAAAGATCTACAAAAATCCTACATAAAAAATTTGTGCTGATTATCGTACTTTTCCTTATAAAATGTTTATCTCTGTAAAAATGTGTTTTTGTGAATGTTATGAATGTGTTGGTAGAAAAGAAATTCATATCAGAAATAAATAAGAGTAAAATTCAGGTTACCTGGAATAAATGAAGGATACGGAATTACATATTTTCAATGTGATATACCAGAAATTTTTGAATTATTTTATTCTTGTCATAAAATTACAAAGATGGACAAGTAAGTTAGATTGGATGTAAAACCAGACCACCACAAACAAGGAGAGTTTGTATGCAAAAAGGGAGTCTGCTAGTACCAAATTTCATCATCGGAAAGTTTTTGTCAGAAGTTATTTGCAGATCCCTTGTACTATAACCTTCCATTCTCATCGGTTTAGAACTAAACTTTTAAGTTATTGATAGATTCCACTTTTTTTTCTTGTGTCTAAACTGTTTAATCTTCTTTTTTGCACATTTCTACAATATTTTAATAATTTTTTCTCTCATGACATGACCTAGACAATTAATTTTTTTGTACTAAATAAATCTAGGGAAGCTTTTGTTCTCCTTGTTATTTTTTTTATATTTGTGAAGTTATTTGAAAGCACTATACTTCTTAATTATTATAATGTAATATAATCGATAATAATTTAAAAAATAAATTAAAAAAAAAGATTTTAAAAATTATCGTATTTTAGTAACTTAACTTTAGTTAAAAGGAATTTTAATTTCTTTATCCCAAAATCGTTTATATTGAAGCATATTATAAAACAAATTTGTAACCAGATTTGCATTATAACACTTACAGTGTATAAAGGACCCTGATATTTACATTAAACATACAGTAAATGAAATATGAAAAGATATTGGACAATACCACAAAAAGTTTTTATTCAGGTGTAACGTGTATTCACATAAACAATTCTCGGTCAAACGTAATACATACTGGGCTTAGTGAAAGGCTTAAAATAAACGCGTTAGTATCCGCTGGCGTGTAGGTAAGAAATTATTTTTTCTTCTTCGCTATTTTATAAATCAGCAGCGACGTTATTTATTATTTCTGCCTCTTATTGAGGTTTTCATGTATTTTACCTTCTTCCAGTAGATGCTTAACAGAAAAGCGGATACACAGCACCAAATTGATCTTTCTTCTCGGTTAACAAATTTGAATTTGTTCTTTCCGTGGGACAGAACCTGGGTTTGGTCAACGCTAGCTGTTCCTGGGGAGTCAGACTTTGCATCGCTTCCATTTGTAATTCTTATTTCATTTAGATATGTATTTAAGTATTTAATCTTTTCCATTCATTACTCCACGCTGTTGTGATAACCATTGTTAGACGATTTTTAACTTTTACGCCTCAAATTGGAATCATGTCCGTGTTCTCACTAAATATTGATATTCTGGCGGCTTCGTCTGCACATTCATTTTTTGAGATTTGAGCAAGCTCTGGAATCCGTTAAAGTTGCGTACATCGCTCTACCATTCGATTTAATACATTTACAATAGACAGAATGTTTGCGATAAGGTCATCCTCAATGTTCTTGTTCTGAATAGCAGTTAATGCACTTAAAGAGTCTGTACATATAAGCACTCTCTCTCTTTGAACAGATGTTCTGTGTAGCAAAGTAATGTTGCTATATAACACTGAACTCTGTCATGTAAACACATGCCAAACCTGGCAATTTCCACGAATGAGCTCATTTATGGATTTTCAGTTTTAGAATCATCAGTAAAAATGATCATATAACCCTCATTGTCACTAGTGATTGTCAAAAATTGCTGTTGGACGATCACTCCTGGTTTCTCTCTTAATTTTCCATATGAGAGGTATAATGTTGCGGTTACACAAGGTAAAAGCCATGATGGTATTTATCTCGTAGAAGTTGCTAATATATAGGACAAAACAATTCTTTTTTGCTAAGTTATGAAACGGTACACCGGCTGGTCTGGAATATGTAGCGCCACGTTCATATAAAGCAATCAAGGGATTATTATTAAAAATGTTACTGTTTATATGGGTAGGAAAGGCCCATATATTTTCTGCATATATTAATAGTAAGATCTTTTATAATGCAATGGCATTATGCCGACTTCAGACATTAACCTATTCACCAGGCTTGTACCGAAAGTGCTTGTCTTATATCTAATTGCAATTCCTAATTCCCCTATCAAACTGTATAGTTATCATGTCAATGTGTATTAAACCTTGGCTGTAGGTGTATTAACAGTAATCACTTTGAACATTTACAAATTTAACAGATAAAATTATGTATCTAACAGGTTTTATTAATAAAATATAACCGTTCAAAATATGCATATATATTTGAAACAATCTGTAGTTATCACTGGGAATGTAAATATTGTGATTTTTTCTTTAAATAAGCGTTTTTTACTTTCATTAAAAATAATAAATGATACTTAAGTTTATTACTGAAACATGAGAATACACAATACTTTTTTCACTAGGAAGGTTGAAAAATCTAAAATTTTTTAACGTAATAAGGACTTGGCTTGGTTATTTTATACCGTGTGCGATAAGAATAACTTCAAAATTTCAAGAAATTTACAAAGCCGTAAAAATGCTAACAAAATTTTTTTTACTAGGAAATTGTATAAATAGTATTTTAGATAAGTAAAAAAAAAATTCCTTTAAACTCCTCTTTTGTCACTTTCCAACTATTTATAGATAACAATATTCCACAGAACACAGAATGCTACAGAATATTTACAAGTTAAAACTACAAGAGCTAAACTAAGATTTCCCTGCCTTCTACTTTATTCAATAACTTTTATTATTTCTGGACAATTATGTAGTTTGAATTTTCATAGCTTTCTAATCTTATTTCATAAGTGGTGCTAACATATTAAAATTATTCGTGAATTACAGAGGTTTTCGTATATCAATATCTTATTTTATCGGGTATGTAACAGGGAGAATTTATGTTGAAATATTTTTTATTAGGGTCTCCTAAGTATCATATTGATGGTGATGTGAATTTTATATACGCCCTTTATTCGTATATGACATACCTCAAATAGATTTAAAGATTTTATATACGGTATATATATATACCGTATACATATGTATATGTATATACATATATATATATATATCAAAACATTTTGTTTAATATCGAATTTTTTAATATATGATTAAACTTCATCCCTTTATTCTGTTTACGTGTCTACCAGACTCAACGGTTTATTAGGTGGACATCTAAAAATCAGTATATGTGTGTATATATATATTATATAATATCAGATTATGTTTTATCACATTGTTTATTGATATAAATGATAATTTTTTTTTTATTTTTAAGTTGAAAGTTGAAATTTACATTTGTCCCGTTTATTATTTGAGTTTATTATTTTTAATATTTTCAGTAATCATGAAGGTAATATAGAAACTTTTTTTTTCCATAAATTGAAAAAAAAAACATTTCTATTAAAAAATTTAAATCTAGTTCTTCGCTATTAACCTCCTCCAGTCTCAAAAATACTTCTTCACATTTCCCACTGAAGAAATAACTTCTAAATATTCCTTCGAGATCATATTTTCTATCCACATTTTCCTTAACTGCATTCAACTATAATTTTCATATTCAATCATAATTCAATCATTTTTTTCTTTTTTTGTTTGTTAAAGAGGTGGGGAATCCCATTTACCGACGTCTAAGCAGCGTCGGGCTCGCTAACAGGTGCCGCAAGATGCGTATGAAAACCTGCGCACTACCGACTAGACCACCACACCCTTCCTAGTACCGCTAGTGAAGTATTTCTTTTGAAAGGGAGGGTGATACGCCCAATCGCACGTTATAGTGCAATCGCATCACAATACGAATATCAACAAAAGCACATGTCACAACAAACCAACATCAAATATGATACAACACAATACATCAAGATACAGAAAACAGATTATGAAACTACATACAAAGGAAAATGTCACATCAAACATACGGCAGGATACAAATACTGCAAAACGTACGTCAGAAATACATAGTATACACTAGAAATAACGTTATTGTACAACATATACAATAATTCAAATTAACCTTATTCAACAATAATTTCTTTTATTTTAACAAATTTGTCATACTTTCCGCGGTAGTTTTACCTCCTCTATTCAATATAACTATTTAAACCATATGAACTTTGTTTATTAATTTATTTTTTCCAATAAATTGCATACCCTACAACGTCTGTTATCACTTCATTTCTCATTCTATTCTTTTTTGATTTTTCTCCGTATATTTCAGTTTCATCATTACTATTTAGAGCTGAAGCAATTTTTTCTACTATAGGCAGTTACGTGTTCTGAATCCTGTTAATATAATTGTTATAATCTTTGTTATATACAACCTAATTGTATTTCCCTTAAATAATTTTATATTTTATGGGAAACAAAATTATATGCATACGGTACTCTTGTGGTTAATTATATTCTAAATTACCAAAATTAATAGCTTAATTTAAAAATAAAATATAGTATCAAATAAAATAATTTTTGTTTCTTAGCTGCTCTATCGTGACATTATAATATAATTTTTTGTTGTCGCTTTTTTATAAAAAAAAAGAAAGGAAATAAATCATTAATAATCCATTGTCAAGAACACGTTAATTATTAATAATTAATTAAAGTATTAACAACATTTTCAAGTAATTAAATTGTTTAAAATAAAGTGTAGTCTAAAATGCAATTACTAATAAAAGTTTAGACACGAACAGTGGAGTGAGATGACGTGTAGACGGTTGAGGGGGGTAAGAAAGGAAGGAAAACGAGGGAGTTATGCCTGCACGTGAGAGGAAGCGTTAAGGACTTTGAAGTGAATGACGGGAGAGAACAGCTTCGGGATATATTTATCTTGAGAGGTGCTAAGCCCGAGCTAGGCTCGACCTAAGAGCCAAGCTTAAGCTTATTAACAGCTTAATGTGGTGCTTTTTAATGGATCTGTTCTACTTCCTTCACGGCAGGAACTGAGATTGATGAAACTATTCTGTGCAGTTTGCATTTAGCCGACTTACTTAATACCTGAAACACAGTAGTCGTTTTATATTAATAAACGTTTCGGGAGAATTCTGTAAGTTAATTGGACTTTTTTTTAAATTATTTTTTTTTAACAAAAGGAAGTTGGGAAAAGTGTGGTGCTTAGTTCTTTTCAGGGTTTTTGTTAAATACACAAAACAGTTGAATAAATTTTATCTCTTCTTCACTCGAATAAGACATCTCATGAATAATGAATAAATATCTTATATATATATATATAACATCTACAATAATTTTACTTTTACTAAAATAATAATTCCTTTTTTATTTTATACGTATATATATATATATATTCTTAATAAAAATTGTTTTTATTTTTCATAAAATGGTAAATTAATTTCTTATAACAATTCTATCAACGAAAAAACTGTGAATAGTTTGTTTTTTTATAACTCTTTGTCTGAAATAAACTGAATAAAAATTTCAAATATTTTATAATTTAAGCCATCAAAAAAATGTTGGATTTATATAAATAAAGATAAAGAAAATAAAATTCCCGAGAGTAAAGTAATAAAGCACAAAATTTTAATATCTATGAGAAAGCGTTCCACTAAATGTAATTAAAAAATATGTGATGAAAAGCAAGGTAAAGAAATCGACATCTATCATATCACGCAGAACATCTACAATAAAAGATTTCTGTTACGTAACTCCTAAATAAGGCATTTTAAAATTATTATGCCACCAAAAGCAGGATATTTGGCAATATGTTTACAATGCTTTTCTGAATAAAAAATAATATTAGTAGAGAAAAAAATTCTAGGAAAATTATACAAAAGATAGAAATTATAAATTGAGAAGTAAAAGAAACATTTTCAAAGATTTAGAAAAAATTTGTGATTAAGTCCGAAAAAGAATATTAGAATTTTATGGTCATTTATACAGAATGAACAACAGATACCAAAACAAACATTTGATTTTTACGAAAACAGAATCACAAACACCTCAAGATTTAAACATCTCTAAAGATTTGATTGAAGGCCGAGTGAAACTAGAAAATCTATACAGGAATTTACGTTTCTAGAGAGAAAAAATAAAGGTACACACATGAATAAATGGACAAAAGAAAGCAAATAAAAACTAACGAAAGAATGAAGAACTATTGGGTAAAGAAAAAGAAGTCCAAACTATGTAAATGCGATCCTTAGTGGTCAGAACGAAAAAAAAGATAAAAATAAAGATGATAGGGAAATTAATTTTAGAAATAGTTCAGGAGACTTGATGGGCAATTATTAAATACTCTTTTATCTGACTTGTTTTAATCCCTATGACCAGTAAACTTCAGCTTACCGCAATATTATTCTATAGAAATTATCCAATCAAATACTCTCATAACAGACCTTATAAATTCGTACATTGATCCAAATATAGATTTATACAAGGATGTTAGTTTAATAATTGTCGTTTATAAGTTAATTTAAAATTCTTAATGAATATATAATTTATTTATAAACAACTATAATTCAATAAAATAAATTCACAATCGCCTTCCCGAGCAAACTCTTATGAAGTGAGGGTCACTTTATAACACTTTTAGAAATTTCTGAAAGTAGAATTAGGACGAATTAAGAAAGATGGAATTAGAGATTTTCCTATACTGAAAAAACTGTACAATATTCAATTAAAAGGAATAATAAAATCATGACCACCAAGAAATAGGAAAAGGGAAGTACTCAGAAAAGTGTAGCTGTAACCGCTTAGCGAATTGCGAAGAGAAAGAAGTGTAAATGACCGTAATTTGAAGGTAATGGCTGAAGAATGAAACTATTGTAGAGAGTAACTACTAAAAGGTTTAAAAGCATGATAGAGAAGAAGAAAAATTGAACTTTTGTATGTTTATTTAAATATATTTATAAACGAGAGTTGTTCAGTAATTAAAGAGACAATGGCAACAGCGTAATAATTATTTAATAGACTAAACTGAAACTGTCAGACGTTCAAATTGGCAGTCCTAACACAAATAATAACTAAAATGATTTTCTTTATAACCTGCTTGTTTATTTCAAAATGTCATCTCTCCTTAAAAGTGTAACATTGGAAGAACAGTTATGGTAAATTTTTTATTTTTTGAAGGTAATACCTGCCGAATTTCACCCTTCATATAAAATCACTACATTAAAAGTGTATTAACCGTGCATAATTTTTTACCTGGGTTCAACAATTTAAATCAGATAGAAAAAAGTCACAGATTTGCAGCAAAACGAAAGACCGGTAGAAGTTTCTACTAAAGTTTTGAAAAATTACACTAATGACCTTGATCACGAAACAATTGCATGAAAATGTTAATATATTGCTAAAATTTCTAATGAGAGTATTGGAACTACTCGATCCGTTAAAATGCATTCAATTTGAGTTCCGAAACGGTAGACTCAAAATCCCTAAACCAAATTGACATTTGTACGTAACTTAAACGACGGGCTTTAGCAGAAAAGATCATATTGCAAAGTTGGTTGAAGGATTTTATACATCGTATAATAATTTATGATAAAACTTCGATTCATCATTTTGTGTAGGAATCTAGATGTCATAATATAACTCGAAAAATCCGCTAGAAAAAAAAATTAAAATCTACCCATCAACCGGTAATGTGATGCTAACGGTGTTATAATATTATAAAGAACCAATTTATTGCGATTACTCGGAGAAACATCCCAGAAAATTATGTGAAACCCGCAATAAGGAGGAAGCATTACGATTTTATCTTTCAAATGTCGTAATTCTTCTGCTGACATTGTACTCAGACATATTCCGCTCCCACACAGATCATAAGTGAGCTATTCAAAATTCGGGTAGGAAAGGGTTGCCGCATTCACCTTACAGTTCCGACTATCGGTTTTTTTTCCTTGCTTCTCTCATAAAATCTTTACATACACCAAGTTCGGTAACAATGAGGAACAAGAATAACTCAGATATAAAGGTGAGGAATTCTTTACTACGGGAATAAAAAAGATATGACAAGTGCCTAAATAAAAATCTGGATTATGTTGAATAGTAGCATTAGTTTCATTGGCAATGAATAAATAATAATTTTTCTACAGTCATTTGTGTGATTAATTAATAAACGACCCTCAAATTTTAGTAATTACGACTATGATTTTTGAACCATTAAGAAAGATTCTAAACACTAAAGGCCCTCATGCAATTACTTTTCGTCACACAAGAACAGTATGGTGGTTACACACACAAAAAACTTAATAAACTGAATTATGGAATACAAATATAATTAAAATAACTAATTTAAAAATAATTGTCGGATTGTTTCAGATGCAAAAATTTATTATAATATAAATACAAATATTTTTAAATGTTATTGAGTTCTAAATTTAAAGAAAAAAAATTTTTTATACAGAGTTATGTTGCTCACTCTGTATAAAAATTTTTTTTTCTTTAAATTTAGAACTCAATAACATTTAAAAATATTTGTATTTATATTATAACAAATTTTTAGACCCCGACAGGAAGTCTTAATTTTTAAGACTTTGGTGGTTGGCGTTCCCACGGGTCTAGCATCTGCAGCTTTTCTTCCCATTACACACTGAGCTGCAGAACAGTATACATTATACACATACTACACTAAGAACACTACATAAGTTACAACATACACACCTACACAATTACACAACAACATCCTACACTGATATTTCTTACATTTTCACTCGGTGGTGTTGCGACATCTTACGAAACACAACCGTAACCCAAGGTGAGAACAAATCGTGCCGATGGGTGAATGGCTCTAGGAAGTGAATCTCGAAAGATGTCCTCGGGGAACTAGGGCAAACCCAGTTGTATTTTGCTCTAGCTCTAGTAAGAGTGCGCCTTACTGGAGTGGTCCGTTTTTTCACCGGTACTCGTGGGAACAAAATTTCAGTTAAATTATTAATACTATGATGGTTGGTGGTCCATCTGAAAAAACCACCAAAACTAGTCTTGTGAAGAGGCCTCGGTTAGCTTTGTCTGATGAGGATAACAATAGTGGAGTTAACAATGTGAATAGCGAAGCAGACTATCCATAGGTTAAAAATATTAGATTTGTTGTTGTTATGCAAAATATTCAGGAAGGTGACTCCTTCACAAGATATCGTCCTTCCTGATCAGCAAGGTTGTAACAGGATCGTGTGGCTCACTGACAAACGTCAACAAATTAAGAGATGGATCGATATTGTTTGAAACCCCTAACGATGAACAGAGCAGATTCTCTCTTACGCATTACTAACATGGGCGGTATACACGTCAGTACGATGTGCCACAAAACTTTGAACACTAGTCGGAGAGTAATTTTTTACAGAGACCTTCTGGAACTGGACGTAACAGAAATAGCTAATGAACTTCGACTCCAAGAAGTAATAGGTGTGAATCGTATCATGAAACGGCAGAGCGGGTCAGAAGAACCAACGCCATCTCTTATACATATGTTTAATCTTCCGGTACCATCAGAGCGGGTTAAAGTGGGTTACCTGTCAGTTCGAGTACGACCATTTATCCTTAACCCGCGTCGATGTTTCAAATGCCAAAGTTATGGTCACACATCAACATCTTGTTCGAAGTCGGAGATCTGTGCTCGATTGTTCAGGAAGGCCACAGTGACATTGACTGCCAGGAGTATGAAAAATGTGTGCTGTAATGGTACACATGGAGCCCGCTCTCGAGATTGCCCAATTTCCCAAGAAGAAAAAACGATTATCAGAATCTCTACGGAGCAAAAGCTGTCTTTTTCCAGCTGCACGCAAGGAGTACAGGAAAATACTTAATTCGCGGAACCTGGTTAAACCAGATGTATCTTTTGCCTCCGCTGCGTCAAAAGAAGTTCATACGAATTTAGGTGTTCAGCAATGCGGATCCTGCAATGAGCTGAAAAAAGTAGTTCAGATGTTATTGACCATTTAGTGTCATTGGAAACTGCTATTCAGAATGCTTTTCTGCTATGCCAGCGCCTCATCGCTATCTTCTTTGATACCACGAGGGCGTTCGACACGGCCTGGCGACGTGGTATCCTAAATACCCTTTAAGAATGTAGAGTAATGGGCAACATGCTGGCTTATACCAGAGGTTTCTTAAATGACCAAAGTTTCCGTGTTAGTGTTAGAGATTCTCTATCGGGTAGCGTCACTTTAGAGAATAGAGTCCCTCAAGGAATTGTATTAAGTGCCACCTTGTTCGGTATAGCCATCCACAGTATTACTGATTGTGAGCACCTTCCTGTTTCATGTTCGTTATTTGGTGATGATTTAGCCGTATATATTACGTCCCGTTCAACAGCCACAGCAGAGAGACTGCTACAGAACACAATATCTCGTCTTGAAGCTTGGTTCAAGCTGACCGGCTTCACATTTTCACCTGAAAAAACAAAATCTTTTCTTTTTTGATAAAAAAAGTATTTTATCGCTTACGAGACCCATCTACTCCGCAAATTTTTCTCTAAAAATTTCTATCACTCCTAATATCAAGTTTTTAGGTTTGATTTTTGACAACCGTCTAACGTGGGTCAAACACATCAAAGAACTTAAAACAAAGTGTTCCAGAGTTTTAGATGTGCTGTGAGTTCTTAGCAACACCAAATGGGGAGCCGATAGGTCATGTATATTTCGATTTTCTTACTCTTTAGTTCGTTCTCGCTTAGACTACGGTTTCATCGCCTACTCTTCAGCGCGTAATACCGCGCTGAAAATGTTACATCAAGTTTCTTTCCGTCTTGCCAAAGGGGCTTTTCGATCAAGCCCTGCCACACTAGCATACTTGTTGAGTGCACTGACCCATCACTTTGGATAGACGTGATCAACTATCAGCATCTTTCTTTGCCCGTCTTAAAGGGCAACCGAATCACCCGGCTGTGACAGCAGTTCTTGCGAATCCTAATTTACAAAGATATGACGACCATCCACGATCCACTGCACGTATGGGTGTACGTATCCGGCGGTCACTACAGATTTTAAACGTAGACATACCTGCTATTCTTCCAACGTATCCCTGTTGCTATCTACCGTAGAGAATTAGCCTTATAAATTTTATTTTTCATCTCACCATATACAAGAAACAATCAACACCACCTCTCGTCTTTCAGCAAACATTTCACCATATCCTTTCCAGAATAAACCCAGACGCAATAGTATACACAGATGGATATAAACAGGATGATACCGTTGGATACGCATTTATTGCTAATAGCAGAATCTATATGTTTTGTCTGCCTAATATTACAGTTAAATTTTCTGCTTAACTGTATGCTATTAGTAAAGCATTGAATATCGTTAACCCAAAATACCGTCATGTCTTTATTTGCAGCGACTCGTGTAGTGCACTACATGCTTTAGAAGATTTTTACTTTCGTCATCGTTTGATCTCTGAAATTTATAACGCAATCGCTGAGGTGAACCATCGGAACACACAAGTGAGTTTCTGTTGGATTCCTAACCATGTGGGAATCACAGGTAAATAACATGAGATTTTGCTGCTAAAGACGCATGCAATCAACCTCCTTTTACTACTCGTGTTGCATCCTCTGACTTCGTTAATTATATAAAACAGTCTCTTCGAACAACAAGGCAAGGGGATTGGACGGCTACAGTTGACAACAAACTCCGGCACATTAATGATTCTGTGTTGTCCATGGGAATCCTCATGCAGAAAATTTCGTCGTGAGGAAGTGATCCTCTGCCGATTGCGGATAGGACATAAGAGAACTACACATGGTTATCTGATGTCAGCAGTAAACGCATCGAAATCCGAAATGCATACGATGCAACTGCCCCTTGACGGTGCGCCACATCCTTGTGGATTGTGTGCGTTATGCGGCCTTGCGTCATAAATTTAAATTGCCCAAGAACATTCGTCAAATCCTAGGCAATAATAAGGATGTTTTGGATAAGGTGTTTATATATCTTAGATGTATTAATACTTAACATACGTTTTAATAGTGATGTTCTTTTTTCACTGCTGTGTTCGATTCTTAATTATATTTTCGTCTGTTATCCGAGAAGGAGCCTTTTACACTCCTCTCGGAGTTTTTTAAATTTATTTCAGTTTTATTATTTTTATATATATATTTATATAGTTTTTATTTATTTTTAAGATTTTTATCTGTGATAGTAGTTATATTTATTTTAGTGATATTAGTATTAAGTTTTTAGTTACACCTTTTTAACCTAGGTTTAGTTTAGTCTTCCCGTTATCCAAATTGGGGCCCTTTACACCGCTCTTGGACTTTATTAAGTTCTTTTAAGTTTTAGATTTGTTTTTTTATGTTTACACTTGATTTTAATTTTAGTTTTAAGACTGTGATACTAGTTTTAAGTCTCTGTTAAAAAATAAAATTTATCTGTGATATTAGTTGTAAGTTTTCGTTTAGCAATATATTAATTTATTTTTTTCTGTATAAAATTTTATATCTGGGCGATGATAACGCCATGGCGTTTTTCGCCCCCCCCCCCAAAAAAAAAAACAAAGAAAAACATAAAACCGAACCCATAATGAAACCGCTACCCTACACTGTTTATAATAGACTCTTACACAACTAGAGCGACTAGTGGATGTATACGTTGCTACTGATTGTTGCTGCCGGTTGTCAAGTAGTTACGTGTCAGTGCAGTATATATTTTTTGGCAGTGCAGTTTTGTGAGTGAAGTTGTGTTTGGGTAAAATGCCTTATTCAATCCAAAAGAGGATTGCTGTAAATGAGGCCTATATTTGTGCTAGATTGTTTGAAAAATCGTAGAAAAAATTCCGTATGTCTGTATCCCAGTGAAGAGTAGCATACGCGATTTAGTTAATGAATGGGGTACAACAGGTTCAGTTTCAAATGCAAAACGAAATAGGTAACCTTCTGTTAGGACTTCACAGCCACTGCCAATATTGAAAGGAGAATTACTGTCAGTCCAGAAGATGCCATTTTCAAAGAATTCTGTGCGCAATTAACCAATAATGAAAAAGAATACAGCTTCTTCCAACAAGATGGAGCATCGTGTCACACATCTAACGTTTCACCGAATCGCGATCATGCAACTTTCACAAATGAACCAGCTGTCTGTAGAGGACGGTGGCTTCCACGTTCCCCAGAATTGTCTACATGAAAATTTTTCCTTTGAGGATAGATAAAGGAAAGAGTTTACGTATCTAATCCCCACAATATTGGTGAACTGAAGGTGAACATTCAATGAGAAATCAAAGCAATTGGCAATAACATTTTGCGTCAAACGACTCTCAAAATGATCAGTCGAGCAGAAAAGTGCATCGATGCACAGGGTGGTCATTTTGAACATCTTTGTAACAAAAAGCTAAATAAATGCAACATTTAAATTACGGTTTATGTTTTTCTTATTTAATTTATCCTTATCATTAATAAAATCTCATTCCAATATTACCTACCTATTCTGAAGCGGTTATGTTATGGGTTCGGTTTTATGTTGCTCACTCTATATATAAATATTTTTTTATAACACGAGTAACTCTAAAGTGATCTGCTTAAAACAGCAGTAGAAAAAAATATCACATAAATTTTGCAGGAAATTGAATTACTAATTCATGTAAAATATGCTCTTTCATTAAGTGGTAAGAAATTATTAAAATCCAAAATTTAGAAGTGTTAACTGTATCGTATGAATCATTTTTTTTTTTTTTTTGGTGATTCGATAAATATTTTTTGTGGACAATTTTAATTTGAATGATAAAAAAAACATAATTGTTTTTGTCTGGCAAGCAGAAATTTAACATTAATAAAAAAAATGTGTTTTTATTGGACTAAAAAATATTTCAAAACATTTTGAAGAATTAAAATTTCATTAACTGTAAAACATAATTTGGAATATCTCTGAAACATTATAAAAATTGTATGTACAGTTGTTTTATAATGTTAAAACACTGCTTGCAGGTGCTAAAATTATGTTTTAAAATAAAATAGTCTACAGAAAAATTAACAAATAAAAAAATTTTATTTCATTTTTAAAAAATTACTTTAGGTGAAATTTTGGAAAAGTTTTTTGTGAATGAGAAATAAAGAAAATATAATTACAGTTTTAGATTAGGACTGTTTATCTGGTTATTTACTTACACATATTTTAAAACTTAAAAATTATAAAAACACAGAGATTCTTCGTAAAACGTTAGTTTTCTGTTTATTTATAAATTTTTGGTAATTCAAGAAATCATTATATAAAATATTTAACTGAATCAATTTAACTGACTGATTTTCTTTAAGTTCTTTTTTTAAAATTTACTTTCCAGCAAAACGATTTCTATTCATCTGAACTTTGAAAAGACTAAGGATGCCTGCCATCCGTGGAATGTTGTCTTTTCAAACGTCTTGGTCTCTTTTTATGTGGTTGGAGAAGATTGCCTTTCCCTACGGATGCACTATATTCCCTTGAGACTCTGTCGTGAAGTAATCGTATGGGACCTACCCGTAAGTGAGGTTTAAATTGCGTTGTTCTTAGAGCTAGACAGTTCCATGCAAAATATACCTTTCTCATTCAACTTACAATTTTATCTCATCCCCTTGCTTTCTCTCTATATCAAACCGTGCATCTTCTTTTATTCTTATTTTATTTACTTATCTTTACTTATTCCTTTTTTTCCTTTCTTCTCTTTTCGTATACGTATGTTGTTAGTATGTGTGAAACAAACCATAGAAAAAAAGATAACAAAAATCTTCCATTTTTGAAGATGAGAACTTTTTTTTATTTTAAAACGTACATAAAAGATTTCATAATACTTAATACAATATAATAGTTTTGTTTCTATATATATATATATATATATATATATATATATATATATATATATGTTCAGATATTTAACTAAGTATGACAAACTTAAATAAATTTTCAAAGTTATAAAAATTTAATTTAGCAAATCCTCCTATTCGACACAATTTACTGTTTGGTTAGCGATTATCACGTAACAGGTCAAGTAAAGAATTATAAATGGAAAACGTACGGTTTTAAATCATATAAAAAGGAATTAATAAACAAAAATTTATAATTAAAAAACATCAAGCTAAAGAAACCACATCCAAATTAGTAGATTTTTATCATATTTTACAGCTAATTTCAAAAGTGGCCTAGAGAACACCCCACAGAGTCTCGTACGGAAAAATAGATCGTTTTGAGGTAATATATTTACTACATTTTTTTTTTTTTAGTTTATTTTTCACGGTTGAACAGTTATTTAAGAAGTACTAAAGAGTAATTTAAATGTTATTGTAAAAAGAATTAAATGGCGCCATTTTGATTAGGATATTCGTAATCCCTTAAGTGATTTTATATCAAAAATTTTTATTTTTCATTGGGGTTTAAAATAATCTGTCCCAACCATACTTTTTTGATTTCTTACCATTATGGTGACTCCCCTAGGTGCTTGTTGTCTTATACCAAAATATAGATAGTTTTGTGTTAGTTTTTGAGTTAGTAGAAGCAAACTGCATCTTTCCAGTACAATATTTATACCGTTATATACCCATTATTTATACCCATAAATAGTTATATATAACTATATAGTTAATTATAAAAATAAATTTACATTTGATTTTTTTTTTATACTGTATTTGTGTGCTTTTGTAGAGGAGATCTTTGCTTTTTATCGATATGGGAATTTCAGGTAAAAAAATAATTTAAAAATTAAAAAAAGAGAGCTTAATGTTGACAATATAAAGAAAAATAGTAATAAGCAGTAAGCTGATGAAAATTTATTTTAAAAAAAATCTATATTGATGAATTTACTATTAGGGATAGAATTCAATGGATGCTTTTACATAAGATTAGACCTTTATTTATAGATATCTAATCTTACCTTACAAACCGGAATGTAAGGTAGCGGTATGTACATTCCAGCTATATGTATATATCTTACATACTAGAAAGCTTAAAAAGATTGCAAACAATAAACAATTTAAAAAAAAGTATATTAATATTTAGTGTCACAATTCTCCATGGAAATTGTGTCTGTTTTTATTTTTTATTATATTCTGCATGGTAAAAGTTTTTGATTAAGTAAGTTCATTTTTTATTTTCATTAACTACATTTTTGTTATAAAACTTTACACTTGAACAACATGAAATACAACTGATTGATAGTTGAAGATAAAAATGTATTTCATTAATAGTTTTTGTGAAACTTTTATGCAGATATTTAAAATATCAAGCGTGACTATTGTGTTTTCCACCCAATAAAATAGAAATTCCGATATAATTTAATGACAATAATATGAATTTTTTGATCAATAATAAATTTCAATGAAAACTATTACATAATAAATCTTTTCCCTTTTAATTTACGATGAAAAAATATTGATTTTTATTAATACAAAATTAAATTTTGTGTAGTTGATACAAATTGTATTTTATCAAAGTTAGAATTTTCTTGTATTTAAAAACAAAAGAAAGATCAGAAAAACAAAAGAAGCAAATATTTTTTATTGCATTAACTATAGATCGTGATATGCTGACGAGATGGTAGTCCTGTAATATTCGATTTACATATAATGATCAATATGTAAATATTCTTAATGAACACCACCAAAATTTTAAACACCACCAAATTTTTAAACCACCAAAACACAATCTTATTATAAAAGTGATAGTAAAACTCTTCATCATGCCACAAAAAAACCGTCCCCCCACAACAAAACAGAATAATATAAAAAAATGGTGAACAATAAAAATCCCCGAAAAACAGTTACAGAGTGTAGGTATCCCTGAAAAAACAATTATTTGCTTCGAATCCGAAAAATATTTATGTACAAAGAAACTTAATACTACTTGATACACTCAAAGTTCTCTACTACACAATTCTTTGCTTCAAAGGCAGAGAAAAAATATTTAATATATTAAGTCGTGTAAAAATTTGAAAAAAATTACAAAAACTCACCAACATTCGCCTCGGGACTGTTTCAATTACAAAATATAAGTAGCAAAATAATGTTACTCTAAGTAGATGTTGCTCTTAACTATTGAGTAGCTTGCTTGTATTGTTTTGTGTTTTTTCTAAACCGTTGTTTAACTGTAATAATTGAAAAAGTTCTTGATTACCTTTACACTGATTATAAGAAGACTTTTGAAAATATTAGTTGAAATAGACTGATTAAAATTACAGACGACTTTGAATATATTTTATAATTATATAACCTTTACAGATCCGTTAAAATAAAGTTTTTTAATAACAAATACAAATTTTAGATGAAGGAATATACTCAGGCGGTTTTTATGCATAAAGACAAAGAGAGATGCTGTCAACTATTTTATTCAATATCAGACTAAAGAAAATTATCACCATTATAGAAATTAATTTTAGGTATAGCATTATGAACAGGATTCTGTAGTATAAGGCCTTTATTTACAATTTACTGCTAGTTTCTTGAGGTATAAGAATTCTGTAAGAGGAATTTTATCTGTGAAAAAGGAAATCAAGATATTCTAATTTCATTGTAAGTCGAAATAAAAAATTAAATTAATTTTACTTAAAAGAATTGTAAAAAAAAACCCCACACAATACGTATTATAAAGTGACAGATAGAGAGTTCATGAATTGATCTTAACGGATATTGTAAATGATAAAAACGAGACGTGCGTACAGTACGACCAAAATAACATTGCATGTGGACGAAATGTGAACTAAAAGCTTCTAAACCGCCAGTTGAAGCAGTAGTTTACGGGACAAGTATACATGAGTGGTAATCACCTAGTATCTGTTAATAGTATATTAAACAGCAGTAGTGTACATTTAAGCACTGTCATTTTCATTAATTTTTACTAATATATATAACAATTCTTTATTAAAATATATATATATATATATTTTATTAAATATAATATTTTATATAATATAAATATAAATATTTTAATATATATATATATATATATATATGCTCAGATATAAATAAAAATAAATTTTTCCACAGTCGTTTTCTTGGTAGGTTTAACGGGTGGTTTACCATAGCCTTCCCAATGTGGTTAATTGAACACACAACCACCAAAGAACGCACATATATATAGTGAAGATAGAAGTGTTATTATCAACGTTATTAAATACTTTGATGAAGAGAAAAAAAGCAGTTATGTTATTTTATCTACTTCAATTGCAAGCTGAAAGTTCAAATATTTTCAGAATGTAAAGTTAAGTTGGTTGCATTGATTATGAGTATTTATTACACCGTTGAACTGATCAAATATGGTTTCGTTGTATTATGCTCCAAAGATGTCCTCTCAACCGGAAATAGATAAGACGCTGCTACCCTGCCGGACCCTTTTCATTGTCTACGGTCAAGTTAGTGGAAGTCTTCAGTTAAATAAACAAAATAAAATAAAATATCTTTTAAACCTTTTATACCAAATCTATTGACTTGGTATTTTGTTGATCCCAACCTAATTTAATAGTCACTCTTACTGTCGGAAATATGTATTATCTAGCCACTGTTAACTATTAGTAGACCACTTAAATATTCAAAATGATAAATGAAATAAATTGTTAACTTTCAAATTTTATTAAAAACATCTGAATCTAAGCCTATACTAACCTAATTAATATTTTTCAACATTATTAGCTTATTTTGCGCGCGCGCGTAGGCGGGAACGTTAAGAGCGTTTTTGCCACACTACATAAGAAGAAAAAAAATTTTAATTTTATAAAAGTAGGTACGTTGAAACGTGAAAGGTTTGTCATATTGTCCTGAACGAGGTCTGTTATATATTTCTTGCAATACTGAATATGCCACCTTTTTATGTCTGTTTCAGGTGAACTAGCGCAATGATGGTGTCCACGCGATCCCCCAAACCCTTCCCGGACACACGTGTATCTGAAAGGTTCCTACAAACATTAGGGCCCACACGGAAGGCAAATTCCTGTTTGACCGAAAGGCTCTAGTACCGATTTAACGACTTCAGAGGACGGATTGAAGGGGAATATTGCGGGAAGTACAAAGCACATACACGCTTAGTATCCCCGTATAGACCCAGTCAATTGTTTCTCATTGGTCTAAGGGACCTGAACGCAAATACGAAATCCGTCCATAAATAAAATAAAACAAATAAAATCTATAACCGCCACAAAACAGATGATAATCCGCCAGATAAAATAGAAAGACACAGCAACAAGGGACATTTGTCTAGGTTCTGTAATTAATAGGGAGAAAACTCCCGCTATCCTTGTGTTCCGTTCCGAACTGATCAAGTCCCGGTGGAATGTTAATTTTGTCATGCAGCAGTTAAAATACATTTGTTAACAGCAGGGAATTACGCTTTCATTAGACTTCTTGCATAAATGGTTGGGTCCAGATAGTTAAACAGTCAAATGTAATAACTCTGTAATTAGTTAAACAGTCAAATGTAATAACTCTGTAATTACACTACTCATGTAAAGTAAAGATTTAAATTAAGTGTTAAAAAAGAATATATTGAAATAAATAAAATAATTAAATTAAATTAAAAACTATAGTAAAAAAGAAAAATCCTATGGAGAATGTATGGTCCGTTATATCGTTATGATGAATGGAGAATACGTCCTAGTATGGAGTTTAATACACCATTTCACAAACCCGAAATAGTGTCAGAAAGTAAGGTGTGGTGATTATGGAGTGAACCATTTTCTCCATAACCTGTGATGTGATAAGTAATAAAAGTGATTGTTAATGGAGAAATCCAAGAAGAAGAACAATTATAGGTCATCTGTGTGTGTGATGAATCGAGTATGTGAAGTATCCTCAAAGATAAAGGTCTTAGTGCTTAGAGATAAAAGAATAATAGAGAAGAGAGGAAAGGCGCTTTGTTGAAAACGAGGACATCGCACTGGCTATAACACTAAGCAGTATCTAAAAACGAATTGTTTTTCAAAATATCTGTAGAATTTTCTCGCAGGGTCTAAAATTCTGGGAGAATTAACTTATTTTTAAATAATCACAATTATTAAAATTAAAATGTTATCAAAATAGTATTGTTAGGTTTGAAGAAAATAAATTTTTAAATTAAATATTATAAGAATTATAAAGAAGTTATTTTAAAATAGTTTTGTGAAATTTTCTTGAAGATATACTTTTTTTTTTGTAAAGATGTAGTAATTAATGTATATAATAATAAACCAGTGGTTTTCAAAATTTTTAGGTTTTCCGTGCCCTTGCTGAATCTAGATCTTTCCTAAAGTTCTATGTCAAATTCTTACAAATACACTTTGTGAAGTAACAAATATTTTTTTTCAAAAGATAAAAATATATAAAACACTTTTTACACCACAAGAAAGTCTGATAAAGAGATTCAACTTATTATAACATAAATACTAAGATGGATGAGCCTGTTGATCGCTACATATTTTGTACCAATTAGGACTGGAATTTTATCTTTTACTGACAATATAATTCCGTTAATTCGGAAAAATAATTTTGTTATACTTGAAAATATAAAATATTTTAATTTGAATCACTAACAAACGCTTCGAACGATTTTAATATAACAATTAGAAATAGATTACTGAATATTTACAAATTTTTAAAACAAAAAGAGAATTTTTATGAAATTTATGAAAAATATATCGTTTTATTTTTATTTTCCGGCTGTATAGTATACAGTACACTACAAAAGAGAAAGTAACTGGATCGGATCAAATTTTCACGTCAGGTTTTTAAAACTCTTTACATATTTTTTTATCCTTCCTAACAAAAAAAAAAAAGAACACAAAAAAAACGATATTAGTATTTAACAATTCTGTAAGGATGTCTGGATGTTACCTGTTTTTTACAGATAATTTTAAACTTGATTCACGGTTTCGGATGACATTTGGCGTTTTGCAATGGTAACTTTTTTTTTAATTATTTGCTGTGATCTTTTAAACAATAGCTAACCAATAAATATCAATTTATAATGTTTCACATAATCATTTGCTAAGAGTCTATAAAACAGTATACATATATAAAGAGTCTATAAAGTAAAGTAAAGAGTATATATAAGAGTCTATAAAACAGTATATATATATAAAACAGTACACACACATATATAAATATATACATGCTTTAATAACATGTTTAACAACAATTTGAAAATGGTTATTTCCGTTGAATTCTGAAAACCGAAATATTTCGCCATTGCAGTACTTCCTTTACTTCGTTCAAGTAATCAAGTTGCTTGTATAAAAATTATCTTAACTTTTTCTTATAGCATATCATTATCGAAGTAAGGTCCAACGCCGTTATTTTACATAATGAATTTTTCTTGAGTTCTGATAAAAAAATCGATTGTCATGTTCAGAAACAATTAAATTAACAGAATATAATAAAATTTAAAATAACGAAAAATTTGTCATTTTTCCTCTGAAAGTTAAGGTATGTTTTCCTCTGAAATTCACATTTATATATACTTTTATTTGTATCGGTTGATATAAAAAATAATTCATTAAACATTTTGTGATATGTAATCATATTAAATTAATAAGAAACTATAAATTACACAATCGATAGGCAAGATTTGTGTTCATCATATTCTTGTATACACTTCAGTAACCATAATCTCGTGAGAAGTATTGCAAATGGAGAATGTAAGAGGAGAATCAATAGACATTAACATAAACCCGCAAGAGCACACACAAAGCTATGGAAGGCGTTTTGTTTTCTCAAAGATTAGCGGCACATGAGTGCCAGCTTACCAATAATCCCTCTGCATTAACATTGTTCCGATAAGGCCGTTGCTAGCCCAACTATTTCCCCTTTCCGTATTTCTACCCCCTTTATCAAACTCTAACATGGAAAGAGAGGGGTAGTACGTGGAGGGTAACCTAACCCACTACCCTTTTGTTCACTTCAATTGATGTTTTAATAATTTTTTATTTAATCTTTTAAAACGATATTTTATCGCTCGGTTAAAAATAAAATGATTTTATTATTTTTATTTGTGTGAAGCTATCACCTCGTCGGACTGTTTGACTTTCACAAATGCAGACATCAACTGTCATAGAAAATGAAATCTGTAAAGATGTATTTAGTTAAATAACCTGTTAAATTCACCTAAAAATTACATTTTATTACATTTACGGATTGAAGTAGATTTCTACACTTCCAGCCAAAATAAATAAATAATTATCGTAGGATTCAGTTCAATAGAAATGCAAATTAATTTTATTATTTGTTTAAAATTAATATTACTTTAATTTTTTCTGTTATAAAATAAAATTATTCTCATTCTCACCACGACCTATTTGCTGTTTTTATTTATTAATTTACTTTAAGATCAATTTGGTAAATCAGTAGAAGTGAAAAAAATAACAGTAATTGGGTCTTTAGAAAAGAAATTACCTTAAATACGTCATGAAAATTTATTAAAAAAATATATTAAACTAGCCGGTCAGGCGTCGCTTCGCTCGTCCGACCGTCTAGCCAGGAGGCTCTGCCACTTAGAACCTCGACACGTTCATACACTCATGTACGTGAGAATATTAAATATTTTACTGAAATATTTTCAGAAAAAAAAATATTACCATTTCGCTGCGATAGTAGTGATTTTTAAGCTACCACTTCATTTATCGATTCGAAATTTATGCTCCGCATTTTTCACTCCATCAGCTCAGCCAGGCATCGCTTCGCTCTGGTCTTTGGGATGTAAAAGAAGATTCCGTTTTTGAAAACTGATTTATTTATCGTAATCGTGCAAAAATACATAATTTTAACTTTATTTATAAAATTCACTAAAATTTTACAAAATAATTGTAACTGTTTTCCCCACACCCGTCAGCTATAGCGAAATGTACGTTTTTTTATAGCCTTGAAAATTTTTCAAGACACGATTCATTTTTGATTGAGTCACATTAACTGTGAATTCGAAAAATTACTGTAATTTAAAGATTTTTACTATTGGTTTTTCTGGTACTTTAATTATTCATTTCGATTTCTTATTTTTATAATTTTACTGTAAAGCTTCGCGATAGAAAATATTTTTTGTTTTTTCTTTCTTCTTTGGTAAAACTATACAATCCTTTAGAACTTCCTACTCTAGAGCATCCGATGTAGAGTTATCCATGAGAAAAGCACGGCTCTTCTAAAAAGTTCCTAAAAATCGAGATTTATCATTCTCCTGAATTTCATCATTACATAATGTTTCATTTAAAATTTATTTAAAAAGAAAATAGAAATTTTTAAATCTTTAATAACTGATTACTTTAAATAACATCCTGACCCCATAGAGGAAGACACTTTTGCCGGTCCTAGCCATTATGGGCTTTACCGAAGGTCATCTTCGAAACCTCGGCTTTTGACATATTCCAGTCCGCCTCGGCCAGGATGCCATGAGTGAAATTCCCATCGGTGTACTACTAACTAATGAACTCACAACAATCTCACACTGCTCACCGAGTATTAAGCAAGACCGAAAATACCTAACCAACAAAGGAATTAAACTATCTACCCGCAGGAAGTAAAAGTGAGTTCAACACATAACACGTAACATAATAGTATTACATGGAACAATAACAACACAGTAACACTGAAACAAAACATAAGACAAGAACAAAAAAAAACATAACTTATAAAAGAAAACATCAACAAAAACAGAATAAAAGGGAAATCCAATCAGAGCTCTAGATCCCCTCAGCAATCCTTTCCTTTGCTAAGTACAATACAAAACTCTCCAGTATTGGCCATTCGGTCTGACTGCTCCAGTTTACACGGAGATCCAATCCCGACCCAATAAGATCAAGCCGAAGGATGGTCTCCGTACGCATTAACTCGTATTTAGAGCACTCATAAAAAACAAGGTACATGTCGTCCAATTGTCCACACTGAGGACACACCCCAGAATCTACCAGGCTGAATTTCTGCTGTCCCTAAAAGCACCATGGCCGGAAAGAAATTTCATCACATATTTATTAGGGTGCACCCATGAGGCGTCCCGCAAACCAACTACATTTGGAGAGAGATCATACGTATAATACCCACCATCTGTCTCATCCCATCTGGACTACCACAAGACATTGCCATGTTGTTCAATTTCTCGAACTTTATCCGATTTCAACTCACCGGACTTCTTATCAACATACCGCTGCTGCTTCTTAGACGCAATGAAGTCTATCGGTTTCACAATAGTTTGAGATCAGTACCAACGCTCACCGTACCCTCCCTTGAACAAAAATGTTATGTAACAAAAATGTAGCAACATCGCTTACTCTTCACATTAATCGTACTAATTTCATAAAAATCGGTTAATCCAGTCTGAACGTACACTCGTATCAAGAATAACGATAGACAATAACAAAAAAATAAGCTTATTATTTCTCATTCCTTAATTAGATCGTTCAAATGCATACCCAGAGTTATATATTAATGTAATGAAATCATCTAATTAGTACAAGAATTTGATTTTGAGTCCAGAAAACGAGAAAAAAGTGTTTTTGCTCTCAATTCTTGATAGAGATTTTAATAAAACAACTAGAATCTATATCAGCTGCCTAAGGGATAAAAAAAAACGTGAAAAAATTTATCTACCTTCGAGTAAAATTATAAGATACGGAAATATAAGTACCATATCTTCCGGCTGCCTTGACCAAAATTAAATACCACATTGCCCCATAAGAGTAATAATCATGCCAAATTTCATCTGAATTGGTTGATTCAAGTTGGAGATATATAACAATAAACAAGACAACATACGTGCGTAATACTCATTCTTCCGTAATTTTTCAAAGCTAAAATGTGTTTTTGATAAAAGACTGGTAATGAACCATGAAGATATGCGTAAAATCCGGCATGCTTAATTTTACCCATTTAGCATTATGTTGAAACATAAGAAAACTGTTTATTTTATTAAATATACCATATTAAAACAGTTTTTTTTCTATAACTCTATGCTCACGAATTAAATGATTCTAATATTATCTGGAATACTTAAAAATATTATCATTATTGTTATTCTTAATATTTTAAAGTAAAACATATACTGTTCAATAGATTATTATAAAAATAAACTCAAAAATTAATTAAAAAAGTTTTTATTCGTCTTCTTATGATTAAAAACATTTTTTAAATTTATTTTTCATTATTTTAGGAAATAATTTGTTTTTTCAGCAGCTTTATCTCTCGTTAAAATTTTCTGTTAAACAAATTACACACAGCTACAGAGTTTTTTTTATATTACAAAAAAGGAGTTTGCTTTATTTGTTACTTCATAAGGAAGCTAGAAAGGAATCTATTTTTTAACTAGAAAATTCACGATAAATAAATTTCTTTCACCGTTATTAAATATTACGTATAACTTATTACGTGATTGAGATAATCTGTATTCAGTTATGATTAAGATTGATGCAGAGATAGCCTAGAATATATGGAAGGAGGTATAGTTAATTGGTGCCCCTAGGCGCAAGACAGTTCTAATCAGTTGACGGATTGAGGCCAGTCGTTGTTGACTGGTACCTCATAGCCGCAAGGCTACGAGGCAACTTGTTCGTTTTCGCTCCCGCAAGTGAATCAGTTACTCTCCTTCCCATTAGTTCCCCTCAAAACAACCAATGTCGTGTCCACTCTATTGTCACAATTTATCTTCATTTCTTCTTCACTTTCTCGAATAATTGTTTTTTCCCCTATACAAATTGCGATTAAATAATTAAAAATGTTATTCATAAAACGTTACTACTTCTGCAAAAGTAATTGTAAAAGTATTGTTTTAAATTAATGACCAATTACGTATACCCAATTAAATTATTTAAAAACTGAGAATAGATAAATTAAATAAAGTAAAAGCTTTTCCCACTTTTGAAAAAATCGTGAAATAAGTTAACTGTATTTATTAAGATTAATTCGAACAATATACTGGTACTTTTTTAACATCTTTAACATATCTAAGGTGCATATAGCACCTAATATTTTTGTGGTAGTGCTTTTAATTACTTTCCTGTGTTCGAATCAGGCATGGCATTTTTCATAAGCTACAGATTTCCATTCGGGCTACATGTTCATAGCAGTCTATGACCGCACATCTCATCAAATTAAAATAAAAATATTAAAAAAAACAAAAATAATTACAACAATAATAATAATAATAATAATAATGCTTTATTAACTATCAAAAACAATAATACAAAATGTCTTAAAATTTACAAAAAATATAAGGAAAATAATCCAATAAAGAATATTTAACTTAATACCAAAGTACGAGTACATTACTCGTAATATAAGACCGTCCGAAGAAATGCATTTGTAAAGCAGGCAGGTAAATTCATTATTAATTACAGTTTTAGATAGCTTATACAATTTTCACACCAAAAACTCTTCTTAAGTAAATGTCATAAGATTGAGAAAAATAAGAAAGGTATTAAAGTATTATAAATTTCAAATATATTCTAAGTTAAAATACACTAAATTAAAAATTAAAATATTAAAAGAATTAAGTTATATTTACAGCTTTAAACGTCCTGACAGGATGATTATATTTTTAAAGTATTGTTAAGTAGAAAAGTTTGAATTTTATCATGTCTAACTGAAATTATTTTTTTTTTAAGAAATGTTAAAATATGCATTGATGAGTAAACGAAAAATAATTGATTAACAATTTGTTTTGTCGTCAAAAACTTTATTTAAAAAAAAATTTAGTTTACTAAAAAAAAAAAAAACAAATTAATTAAGATATTTCAAATTTAATTTTAAGTATTTATAGTTTTATTTAATTTCAAATATACTTTAAAATTTGCCGTAAATGTTTTATAAATGTTAGTTCAGGCCAAATTTATTACAATAATGAAGATATCTTCTTTATGTGGATTGAAATAAATTATCATTTTACATTATTAAAAGATGTTTTTATCCTTTATGTCCATTTCGTTATTTATATATATATATATATATATATATATATATATATATATATATATATATGTGTGTGTGTGTGTGTGTGTGTGGGTGTGTGTATGTATATTTTAATGAATACAACTAAACTGAGAACAATAAAATACAAAATAATAATAAAAACAAAGACTTTCAAACTGAATATACAACAGCTTTAATGAATTCCTAAAATAAAATGTCATTGAATTTCACTATTTAACGTAAAATATTTTGAGTCCCTTACTCGTATATTTATTTTTTTAACAGCAAACTCTTAAAATATTTGCTATATTTATAGCTAATATTAAATTATTCTTAGAATGGGATAATATCTGAGAGGAGATTTAATTAAATTATGTAGGAATCTCTTTCAATTACGTATTATGTCATAATCAGAGTTAAGTGATTATAATAAAAATATTTAGACAAATTATATCTTATTCCTTTTTTAGATTAAATAAAATTTTCTGCATGTTATGTGATAAGTAAAACTGGCTGGTGAATGGCAATTCTGTGCTGTTGATATTATGGATTCAAAGTTCTTGAACTGAGTTATAATTACAAACGCGCGCGCACTCAAACACACACACACACACACACACACACACACACACACACATATATATACTTCTTTTTTAAATAGGTTTAATATTTCATTTGATAAAATCTTATTCCATAAAACTAATATTTACGGAATTATTTATAGTTAAAATTGTTTCCATTTTGGAATTTTCAAACTTAAAATGCTTATACTTGCATTCACCAAATTGTATTAAAAAATCTCAATTTAAAAAAAATATGTTTATTGAAAAACCAAAAATGGCGGACAGAATGAAAATGAAGCAAGAAAGGTGTGTTCACATGAATTTATTTTATTTATATTTGTATTCTGAATCAGTCTCTTAAGTTTGTTTAGTTACCACCTCCGGCGACACTGTTTTTATATATATACACACGCACATGCATACCATGTTTACAAAATATGACAACTCTTAAATAACGGTTTAAACGGTAGCAGTAGAAAAAGCGAAATTTAGCAGATACTACTACCACTCAACGATTTATATTTCATATGAGATCATCACCTTTTCATGATTAAATTACTTCCGATTAGGAACAACTTAAATATTTTAAATAACAGAAATTGTTATTTCTATCATAAAATGAATTACGACCGATGGCTTTACATTGAAAAATATGTAATATAAAAACATTGGCCGGCGACAATCCTAACCAAAATAGCAGGATTCAATATTTTTAATTTCTAGTTTCAAAAATATTCTACAATACTTCATAAATAACTGCTCAACCGCTATTATTATAAAAGAATAAAATTAACCAGTTGCTCTTAATTAAAAATGATCTAACCCATGAGATTGGTTTAGTTGTGACACTCGTCATCGGAAATTACCTGATTTTGAAGTCGAGGGTTCTTTGTTCAAATCCTAGTAAATGTAATTGCTTTTATTCGGATTTGTATACTAGATCGTGGATAACGGTGTTCTTTGGTGGTTGGGGTTCAATCAGCTACACGTCTCAGGAATGGTCGGCCTCTGAGACTGTTCAAGACTACACGTTTATCGGTATTTAGCTTTTTGATATAAACTCTTTGAGGCGTTCTACAAGGGAATTTTGAGCGTAATAGTCTCATATCCAAAAAATAATAATAAAATAAGAGCATTTGCTTATTTTTTTCTTAATGTTTTATAATTCACCGATTATTTAATAGTTGCTGAAACTAGGTGTTAATAATTAGCTGACTTCTTGTTACAGTTGTTGTAGCTCGATGATTTTTTGCTTCAAAACTTTGTTTTTAACGTTTTAAAAAATGATTTGTTATATTTCTACTCTTTCACTGTAAAATGTTTGAGTTGTTCCCAAGAGAATCCCCTGGAAGCTTGAGATGAGGTGGTCTCATACCAGCTCATCTCATTAAAGGTACTCAAAATAGCTCATTTCAAGGTAAATGATTTTATTAAATTTAATTTTTCTGTGTAAAATTGTTGAAAAGGTATATTAGAATTCCTATAGTTTATTAACAATTTGTATAAACAATATTACTTATTATTAATATGTATGAGGATTTTTGTAATAGAAAAAAGTATTGTTAATTAAATTAAACATACTGCTTATGTAAGTCAAAAATTCGTAAAATTTACTTTTAATTTGAAGAAGAGAAAAATTTAGGAGAAAAAATTAAAGAAAACGAAATTTTAATCGGAAAATTATATGTAACTTGACCGAATATTCCATCCGTAATATTTAAGAAAGATTAACAGAAGTAATGCTGGATAATTGAGCTACTGTAATAAAGATGTGGGGTTAAGAGTACACATGATAGAACAATACATTGTACTATTCGTTGTTATGAAACCTATTATAAGTTGCATGCAAGATTACGTCGATAACAATCGTATAGAAACTTGTAACTTGTACCGCTACGATTCTCTTTGCTGCATTTTCCCGGCTTGTCATATGACAAGGACAGAGGGTTCCTTCCTATTTCCCGTTTCCTTTTTGAGATGCGAGTCAGTTCACTATTCAACTTATTCCTGTAAGTGAGAAAGGGTTTCATATAATCATATTTTTAAAATGTACTATTGTATCAAATGAAATACAGTAAGAAATCTTTATTTAAAATTTTATCTCACGTTATATTCTACCTCTACTTAAAAATAGATTGAAAATATAAATCGAAATTAATTTTAAATTTAAAACAAAAGTAAATCACTCTTTATGAAATTGATTAATTCAATATTATTTTTAATTTTTTTCTAAAATCGGGTTTTTATCAACATTGTTTACAGAGTTGTATCCTATCAATTTGGTTGTGCTTTATTCTAAATGAATGCGGCTAACCCATAGAAATGAAATGAAACTTAAGAATAACTAAACCGAACAACAGTATGTTTGATGCATATAGTTAGTATATAAAACTTTATGTTTTAAAAGGGTAGGAATTTGTAACCACACAACAACCCTAATTAAGTCATAATTAATGGGGTTACTTAATCCTTAATATATTCTGATTCGTTCGACTCTTTTAATGGAACAAACAACAAAAAAAACTAACAAAATATTACATGAATTTTATCCATCTAATTTGGGTTATGCCAGAAAGTCCTTAGGCAATACCTTGCACAGCTTTTTTATTGCAAAACTTTTTTCTGCATTTTAGGTCCGGGATCTGTAATTTAAAAAATTGTAGAAATCTCTTAATAACCCTTTATATAAAATATAAACTTTACAAAAGCTTTGAAAGATTCTTAAGGGAGATAGAGAGGAAGAACAAAAAACATATTTCATTTTTAAAGAGGTGGGGTGATAACTTTATAAATTTTCTTTTCTTATTTATATATGCATTATAGGTAACAAATTTGATTTAATAAAGATTTCGAAAAAAAGGTTCTGAAGGAAACCTGAGTTGCTTTTTCACGACAAATCCCTTAACGAATTTAAAAAAAAAATATTAATATGATCAAGTCCCATTTACAGAAATATTTGAGCCAAATTTTAAATAAATTAGTTTGGTCAATCCTTAGATATAAGGCCAAAAGAAATGCGATACACATACCTATGTACACAGGTTTCTTTTTTCTAAATGAACTGGTTGGAGCCTAAATCGTAAAAAAATCCGATATCCCACTTTTGACATGGTCACTAAACTTTCCCTTTTAATAAAACTATTCTGTCTATATTAGTCGAGAAAGTAAAATTAAATTTAATTTCTAAGCATTTGGCACCGTTGGTATCAATACGATTTGTATAAATTAAAATTTCCACTTACCAACAATTTTCAATACATATGTCCTAGTACTTTCGGAGTAATCCATCATTACGGATTTCATAGAAGATGCAATTCAAAATTCATTTGTGTAACGTCTCTATGTATAACTATATTTTAAATTAAAATTGTTATGTTCATAAGAGTTGATTATCAAAAAATAAAATAAATAATTTATACGTCAATAAGAATGTAACGTCATGTCCGTAAGTTGTTTATGACTATTATGAAATATAATTTTATAACATTATATATAAAAGATATGTAAACAAACATAGACACAAAAAATAGTTGTATTTAATACATAATTCTAACAAATTCGTTATTTCATAAATTATATTTTTATCTATTTTTAATTTAGTTAGACTATTATTAATTATATTTATGGTTTTATTACACAACTATTTTAAATTTAATAATAAATATTATAAACAGGAAAAAGATCTGAGTATGCGTTCTCCACTTTCCGATATTTCAGCCGATATCTTTATAAATGAATTAGAAAACACTCTGATATCCAATATAAATAATAAGCATCAAATTATTTTATATAAAAGGTATGGGGATGACATTTTGATAATATATAACAAAAAATTTAACAATGAAGAAAATGTAATAATTAAAGAAATGAATTCTTTAAATAATAATATTAAATTAACTTAAACAGAGAAAATAATAACATCATGCTTACTCGGACAAAAATTTTATCACTAATAAGATCGATTAGACATTTATAGAAAGCTACCCAAACAGAATACTAGAATACATCTCAAATCTTTTAATACTTGGAGTCAAAAAATGGCAACCATTAAATCATTAATTTATAGCGCGATAAAATACTTATAATGTAATAATATAAAATTAAGTAATGAAATAAATAATATTAAACATATAGCTTTGAATAATGGATATGATACTAAATTAATAAATAAATGATACAACAGAGTAAAAAATAAAATACATGTAAAGGATTAATTAAAGATAACGAATAATAATATAATAAATGAATACGCTAAAATTAAACGCAATATAAATTTAATAAAATATATATTTTTTTTTTAAATTAAAAACAGCATATACAACAAATAATAAAATACGTAAATAATGAAGATCCTTCTCTAACAAGAAGTCATGATAATAATTATAATTTAGAAAAACAAGGAGTATATATGCGAAAACTGACAAAATAAATTAGAATGACAAATAATAGTTAATTCGCAATAAGAATCAAAGAACATATTAACTGTATAATTCAAAATCATAAAGAAAAATCTAATTTCGCTAAACACATTTTAGAAACTGGAAATAATTATAACCCTAACGAATATATTAAAATATTAAAATACAATAATACTTATTATAAAACCAGCATATAAGGAAAAATTCATATATATTTGAATAATAATAAATTGATGAACGAACAAGTCAAATTCGACATTGATATTCTACATAAACAAAGATAATACAATAGTACGTATTATCATAAAATATTTGTTGTTATTTGAAGAATAAAAATTTATTAAACAGTCATTTCATTTTATATTTTGTTTAACATTATCTTAAATGATTTTATTTTTCATATTAGTGACTACAAAAGTTAATGTTTAAATTAAATAATAAATAAATATTAACGTTAATATTGGAACATTTGTAGTGTATGGATCTTACAAAAAATTATTTAATCAGTATATTTTAGATCAAATAATTTCAAAATTTTTTTTAAGTATATATATATATCAAAATAAATCAAAAAAATTTTCATTATTATAAACGTTTTGGTTTCTATTGTTTTATATATACGTATAATACTTTTAAAAAACTCAGTAAATACTTTTTATTTAATTATCTTTTTTCTAAAGAGCAAAAACATTTTTTCTTACTGTATCGTTAAGGAACACAACTCCGTTCTTTTCAATAATTTATGGAAATTAGCGGTTTTACGATACGAAATATATTGCTGAAACGATCACCCCCGTTAATAGCTATGCATTACAATAATTTATTTACCAATTTTTTTTTCTTTAGAAATAATGTGTAAGCTAATTTTAGTTACGTAAAAAAAAAAATATTTTTTGGCTATAAATATTAAACGTTTTGAATAAATTGCTATTGTTTAAAAATAAAATTTATATACAGGTAAATATTTTGGTTATGCGTATAAAGAAAATTTTGCATAAATTTATTTTCAAAATATTAGTTTCATACATGAAATTTTTTTTATTTCTTATTAGTGAAATGTATTTATTAACAATGGTAATATATATCCTTTTCTTAACGTGAATATTTCATGACATAATAATGATGAAAGATCTTGTGTTTGTAATTAACTTTAACAATTATCTTAAGCTTATGTCGGTTAAGGAATTTATAAATTATTTAAGTTACCTTAAAACGCGTAATTATGATTTTAATAATAAAACAATTCTCTTCTTTCCCTCTGGTACTGCGCACAAATAACTTTGATAAATACAATGCTAGTTTGTTATTTAATTTAATAATTACCCGTGTTTGGATGAAGAAATAAATATTTAACAAAATGTAACAGACAATTTTATAAAATTACTAATTTATGATTTAATGAAAAATAAAAATTAAATTTATAGATATACTTAGTATTAAAGATAATTTAAAGTATGTTTTTTGACAAATTATGTTTTCTTACAGAAAAAAATCTTTTTTCTTTACGATAATAACTTTACCTCCAGTTTATGCTTTTATTTTCTTTTGAACTTCACTAAACTTCAAATTCAATTTTCTTCTTGTTTATATTAACATATATATTTTTCTAAAATTATTTTACATAGTTTTCGTAGCTCTTCAATTATGTTGTTCTCGTAATCCAAGTACATACAAATGATTTATAATTATAGTAAAAAAGAAAGAAAAAAATGCATTTATATCGGTCATAGAACACTCATATAGTGCAATGTAACTACAAAACACTGGAGTTCGACTTATATATTTTGCGTTTTTTACATAATTCATTTTGTTTTAGAGTAAACAGAATAAAATAATCAGAAGTACTTTACACTGATATTTTATTCAATTATTGCGAATTATGTACGTAAAATTATATTGAGTAAATGATAGCTTTGATAGATGCCGCGAGAGATTGATAGCTTTTGAAATGATAGATTTGGCTTTAGCGCAAATCCTGACTCTTTCAACAATATATATGTGCAGATTTCTAATGTTATATATTCTATTTCATAATAAATATTTGTTTTCAGTAGTTTGATACTATTTCTGGAGAGAAAAATACTGTAACGATCACTCTCTATTTTTATGTTTATCCTCCTGAACCACCGTAAGGTATTACTGAGGATGAGTGAGGATGAAATGCATGAATGTAAATCAAGTGTAGTCTTGTGCAGTCTCAGGTCAATCATTCCTTAGATGTGTGGTTAATTGAACCCAACCACCAAAGAACACCGGTATCCACGATCTAATATTCAAATCCGTATAAAAGTAACTGCCTTTGACCCATCGGATTGGTCTAGTGGTGAACTCGTCATCGCAAATCAGCTGGTATTGAAGTCAAGAGTACTAAGGTTCAAATCCTAGTAAAGGCACCTTTATACGGATGAGATTAACCACACATCTCAGGAATGGTCGAACTGAGACTGTACAAGACTACACTTCATTTATTTTCATACATATCATTCTCATTCATCTTATGATGTAATACTTTACGGTGGTTCCGTAGGCTAAACAGAATAGAAAGAAAAAAAATTTAGTGCTAGTCGTTTGGTTAATTAAAACTCTTTCCAAAGTTAGCTATAAATAAAATCATTTAGCTCACTCAAAATAGTGAACGAATTGGTGGTCAATAGATAACCTGATATGGATATTATTCGATGGGATAATGCGTTCTTCAGAATTTCTATTGTTGCATAAGTTGTATGGTATGTTACTTCATACTGCTGAACCATGGAACCATGAGTTGTAACCATGGTTTTCAGTTTTTAAAACCTATATCAGCATCGTACGATATCAGCCTCCAATTATAGTCATTTCATTTTTAACCAGATGTAAAAAAATTCTGACAAGATAATCGCGATTAGCGATTCCATGAATTTATAGATATCAATTGCCGTAGATAAACTCTCATATTCTCCGTTCCCCAAAACCAAAAATTGTAATTTTTTTTCGTATCCTAAAAACAAGAAGTGGGTTTCGTCACTAATAATTAAATTAGGGATCCTAATTTTGGAGCTATAGTGCACTTTTCACTCCATTCACAACAATGTGCATGGTCCATTTACTTGAATTTTTTGTGAAAGTTGAATTTTTTGGAAAGAAAAAATAAATTTTCGTAAAGATTTGCGTACACAAATCGCGAAAACTACAACTTCTTAGGCTCAACATTTTCTTACTGAAGTGGCTTGGTTTTTTCACCACATTTTCTTATAGCATAAATGTCTTCTTGATTATAGAGAGTCTGAGCTCTGTGAGGCTTCGAAAAATCTTGTAACTTTTAATTATATGCCCTATTTATTTTTTTGAAGATCATTATATATACCAAAAACATTGCGCAATTTTACAATTGACCATCCATTTTTGATTAAATGTTTTTATTAATGAAACACATAGTTTGATTCTTAAACTTGCCATAATGAAACTCAATATCCGCAATCTAATGCAGTTGAAACACAACTGGCAGTAGATCCTGCTGAGAGCAGCAAAGCTAAAACGAAATGATACCGTTATGTAGAGAACATTCTGCAAATACTCTTCAACATTCGCCATGTTACTTATTTAATGCAATTATTTCTATTTAAAAAATTAAGCTAATCTATTTTAATTAAAAACTATGAAGTGGTTAAATTAAAAAGAGGTTGAAAAAGCATATCAAAACCAGAGGTGCTGGAAATTGAAACGTAGGATATTTCGCTTTAACAGTAAATCGAATTGCTAAAAAGAGATTTCTTTTCTTTATACACCTCTAAAGGAATATAAAACGGTACAAATCATTTTTTTTTTTAAACAGCGTGGCTTGTACTGGTTAAGAAACGCGTCAATATTTTCTGACATATTTATTCCACCGATACTAGAGTAATATATTTTAACTTTAACATTTTTTTAATAAAATAATAACCTTAAATGATAATAACTTTGTACAATGCATAAGGGTTTTTACCTCTTGTAAGGTAAACTTCAGTTTAAGAACAGGTAATAATTTCAAATTTTTTTACAAAATATCTGGGGTTTTCCATTTAAGTAACTCTAAAACTTCAGTATAGTGCCATCAGGTGGTTGAATTAAAAAAAAAATTTATTTTATTTGTGAATAACAAAAATAAATCAACTATAATCCTTTAACCTTATGCCCGCATAATTATCTACATTTTTAATTGATTTATTGTTTTACTCTTTATTTCTTTTAAATTATAATTAATGTCAGGTATTACACATGTAGTTGATAATTCTTGCATTAATCCTATCTTTATATACATTTACCTAGTACCACTTTCTCTCTTTCTTTTTTTTTCTTTTGTCACCTAATTCATAATATGATATCATACTATCTCCATGCTTTATTTTTATTGTTTTTAACGTATTAATTTATTCCATTGTCCTTTACCAAAAGGTTATGCAGCCTCTGCAGAGCCGTAATTAAAAGCTTATTTATTTTACATTTTCACGCTCAATAGTTTACATAATGATATACCCTCTTTGTATATACAAAATACATTACCTATCAAATAACTGTATTTTGGACACATTAAACTGTCCCTGACCAGTATACTATGGCAGGTCAATATGTATAACGACCTATTTAAATTTATGTGTAACTGCCCTGCCTCTAGCGTTGTTCCCGATTCCATAGGTTCATACCATGTACTATTCCCATGTGACACTATCACAGACAGCTTCTCTCAAAGGTGCTCCCTTGGGATGTCGAATCTCATTACAGTTCGGCTGACATTTAGGAGACAAATGGCAATTACGAAAAGAAAGAACAAGTAATGTTTTGAATTTCCTCTATTGTTGTTGCTTATTATTTATACGTATATTATACATCTAATATAAAAGAATATAAAAAATGTTGAATTAATTAGTTTTGTAAAAATCTATTTGTATTTTGGTTTTGATATAACGTGTCGTTGAAATTATATAAAATATGAACTTTTGGGTGGGTCTAATGGTATTTAATTGTAATACTATGGTATTGTAGTAAACTTTTCTCTTCCAGATTTTATACTTTTTTTACATTACAAATTAAGATAAATTACGATATATTTATTTAGTAAATTAATAATTAAAAGCGATCGGAAAATAGAAAAAAAAGTATATTTCCTTAAAAAAAAAATATATTCATATTCCAAATATTAATGTGTCTATAGAAAAGAGTAATTATTAAAATTGTTTAACATTTTCAGTTCACCATGTAAAATAAGTCATCTATTTCTTCCCCCCTTTATTCACACATTATAAGTTTTCATCATCGATAGATAATTTTTTATAGTATTGCCGTAAAATTTGTTTTTTTTATTTATTTTGATTGCATATGCTATTTATCAACTAAATTCAGTCGAATTTTAAATTCATTATCACTGAGAACAGAAATTAAAAAAAACTGGCAGCTGAGAGTTTCATCCTCACCAGATGAACAGGCACAATCAGAAATTTCGTGGCTTGATAAAAAAAAAATTTTTCAAAAATTTTATATTATTCAGTTTCAAATTTTATGCAATCCGATACATTTGGATCATTAGATCAACAATTTTAGAAAATTTTAATACCAACAATATAATCCGGTTTGACCAATACTCCAAATTAAGCTGTTATTTCATCATTGATCCCACAATTTGAAGAGAATATTCGTTCAAGAGTAGTTTTCTTCAGGTTTTAGAAGAGGAAGTAATCATTAGGAACCAAATCCGGTGAATACGGCTCATGTGGAAGCATATCAAAGCGTAAGTCACGGAGTTTTACAGCAACAACCTGAGAGATATGTGCAGACGCATGCATTATCATGGTCAAAAGTGCACTTCATTTTCTGTCAGATGTGTACATTTAATTTAATAGTACTCTTCAATCGATTCAGTAGTAAGGAATAATAGTCTTCGGTGATGTTCCTTCTTTTTCCAAGTAATGTATAAGCATCTCATCACAAGTAAACAACCAGATACATGACTTTTATTGCAGATAGAACTATTTTCGTTTTCTTTGGAGCACTCCTCACCTATTGTTTGGTATCTGGCGTGTAACCATGTTTCATCTTCTGCTATAAATTATCGAAGAAGCTCAGTAGAATACAACCTTAAGATGTGTTCAGTCGTTTTGAATCCTCTGTTAACAAACTATCGAGCTTTCCATACCAAAAACTCATATACAATTTAGTGGATATTATCTAGCGAGCAAGATCCCGCGCCTTCAGTTGGCGATTATTTAATATTTCGTGGTAGATTTTTGTGACAATTTCATCAGTTGTAGCGCCTTTTTTTGTTCGAACCGTTCATCACTTTGAATGAATGCAAAGTCGCATTTATAGTCGTTATCCCATTTTTTTTTCGAAGCGGATGAATTCTTTAAAATAAATCTAACCTAATCCTGTAAATCTAACTCTTGTTATATGACTGTAGTGGTTAAACCTTTAAATAAAAGTACTTTATAATTACTTAATGTTCAGTTTCATCTTTTTTTCAGAAAATGGCAAAATTTATTTCCTTTAAATCGCCATAAACAATTAAAGCACGCGTCTCTGAAATTTCATGGCATCCCGTCTAAAGGATCGTACGTAATAAACATCAGAATCATTTATTCATAATAGCTCCATCCCTCTGTCAGGCTGAGAACTTATTAAACGATCTGGTACTTAACAGAAAAATTAAATGGAACATTAAAGTAGGTAAATATCCAAGTAAAGAATTATGTAAAAAAATTATTCTACTATTTGAATAAAACTGTGAAGTATGAACCCATATTTACTAAATTTCCCGTTCCACTTGAACGATTGTAATCAAATTTTAATGTCTCAATTTTTTTTCAGGTTATCTGAAAGATAGTTCTTAATATCTAACCATATGCAATTGGTTAATTAAAGGGTGTTATTTGGCTAGAAATTTCAGCAAAAGCACCAGAAATTATTCTTCGAAAAAAGTAGATAAATAAATGAAGAGATCATGTGGATCATTTGGGTTTATTAAGTCGAAATGGAAAATTTTAAGTAAATTTGTGAAAATTATTCTTCGTAATGACACAATTCTTTCATACATTCATTCTTTAACATACTAAAAAAAAAACAAAATTGTTGTTTCTTTAATTGAGATCAAAACCGTCACATTACTTTGCCTTCCTTTTAAACAAATAAAAACAAACTTATCATGTAAGTACAGCTACTAATTTTGCCATACGTTCATTAATAATCAACAATGTATAACAATATTTCTTCCTAAGTAATTCGTTCACAGGAGTTCTTTTATTATCGAAATAATTCTTTAGTTCTTAATTTTTCGGAAGGACTGATATTTTCAAATTAATAAATTGGGTTAATTCTTGTAACTGGTAATAAATTCTGATTATTTTGGTATGAGAGTTTGAAACCTTTCTATACGATAGTTAAGAGTAACCACGCACTTCTTAGGTTTCTGGACCTAATCTTAATAAAATACTCGATATCTAAAAACACAGTTTCAACTATTTTATTTAATATCAAATTAAAAGATTTCATTTAAAAAATTGATATCATACATACTTTAAACTTTATTATGGTTGTGTCTCATGTAAATCATTTGAATTGCAAGAATTATATACTTTCTTTCTTTGAAAGTAATGAAGATTATTAAACAGTCAATTCCCGTGTCAGTATAATTATAGTTTAGTTTATCGCATATGCTGAATTCATCTGCATTTTAGAAACTTAACACGGTTGTTATAAAGTAATTTTCTGCTAAGATAATGGAAAACTACTTCACTCCCAATTGTTTTTTTATTAGAAAGCCCGATATGGAGGGCCAATTATTTTTGTGAATGGGTGTGCCATTTTTATGATGACTGATGTTTTACGTCATATTACTTACAACTATTATATATATATTTTTTTTCTTCCCCCCTATTCCCTCGGGCCGGTTATCCAATTAAGTATACGCAGCCCGAGGAAGTGTCCTTTTACTCAAAGGAGGCCTCTCCACCCACCGACTGTATGTCCGGCACGGTAGGTCAGCCCCTCCGGTCGGATCTTTTCTTTTTGTTTTCTTTACATTGCCTGCCTCAAATCCCCAGGGCAGGAACCGAGTCCGACTATGCCGTCCCCAGGCCCAGCCCCGGGAACCGGGTCTCGGTCTTTTGGTGTTGCCTGCCTCTAACCCCGCAGAAGGTAAGCCAGACCCGACTATGTCGTTCCCAGCCGCCAACTACGAAGCCGGGTCTCGGTCTTTACATTCCCAGTCCGATCTCGTAACGCCTACTCGCGGTCGTAGGTTTCATAAAGAGACAATACTCATGAATATCCTAGTTCTACAATTATTTCAGTCTTTATTAGTACCCCATACGTCTTTCAGTATCATTTTCCTCTTTTAAAACTAAAAAGGAGAATTTTTCAAAATTATTCCAGTTTTGTCTAGAACTCAATATGAAGCTGATTAGTTCCTCGGGTGTGAGATTCTGTATTCCCGTGCGAAACCTAAGTGTTGTCCATTTATCGCATTCAAATATTGTATGCTCAACTGTGTCATCGCGTTCACAGTACCAACAACGTGGAGAGCTTTTTTTGCCAAAGCGGAATAAATATTGCTCGAAATGTTCCAGAGAACATCTGAGAGACATAGTAGCTGACCTCGCCATGCTTTCGTTTGACCCATTGGCTAATGTCTGAAATCAACCTTTTTGTCCACATAGCCCCCTCATGTTGACTCCATCTACGCTGCCATGCCTGTATAACCGCTTCAGAAGTATCACCCCGTTCCATGCCCTGAAAGCGAAGCCAGCATTCCAAGACCTGGAGTTCTATGGCTTTTGTGGACGCCAGAACACACGCCGTCTCATAAGATATTGTGCGGTATCCGAACATCACCCCAACTAGAGCCTGTCTATGTAGACTCCTCAATCGTTTAGCATTCCTTTGCGTGAATATGGCTCTATATCAAACAGGTGCAGCATACAATAAAGCCGAGGTGCATGCGGAGACTAAAACCCTACGTTTAGATGATCTTGGGGCAACTTGGGGCATATAATACAACTATTATATTATATTAATATATATGTACCTATTAATAATTTATTAGGTATAACGTCTTATATTACTACACACTCTTATGAGTGTCTGTATAACATTCTTATATATTTATTTATTATATATTTTATGATGCTGGTCAGATCAAAATTTTCAGTACTTTTCTTTAATTCTTCCAAGCCAATAACAGTGCAGTTCCACGAAAAAGCAAATCGTATTTTATATTATCTCTTTTAAAGATTATAAAGATACATTTGTCGCATAAGTTGTTCTGATTTATTTAATATAAATTTTTTAATTTTAATTATGAAAAATTCATCACACACGCATGCGCTTGCGCGAGCACCCACACAAACATTTATAAAAACTTTTTTTTATATCCACTTTTAGTCTTATTCTATTTATCATTACTTCCTTACTATAGCTTTTAGCACGTAGTAAATATTTATTTTCAAAATAATAAAATTTTTATTATAATAATTCTTAAAGTAGAACAAAAATAATTCAAATCTATTGAAAAAAATAATAGTTTAAATAAATGCGAAAGATAGTTTTTATAATCTTCATATTATATCTTTTGTTGTAGTTGTATAAGCTTATATAATAGCATGTTGTATTTCTAAACACGCACAGTTTCATGTCTTATGTCGCAAAATTAAGAAAGCTTTTGTATACACCTTATAGCAATGCAATTTTTTTTATTACTTCTTACATAGTATACGTTATTTTTTTCTTTCATCTTCTGTTTAAAAATAATTTATGGAATTTTTTTTAATATTTATATTATAATATTATTTTCTGTTAATAGCATACTTTAAATTTTAAATCATGTAATTAAATTAAAAATACTTAATCATAAAATATCACTTCTTTATATTACATAAACTGATTAATTAACAAAAAAATATAAAACATTATCTTTGTCTAAACATTAAAAAAATTAAAAATAATATAAATGTATTTATGTATTAATCAGCTATACTTAGTACATCTTTTAATTAGTATTATTTTAAAGGAATACATAAAATAACATTTTAATACAAGTATTTTTCAGATATAGAACAACCTTATCTTATGCCTTTTGTTACGTTGAATGGTAATCTGATAATCTCTTTTCAACCTTGACCTTTAAGATAGAATTGTTATAAAGGTTTTTAATTGTTGTTATTAAAGTAAGGTATATATTTGCATATTGTAGTGTTTTCCATAGTTTTTAGATGGGAATATTTATCACATGCAAGGCATATATCCAACTTTGAAATATCTATTAAAGCAGAACTCATGAAATGGAAAGGAAAACGCTTGAGAATTTGAATACCACTGGAAAATATAACCATTTACAATTTACAATTCGTGGATGATCAGGCTGTTCTATCAGGAGGTAGAGAAGATCTTCAATGTATGATTCGTCAGTTGAAAGAATTCTATGAGAAACGAGATCTTACGATAAAAAAAACTAAATATTTAGGCAACTGAAATCCAAACTTTACAATTAGATAATTCAGATGATTTAGAAATCTATGAAGACTTTAAATATTGAGAAATAATATTCGACAAGACGAGGATAGATAAAAAGGAGATAAGAGCAAGAATAGTACAGGCAAAACGAGCAACAGGATCTCCGAGTGGAATATGGTCGAGTAACCATACCACCAGAGGCTGATAATACAAAATAGATAATAGAATATCCTAATGTAGTCTACTCTATAGATCAGAGACTTTGAAAATTACCAATAGATAAGAAAAAATGTTAAAAGCCACCGAAATGGATACACTTAGACAATCAGTAAGTACTTAACGAGCGGATTGGGTCAAGAATAATGACATCAAACGGGAGGTGGGACTGGAGAACACGATGATGTAGGACATCGAGAGAAATTAACTCATTTGGCATAGGAATGTACAGCGTATGACCGACTACAAATTACTTAAACATATAATTGACTGAATCCCACACAACAGGAAAAGAGTAAACACAGAAGAATCTGAAATAAGGATCTAAAGAAATCCATAGGTTTAAGAAACTAACAAGGTCGACAGTGAAAAACAGAAAACAATAGAGTCTAGATTATTTCACAATGTCGACATCAGTTTTAAACTGACTATGATAATCATTTTACAAATATCTCTGATATTTATTTTAATAATATTTGTAAATATTTTTAGTATTTTTACTGCATGTATTTTGATGATGTGTTTGTGAATGTAGTTTCTTTTATCGTGTGGTATAAGAATACAAATTTATTTTATAAAAAACTCCAGTAAAAAAATTGCCATTTATACAAAATGTTTCAAGAAGAAACGGAAAAAATGATTATGGCTGAAGAAGATCACTGTTGAGTCTGAAACTGTTGTGGTTCGTTTCGATTAATCAAGCATATTTTAACCGAATTTGAGAGTAGTATCATCAAAGATGAGGTTACCTGTGCTGTGACTTGGCTTAAGAAATTTATCATTCATCTATAAAATTAATCACGTTACAAAATGAGATGTTTTACAGAAAACGAAAAAATTTAATGAGATGTTCAACAAATGAAAGTAATGAAAAAACGGGGATCTGAAAACACTTTGTTTTAGAGCAATATTACACAAAAAATTTCTTCCTGATTTTTGAATCATGGATAAAAAAACGCCATATTGAAATTTTTAAAACATAAATAAATAAATTTCATTATTTCATTCTCTGAAAAAATAGAATAAAACAGATTCCAGAACTTTATCTTCAGTAAGTTTTCTGAAAATAATTTAAAAAATGAAAAACAACAATGTTTTAAGTTTGCATAAAATAACTTGTTTAAACTGACAATAAACAAAAAAAAAAATTTACAAAGAATTTTATTCTGAGAAAATTTATTTTAGTAAAATGAGGGAGAGTTTGAGAAAGTTAACTTTTATCTTGTTTTTAATATCAGACTCAAGTCTATATGAATTTAAAAAATTTATTTTTATCTTGTATATTCAAAAATCGCTGCGGACATTCCTGTCGTGGATGATTGGATCGTCACCACGTTCGCCGTTGACACTGCTACCGTTAACGAAAACCCTGGCCTAGCTCGCAGAATCTACAAATGGCGCTAGATCATGTCTGCGTGTGGCAGAAAAAGTGGAGGATTAAGGTTAATCAAGATAAGTCGAGGCACGTCACATTTGCCATGCGGAGGGGTAACTGTCCCGGTGTGTACTTCGATGGTGTTTTGATCCCGCTAACGGAGACTGTGCGGTATCTGGGACTTCATATGGATCGGCGTTTGACCTGGAAGTGTCACATGAGGATGAAGAGGAAACAGCTGAACGCAAGGTACAGGGAACTTCATCGGCTACTACGGTGGAACTCAGGCCTCACATTATCCAACAAGATCTTAATTTATAAGGCTATCCTGCACCCAATCTGGTCGTACGGTGTAGAATTGTGGGGAACGGCTAGTACTAGTAATGTGGAAATTATACAACGATTTCAGAACAAAGTAGCGAGAGTAATTGCCGAAGCGCCATGGTTCACGCAGAATAATGAGATTCACGATTATCTGGAGCTCCCGACGATTCGTGAGATTGCACAACAGTGCAATCTCAAATACCTGCAGAGGCTTGAGAATCATGTAAACCACTTTGCAATTAATCTACTCTTTAACAGCAGAGACGTCCGACGGTTGAGACGTGCCCATGTACTCGACTTAGGGACTGCGTAACAGTTTGGAATCTAACATCGTCAAGTGTAGTGGTGTCGTATCTAATTTATTGCTACTTCTTTCTTCTTTTTTTAAATTTGTTATTAATGTTCGTTTTGTGGACTATATGGTACTGAAATTAATGGTTTATAATTTATGACTGAGCTTGGAATTTCATATTGGACATTAAGTTTACATGCAACTACATATTGTGTATTACTTATTTTGGGGGTTCCTTAAGGACCTCCTTATAACATGCTTTTGTCAGGAAACTTTCTTATGGCTCCGCAAGAGAGCCGATTGTAATTATAATTGTTATTCAGCAAAAAAATATTCAAAAATTATTTATGTTTCTTCGTGAGCTATGCTGTATATTAACGCTGTCATTTTATAAATTGTTGGCTAAAACTTTAAGCCAAGTCATAGTATAGACCACCACACCTTGGTTGTACAATTGTAGTATTTCGTTAAAATGTGCGGAAAATCTATTATCTAGAAATCTTCTATCTGTAGCTTACAAGAATGTCGTCGGTACCAGACGATCATTCTGGAGAGCAATTTCCTCCAACGAGCAAAAACAGAGGGTTCAGAGAGAAAGCAACAAATGGCCCGAGAAGTTTGTGGGAAATAATTTTCATTTTAATTAGCTATTTGAATTTTTTTTAAAACTTACACAAGCCGTACCGTTTTGATATTAACATTTTTACGAATATTTAGCATTTAAACAATACATTTTTTAAATTCATTACACAGTTTATAAACAGTAATAATAATGATGGATGTCAAAAAAATTACATTAGTAGATGATATGTCTTCATAGAAAAAAAAAACATTGATCACGCAGAGACCCATAGAAACACATTTTATGGTACTCAAGCACACAATAGTGAATCCTATTTGTTCTTTTGATATGTCTATCGGGGTGGCCGATGCGTTGTTGTGTGATGTGATGGTCTTTTTGAATCAATTCATCAATTTCCTTTTGGTGCTTATCAGTTAAATAAACTGTTTGGCCACTGCGTCATTCATCCTCAGGATTCGCTTTACCAGTTTCTGTTGCACAAAATTTTATTGTCCACCTCTCCCCAGTACTTCCAAAAATAACCATACTAAAAATGACTTTTAGACCACGATAATTGTCACTAGTGTTTATTTTATTCACTCTTAAAAATTCAAACACTACATATTGTTTTAGAAGCTTTAATATAGCAGGCTACTCAAGTCCATAACAATGGCGACAGACAGAAGTGAGAGGGCATCAATCAACATGATTTAGAATGTTACTGGTTGGGGAATGAAGCTACAAGTTAACAGCATCTGTCGCTTTGTGAAACATATTATCCCGTTACGTTTCAGTATGTATTACATTACACCTCGTATTAAAAAAGGAAAATTTACTTAAAAGAATCTTAAACTCTTAAAATTTTTTTTTTAATTTTTGGTAAGAAAAAGTGAATTTGACTCCGATTTATAAAACTCTTGATTTTTTCTATCGTTAATTTCAAATAAAAATGCAGCAAAAAACTTTTCTTTTTTACTTTTTTACGGAGCATTCTATCATTTCACATTTCCTTATAAAGAGGCTAAAGGAATACTAAAAGATACCAATTTTTAACATTTCGCTAATTATATTAAAATTTCTGAATTATATATGGAAATATATATTTAACTTGTTAACTATTGTTACTAAATAGTATTCGATATTTATCAAACGAAGACGAAAAATCAAAGTCAAGTGAAAATTAATCTTTTTTTATACCGCAATTCTTTAAATTTGTTAAAAAATTTTAGATAAGTATTAACCAAGAAATTATTTTATTTTAGGTTAATAAGAACTATTTTTTTGTTAAAGACTTTAAACAAATTATTAAATATTATCTCTTATATTTCATATGATGCCACCCTATAACTACTTCAATTAGATTTGAAAACGGTAGTGAAATTCCTGAAATGCTTTAAAGAGAACGAATTGGTGTTATAATTGAAATTGATGTCGGAGGTTTTGGAAAGGGGTGAATTGGTCAGCGGGACAGATGCTATGCAAAGCCCTGGAGGGGTCACCGGAATTTGATTGCTACGGAACGCGAAGGCGAAGCTAGATGGATGTAAGAGAAGAAGATGGCTATTATAATAATGCAGCTAGGCTGACAGATATCTTTGCAACCCGGTTCCCCTGACAGAGACAAATTTCGCCTACTTCACAGATCTCTTCCTCTTCCTTTATTCAACCCTCTTTCCATAAACTCCCGACTATCCCCCTACCTTCTACTGACATCTCATATTCCTTGCTTTCTGAAATCCCTTCATAAAACACCATTCTCTACTTTCAACTCTAACCACTATATTTCGATCCTAAATTATAACTATTTTATTTTAAAATATTACCTTAAATATATGTGTAATAACTGTAAAATTCATTAACATATCAAAATTTATCGTGGTTTATTCAAAAATTAACAAAACAAAAATAAACCCCGGAACATTAAATTCTCCGTTTCTTAGTTATAAAAATGGTAAATTGGCTAAGATATAAGCTTATATTAAATATTAATTGTAGCAAAATATAATTAATTAAATTTTCAAAAAATCAATAAAAGTTTAAGCAGATTAAAATATGAAACTAAGTCAAAAAATTCTTAACTAAAAAGGTTTAAAGTCAATTTTATCATTTTTACTTTCTCCGCTATAGCTCCATTTCTATTACAGCAGCGTAGCTACAAAGGGAAATTATAGCGATTGGAAAAAATTATGATTATCAGAGTTTTTGTAAGTATCATGTTTCAAGATTCTCTTAACTCAAAAAAATCTGACAACAAAGTTGTAATGCATTCCTAACATTGGTTATTTATTCTTTATATAGTGGCAAAATAATAATAAATTAAAAATTTACCTAAGATTTCTTTTTCTGGGGTATGGGATAATTTATGATGAATTTTTATTGCAAAATTAACATTATATATTTTAAAAAACCAAAAAAGTATTAAAATTCAAAAAAATAATTTATCAATAAAACTTATAACATTAGTTTTAAGAACTAATGTTAAAACAAACTTATGTTCAAAATTACAACATAAGTTTGAAGGTTAATAATCTTTTAACTCAAGTTCTTTTTTCTTTTACATTAGTTTATATTTTACAATATTATTATTATTTTCGTTTAGATTATTTTAATTTTTTTCTGCACCCCACTTGCAAATTTTTTTCCTTTTTTTTTACTATATTTAATAGAAGAAACAAAAAAAAATCCACTAAAACAAGTATAACAAATAAAAAGGTACCTAAGATTTCTATTTTGGGAGTAGGGGTTAAATTATGATGAAATGATATTGTAATAAACTTTTAATGATATTAAAAGTTTAATAAAGTTTAAGTGGGTGGTTGAAATAATAAGAAAGATAGATGATGGAATCACCGATGAGGAGATTCCTAAACTGGTTATGACTCATTGGATGGAGAGAGCATTCCAGAAGGTAGGGAAGTTGGATGGCTCCTTTCCTGGTAAAGAAGAAGGTAATTTGATTCTAGTTCGCGATTTGCATGCTGATATGGTTGATTTTAAGGAGAAGCTCTAAAGGTAAATAAATTCATATAATAATTGTTTTAAGGTTACATGAAATTACTAAGCATTAATACTACCCATAATTTCATCTTTTTTAAGGAATATTCATCCATACAGAATGTAATCAGCAAATTACTGACATTACATCATCAATTAGTTTGAATATATGCTGCAAAAAATTGATATTTCTTCAAAGTACTATCTTGACTAAAATTAAGACTACTTGAAAGAAAATCCTTCCCAAGTCATTAGATTTAAATTACATGTCCATTTTATTTACAGACCGTTCCCTTAAAATCTCACAGATTAAGATCACTTAGCCTTTTTTTGTTTTATAATTTACTGTTGAAAAATTCGTTTTACAGTTTTGAGGTTAATAGATTAGAAATGAACAGTAATTTATTTTTATTTTTTATTTTTTTAAAGTAAAAACTGTATATGCCTTTTATTATTATTTATCAAAAGGATAACCATTTGAATAATTAATTTCTGTACGCATATTTTACCCTCCCTTAAATTTTGTTACACCACTCATACGTGTTATTAAACACACGTACTTCGTCGTTTTAATACGATTGTTAGGGGTATCTCTCGAGAGAGATTCCTATTGTGTGTAGCAAAACAGATTCGGAATTAAGAGGGTTGACTTGGCCGGGCGTAGTTAATACAAACACGGATGAGGGGCGGCGTAGTGGAAATGGAAAGAGGAGTCAACACACCCGCCGGGAACTAAGCCTGGCAAACAGATTTGGTCGCGGTCGGACAAATAAGCCGCGACCCAGATAGATGCAGGAGTCTATATATATATATACTGTTCTCTCTGTGTATTCCCAATCCCACTTGAAATGCCAATCCCCTCTACTGCACCTGCCCTGCTTTATTACCTCTTAGCCTTTTATTGAGTTGCAGTTCAATTCACCACTACGAACAAATAAATCTCTTCCTTTTTGCAATTTTGTCCTCGGCTCGACTTTCAATTCAAGTTAGATCAAACGTACGTACGTTTGGTTATTTAGTTCTTTTACCAACATCACACATTCATAAAACTTAATTAAATATCTTAAAAAATGAAACAGAGTTATCAACTGCAAAAATTAAGCTGTAATGTTTGTATATTATAAAGAGAATTTTTTTTTTATTTGACCATTTATGTTTGGTGATCGCCTTACAGGAAATGTATAAATAAATCTCTTATAAAATAACTTTCCATCTATTTTAAAAGTCTTTCTACTACAAAAAAAAAAGTATTGATTTTTCAATGTGACAAACTTGTAATTCCCGTCATTAAGTTAGGAATCATTTTAAAATATAATTTACAAATAACTATATAGATTGAAGTGGTCTAATTAATTTGCCTCCTAGATTATCTCACCTTACGCCAGTGAATTACTATATGTGGAATCATCTGAAACCGTTTGTATATGAACTAAAAGCATAGCGGAGCTGTACTAGCAAGGTGCTTTCTTCTCTACTTACATTCGTACATCTAATCTCCTCCGCAAGCATCTTGCTATAACTACTCGGCTATAACTATAAATGAAAAATCTTCAGTAGAAATTATACAAAGGAAACTTGATACATTGAAAACCAAGAATTTTAAAATTAAACAGAATGTTGCGTTAAAAATAACGATATCTTTTTGAACAATCATTGTTAAAATAAGTTTTTCTTCAGTTATTTTTGATAATTAATTATGTTCCTAGTTATTTTCCTCTATTGAAATGATTCTTGTTTCAATTTAGAATTATAATGCAGTATTTTTCTACCACGCTTTGGTCTAGTTTGTTTTTTATAAATGACAAAAATTTTTTAAATGCTTCTTCATATCCAGTTAGCATTATTAGTGTCTGTTGTTTACTTGCAGATTACCATAACCAAATGCGCGCGCGCGCACACACACACACACACACAACTTATATTATCCTTTAAGACTAGTGGTAGTTGTCAACTTCATTTTTTCGCTGGTAACTAATCGATAGCACTCGACGGGACTTAAAAATTAGATCGTACTTCAGCTGATAATACACTTAATTCTTAATAGACTTATAGATTAGATTTCTTCTATAAAGATTACACATAAAAATTTGCCAAATTTTTTACCGATCATATTAATAGATTTTATTTCATTTAGGCATATTAAAAAGACGTAGTGGCTACTTTTTAATTAAGTGAAGTATACTCACATTAGTGTAATGTAATACATTACATTAATGTAATGGTGATTCAGAGGCCGACATTGAACGGCCTTTGAATCACCTTATATCTCCTGAACTAGTGGACCGATTTTGACGAAACTTGGTCAAATTACATCTATATATGGGGCATTGGATCCATGGGGTAAAATATGGATTCAAAAAATGTACATCAAATATATCTCTGTTCATCTCAATTATTATTCTTAAGCGTTTGCTAAATGAAATCTTGCATGGAAAATTGATGTAAAATTTAGGTCATTATTAATCAAATATATAATTTCAAAATTCACACAACTTCTTCAAAAATATGATTTTTTGCAATTCAAAATCGTTCTGTTTAATGTTAAACTTTTAAAAAAATTTCTTATTTATTTTAAAATTATAACATATCTTGATATCAATCCAAGAAAGCTGCTTGGTAGAAGTACAGTGAGGCACAATTTACGCCATTAGTTAACACGAAAAAATTATTTTAAATTCTTATTATCAGTCGATTAGCAGTATTGGTAATGTATTTGGATTTTACTTGTTTTTTCTTAACTTAATTTTGTTGGATTCATAGTTTATAAGCTTGTTAAATTATTTATTGAGAAGATAGATTCATTTTTTATAGTGATAAACCATTAATAAATGGTCTATTTTAAATGTATAGTTTATATTTTAATATGCATCATATTCTCTGCATCCCTTGTAGTCGTTGTTTAAGAAGATCAAGTAATACATGTGAAATTTTTTTGATTCAATATCATAATGTCGAATGAGTAATAAAGTAGTAGAAACTACGGGTTTACTTTATGGGACGAAAAGGATGATCTAAAATCGATTGATGTGTTACGCCTACTGGTCTTTTGTCGATTGTAGAATAATTTAAGATTCAGAATGAGATTTTTTTTTATCACAGTCCGATTTCACCTCTGTGTTTTATTTGAGTGATAGAAAATAAATATATAAAAAACACCCTTTTAACGAAGTTAAAGAGTAAGGATAAATATAAACCTATATTACTGTAAATAATGAATGAGGTAATGGATAAAGGTGGATTTCTAATACAAGGGAGGGAAAAAGAAATGGAATTGTTATTATGTAGATACAGTTAGATATCGAATGGTTTGAGCTAGTACATGCAAATATATCAAATTTAAGCAAGTTTGATATGATTTATTTATAATGTAATAGGATACGGTTAAATGTGTTCAGTTAAAATTTGGCAGAATCATTTTCTGCCAAATTTGGATTTGGCAGAAAATTTGGAATTTGGATGACTAAAATTTTTAGAAAAATAAATAAATAGGAATAATTTATTATAAAAAAAACTGATGCATTGGAAAAAAAGAATAAAAAATTTGAATTATGAGAAATATTCTGATGGATTTTAGTAAGATTTCGTTGAATTAAGAAGAAAAAAAATATTATTTTGTAGTAGTATAGAAGTGCAAAACCGGATAAACCACTTCTAGAATATTTTGATAATAACTTTATATGGTACGCTGCTGAGTCTTTGGTGAAAAATCATAAGTTGAATTCCTCTTCTCTCTTGCCGGCATTACGAAGAAATGTACTGAATATAAATCAAAGAACAACAAAGCCGTAGGGGAAGATGAAATCTTATGTGAATTTTTAAAAACTCATCCGATAAATTTTTATAAAAGTTATTGCAAATATATTATAAAATATTATTTGAAAAAGATTGCATAAGGATAATTTTATTAGAGTTTTTATTTTGTTTTCCCGGCTGTGTAATTGCATTGTGTCGGTAAATACTATAAAAAGGAAAGGATACTCATCAGGTGAAAGTTTGCATTTCGTGGGTTTTTGCAGATCTTCACGATTTATGACTTTTCTACTAAAAAACCAGCAATTTAGAACTGAAAAAAAAGAACAGAATGTACACTCTATGTTTGCCTATTTTTTTACATGCTTCTCTTTCTTTATTTCGTTTCACGGTTAATAATTTCGTTACGTGATTTTTTTTTTGTATTTGTTTGTTTTCCTGCTTCCCTGGACCGGCTCAACAATCAAATATTACTCAGCCCAGGGGAGTGTCCTTGCAACTCTAATGAGCGTCCCCGCCTACTGGCAGTACGTCCGGCATGACAGATCGGCTCACCGGTTCCGGATCTTTTCCTTATTTTCATCTTGCCTGTACCTCTAACCGCTAAGGCCAGGGACACCGGGCCCGGCTATGCCGTTCCCGGGCCCTGCCACAGCAGCCGAGGTTCGGTATTTTTTTTCCTAAAGTATCTCCTCCCACTTCTTGTAATCCCCTTCTTTGCTCGTACAACCTCAGCCACGAATCTCTCCATTGTCAGCCACTCCTCTTTACCTTTCAGCATATACTTCTTGCAGTTTCGGGGGTAATTTCTTGTATGCTATATGTTGCTTTTAGATCTTCCCACCGTGTACATTCAAAAAAGGTGTGGCAGGGAGTGTCCTCTTGACCACAGTACACACAATTTGAGAGCTCCCTTCTTTTACACCTGTGTAAGTATACACCAAATCCTTCGTGACCGGAGAGGAATTGTGACAGGTAGTACCCCACGTCACCGTGTTTCCTACCCAGCATGTTCTGTATCAGGAATAAGCTTCTTTGTCTACGCCCCAGTTTGAGCGGTGTTCCACTTCTCTTGCCATTCTTGTAGTAAGAAATTAGTGGCATCTTCTCTGTCCATGCCCTCATAGATCCATTTCATTTGGGTAACCCGTAACTGGATCGGCAATACTCTGGCCAGGACTTCCTCCACATCCGCCGATACCGTTCGATACGCTGCCACAATCCTTAAATTCAGTCGTCTTTGCAGTGATTTCATCATCTTCACATTTCTCTTACTCTTTAGTGTCAAAAACCTGGCAGGCACTGCATACAATACTGTAGAAGTCGCTGCTATCATCTATAGCTTTCTTTTAACTGCTCTCGGTCCCCGCTTGGCGCCCATCAGTCTACTCAGAGCGTTGACAATCCACTCCGATTTACTGCAGACTTCATTGAGGTGTCGGTTGATTAGCCCGTTTCATTCCATGGTTACCACTTGCTAAACTCTATTTAATGCGAAGAAGGTGAAGAGAAGTAGTACAGATGCGCAGAAGGTGGAGTAGTACACATGCTTTTAATTTACTTTAATATAATATATAAGCCTTAATTTTCATTTTTACATGCGTTACATTAGCTCACTTTCGTTCCACGATTAACGGTTTCGTTCACCGATCTCTATATAACTGAATAGAGGACTTCATATATTGTAATGATAAAAACTAGCGCCACCAAATGAGTGACTAGAACTACATAAATGAAACGGCGCATGCGCAGAGGTAAATGTAAGAATAGGATAAAACTACGTTTTTAACCGAGGCAGTAGAAGTGTTCTGATTTTGTATTATGAACACTGATCTCCAAATAACTATCTATCTAATCTCTATATAAATTTTCCACAACTGTCCGTAAATTTCTGCTTATGTTGCAAAAATGACCGTTTTTTTTGGTTACCTGACTTGAGTAAAATAAACATCCCTACCATCACGATTTTAGTCGCGTAAGCGTACAATGGTTTTATTTAGTTCCCAGCCACTCATTCTGTGGCGCTGATGTATGCTTCAATATTGAACACTTAATTGTAGTTTACGCCATAAGAATTCTCTATCCAGTTATATCGAGAACAGTGGTTTTGTTCTACGGTTACCACTTGCTGAATTGTATTTAGTGCGCAAAAGTAGAAGTGGAGAAGTACACATGCGCAGATGATGGAAAGTATGCGCAGTAAGTTTCTGGGATCAACATTTATGTAGTAGATCAACCAACGTAATGCTTCAAACATCCTTGTACGAAATATTAAAAACTTCCGTAAATGCAGAGTGTTTTAAAATTTTTACCACTCAATTTTGATGAATATTTATCTATCTATTAACCATGCACCAAACATGTACTATATTGTACTTTAACCGTCAACTAGAACTATTGTTTATGCTTGTGTATCTTTATTTCGTCTTAGCTGTGATTGTTTACCTTTTACCACATTGTAACCTTTTATCATTTACCAGATTTTAGACGAAATGACAAATGTTCAGAAAGACTTTTGGAATATATTGACATTCTGCAATGTGGCTACTTTTCACACAAGTGGATTTGTCAACTGATATAACGCCTTATTTTGGGGTAATTAAAATCCTCGTTCGAGAACATGAACGTGAATCCCTTAAGGTGAGTGTTTGGTGCGCTGCGACCACAGTGACTGCAGATTTATACTTAACAATGTTGTAGGAGGATGTCATTGAGGAGATTCCACTACAAATCTGATGTGTGGGCTTCTTCTAACAAGATGGCGCACCACCAAGATAAGCACCAGATAAGCACAAACTGTTCGTGCCTATCTTGATCAAACATTTCCTCGTAGATGGATCGGTCGTGGTGGACCATTTCGTAAATCTCTACAATCACCCGACTTGACACTCTGTGATTTTTGGTTGTGGGGAATGATCAAGGTGCCTGTGTATCACAGGAACGTTTGCAACATCAGTGACGTAAAGGATCGAATACGAGATGTGATATTATCCATTCCCCGTGAAATATGTGTACGGGCAATAAATGCTAGTGTTAACCGTTGGTTTTTATGTGCTGGACAGTTGAGGCCAAAATTTAAATGATATGTATATGGGAACTTTCATTTAAATACTCACCTCATGACCAGGAACATATCTGCCATTTGAAAGGTTACATAATTTTGAAACACTCTGTATTTAAAAATAGTGCTAATAAAAAGTAAAAAATTAAAAATGTTTTAAAATTTAAAAAAAACTGATTACCCAGTAAACAGAAATTGAAGATAATCTTTTTTTTCAACAAAATAATATGTATAAAGTCTATTTTCGCAAAGCCCCAATGAAAAACAAGACGATAATAACGATAATAACTGGCAATGAGACATGGATATGCGGATATGATTTGGAAACAAAATCTCCTTCATAGTAATTTGGAAGAGCCTTTTCGGTTTGAAAAAGACCCTCAAGATCCGTTGAAATTCAAAGATGATATTGGCAGTTGTTTATTGGCTTTTACTTGCAGGACCTATAGACAATCGCCAATATTATTTACTAGTCATCAGCTATCTCTGTAAAACAAATCGATGAAGAGATGCCTTACTTATGTGTGACAAATAGTAGATCCTTCACCATGACAGTGCTCCAGCCCTCGTATCCTTGTTAATTCGCTTGTTTTATACAAAGAAAATTCACTATGTATCATTCCTTAGTCATCCACTACTTGACCTAGCCTCTGCTGACTTATTTTTATTTCTAAAATTAAAATTAACCGTTAAAAGCACAGATAATTGAGGTTTCAAGTTACAAAAATTAGTTGCTAGATCGTTGTTTGATGCTCATAAATACAATATCATGTAAATTATTGTTTAGTAAACTAAATATTCAAACTTATTTTTTTAATAATAACAATAAATAGCAGTATACAAAAAAATAGAAATAGAACGCTTAGCTTTTGTAGTAGGTTTACCCTCTCGTGCAAAGAAGATCTACAATTAATCCAAAAACATTAAGGCATTAACAGGTCTAAAAATTTCCAGGCTAGAAACAAAATACATGAATAACTTCAAAATCTCATCAAATCTTTTAAAACAAGCCATATAAAACGTAAGTAAATTCAAATACCATGATAAAATAATAGAAAAGAATTAACTAGAAATGAAAGCGCTAGAAGAAAAATATAATAAAATTTAATAACACCGGAGCATTAAAAAAAAAATTTCATAACAAAATGCTTTTTCAGAAATACAAAATTAAGGAACTCTAATACCACGTTAAAACCAGAATGTTTATGTGTCTCTAAAAGCTTATCTCTCCATAATACAAGTTTTATATGAAACGTAGAGAAGTAAGAGAGAAGAATCTTACGGAAAATCTTTCCATCTACAAATATCGAAGAAGGTTGAAAAATACAACACAATGAAATACTATACGAACAAACTGAATTCTGTAATACAATTTAAAGGAAAAGATTCCAATTTTATGGCCACTTTATAGAATTAAGAATAATAGATTAAAAAACAGGGAAAAAATTCTACCACTTTACCATAAAGAATGGAACAAAATAGTTTGATGAAACCTCTAAATATATAAAGAAGATATTAATAATAGAGAAATATTTAGAAAAGATTATCAAAAACATGAAAGAATTTCGGAACGAATCCCTGAGGGAAAAGTGGACTCAAGAATGAAAAGAAAAACACTCAAAAAAGGAAAAAAAATGTAGGAAAACATTAAAAGAAAAATGTAAGCTAAATAAAAAGTACGAGTAGATACTTCAGCTGACCATAATCGAAAAAAAGCAATATTTACCTTTATCAATCCGGTCAATAGAACTCTTTTCCCGTAGTACAGTATGATATTTTGGTCTACAATAAAGGCTTTATTATGCTTCCGTGGCCATTTTTAATAATTTACCGATCCGTCTAAAAGTTCTTTCTATAAATTTTATTTTCTTTTATGGTCAATTATTCCTTATTTCAGCGTTTTCTCTGCATTATCAATAAATTTTCAAACAATCATCATCGTTTCCATCGTGAATTACATTCTTCATCGTTTTAGCTTTCTTTCAGTGTTATACGGTTTTTCTGCGTCTCATTGACAAACAGGTGAATACAGTAAAGTTTACTTCTTAATTTTTTGATAATCTACTCGTGTAAGATATTTCTTCCGTTTCTCATTTTTCCGTACAGAATGTCGCATAAGTATCTGTACATTAATATAAATAATTATAATGAATACATAAAAATAAATAAAAGTGGTTTTCATAAAAAAAAAGTTTATTTTTGTTGTATATGGAAACTTATGGGACATTATATGAATTAATACATACTATATTATATGGAAGTCTTGGTGCTTAATTTCATCTATTTATGTATTCTATTCATTCAAAACAACGTAAAAACAAAATTTAAATCAAACTTCACAAAAAAAGAAGAAAAGAATTTTGCCTGAATCATATTTCTCTCTTTGTTTTTTAATACCACTCTTTCACTACTTCACGTAAATATCGTTACAGCTATTGTTTTACATAATTTCAGTTGGTTTCAATGCTCGTCTTATTTTTTAAGGTTTCATCTAATCGAACTAAATCAATCTAACACTGTTGGACTTTACCGACAAGTTGTAAAATATCTTCAACAATACCATGTAAGTGTAAGAATCTTAATACTTAAAGAAACTTATTTGTTCAGTTAGAATATCCTTTATTTTAATTTTCGTTTTAATAGGTTTCATTCCTTTAAAACACAATTTTGTACATTGATTTGCTGCAATTTTATTATTTTGCCGATTTATAAAATTTAAATATATTATATTTTAATTCAAAATATTTGTGTGCGTGAAAAGTGCCGCAGGTAAGGTAAAAATTCCATGCAATGAATATGAGATATAAGATTACGGTAACATAAAAATAAATAATGAAAATAATTAATGAAAAATCATTTTATGTAAAACGGAAAATAATAAATTTTATATCGTTTCCGTCTTCGGAATTCAAAAATGGGTTTGTGATATGTAAACACTCTAGACCAGTGGTTCTCAAACTTTTCCGAGTTGCGGCGCCATTATTCAATTACAATTTTTTCCAAGTCGCTCTACCCTAAGTAAAAGTATGACTACTCGTAAGAGATAAAAATAAATAAAACTCGTGTATCTCCATTATATTTTTACTTTATTAACATTAAATTAATAATTATAAATGTCTTGGTTCAATTAATTATGAAGCTTTTACAATATTTTCGGCGCCCCTCTGAAGAGGCCGCGCAGTTTGGTGATGCCGCAACGCACAGTTTGGGAATCACTGCTCTAGACTGATTTTGCTCAAGATATCTTGAAATAATTCTACATCAGTTGTAGGTCCTGATCTTTCAGCTGCTTCTTTAGATTTATTAATTTTCAATTTTAGTTTATCTTGAAAGAAATTGAGTAATGAATGTGCTTCTTGCTAGCAAAGTTAATATTTAGGTCACCTGAAGAATCATAGGAATTTTGTTTAATCCTCACCTAAGAGCATAGCACCATCAATTGCGTATCCTATCAATATTTTGTGGAGAAATTGTATTATCTCCTGGGCAGGAGAGATGTAAATTACTAACAATATTATTTGCAAATTATTTTCAACGATACACTAAACAATGCATATTTCATCGATCGGTGCGCTATTAACTGATAAATATATATATATTTATCAGTTCGGTTTTTTTTAATGTTTGTGATCACATTTGTAATATCGTTTATAAATGTTAATAAATATATACTACAGCGACTGTGACTCATGAACGATTAAATTGAGCGATACAATGAAAATTTAGAACCTGCATGTTACCTTCATTATTGAGCCAAGTTTTTGAAAGTAATAAAATGTTATTTTTTTTGAAGAGAAGATATTCATGACACCTCTAGCGTGGGCTCTTAAAACTGGCAATTCAAAAATGTCATCGATAATTCTTTCCTCTCGGAATTGTAGATGTATCGCTTCGAAATGGTTAAGTAAAAGTCGACAACAAAATTATTGTTAGAGGCACACATTGACTATTCTTCGAGAGCGGTAAAATCTAGGGTCATTATTAGCGGTCACCATATAAATTCCTTCAATGGTAGTCACTCTCGTTAAAGAAAAATGTAACAGTTGCTGAAATTGACGCTTATAATATTTGTAAACAACATCATATAACGTTCCGCCTTTAGACCTATTAATCGTCGTGGCTTGATTGAAGAAAAACATAATTCGCCTTGTACACAAAAGCTGTCGGTAGATAATTATATAAGAATTAATTTCAAGTTTCTCAAATTTACTCACCAAACTTAATCGCTTTTGTGACTTCTCAAGCGCACACGACTGCCCAACCGCTCTACGCATACGTATATGATAAGTGAGCGAAGCAAAAGTAACCCCACTATACTCACAATCTCCTTTCTCGTATGTGTTGCATGCCTACCATAAGTCCCACTCGTCTCGTTTTGAGGCATTACAGATTTCATAACGCTCTCAAAGTGTGTTTCCCTCACTATTGAAGTTTCACTTCAATAAATAGATCCTTTATTCTGATCAGTAAGTAGTAATACGCTGTATAAATCACGTCAGGAATGAACAGATATGTTATTCCACACATGAAATAAATGAATGCACTAGAATTTACCTGGATAAATCAAAGGATACCATAGTAAAAACTTAATCAGAGCAGCATCACAAAATAATATACAGCCCTTATATTTAGTGTATATTAATCTAACTTTTTATTTGTGCAATGAGATTGATCGATTCTAAGATATTAATTAAATCATGTTTTGTCATGTTCGTATTAATTTTTTAAAATGTAAACGTATGAAATAATATTAAAGTAAATACATAAAAATATTAGATTTTTTTTTTTTTTTTGCCTTCAGTCATTTGACTGGTTTGATGCAGCTTTCCAAGATTATCTAGTGCTAGTTGTTTCATTTCGGTACACCCCCTACATCCTACATCCCTAGCAAATTGTTTTACATATTCCAAACGTTGCGTGCCTACACATTTTTTTCCTTCTACCTGTCCCTCCAATAATAAAGCGACTATTCCAGGATGCTTTAATATGTAGCCTATAAGTCTGTCTTTTAGCTATATTTTTCCAAATGCTTCTTTCTTCATCTATTTGCCGCAACACCTCTTCATTTGTCACTTTATCCACCCATTTGATTATTAACATTCTCCTATAGCACCACATTTGAAAAACATCTTCTAATCTTTTCTTCTCAGATACTCCGATTGTCCAAGTTTCAGTTCCATATAAAGCGACACTCCAAACATATACTTTCAAAAATCTTTTCCTGACATTTAAATTAATTTTTGATGTAAACAAATTATATTTCTTACTGAAGACTCGTTTCGCCTGTGCTATTCGGCATTTTATATCGCTCCTGCTTCGTCCATCTTTAGTAATTCTACTTCCAAAATAACAAAATTCTTCTACCTCCATAATCTTTTCTCCTCCTATTTTCACATTCAGTGGTCCATCTTTGTTATTTCTACTACATTTCATTACTTTCGTTTTGTTCTTGTTTATTTTCATTCGGTAGTTCTTGCGTAGGTCTTCATCCATGCCGTTCTTGTTTGTTTTTCTAAATCCTTTTTACTCTCAGCTAGAATTACTATATCATCAGCAAATCGTAACATTTTTATATTTTCACCTTTTACTGTTACTCCGGATCTAAATTGTTCTTTAACATCATTAATTGCTAGTTCTATGTAAAGATTAAAAAGTAACGGGGTTAGGGAACATCCTTGTCTGACTCCCTTTCTTATTATGACTTCTTTCTTATGTTCTTCAATTATTCTGCTGCTGTTTGGTTCCTGTAAATGTTAGCAATCCTTCTATCTCTGTATTTGAACCCTAATTTTTTTTAAATGCTGAACATTTTATTCCAGTTTACGTTATCGAATGCCTTTTCTAGGTCTCTAAATGACAAGTATGTTGGTTTGTTTTTCTTTAATCTTACTTCTACTATTAATCTGAGGCCTAAAATTGCTTCCCTTATATTAGATATAAAAAATAACTACAAAATAAATCACATTGCTTAAAACATTAATAAAAATTATCTGAGTGCATATTTCTGTAGACGTTAAGAGGGATAAGGAAAATTCAGGGGATTTTAAATTTCTATTATTAATATTTAAGAATACATCGTCAGAGTAATGTGGTTTTTATAAATGAAAATCATTTAATTTTATTTTAAATAAAACAAAAGGAAGATTTTTTACATGATTTACTCATTTATTAAGTACCGCAATAGAATCATAATAAAATCCTTTTCTTAAGCTGAATTATATTTCAAAAAAAAAAAAAAATACTGTTTTCTGGTTTGAATTTTGATTTCTTCGAACAAGTGATTACATTTTAGCAGCTGTAACATATTAATAAATATAAATAAAGTGATTAAGTTACCGTTTTTAATGTTATTTCATCCAAAAAAAATAAGTAATAAAAAAAAGCTCTTTTATTACTCTCTCTCTAATATTTGTTTTATCATATCTACTAATAAAAAAAATAAAAAAATGTTTAATATCTTTGTTCAACATTGAATAAAGCATGTTAAAATAGTTTTAATTTACGTTTTATAATTTTTTTTGTGATGATATTTGCTTTACAATTATGATTTAATATACTTATATAAGGACATCTTATAATTAATTTTGTGTTTGTAAAGCTAGGCTGATGGTTTCTTTTAACACGGTTCTTTTTGATCCTGTCTAGCAAATGACAGGTAATTTCTTTTCATTACCTATGTAATAACGTATATACCCATTCCTTACGTGATGTTTAAAATAGATTATAATAAATTGATCAGAATACAAGATATATTTATTTTTGAATAATTTGTAGTTGCATGATGGTTTCAAAAAAATGGAATGTTATAAATTTAGTTGTGTATATCAGTTTGAACACAGAAGAACGTTTAGTTATACTCTGTTGTTTTAAGGAAGGTGCTGCTAGCGGGTAGGGGGTGCTCTTAGGTCGAGAGGCACACGGGAATGTCTCAAAGTAATCCTGATTTATGACAAGAGGATGTCCTGCTTCAAAGTGCATTATTCCTACGGAGCAAAGCTTATCGTTATAGCAAACACAGCTAGCTAAGGACCTCATCCTTCCCACCGCCTAAATTCTTCCCTCTGCTCTTTTGCTTAGTTTGCTCTTTACCTTTCACTTGTATTTTACTCTATTTGTTTTGCGTTTGTATTTCCTTTGTTAGAATATTATTTCATGTTTTATGCTTAACTTTTTTCAAATGTATTATCAGTTTTTTTTATATATATATTTTTTTTTTTACATTAATATTACTAATTTACTTAATCTTACAAGTATTAGGTTTATATTTTTTCGTCCATCATTTGAAACATGGGTAATTGTTGTTGTTCAGTTGTTCTTAATTTTTTTTTTCTTTGTCTAACCTCCGGGACCACCGTTAGCTATTACTTCAAAGGATGAGATGAATGATTTTTAGCGTGTGTTAAAATGCTATGTCTGACCGAGAGCTCCGGATGATAGGCCGACGCCACCGCTTGCGCCACAGAGTCCGGCCAGTTTTTATTATTTGGTCATATTCGCCTTCACTCAACTCAGTTTTTGTTATATTTTATAATATTAACAAAAACAATTATATTCTTAAAATTATTGTTTTTTTTAATATTATTGATTGTTTTTTTTTTTAATTTTCAATAAAATAAATTTAAGTTGAAGAAGTCTTTCTCTTTTTTTGCTGTAATTGTTACGATATACATTTTATTATATCTTTTCGATATTGTTATATATATATTTTTTTTAAATATATAAAAAAAATAAAATAACATAAAATAAATAAATAAACTGCTTAAATAAAATAACTATGGTAAATGGTTGTTGAATTAATTTTGGAAACAAGGTTGTCGTCAAAAGTTATTTTTTGTCCAACAACAGTTTACTTAAAACCTAACTATATCGATTAAATGGCTTTTTCAATTGTTGAACAATCATAATCACTAGATATGGAAATAAACGATTAAAAAGAAAGAAATAATTAACAAATAAACAGAACTAAGGAAAAAAAAATAAAACAAGTTTTTCGCTACAATTTTAAAATAAGTTTAAATAAAAATAAAAATTATTATTATTATAATTATAATTGTTATTAATATTATTATTATTATTAATAGTAAAAAAAAACTGAAAAAAAAAATTATTGCTTTGGCTATCGAAGTATATATAGCAGATCTGATCCATAATTGCGAATAATATCAAAATGCTCAGTAAGAAACTTTGGGTCTAATTTGAACCATTGATGAAATTATATTTTTACCTTAAAATTGAAGTGTTCAAAATGTTTAGAAAAATAAAAATTTTTAATAAAAGGTTTGAATCCCAATTGACTCCTCATGACAAAGTTATCATCAAAATTTTACGTAAATTGCTAAAAACAATTTCGAACCCTTTACCCACTAGTTTACTCGTAGAACATCTTTAACAAAATTTTCTAATAGAATACAGATTCAGAAAATATAAAATAAAAATTTATAAAACCTTTTCTTAAATCGGTACCATGTTATCCCATATTTTTGAAAAAAGTTTCTATATCATTCCGTTCTCAAAATGGAAGATAAAGCACCCTTGTGGGCGCTGGTGGCCTTCAGGGGGACGATTGAAATCCCACAGAAAATTGGGTGCAGTCAGGCGGTTTAGGAAGGCGATGACTGCTTAAAAAAAAGAATCCCTTTTGACACGCCGGAAGGCGGAGGTAGATTTCACTAAGTAGGGAATAAAAAAGATTTCCACTTTAAAGTTAAGAAAAACAAACTTCAAATTTTTGCAATACGACAATGGTTGCATGTGAAAAAATTTTCACATGTTTAACATTCGACAAGCTCCATCTTACAATTCCAGCAATATTTTGGTCATCCCTTGCCATAAAAGTTGGTCATACCAAAAATTGTTTTAGACAAAAGTTTTAGCTAATGTTTAAAGGATTAACGACCAATTTAAACCGATTCGATACTGTGCTTATTAAGGGAGGTATTATTTTTGTTGTCTTCAAAACCTTTTTTTTCCACCCTCTGGACCAATGTTTGATGATATCAAATGAATTTACAAAGATAGGTTTTAGGCCCTTATCCAAAAATAATAGGAACTTTAAACGAATTCAATATATTACTTAATAAGAAAGTTACAGCAATAATTTTTTTTCGAAAAAGCCACCCTATTTCCAACCCCCATTTTCCTATTTTAGCCGTTAATGAACTCGACCGAATTTATTGGTCGAGTTATTTTTAGAGAACAATTTGAAAGTGATTGGCGCAAAATTACGGCAGTTATCGTGACCACAAGAAATTGAAATATATTACAAGATTATATACAAGAAAGTGAAATATAATATATAAATGTATATATACAATCTTTTGAGCTGATCGTGGTTTTGGGGTCTGAGGGATGTAAATTGCAAAGATATGTCAAAATTTTTCGATAGTCGAATCATGCATGGTACCCACTACAATACAATAACTGCAATTTTTAACTTTCTTATGAAATCTACCTAAAAAGGCAAAAATTATGTTCCTGATATATCCACCTTTAAAAATAATATTTGCAATTGCTGTTTTTAAGAGCACATCTTAAATACAGCAACCGCAATTATTATTTTTAACAGATGATGATTTTTTTTTTTCAAAAAATTGAGAATCAATGATGTACAATAATATAAGATACAGTTAGATTTTAGATTTTCAAATTTTGGACTTTTTTTGAGTTTTAATCTTAAATTTTAAAAACACTGGTATTTTAAGTACAGGTCTTATTCAATCCTCATGGTTTTTAAGAGTTAAAAGATTATTTATTGGAGTAATCATTTACCTCAATAATTCGACGGAATTTATTGGAATGTTGTTTAAGAAGGCTAAAATAACTATATTAAAAATAAAAGGCATTAAGGTATATTTTAGATATTTTAGTGCCACTTGTCCAGTGGGATCGAAAATCAGGCCAAAGTTATATACGTATATTTATAAATAGAGCCAAATATTTTTCTCAAATTTTTAAATTTGTCGACGGGTTTTTGAAATTCATCACTTAAAACTTTGTGGAAATTTAAATTAAATTACTTTCATCAACTTATATCTCAGTTTTTTCCACAAGCACTGTACAAAACTTTAAAACGATTAAAATAACGCCTCCCACTTTTTTCAATACTTAATGATCATAATGCCCTTTCAGTGCATCAAAATAGAACATTTTTGAGCCATTTACAAACAATCTATGTTCGTCGTGAATCTATGTTAGTCTGCAGATATTAATCGAAGTACAGGGAGACACGTGTATATATATATATATATATATATTATTATTATTATGTTATATAAATAATATATATATATATATATATATATTATATACCTCTTTCGGAAATCTGTGTAACTATTTTTGCGTTTTTTGGACTGAGTAAGGTTCTTGAAACGTTTACATTTTCAAAAACCCTAATACTCAATATTTTTATCTTATCGTTACAGGTTACCTTTATAATTACTATGCTGGTATAGTAGTAATATAGGTATACCTGAAAAGGAAAAATAAAAAATAAAAAAATGCAAATAACACTATTGTCGTTCTAAGCATTCCCCAAAGAACGTGCAAATTTAGTTTTACAATATTTAAACCATTTACACCTTCAATTTGGTCTACCCTCCCCGATTTATCGCAGGCATCTTTCTGTATTTCTGTTAAATAAAACTTATCTCAAGGAAGATAAAACTAAAACCAATCAAAGAAATATCTCCCGTAAGCAAAATTTTAATGTCAGGGATTACACTTTAATGTTCTTCTAATTAAAAGGTTTCACAATAGGATTTTTTTTTAAATTTAAACTCCAGGTCATTAATTATCTATCGTTTTTCAATAATGACGTTTTCGTTTTATTGGATAGTAACGTTCTCTACTATCCAAAGTTTGTTATGTATATTGTCAACAACCATAGTGTTTAATACTATGACCATGGTTAGGTTATTGTTGATCATACAACATTCAATATTAAATAATAAAGTAAAGTTCAAAATATCATTCTCACCTAATTTACTAAATAATGTTTATAAAATTCATCTGTAAAGATAGTTTTATTTTGAAAAAGCTTTGCTAAGTATTGCATGACTATCCTGGCTAAACCGGTCAAGTCATACAATAACTTATATATTTTTTTCTGGCTTTGCTGGAACTCAATCATTAATTTTTTATTCTCAAAATAAAGTTTAAATTTTAGTAACAAAAAAAAATTTCCAAATTTGTTTAAATTCTGGGACCGCAGGATCAATGGGGCTTTTTTTAATGATTATAACGATTATAAAAAAATAATCTTTTTTGATCAATTTATTTTTAAAATCGGTCGCCAAAAGGATTGCGGCTAGAAGAAAAATCTTTGACTAAGAGTAACGTGTCAAGAGATCATCTAAAAATAGCCCACCTCAAATACAATATTAATAATATGCATCACTCTTGTGACACAAATGATGCAATTAGATAACAAATATAAAGATAATAGATATGAAACAAGAAATAATAAAGTCAAATAAATAAGTCACAAAACATTAGGTCAGTCATTAAAGTAAATTCACACATATTAAAGTCAGATAAAACAATAGAATCACAAAGCAATTAAGACACCGAATTCTCAGCAGAGAATCAGAACACCGACTCAAAGTTGGCGTTCAGCATATGTCAAATTCCAGTATAGATTTTTAAAGTTTAAACTATCACCTTTAACATAATAACTGGGTAGTAAATATCATCCCACGCGTTATGCACTACAATGATCAACCGTACCTTCAAAGATCAACGACGTCAGTTCATGTAACCTCCTAAATCGTCTTTCACATCATTGTCAAGAAAATTCAGCGGCAGATGATTCACATGTTTGTCGAGCTTTGATTTGTAATTCCTACTTGTCCTCCGTATCTCTTCAATAACATGTGTCTCCGTATCTCCTCAATAACACGTGGAAAGCCAAGATACCTCATCGTCCCTAGCAAACCATGGAGCCCTGATACCTTCCTGAGCACCTTGATTTCATACAGTTCCAGTGATTTTGACGTTACTATTACATGTAACCTTCATATTGGTTTTATTAAAGTTTTATACAGCAACAATCTATTCGTCAAGGACAAATGTGGCCGTCTCCCAAGGAACCAGTGCAGTCGTGGAAGTATTTAACATTCATTTATCTCCTCTTCTATCTGATATAACCCTTCCAGGTCAATCAAAAATCTAGATATAAACCTAGGTACTGTATAGTACCCGCATCAAGGATGAGACTATTGTCCAGTTAACCCGGAAGACAGTTACTCCTATTCATGGTAAATATCACATGATTCGATTTGGCAGGATTGACTTTCTTTCTCCATCTACGCAGCACTTTGTTGGCTAGGTCAAATACATACAGACGGCCCGAGGCAAGGTCGAGTTCACCATCTACCGCCAAAATCACTGTTTCGTCTGCAAAGAATACAACTTCCCAGTATAATGGGAAGGTCTTCAGTGAATATCAAATAAAGAATCGGATGTAAAATAGAACAATATGGAACTCCTGATAGATTGTTTGTGAAGATAGACAATTCCTGGCTACATTTAAATTGAAAAAAATCGCCTATCTACGTAAGTAACACAAAATAGACCGGTTGATGTAGGCTTGACTTCAATTCGAAAAGGAGGCCGGGAACCCAAACATTTTCGAATGCTTGTTGAATGCCTAGAAAGGGTGCCGAACAGTATTCCATCTTTCCTAGGCACCCACTGATAAAACTAACAGTTCTGTGGGCCAGCTTGATAGACGAATGGCCTCTGAAGCCAAACTGGTGATCAGGGATAAAGTTAACCTTCTCTTAGATTAGCCATAAACTTTAAAGGAACAGCCTTTCAAAGACTTTTGAAAGGATAAGAAGCAAACTCATTGGACTCCACGAAGGTACGTCATTTGCGGTTTTATTCTGCTTCAAAACCATAATAATTTGTGATACCTTCCAATCCGAGGGGAACCATGTCATCTGAAGTATCGCATTGAAAGATGTGTTATTTAAAACCAGCAAATCAAATCCTGGGCATTCTTCAAGCACTTCAATCTACTAATCTCTTGCAATACTTCCGCAGCCGTAACCGGTCTCAAAAGAAGTATAAAGAAAGCCAGCTTTCTAGGAACTCAAAGATCTCTTCATCAACATCTTCTGAATCGTGTGGCTTGAACACACTACAGAAGTGTGCAGCAAAAATTTTCCCTTTTGCCTGTCACTGCAAGCCCATCCTTTAGGCAACCTTGTAGGTGGGAACAACACCGGAATCTTTTGAAAATCATTGTAGCCACCTGCCTGAGTTTCATCACCTTCCGGGTAATTCCTTCCTTCTCTGCCTTCATCGACCTCCAACGGCGTTAACAGCCATGTTGCTTCTCACATAGTAGATGTCATTCTAGCGATGTGTCGTCAATTTTCATCTTCACAATTTAAAGGAATACCTATTGGTAGTGTTCCCTCAATCCAAGTTCGCTAAGAATCCGTCAATCATACTGTTGTGGGTGAGAAGAGACTTCCTATTACGAATGATCAATATGCTTGAGTCAGTATCATTGCAGTATAATCGGAGGTATTCAAGAATATTTCCAATGTTAGTGTGTAGAGTCCTAACTCCCAAACTAACAAAGAAATCTAAGAGGACAGGAGCTTTGGTTACATCCGTAGGACAGTAGGTCGGTTTCAAGCCAGAGAAATTTTTGAGCCACTATCAGTTGTAACATACTGCTTTAGTATTTTGTTACAGATGGAAAAAAAAATTAATCTAAAACCCCAGAGAACGTGCTTTGCATTCCAGTCATCCCCTGAAATGAAGCAATGACCCAAGCAGCGAAAATACTCACAGAACATCTCACCTCTGATCACCTGGGCTTCTACACCACCTTCGATCACTCAATTCTTAAAATGTTTTGACGAAACATACAGATTTCCACACTTAAAAATACACTCAGACCGCTTATCTCAGCAACTAAAATTAAGAAATATAATTCATTTAGGTATTAAAACACTCACCACGTCATAATCATAAATTTGCAACAAATTTGCTTAAGTTAAATTTTTCCTAAATTTAACAGTTACTCTAGAGTAAGTGAAAGCCTTATTCTAGAGTAAAGGCTAAAAGAAGAACGTAATTTTTTTCAAAAAACGTTTCTGTGTTTAAGGTCCGGTGTTTTTAATTTTGGAAAGTTGCACACATTTTTTCATAGCTCTGAACAGTTATTTTTTTTTTAAATATTGAAGTATAGTAGAGCAAAAGAACGAAAAACATATAGTTCACTTTTAACTGATGGGGATGATTTTTGATAAACCTTTTTTTTGATTATTTATTCATGTAATGTAATTATCAAATTTTCCAAAGTAAAGTTTTTTCTGAACTGCCTCTGAAGAAAATTAAAATTGGGTTTTGCACAGTATCTTTCCCACTCTGAAAGAGTTTTGAAAACATTAACATGATTAATGTCCGATTTATAGAAATATAAGCCAAATTTTAAGAAAATAGGTTTGGTCAATCCTGAGATATGAGGCTAAAAGCAGTAAGACAAACGTTTGTAGTGGTTTTTTTTGTCTACATGAACTAGCTAGACCCTAAAAATTAAAAATTTGTAAAACACCCGATACCCATTTTTGACATTATCATCGTACTTTCTCCGGATATATATATATATTGTAGGTATATACCCCAAGCAATTAAAAAGGAAAGTTTAATCTAGATCTCTTCTCCTAAGTATGGTATAAACGAAAAAAATATTTAATAAATTTTATTACATAAAATTATTTACTGAATTATCTCTGGAATTAATTATTCAATCAATTTTAACCGTTTACTATACTGACGTTTAAAGCAACCTAATGTTGAAAAACGTAATCATAAATTTTTCAAGTAAAATTGATTAATGATACAAAAAGGTTTAAGTTCAATATGTTAATATAATAAAGAAAAAATCTACGGAAATCCATTTGTGATACTATCCAATAAGAGATTGGACTGTTAATCACATATCACATCAAGCCAAACTGAATCGAACATAAAGTGTAAATCGATAGTAATTACGTTGTAGATTTAGGTCGACAGCTGCGAGCCGCTCGCGACCAACTCTATATTTCAACGTCAAACGCCACATTACTGTAAACGTACGTAGATACTATCTGTATACTGATATAAACAATGTGTAAAAACATTTCATACTGATAAAAATCTGCATAAAACAAGGTTCTGGCTTTAACAATATATCAATTTGTAATCCTTCGTGCCCTTTTTTGTTGCTGTATTATATTTATAATTTACTAATATATGTAAGTGTTTCACGATTGACATGAGAAAATTGTTTTTTATATTAAATTTCAAAATCACGATATTTGATCAACATATTTTCTTTCCGGTTGTTATAAAAAACACAAGATAAATACCAATACTAAAGGTATATAAAAATGACTCCCCAAGTATATGTTAAGGATTGTTTTTCAATACCATTGAGTCAAAAAAACTTTTTTTTTAAATATAGATTATAAAATTATTTATGTGGGTTTGTTTAGGTGTGTTGACGTTAATATTTTATCTGAGGATATTCTTCACTTACAATCATTGTTTTCATAATTTTTAAATTGAAATTATTTATTTTGTATATATATATATATATATATATATATATATATATATACACATATTACTAGCAATCCGATACCGTGGCTTTGCCCGTGATATCAATGCGTCTTCACCCGTAATATTGTTTTAACAGAAAACATATATTTATAAATAAAAATTATTTAATCACCGTTTTAAGATTTTCATTAAATCCTGATAAAAGGGTAATTAACAATTTTCGTTAAAAATGTTGAAGGAATGTACAACACGCAACAAATTGATGTCCAATTCTTAAATAAAGGAAAACAAAGAAAAGAAGATAAGAAAATTGATAAAAAAAAATCTTTGTCACAGACCAGTCAATCTTTATACATGATTATGCCCCATATATAGAAATATAAGCCAAATTTGAAAAAAAATCGGTTTGGTCAATCCTGAGATATGAGGAAACACACACAATCCGCAATCTAACATCTCCGTCGCGGTCAGGGATGTTTAGCCGGTCATGGTTAGCTTAGCTTTCCCTTCCCGTCTAGACAGAGGATTCTGCCCCTTGGACCCTCCTATGTTCATTAAACTCATGCTTTTGAGAACGACAATGGTCAATAAAAATTAAAGGTTGTTCAATTAATAAAAAAAATCAGTGTTTTATAATTTCTTCAGTGTAACAGTTTGCGTGATCTAAGAATGTGGATTTCAAAACAGTCGGCCTCCATTTTATAAATATTAGTTGTAACAGGTTACTCATACGGAGTACTTGTAAAAATTCACATTGCCCTGTTCTTAGCGTTACCCGACGAACACCAATATTAAGTAATCGTACTTCCTTACTAATGAAAAAAAACATTTTTTAACGTTTTATTTTAAATTTGTTAGTAAAAGTAACCGAGGCAGGTGCAGACAGTCAAGTCGCGCATACAGTAACAGTGTCTATGCTAGTTCAGCCGCCACGCAGTTTTTAAACGTTTATCTGAAGACTACTTGCAATCCCCAGTATATTGCTGGGCAATCCCCAATAATTTAGTTTAGTATAGTGGTAAATATGGAAGACTTGCAATCATTTTTCAAATATTTTTTTTTACATTTCTTCGCCCCTTCAAAGACGAATTTCAAAAAATTTAGTAAATAGATTGTAAATATTTACATTAAAATTACACATACCAAATATCAAGTTGATATCTTTTTATTTGTTACCGTGAAATCAAAAAATAATAGCCGGGTTCCAAAAAAAAAAGTTCAAAATCCATTTTATCGCTTCAAACTCGGAATTTCAAAAAATCCTTTCTTGCTTTGCACTTATACCGTAAGAGATATACATATATAAATTTTTATCAATTTACCTTAACTAGTCTTTGCTGGGCGTTGACGAATCATTTCGTCAGTCAAGACAAACTGCTTTGTAGGTACAGATATATATATATATATATAAAATGAATAGTCGTGAATCACTTATAATCAACTCCAAGCAAAAATTACCTAAAAGATAAGTTGATGAAAATTTATGTACACGTTCTTCTTACAGTATAAGTGCACACTAAGAAAGGATGTTTTGGATCACTTATGAAACTAGTTTCATAACAGGAAAAATTTTTAATGTCTATCAATTTTTTTAGGGTTTTCTGAGCCTGATTTTTTTACAATACTTTTATTTTTTAATCTAATCCAGAGTTATATCATTACCCTACTGTAGATATTTAAATTATTTTAGTTACCCCTCTACTTTGAGGTCTTCAAAGCTGGTCTCATACCAAAAAATATTTTTTTTTTCTGAAAGAAACATTTGTAAATTTTATTTTTTTTTTAATTTTACTGTTGAGCAGTTATTTAGAGATAGAATTACTTTTGAAATTATCTGTGAAAAATATGACATTGCAGCATTTTGGTTAAGGCTGACGTAGACTGAAGTGTTTTAGTTCAAAATTTTTGTTTATCAATGCTCTTTAAAATGAATTTTTCACAACGTTGTCATTTTAATTTAAAATTTGTAATTTCTCTGAGCTCCTTGGATACTTGAGGTGTGGTAGTATACCGAAAAAATAAATCGTTTCGGGTTTGTGTCATTTGCGAAATTTAATATTTCTATTTTAATTGTTGAAAAATTATTTAAGGTTTGCCGTACTATATTAACAAGGATATCCTCATAAAATAAAAAAAATAATGAAAGTCCTCCAATGATTTTTAAGCCAGTTGCAATATGAGATCTAACTCAACCCTGAGCTATGTCTCTCTCTCGCTCATTCTCTCTCGCTCACACACACACACACACACACACACACACACACACACACACACACAAGATATCACGAAACAGCCTAAAAAAATTAAATTCCATTATTCTGGGGTATTTAAAAACACATTATTTAAAACTAATCTTTAATTTACCATCTCAAATCTCTATAAAATTTCAAAAATATTTTCAAAAAACAAATAAAAATGAAAGAAAATTATTATAAAAATTTTTTTTTTAAATCTAAAAACCAGTTCTAAAAAACCTAAAAATTTTAATTTTCAATTTTATTTATGTTTAAAATTTTAGAACTCGGTCCTAAAATTAACTCGTATTCACTAAATCTTGATTCTGTACCTTCTTCTATTTGGACTTAGAGAAGTCCACAATAAAGAAGAATGGAAATCATTTTTTTTTTTTTTTTTTTTTTTGGTGAAAAGTATTATTAAGTTTGTTTTTTTAATTTATTTAATTTAAATATTTGTAGTTTTATTTTTATTTAAAACATAAACAATTTTATTTTTCATGAGAGGATTTTATTTAGTCAACCCATTTAGAATAGCTGTCATTCCTAACTCTTTTACAAATTAGAAAATTAATGATTAATGAGTCAGGGAGGCCTTTCCTATTTTTATGATACAAAATACAGATTTAATACTCAGTCATAATTTAATTACCAATTAAAATGTTTTAGCTTTTTCCAGTTATAAAGTGAAAACTGAGGATCCATTTATTTAGTTGATAAAGCTGATTAAAGTTTAAAGCTGATTAGCTTTAAACGAAGGATAGTTTAAAGGTAATTCTCAAAATACTTTTGCATAAAATGTTTTAATTAGTATCAGTACAAAGTTGAGAGTTTCTAACCAATGTTTAAGAAATATTTATTGGAATTAGGGAAGGAAGCCTTTCTTATCTAGAGGTGGTTAAAAGAGAAGTCATCTCCCCCAGTTTTCGTCAAACATTATTGGAATTACTATAAGAATAGTATTCTTACATTATTTTGATTAGATAGCAAAATATAAGGAATATAGGAAATCCATCATTAACACTTTTCAATTTTTTAACCTGTTCTATCCTCTTCCTCCCAAAAAAAAGAGGTGATTTAAACATTAAACCCGGTGATTAAAGAGAAAACCCGAAATTATTTTCCGCTGAATCAACGTTATCATTTCAAGCTTATTTTATTACAGGTTTAAAAATGTATGGAAATTATGGAGTGAATCTTTAATACCAATTATTTTTTTTAAAGGTTTGTTTCTAGAAAAATATTTAAACATAAAGAAAACATTATCCAAAAATACAGTTGAAATAAATAATTGCGATTAATTTCAATGATTTATCTTTAAAGGAATGAGAACAAAATAAAATATTCTTCTTCACTCTTTTATCTTCCCTATGGGCGGTTGAAAAAGTCCCTCAGTAAGAATATATTACGACTCCTTATTAAAGTTTAAAAAGCGTTAAAACACAAATTTAAATTAGTTCTACGCGTGAAGTAGAGTGGCACTGTTAATACTATATTTAATTTACTATAGTATACAACTGGTTGCTATAGATAGCAAGGTTCTAGTCGTAGGCCAGCAATCAATCCTCTTCCTGTGCGTAAACTGTGTTTTTTAAATTTTTACGAGTAATACTTAGTAAAATACCTCGGCCAGGTTTTAAGTTTCAATTGTTCCGGGTCGGGTATTTTTTTTATAACTTCTATTTAATTTATTCTTTTACAATTTATTAATAAAAAATATTTTAATTCTTTTTCTTTAGATTCCGCTTTGAAATAACTAAATAAACATTTAGCTTTCTAGCTATCACAGAATGGGTGTAAAGGAAATGAGGAAATTAATGAGAGTGGGAATTCATATGAGTAAATAAATCTGTCCCTTCATTTAACCACCGTAAGGTGGATTAAAAAAAAATTACTTCATAGCTGTAAATTATTTCAAAAGGAATAGATATCTTTCAGAAGTTGAAAAAATCCATTTCACCAGTATTTCACCTGTTATCATGAACTATTTTATTTACCTCTCAAGTAAATGCTGAACCTCTCAAGCCACAATTCTGAATTGTGGCTTTTTCACAAAGTTAGCCAGCGTTTCACAAAGTAAAACACTGGCTAGGAGGACAACATTTTGGCACAAACAATGAGTTGCAGACCAGCGTAGAAACATGGCTGAAAACACAGGCGGCTCCGTTCTATGACGAGGGTATTGGAAAGTGTACCACCCTACGACAAATGTCTAAATCGGAGTGGTGACTATGTAGAGAAATAGCGTAACTATGTAAGTACTTGTTACAAATAAAAGATTTTTTATTTTCACTGTGGTTTTAATTTCGTGACCGATCGGACCTTGAAAAAAAAGAGACCTCGTAAAAAAATAAGGGTTCAAGTTCAGAGACAGAACAATTACTAATATTTACAAAACCAAAAAGCACCAGTAATAATTGAATAACATAAGAAAGAAGCCGTAATAAAAAAGGGAGTCCAACAAGGATGTTCACTATCCCCGTTACTTTTTAATCTTTACATAGAAATAGCAGTTAATGACGTTAAAGAACTATTTAGATCCGAAGTAACACTACAAGGTGAAAAATAAAGATGCTACGATTTGCTGGTGATAATAATTCTAGCTGAGAGTAAAAACGATTTAGAAGAAACAATGAACCGCATGGCTAAAATCCTACGCAAGAACTACCGAATGTAAAATACAAGAACAAAACGAAAGTAATGAAATGTAGTAGAAATAATATGATGGGCCACTAAATATAAAAATCGGAAGATAAAAGATTACGGAGGTAGAAGAATTTTGGTATTTTTGGAAGTAGCATTATTAAAGATGGACAAAGGAGGAGCGATATAAAATGCCGAATAGCACAGGACAAACCAGCCTTCAGTCAGAAATATGTGTTTACATCAAAAATTAATTTAAACATCAGGAAAACATTTCTGAAAGTATATGTTTGGAGCGTAACTTTATGTGGAAGTGGAACTTGGACGATCGGAGTACCTGAGAAGAAAAGATTAGAAGCTTTTGAAATGTGGTGCTATAGGAGAATGTTAAAAATCAGATGGGTGGATAAAGTGATAAATGAAGAGGTGTTGCGGCAAACTGATGAAGAAAGAAGCATTTAGAAAAATATAGTTAAAAGAAATGACAGACTTCTAAGCCACATATTAAGGCATCTTGGAATAGTCGCTTTAATACTGGAGAGACAGGTAGAAGGGAAAAATTGTGCAAGCAGTCAACGTTTGGAATATGTAAAATAAATTGTTAGGGATGTATGATGTAAGGTGTGTATCGAAATGAAACGACTGACACTAGATAGAGAATCTTGGAGAGCTGCATCAAACCAGTCAAATTACTGAAGAGAAAAAAAAGTCGTTTCAGGATCGATTCTTTGATATCTTTATTATATTAATATAAATTAAATCAATTGAAAACAAATATATAAACTCGTAGAAATGCCGAATAATTACATTGTTACAAATAAATCACTAAAATTAAGTAGTAAACGCTGTTACGTTATTGCAGTACGAAAGTAGAAAAGTATGATAATGGAACCCTGTTAAAGAAAAAGTAATTGTGAATGAATCAGTCAGGGCTTTTCTACTTCATCATTATTTTTTTTTATATTTTCTAATAATATATTTATTCGATTGTTTACTTGCCAATTAAAACGTGCTAAGACATCTATTCTACCAGACACCTAGGAATATTGCCGAAAAATACAAAATAAATTCACTTTTGTTGCATTTTTTTTTTGAGGGTGGGGGGTTTAAAAGAAAACTAACTTCATTTTACCTGCATTTTCAATAAAATGTAAACAACATTTTTTTGCAGTAGATTTGTGAAGGAGTTTGCTTGGTTGATATTCAGTCAAAGTCCAGGGTAATTCAAAATTAAAAAAGTTGAAAATATAATAAAAAATCTCGTAGAAAAGAAATTTAAATAATAAAGTAATCCTTAAAATTATTTTAATTCCCGTTTTTTTTTTTTTTTTGTTCTTTTGTAATCAGAAAGAAAGGTTGTGTTGCCCTAGGCAATCACAGTGAAACTTGCCTAATTTTTTATTTAAATTAACGTGTTATTTAATAAATTATATTATTTTTAAGCTGCAGAATCACTTTAGTAAACTTTTAAACTTTAAATGTGTATAGAAAATTATTTTAACGATACTTCACGAAACTATATGTTATTATGTAATTTTTATTTCTACCAAAATGTAAAGTAAAGGTACTGCTTTATTTTTATTAAAACGTTTAACAAGTTAAAACATTGTTTAATGCATAACTTAGACAATTTTCAAAATCTTGTATGAAATTTAATTAGTCTTAATGTTTGTTTCACCTTAATTCACTTTTCAGACATTTATGTTAACAAACTGGAATAAGTGAACTTAATATCTTTATGAAATTGTTATATTTAATGCGTTAGACAAATCTAAAATTTGAATTATTGCAACTATTTAACTCTCATTAATTTTTATTTTATTCTGAGATATTCAATACTAATTAAATTATGGTCGAAAGTGTTTTCCTTACATTAATGAATTTATTCTACATTGTATTATTACAATAATTATGATTTCATTATTATCTTTTATCAGCCTAATTGGAGAATGCACAAAAACAATTGATAAAAAATAAAATTTTAAAAATAGACATGTGTTTTAATTGTCAAACCGTTATTTATCAATTAACAAAAAGGAATCAGTAAACGTTGACATAGTACGAAAAAGAACCTTAACTGTATACAAATTTTAACACAGAACGGTATACATTTAAGTGTTTAATAGTTAAATAGTAGAAAAACAATATTTAGTTAAAATTCCTACCTCAAAATAATTTTTTTGTATGAGACTACCATGCCCGAACCACCCAGAGAGGCAGTTAAAAAATTATTTATTGAAAGGGATAAGATTTTGAAGTCTTATTTTAAAGAGCATTGAAAACAATTTTTTTATTTTTTTTGTAGATAAAATTCCAGTTACAACAATCCTAACCAAAATGGTGGCTATTTAATGTTAAATTAAACTATCCTGCTTGATATATAAGTTTTTTTTTATCGTAAAAATGCTATAGATCACGTAAATATATAAACTACTCTATAGAAATAGAAAAAACTATACCAAATTTTCCTAAATGATTGAAGTCAGAGGAGTATTACAAATTACAGAGATAATTAAAGTCCAATTAATAGAGAATTTTTTACTAAAAAATTAGTAGAGTTTAGGGAAATACTTGGGGTTGTAGATTAGGATAAGTATAACTTATTTGTATGCGACTAGACAAAATTTTCAGCAATCGGAAAAATTTTGTGGCCGTTTAAAGGTGGTGAAAATCGGTTTTTCAATTTTGTAGGCCAAGGTAAACTCCTAGGCGAAAACGTTTTGAATAAAAGTTGTGGGTATTTGTAATCCTATAATTTAAGCCCTTAAACGTTGAATTTTGTTAATTAGTTACTGCAAAAAAAGCCGAAAAAACGTTTTTTGCAAACCCATTATTTATTGAAAATATAAAGTTTTACCATTTTTTTTGTTTTAAAAGTCTCTTGGAATTACAAATTCAATGAGGGGGTTAGCCAAGAATATTTGTTTATTTTTTGCTGAGGTATTGTAATTTATTTATAAAAAGAGTCTTCAGGCAACTGTAATAATTTTGGCTTTTAAGAACCTTTTCCTGTTTATTTTAAGTGAAATCGATTCTTTAATCTTCTTTAAAGTGGAGAATCGTCTTTTAAGTTAGTGGAGAATTGTTTTAGACCAAAAATTAGTGTAAAATTTGTTTAAATTTCTTCAAAAAAATGAGCGAAAAATAGAGCGTGCTTGTGCGGTAATCGCAGAGGTGGAGGAGGTACGCCGCAGTCGCATGTGAATAAAGCTGAATTCGGAACTTCAAATCGGCCGAATGCGAAAAAATCGCTGTATCTACGCGAATTTCACACGGATTGAGACCATCTTTTAGGGAATTTTTTTACAAGAGGTTGTCTCTAAAGTAAAGACCGTTTCATTGTAAAAAAATGTATTCTGAAACTTCATATATATTTCTTATTTCTCTTAAAATACATACCTTATACAATTTCTCTATATAATCGCCACTAGAATTAGAACATTTATCGTAGCTATACACCATCTTCAATATACACTCGTTGTATTCTTCTGCCCTCAGTCCATTTATCCACTGATTAACAGCATTTTTAAGTCTTTCAATTTCCCAAACTAATGGTAATCAGAAGGAGCTAAGTCCGGAGTATATGATGGATGATCGTAAATTTCCCATCCAAATGTTCTCAGTAAATCACGTGTCGGACCCGCAACATGTGAACAGGCATTATCGTGTAGCAAGACGACGCCGTCGGTCAGCCGCTCACATCGCCGATTTTGAATGGCGCGCCGTAACTTACGTAAAGTATTGCAGTAGACTTCTGCATTAATAGTCGTTCCACGTGGCATGAAACCAATCAGCAGTATGCCAAACCGATCCCAAAAGATTTTGACCATCAGTTTTCGTGTAAATAGGCTTGACTTTTATCGTTCTACTTGGTGATTGAGGATGACGGCATTCACTTGACTGCCGTTTCTTTCTCTGACATGTAATACGAGATCTATGTTTTATCGCCAGTAATGATTGAATTAAGGAGCTCATCACCTTTTTCCGTGTAGCGCATCAAAATTACAAAGCAGATCCCATTTGGATTTTTTGTGACGTTCCGTTAAGACGTGCGGGAGCCAACGGGCACAAAACTTTCTAAAGCCTAAATGTCATGAACAATGCGACCAATAACAGCTTGGTAGAAAAAACGTATGACCACGTGTTTCACAGTCGGCGGCCACATCGAATTTCCTACTCATTGAATTCCCGCGTCTAGTTCTATACTTTAATAGAGCCAATTTATTTGTAAATGTGTCATAAATTCGAGGCAATTTAATAATTAACACCACCAGTACTCAACAGATACCTCTCCAATATGGTTGCACCTTCGGTCCAAATACACTGTATCACTGAGCACTCAAGCCCCCTCACCAACAGCAAGGTCTCATGATTCATAAAGGGAGTTCAGATTATAAAAAGCTGAAAAAAAGAAGTATGGCCGATTGTATTCAGAATGATATTATAGGAAAATTAGTTGGGTTGATAAACTACATATCATACAGGTTGTAAGAGGAACAAGAGAGGAGAGAATTTTGTGGTAGAATATTGTTAAGAGATGAACTCAATTTAATTTATTATCTTATTGTGAAGAACTGTAACTACTTAAAAGTTAGTATATTAATATAAAATATATTTTATTAAATATTGTTATTTTGAAATATTTTTCATAATTTTAGTGTAGTATTATAAAATGGGAAACATTATTTAAATACTGTTAATACTCGCTCAGGTACTTTTCAGTGATTTTATGGTTTCAACAATAATTATTAACGTGATTAACGTTGCTGTGGTAATAAATTACACTTAATTATGTCGGCTCTGTTGTATACATCACTTATAAATGACTATTAGCTGCTTTGTAAGTGGTTATTAAAATATGCATACTTTAAAACAATATAACCTTGTTCAAGTGTCCATTACAGTTTTGTAGTACCATTTGATTTCTAAATATTCGTAATTAACATTCTATTTTCTTTCTGTTTATTAATTTACATACGTATATTTATAAATATTAGTAATTAATCTTTTAATGTACATTATTTTGAAATTTTATTTCAAAGTATTTCTAACTTTTGCTTATTTTTAAAGTTATGAATAGGGTTTTTGTTATTAATAAATAATTCTTTAATATAATACAGAACACATGGGGCCACATTCAGAAATATCTTACATATTTTACAGTATGTAATATATTACATATTTTCTCAGTATACATCTCCGGTTTAAAAATTTCCCATTCGACTAAGTTTATAGCATTAGATGACCGAGTTGCCTCTTCCAGAGAGCCTATTCTCAATCCTGCGTCCGGTTAAATATCACCCGAACAGTAGGTATATGTAAAAGTTGAATTGAGTTTTTTCTGCGTAAATCCTTCAGGACAGTCTCCGGTTACAACAGTTATCCCCTAACTTTTGGTAGTAATGTACATTCCAGTTTAACGCAGGTCGTCTTTTGACTCTCTAACTTTTTACATCTCACAATAAGTCAGTCTCGTTGTAATACCACCGATGTACACCAAAACATTTAATGTTTCGGTATACATTTACGTCAGTGAATTTATGACTCAGCTTTCGCCTTCGCTTTAGGCTTCTTTCGGACATCTTGACTGTCCTACTTCGTTGCCCTCTAAACTAGCTAACCGAGTTCGCGGAAGCACGAATCCCGCGCCTAGTTCTATACTTTAATATAGCTATTTTTTTGTCATAAATTCGAGGTAATTTAATAAATAACACACCACCAGATTTTGTTCACAAAAACGAAATTTATACCTAGTTCTCTTAGTGAACTTAACTTATAGTTCATACCCCTGACTTCGTTTCAATTATAATCTCCGGTCTGGTCTACCAGGGAGAGGCGGACAACCTCCTACTCCCACTCAGCTCCATCGCAGAGTCCCGCGTGATATTTAGTTTCACTTAAACTGCCATCGTCGAGGTGGCCCTACACCTCACTATGTTCTGCACAATTAAAATGTTCGATCCACATAAAAAAGATCTGAAAAAATCGACTTATGATCAAAAAAATTCGACATACTATTACATTCATTTTAGAGTCTCTTTAAGTTTTCTTATCGGTAAATTAATAGGAGCTCATGTTCAATCAGTACCTGTAATTCTTTTCTCAATTTTCTTGTAACATAAAAATTATTTCAATTTTGTCATCTTTCACTACTACAGTTCAACTGTAACAAAAAAGTAATAATTGTAAAACCTATTAAGTAATCAGTTTGGTTCGATCATGTTGATCGTGTTCTTTTGATTACTATGTAATATCATTTTACGAACTGGTAACATAGTAGTACATCTATATTAAAATGAAGTGTAGTCTTGTACAGCCGTACAACACTACACTTCATTTACATTCCTACGTATCATCCTCATTCATCCTCTGAAGTAATACCTTACGGTGGTTCCGGAGGCTAAACAGAAAAATAAGACAGACAAAACTAGTCCAACCAAAGTATAATAATACGCGTATTAAGGGAAATTACTACTACCGATATATTCCTACAGGCCAATACAATATTTCTAAGAAAGAGCCAATGGTTATCCAGCTTACAAAACAAAAATTCGGGTTTTCCTAACTCGAATTTGTTTTCCGGTACGATAAAATTACTTCCTAATCACTAATGGGAGAAAGGAATCTCAAAACGTTTAAACGGTAAGACAGGATTGAGAACAAACATTTTATGTAAATAACATTAGCCTAGAAAAGCCTAATTTATTATTTAACAAGTCATTTCTTTTTTTCACTGCTAATCTCGAAAGTTAATCTAAATCTAAAACTAATCTCTAAAACGATATATTTTAATGTGTCACTATATATTTCAATGTACAGTATATGAAGTGTGCTGTAGCCACTTTCGAAACTAGCTGCGAAAATACATGAAATGGCAGCTATTTTGGTTAGGTTTACCTTAGCCTGAAGTTTTTTTACATGAAAGATTTTGTTTTTCAGTGCTCTTTTAAAATTGCCTGATCCCAATGTAGCATTGAATTGAAGCAACTCAAAAACTGATGGATGCTTGAGGTATCGCGTCTCATACCGAAAAAAATCTGATTATTTTGAAATATTAACATTTTCTAACTTTAGCTTTTTGTAGTTAACTGTTGAAAATTTATTTAAAACTCGGTATAATTTATAAAATCGCTAAATATATATTTATATATATATATATATATATATATATATATATTATTTTAGTAAATTAATCAGTAATTTCCTTCTTACTGGTTTTTTCTTTTTTGTTTTTTTTCACTTTTGGCAAGACTTTGACAGAAATCTCTGCCTCTTGAGAACGATCGTTTTTTATATGATAAATTAATAAAAAGACTGTCAAGTTTGAGAAATTTACAGAAAGCTGTTTAGTGTTCTACTGGATCATAATATCAGTGCAATAATATAGGTCATTATATTTCAATCACTCCTTGAATGCATTTTGTTAAATATTTTATTAATAATAGTATATATATATATATATATATATATATATAAAATTTTTAATAATTTTCTTATTACTTTGCTGGTATCATAGGTTGAGATTTATGCGCTGCAAGATGGAAGTAAGGTAATCAATAAAAAAATGGGGTATGTGTTTTTTGTGCATTAATTCATCATTCAGAGAGCCAAAAAAGAATTAAAAAACCAAAAAAACATGCCAGTACGTACGTATATACGTGCATTGGTTGGCGTGTTTGAAGCTTGATAACGTTTGACTGGATAAACTGATTTTGATGAAATTTATTCAGACTCGTGTATATGGGGGAATTTGTTGGTAAAAGTTTGCCGGTTTATTGGGAGGGTCAATTTTCTGAAAATTTTTCAAACATAAATCTTTTCCACCATATTATCCTTCCCCAAAAATCAAAAAAATCTTTTTTTTTTATTTATTGCATATTTTTTAACCGAATTCTTTTTAATGTTTTCGTAGGCATAGTAGTAATTAGTGATAGGGAGCCGATCCAAGTTTAGAAATATCGATTATTTATTTTTTTTTAATTTTGGGGGGTTTTAGTAATAATAATAATAATAATAATAATTTAGTAAAACTGTTCAGTACTAATACTACAATAAAATTTCATCATAATTCACTCAGACCTCTAAAATATAAATTTTATGTAACTTTTATTGACTGCATATTTTTTAATTGAATTTGTTTGTCTCTTCCATTTAATATTTAAATCAGAAAAATCAAAAAAACTTTCTAGTAAGGTTATTTTGGATGGGGAGAAGAAAAATAATGAAATACGAGTTTTTAGCTTTAAAACTTTTTGGGATTTTAAATGTATAATGATTTTTAACATATAAAAATGTTTAACATATAACATATAATAAGGAGATTATCCATCATTTAATGATGGATTTTTAACATATAATAATTTTACAATAAAACTTCATCATAAATTACCTCCACCGCAAAAAAGAAATCTCAGGTAATTATTTTTCCACTACATAAGTATAAATAACCAATGTCAGGAAAGTATTACACCTTTTTTTATTTAATTTTATTAAATGCATAACCTTGTTTGTTTTAAAAGCATCACTCGAGAACTAACCGACAAATTGCTTTGAAATGTTCAGGATACATTCGTGTTATCCCTGGGAAGGATTTAAGCCGTAGATCAAGACCCTACCCCATTTTGGGTTTAACGTATTAAAAATATTATTTAACGAAATAAAAATTAAACCTTTTGCTTCATTATATTTCTACCACCATGGTAGAAATATAATGGTATGTAATACCAGCTAGTATAGATAATACCGGTTTCAGAATATAGAATTAGCTTTTATATTTGCTTGGGTGTCACTACTCTACAATAAAATCATTTAAATTGTTTAGATTGTACATACAGTAAAATATTATGTTATTAAAATTTAAATATTTAATCTTTTTTTTAAATCCTTATTATATTTTCTGCCCTTTTATGATTTTTTTTTTTGCTATATTATTTACGGATGTTTGCAAAGATTATAACTTAATTTTATTTTCTAATTATAATTTTACTTTCTGATAAGTAGAATATAAAGGAACATAAACAATCATTTTAAAGAAAACGTAAGACATTGTGTTTGCATTAAAAAATAATATTTTCGCAGAGGCAAAAGATATCTTTTTTAGAAGCTTAAAGAAGATGAAAATTTGCAAGTTTTATACGGTACTTCGGTTTACGGATGTCATAATACTATCTCAATGCGCTAAGAAAAGGTGCTCTCGAGAATTAAATTGTAGAAAAACAGTAAAACGGGTCGAGTCAAAAGCTTAAACCTTAAGAATAGCGAGAGACTATATAAGAGTTTGAATGAGAGAGTATGAGGGGAGACACAGATGGCAATGACGTAACATCGGTTAGTGACGTCATATGCACTGTTACACTTTCTGATTAATACAGCAAACCTAGAGCTAAGTGGTCCTTTATCGCTACTTTGCCGCCCCTCTGCTAACTTTGCTATTTTCAACATTCGCTCAATTTATAGCTTTTATTAGCAATCTAAACTCTTTTTTTTTCTGTAAAATATATTTTCTCCGATACACTACATCCCTTAATGTTTTAACTTCAACAAATTGGTTCACTGTCATCAGAGAAAGATCAAACGCTCCATATAATAACACCATTATGCATAATGTGTCATTTATAAAAATATATTATCCTTAATATTTCAACAAGTTTTATAAAAAAAAATAATACTTATATTCATAACATGTTCCAAACTTATTATATATATGCTATCAAGTTAAGTGTTAGAAAAAAGAAGGATTAATTAAAATTATAAATATTAAATAGCAAAAATAGTAAATGCATCTCAATATCGATATCCATATAATAATATAAATAAACTGATTCTATAATTTACTTTAATTCCAGAATCCAATCTTATTTTAATTATTTTATTGCCGCCAACTTACGGCGAAAACCCCGAAAAATAACTACGTATTTACAAAAAAAAAACTTTAGTATGTTTGAAAAATCGTTTTATTAATTACACATTTTCAGAGATTATAAAAAAAGCCAACGAATCCATGGCTTTGCTCTTGAAGACTACTAAAAAGGGAAATTATTAATAAGCCCTTAGCTTTACAATTTTTTGGATTCGCTTTGACATAAGTTCCATTAAATTTCTTCCATGTAAATATATTTACATGGAATAATATACAAAGCATATTAATATACAGCTTCGATTAATATACAAAGCATATTAATCGAAGTTAGCGTCTTCAAATAAGCGATATTTTTTTTTTTAATGAGTTGATCAATTTTCTCTAAGATAATGCAATGAAATTATATATATTTTATGCTTACCTATCTGAAACAATATCTAGTAGGACATAATTCGAAGAAAACGTAAACTTAGAATTACTATGTAGTGTAAAAATATTATTTTATTATTACAGGACCCACAGTGATCATATCTCCTCACTTACTGGACTAATCGTAAGCAAACTAAATGGAATTTATTCAGACGTCATCCTACAAAATTTTATAAAATTTAATTAATTCAGTTTTAAGATGTCAAACAAAATGATAAGGACGAAAATAATAAAAAAATTTTAAGTTTATTATCCACCATTCCTGAATGAATTGCCCAAATACATAACCAAAGTGACATATTGATGTAATGAAAACACTTAATTAGTTCAAAATTGTAAATTTTATTCCAGAAATTACAAGAAATAAAAATATGTTTAAGTGTTTTTGTTCAAAAAAAGGAGATAAAACATTTTTTTATAACTCAGTTAACAGCTAGATTTCTTTATTGACTTTACGTTACATGCTGTTCATGAATGTAATCAAAATAATAATACTATTTTTTCTTTAAATTTTGTTATTATTATTATCGTATTTCTGACTGCGGGATGAATGCTTAACGTTAACGGATTAATCATTTAATCTACACCTACGTGCAAGACAATAATAATAATAACACAATTTTGATTATGATTAAACTTTTTTTTAAATATATATATATTTTTTTTAAAGTATAATAATAAAATAAAACCAGTCATAATTTATTTTATATCTTTACTTAAAGCAGATATAAAAATTTCATGAATGCGAACGTTTTTATGTACATAAGGTAAATAATTTTTCCCAATAATCTGAATTTATATTTAATATATTATACAATATATATTAAATTAAATTAAATTTAAAATTAAATAAAGATTTTTTAAATTACATTTTATGTATTTAATATATTATAGAATTGCTTTTAAATATATTAAACGAAATTCTAATTTATATTGGTATTTTATTTTTTGAATTAATTTTGTTTATCTTTGTTAGTATATTTAATTCTTTTATATTAGATAATTTTACCCGTGAAACTTACTGTTTTTAATACTGAAATGGAAACATAAGTGTGAACATAAAAATTGTGTTGTATTTTTCAAGTGCAATAATTATAAAGTAATCTGATTTTATTTATTACATTTGATTAGCACAGCATGAAATACTTCAAAAATTTTAACAATGAATTTGAATAATAATATTATTAACACTTCTAAATTAAAGTTTTTTTTTTTTTTGAAATCTTTCTTTTTAATCACTTCGTTGTTCATAATAAGCCTTGTTTATTAATAAACTCTGCTGGGCCGATTAAAAGAAGATAAGAAAGTAAAATTTCCAAAATCTGAAATGAAAAAAAATTAATTTTAATAATACTTTTTGTTTTGGTTAATATTTTTATGGTTTTCATATAAAATAATATTCTTTAAAATATTTATTATATTTAAATATATATTTATATATAAACATTTATTTATTATATATTTTTTATACAAAGAAAAATATTAAAATTTCGATCTCTTGCAATACAACGGTCGTTCAGTAACTGAAGGGGACAGTTCACAAGAGAAATGATTATTTATTATATGACAATGAAAATAACGCTGCTTTCTGAAATTAATTTCTACATTTACAACTTATTACATTTTCTGTGAGCTTTTTTATTCCGTATTAAAGAGTTGTTCGCCTTGGTGATAGACATTTTTAATTTGCTCATTGTTGCCGAAATCATGGTGAGGGGATCAAACATAAAAACATATCTGAAGATGGGAAATCGGTACTGTAACATGGATGCGGCAACACTCCAAACCTGAATAGCTTTCGATATCTTTTCAATAATTTAGTGGCGGGGTTGTTATCATGCAGAATAATTACTCACTTTGAGCGGGATCTAGGATCCTTCCACCTAATTTCAAATTTTACTTTATTTTCCAACTTGCCACAATAGTACATACCGTTGATTAGATGTTGTTCTTCCAAATAATTGTAATATATTTCTTGTAACACCGTTATCATCATTCTCCCGGCTTAATTCACTTTAAATCTTTTCCTGTTGACCAAATTCCGATGTTTCAATTTCGTATAATGACGTATGGATTCCGGATCAAAATGGTGAATCTAAAGTTCATTCCGATAAAAACCATACTTTAAATTCCATACAAATGGGAATTTAATTGTCTTTGCAATTACGAAATGATTATCTCTGAACCCACCTTGGACATATTTTGAGATAATTAAACTTATTACAGATATGAATAATTAAATGAATAGTGCCAGAAATCGCACTGTAAATTTCAGCAGTTACCCAAATTTTTATGCGTCGTCTTTCCAAATAAGATTATTAATGATATTTTGTAAAGCTTCAGTCCAAAATTCCATTGGTTTTTCACTACTTTGAAAAATCGGTGATAGTTTTTCTTCTCGATTTAAAATATACTCACGAAATATACGATTATAAAACTTTTCACGGTTAATATACTTTTTACAATACAATATTAACACCTGTAATTGAATTTTAACCGGTTTTAACGTCAAAGAACAAAAGTTTTATTGTAGCACGCTGTTCTTCTACAGTCACGTTTCAAGAAGAGCCAATATTTTGAAAGAAACAAATAGGATTATTCAAGTAAGAATATTTTTGAATAATTAATATTTTCTATGTCATTGATGCCATCTTGAATTTCAAACAATTTCAATTATTCTATTAAATAGTTTCTCAGTTGTCGCCATTTGTCACTTTAATCATTAAACTATCCTCGTAATCCGTGAAAAATTGATGGGTTGAAAAACTTGAGCAGAGTAAGATGATAATCAGTCCTTAAGAATAAAAAATATATTTATAGGGTAAGATGAACGCAATCTTACTTTACACTAAATTTCTTTCAGTTGAAAGAAATAATAACAATACTAAGATTCTTTAATTTCATAATTTTTAACAAGTAAGCTTTTTTTTACCCTAAACTGCTACATAAAAATATCCATTTTCTCATTGTCAAAAATAAATAATTCTTAATTGAATGTCTATGTTACCGGTAAGAAATTTGATTCTGTATATTTTCATCAATATTAATATGCTGGTAACATTATAATGTCTGAGATAAGCAGAAATGCGTTCGTTTAATACGACTAGAAGTGAAAAAAAAAATGGTGCCCTGAAACATATATTTTTTATATTATTAATTAATATATACGTGGTCATCTGGCACTTGCCCCGTCAAGTGCCAGATGACCATGTCCTCCCTGGGATCAGTCGTCCATCGGTCACCCCTAAGGATGCGTAGATTGGGCTCCGATACCAGAATGAGTTCAACACCCCCTAGCAGCAGACGTCTCCCACAGGAGGTCTTGGACCAAATCACTCCTATTCGAATTGAGGGAGAGCATCCTCATGACGTAGCTGTGACCACACTGCACGCCAATTATCAAATCTATGACCCTCCAGGCCACGCTTCACACATTTAGCCACTTCCTTGCAGGTCGCCCGAAAGTAGCCTGGTCCTCCGCAGTTACATTAGGACTTTCTACGGTCCGGCTCTTTACAGGCACCGGCCATATACCCCTGTTCCCAATAGCAAAAACACCTAGGTGCCTCCTCCCTCACAGGAATGCCATACCACCCGAAGTCTGCCTCTATCAACCAGGTTGATAGATTGGCTGCACCCCGAGAAAGGACCACAGTCACATTCTGCGACTGCCGGAAAGCCGGCCGCGGGGAAGTCACCCTGATCGGAAGTAATCCTCCTGTGGGAGAGCCTCCCTCACAGTCAGTAGTAAGTCTTCCTTACCAATTTCACAATGCAGTTCCTTGACATGGACTGCAACCTGCATGTCAGTTCTTCCCGCCGACTTGACAGTAGTGCCCTGGATGCACTCGTGGATGTTTCGGGAAAGGGCCTGCCCGCAATTCTCAGCTTGAGGGGCATCATCTTGAAGCCGCTCGACAGAGATCACCGCACCAGCGGCTGCCTTCCCCTCCCCAGCCATAACCTCACTGAATAGCTGGGCATAGGACAGACCCTCCTTTTTACCAGTATCCGCTTAAAAGCAACCGCATCCGTGGCCGACCGCTTCACCACCCGCTCTTCCTTAGTCATGTGCATAATTTCCTCCTACGATCCCCTCGAGCAAGGTACTCTAGCAGGCGCCTAGTCTTCTGCGCCGTCCTCCCTGTCACGACGCTTACAGCAATCGGCATTGAGACGACTCCCTCGACCGCACGGAATCCTGCGTCACGTCTCCCTCGTTCAACATTCTGCATAGCCGGGGGCCCTGTCACAGACACACCTGGAGAACAAGTCAGATTTATCACCCTGTAGGTCCAGTATCATAATCGCCGGATGACCCTCGTCTAAGCCCTGCAGCCCCACTCTGAAATCCACGCCGCTGAAGAATTCCTCAGGCCACATCAAAGAGTTAAGATCAGCCATCTCCTCACCCGCAAAATTAGGCTTCAGTTTGCTTTGTATTTCAGCTGTCGTTTTATCCCGACCAGAGCCATCGGTCTGAGCGCCGACATATACCGAAGGTGCAGGCCCCTGCCCACCCTTGTACACAGCGGGGAGATCTACAAGCACGGCAGTAAATATCTTCACCATGACCGCCACCTGGTCAATATCCTAGGCCAATTAACTTCCGTTTTGGTATTCTTGTTAACACGAAATAAGTCACCTATGGTCTGAACACGCTACAGAAGAAGATCTAAATTGAATGAGAGACTATGCATCCTCTTCGTCCACCCCTCCAGTGGACTCTTCCCCGTGCCGGAAGATGTCCCACTGGCCTCCGGCTGAACAGCGCCGATGGCCTCGTTGCCCGGCCATCCCGCCGTAGGCTGGCCCACTGCAGCCGCCTGAAGTTTCTTCGCTCTTCCCCGGCTGGGGGAGAGTGCTGCTTCCGACGCTTAAGCATCATTGCCCGAGGCAATTTCCCCTCCTTCACAGGCGGAAGAAGAGGAAAGTTCGTTCCGAAATCACTAAAGTCGCTCCTCTTGTATTCCAAGCAGATGATGACACTCCTCCCCGTCCCAGATAACTGAAGCCTCACTACCGGCTAAATCCATTCTCCTGAGGCGGCGACGAACTCCTTGAGCGGTTAGGATCAGACATAACCGTGAGCAATAAAAAAGATGACAAAAAGAAGAGGTCCGAGAGCTAGTTAGCAAACCGGTAACAACAAGGCAATAAACAGAAAAAGTTACCCCGGAACAGTCAATATCAAATTTTTTTAAAATCGCACTGATGCCAAAAAATAGACTAAAAACGTAAACAAGATCACACTTGTAAAATCACAGTGGCATGGACAGAACATTTTTATCGAAATTTCCCTTCATGCAACAACTGTTAATATTATTAAATAAAAAAATATACTAAGTCAACATATAATCGTCAATTCGACTTGACAGACTCCTTATGTTGAATGAAAATTAACCATGGTCTAAATTCACAACTGAGTCTACCAAATAAACAAATCTTAGTAACCGTAGCCTGCAAATAAAAAATATCAAATTTTAACACCGTAAATGGGCAAAATAGTCATCACGGTACAAAAGGTAGTTACAAAAGAACATATAAACACAAAACAATTACAAATACGAGTCAATCCACAAAAGAAAAGAATAAAGTAACACCAAACCAAAGACTGGCGATGAAACCGTAAAGTCAAAAACACTAGAAAACACAACGAAACAACAACTAAAAAACATAAAACTAACAAAAAACAAAGACATTGGTAAACAAAATGAACGAAAAACACAAAAAACTCAAAACTTCTCACGAGTAGGAAAAAACATGTCTATACGCAGCGACAACACCGGCACAATTTGGTGAAATCTTTTTCAACAAGAAAAAAAAAATTAACTATGATGCCCCCTTTGTCCACTTAGGTCGAAAATCAGGCCAAAGCTGGGATATATAAAATTAAATATTTGTGGAAAATTTAAATTATTTTGACAATGGGTTTTAGAGATAAGAGATAAAATCCATTCAAAAAACAAAGTGAAATATTCCACAATAACTATATCCCATTAAAATTGCTTAATAAGTACTTTCATCGTAGTAAAACTTATTTTTTCAACACTACTAAATCGAATGTAAAAATTAAAAATGACAAAAACCACCTTTTTCTCTTTTATTAAGTTTTTGCCAAAATTTAATGCCATTGATGTTTTAATTTAATATAAAATATCAGTATATAGAAAAATTATTTTTGAGCCATTTTCGAACAATTTATGTTGATCCAGTGAGGAGATATTAATGAAAGTACAGGCCAACATACATATACGTACACAAAGGTACAACTGGAAATTTCTATGTTAATCTCAATGTTAATCCTTTAACATTATCTATATAAATAAAAATGAATGTTTGTCTGTATGTCTCTTATGCCTTCCTAAACCGTTCATCCGATAGCGATGAGAAACTTTAGTGAGTTGTTGTGCGCACGCTCGCGAAGGTTTCTCATTATCACAAAAATTTGTTTCACTGCAATAGGTATCACACCAATGAAGAAATACAATGATGAAACTATACCGTATTAAAAAAAAAAACACGCACACACAAACTAAAAGAAATAATTCAAATACTTTTGTTATTTTATTTTAAATATATAAATTTTGATTTAATCAATTAAATATATTTTTAAATAAACACAAAATAAATATTAATTTAAAAATAAATGATTTATCTTTAACGACTGCAAACTATATACCAAGTTAATTCTAGTATTAATTTGTCTCTAGAGAGAGAAATAAGAAAGACACACGATGACTAATGTTACATCCCTCACCCCTCTACTCTACATGTACATTGGTCACGTACAAGACGTTTTGTTATACAGTTTTATTATATACTTTCACTTGTCCTTGAATCTATACATATAATAGCGTTTGTTTTGACTACTGTCTTTTTAATACAACGGTTTTTTTTTTTTTTTTTTTTTTTTTTTTAACATTAACATTTCTAAGTTTCTTGGTGTAATATTGATGTAAAGGAAGTCTTGAAACGTGGAAGTTCACAATAACTCCGATATCTGAAATTGTTGCCCATCGCTATTATAATTACCTTTTACGGCTATACTACAAGAACAGCAATAGAGTTATATGCAGGTATGAAAAATTAGAGAAAATAAAAAATAATTGTAATAAATTCAAATAATAATTAATTAAAACTTAATAAGAAATTAACAAAGAAATATAAAAAATAATATTTTTATAAATACATTAAACATAAAACATAATCTAGGTCATAAGTTAGTACACATTCATAAATAATTTTACGCTCTATTAGTCATTTTAAAAATTATTTATAAATATGAAATTTCATAGTTTAAAAATATAAATTTTAATAATTTTTATTAATATTTAAACAGTATTATCCTAAAATACTGGGTGTACAATAAAAGAATACAAGGGTTTTAATTTGTTATAATATCTCTTGGATGAGACGTAAAATGTTTATTCAAACCTATAATCAAAGAGCAAAAACGACAATTTTAGTTACGCAAATGGTCATAAATTTTTTATCTTTCTTCTTGACTAGCAAAAATTGCGATTCATGTACAGAAGGCTTTTCTGTTTTGCAGTTTGGTAAATGTGAATCTGAAGTTACAATACAACGTGCGTTTCGTTGAAAGTTTAGTTATTATCGTACGGAGTTGCAATAACATTCGTCGATGGTATAATTAGATTTAAACGACGGATTTCTATGTAAGAGGATACGTACCAGACGACCGAGGGTGAGTGAAGAAAATGTTAAAGGTTTCAAGGAATCTTTCATGTGTAACCCTAAAAAATGTGTAGGAAGACCGGCCGCCTATTATCAATGCCTGTGACGGCATTGATAATTGATTGTGTGAACACTGTCGTTGTCAGTGTAAAATGTTTTAAGGAACCACATATGCGTCCATACCGTTTAAAGTAGTACTGGCTGTGAAGTCTACCGCTTACGGTTTGCATGCCAACTTTGCGAAATAAATTGTGGAGTATGTAAATGACGACTTCTTGATCGTATTTATTTTAATGATGAATCATGTCATGTTAGTGGAAAAGTTAACACACATAATCGTAAAATTCCGATTAATTCTTACAATGCGAAATAGACTTCTCAAAATTAAATATTCCTGTACACTATCTGAACAAGTTAATGGACCGTTCTTTTTCCGTGAAATAAGCAACTGCAGTTGCTTATTTTGATATTCTGCGTACATGGTTCTTTTCTCAACTGAAAAATGGAGCAGCGAATTTTATTTTTAAAATAAGATAGTGTGCTTCCTCCATGGCATAACTCTGCACGAGTCAGTTGAATGACATTTTCCGCAACCTCTGAATCGGTAGCGTGGGTCCGATGACAAAGCTTGCTTCCGGTGGCCTCCAAGTCCACTCTATGTAATATTCTCTTTAAGGGTTTTGTAATACATTCCTTTATTATTATCGATCACTTGACCAATATTTCCACTTATTTTTTAAAACGGTATAAGTGCTTTATAAAAATACCTTAGAAAGGAATATGTTTCTTTGTTTTCTTTACCCGCAAATTACAGGAACCATAAATTTCTATAATGAAATTAAACACATCAGTTTTTTTTTTTAATTTGTTTCATAAACGGGACTAGTAACAAACGAAATTCTGTCTACTAAAAAAACCGTAAAAATGCAGATTAGTACCCTCTAATTTTAACAATTATTATGAAGCAGGTTATTAAATTTAAACGTATCGGTAATCGTAATACGTCAAGTATACATTTTGTCACTGTCCAAATGCATTCTTTACAACATTATTTACGCTGTCTGATATATGCGTAATAGTTTCACTACACCTTATCCCAAATTTATTTATATTATTATAAAACAGTTTAGAAAACTGAAACACACTGACAAGCAGTAATTCTATACAGGAAGTCTGAAGTAATATCGGCTCAGGTAATAATAAAATGCAGGGTGTATTGTACCGCGACTGTACATCATAGGTAGTAAGAAACCAATCACCGATCCAGCAACTCATCTTCAATCTGTGGATAAACTGAGCTAGCTCTACATTCTGAAAGGTAATACAGGGTTTTATTATCTTTACCTCTATAATAACCTTCGTTGAAATTTCAACTAGTTTTGCGTTTTAATAACGAGACAGTTTCATTTCTTCCAGTTGTAATTCGCAGCTTTGTATTTTCGTTAAGTAACATATTTTATCAATTAATGTGCATGATTAGGTATAAAGAATATTGTTTTATTTCTAAAAAATTTTTTTCTAGCTTACCTTGTTTAGTAAGTGTGATAAGTTAGAAGTTTAGATGATTTAAACAGTTTTAAAAATATATATATATATAATCTTGATTTAATTTTTTTAAATGTTAATAGTAATTAAAATAATGCTAATAGACTAAATTTTATAATATAAATTAAAATTAATTTTTTCTAAAATTTAATCCATCAGTAACTTACCGATGAAAGAGTTGTCATATCAATATTAAAACAACCATCCGCTGTAAACTTAATGCTGTTTGCCGCCATATCCTCTATAACTGAAGTTAACTAAAATAAAAATGATTTATTTATTTTAAATTTTATCTATAAGTTACAAATTATAAAATTTTCCTTTTATGTTAAATAAACTATTTTAAAGCACTGTCAATAATTTTAATGATTTTTTATATGAATGGAATTTGGAACGAAATTCTGCTGATTGATATTTGATAGTATCGGACCTCTAAGATCGTGATATTATATTAAATTATTAGGAAATTTAAACAAAGAAAAACATTTCATTAAATTAAAATTACTGTGTTATTTTAATAAAAAAAAATAATGTTATAAATTTTTTCCGTTATAATTACTTACTTTATATCTGAAATTGTTTTAGAAAAACTGAATTTCTAAGAGGATATGAACTCTAATTTGTATGAAATAGAAATTTTAATGGATGTTAAATTGTATTTAGAATTAGAGTTGATAATATCGATGTTCGATTTCTAATTAGTACACGTTTTCTGAGAAGAGAATTCGAAATCACATAATAATGATAATAATGTATTCACTGATCCATAACAAGCGCCAACGCATCTCAACACGAGTACAAGATGTAATTAGTGAGAAATTGAGATCGGATGAGTCAAGATACGGGAGTATGTGTGAGTGGTTGTGTGGCGCCCTCTTGTTGAGTGCTCTTGGTCGGGTTCTTGAGGAAAGCAAAGCGGTTTCTCTTAGTGCTTTGATGTCACTTGGGACAAGCTCATGTGGAAATCACTCCATTTCATTACTCTTCATACAAGATAAAGAGAGAACCATTTTGTTAAAGGGAGAGAAAGAGAGAGAATAAACACTAAAATTTCCTTTCCTCTCTTAAATTTCTTTACTATTTAACAGACTAAAGCAGTACTGATATCATTAATAGCATTTTTTTTTTTTTAATTTCAGTTTACTATTAAGAAAAAATGTTAATTTTTAAACTTAAGTTAAATATCTAACTTAAGCAAATATCAAAATTTTCAATTTTGTTGTGAGTGTTGTAAGTTTTATTTAAATATATGAAATATTTAAATAAAACTTCGTATTTACCAAGAATCAATAACCTATGAAACTGAAATAAATGTCAGATTCTTCGCTTATTTACTAAAGTGACTGAAATTATTTAATTTTTTATTACTTAAATATGAGCGTGTGTAAATACTATATGATTAACGTAATATAAGTAATAATTCTGTGAACATAGATCTAGCTTATTTTGTGTTATTTAATAAACATAGCTTTACAACAAAATTAAATTAATAATATAAAAATTAATATCGTCAAAACAAATGATTTTTTTATTCATTCAATATCGTAGGAGATCTTAAAACACAACTATTTTCATTGAAAATAAGTCAATACTGAAAATACTATCGATTATCCATTTAGTATCTTATATTAGATATTTTTGGCCTTTTAGTTGCAATTAAACATACATATAGGCAAAACACATGGATCAAATCTAATCGTAAACAATAATAAAAATTAAAATAATTTTGAATCATATATATCCTCCTTAGCGATTGATTTTGATGCAAACTTCTATTTCATTATTCTGTCAAGGAAGGATAGTTTTGTATTACGATAATTTGTTCTGTAAATTGAATATAATTTATGAGTTTTAATAATAAATAAATTATTTTTATTTATATTTAAGCTTCCAGCTCTCGTAGTGAGTAAATTTGCATATGGATGTTATGGATCTCGATCAAAATGTTGAGCGAGTGCAATCTTAAAAAGATGTTATTAGAGATGTGCTGCAAGTGACTCTTTTGTAAATGGGGTAAATGGGAGATACCAATCAGTTAAACAGTTTCACTGGATATATAAATGACAGGTTGCTTTAAATTTTTTTAAGTTTTGCGAGTACATTAAGTGGAAAAAAAGTGCTTGTGATTTCTCCCCAGATGACTGAAGATAATTTGCTTAGTGATTTGAAGGTATATTTTGGAGACTTTGTTAATTTTGAGATTATGCTGATTCCAGTTTTTATGCCAGTCTCAGTGCACTGGGAGCTTGCTGTATATGAACTATGAGAGGTTGTGAAGTTTTCTGTTCAATGAATGGGATTTGCATCCTCGAGTGGAAAGAAAGATTTTGAATGTGGTTAATCAGTTGAATGAAATATTGGATGAGCAGTTTACTCCAAATATTCAGAGAATACCAGAGAATGTGGTAAATATAAAAATGATGCGATGAGTAGTGGGTTTCATATGTGATTGATTGCTGAAAGAAATTTTTGAATAATGAAGAAACGTTTGAGAAAAATTTGGATATTTAGTTAGAGAGACAAAGAAGTATTAAGATTCTGAAAAAGTCTATTAAGTGAAAATTCAGTTTATTTGCATCGAAGAGAAGTTGCTGTTCCGTCTTTTGTTCAAGTTTTCTTAAGCAAATTTGCACTGTAAAGAAAAAACCCACCGGGTTGGTCTATTGGTGAACGCGTCTTCCCAAATCAGCTGATTTGGAAGTCGAGAGTTCCAGCATTCAAGTCCTAGTAAAGTCAGTTATTTTTACACAGATTTGAATACTAGATTGTGGATACTGGTGTTCTTCGGTGAGTTGGGTTCAATTAACCACATGTCTCAGGAATAGTCGAACTGAGACTGTACAAACCTACACTTCATTTACATTCAAATATATCATTCTCATTCATTCTCTGAAGTATTATCTGAAAGTTAACTATCAGAGACTAATAGGAGAAAGAAAGGAAGCAGTATAAAGAAAAAAATGTAGCAAGAGAGTTCTAATTCTAAAGTTGTTTTGCGTAAAGTTAATTTTAAAGTTCTCAGTCTTCTATGCTTTCCGTAGTGGAGAATGTCAATGATTAAAGTTTAACTTATATATTAGTTGTGGAAAGTGATAAAGTTGATGCTAATGGTTTTCTTGAAGTTAAGAAAAAAAGAAGGAAGTTTAAGAATGAGGAAGGAAGAAAAGAAGCGTGAAAATTTGCAGATGCTGAAAAGAAAAGTGTAGAAGATCAAATCAGTCACAAGAAGATAAAGACAAAGAACCAGAGAGAAAGAGATTGAGTCATGTAAATGAAAGTTTTAATGAGAGAAAAAAGAGATTAGAATATTAGTGTGAAAGAGAAAGTGCACGAAGAGAAAATGAAAGTGCTGAAAGAGAGAAAAGATTATTGGATGATAATTTGAGACATGCCAGTCAGCGAGAAAAAAAAGAGTTTCAACAAAAAGAAAAGAGACTATTGGACAATAGGTTAAGACATGCGAATCAATGTAATAATGAGCCTATGGAAAGAAGTAAAAGATTGGCAGGTAAAAAAGAGCTTGAAGAAAAAAGTCTGATGTGCAAAAAGTATGAGATTGCAAGGTATTAGAGTGCGACACTGAGTAAAAAGAAAAGCTGATAAAGTTAATAAGTAACGTTGTTTGTGTGATGAAAAGTGAGACGATGTGGAAGAGAACATATTAAGTAAATATGATTTCAAATGCGTTCTTTGTTAAAACTTTGCATTTTGTTGAAGAGAGAGTTGTTGGAAAAGGAAATTCTTTTCCATATTGTTACAATCATGGAAAGTTAATAAATTTGTAACAGTTTATCCAAGATTATCCAGTGGAATTGAGAAAATTGTTTGACAATAAATTGTTTATTCAGAATATCAGATTATTTAATAGTAATTTTTCGCTAACTTCTTTAAGTGTATTGAGGGATAATTTTGGTGGCAAAGCTGGAATGCATTGTTTTAGAATTACTGGAAAAGTGTACCACAAGACAAATTTAGCTTCTCACTCAGTGCCCGGACATGATTTCTAGCAATGGAAAAATGTTTTTTTGTGAATATTGGAGAATCTGTGAATTTGAGAATGAGCAAGATTCCAGAAAGCTTGAAGGATTTAGTTACTGAGTTTGAGTTTTTAAGAGAGAATAATCTTATGCAAAAATTTATGTGACTATTAAAGTAAAGAGTAGATCGAAGCGGAGAATGCATTAGCAAAGCAAACTCTCTTGGCAAGAAGCCAAGAGAGTTGAAGATTTGTTTTAGTGTTTTAGATTTACAAAGAAGTTTTAGACTTCAGCTATTGTTGTTTCTGGAGTGGATGGAGAAATACCCAAGTGTAATGTTGTTGAGTATGAAAGAAGTAAGAAGGAATTCACTAATTCCTTCTTACAAATTCACTAATTTGAGAATTCACAAATTTAATTCTCAAATTCACTAATTTGAGACCTTTAACAAAGAAGTGACGCCAATGCTATATTCAGTTTTCAACCCTCTGGGTGGTCGTGGATATGGTATTGACCTGAAAAATGTTAAAGGAAAGCGAGTTACTACGTGCGATTTTGCGAATTATCACTTGGCTGTACGAAAGGAGGGAAAGTCTGATATTTTGCATAGAGGAATGTTATTTCTGTAATGGACAACTGAACATTATACGAAACTTGAAGGAAATAATTTGGAATATATCAAATTAAATCATAAAAATTGGAAGCTTGCAAGTTAAGGTGGTTTAAGTTAAGGTGTTTAAGAACAGAAAAAACTTTGCCTTCAAGTTTTGTTGGATCACCAAGGTATATGAGAGAGTTGTGCCAAGATGGATTAGTGATTTATACTGAATGTGGAAAACCAGATTTCTTTGTTACTAAGACACAAAAGGCGAATGATCTAGACATTTTGGAAGCTATTGATCCAGGATTATGTGCAAGTGATAGACCAGATATTGTGGCAAGAGTTTTTCAGTTGAAGTTGAAGCAGTTGATTCATGAGATTGCGGATGATGAAATTTTTGGAAAATTATTGTGTATATGGGCACTGTGGTTCAGAAAAGAGGTTTACCTCATGTGCATTTGTTGTTCACTTTGAAATGTGAAGGTAAATTGTGAAATGGAAGAAAAACTGAAGATTTATTTCAGCTGAGATTCCCAATAGATTTGGTTGCAAAGTTTATGATGCATGGACCAGGGGAAAAATTGATCCGAGATGTAGTTGTATGCAGAAAAATTGTTCAGATTCAGATATCCAAGAGAATAACGTAATGGAGACAGATAATGGGGTTACAGTTGGTAAAATGTGTAAAGGAAAGGAAGCGTGCATAGATAATTGTATTGTTGTTTCGCATAGCCCTTATTTGATAAATAAATTGAAGTGTCTTATTAATGTGGAAATATGCAGTGCTGTTAAATCTGTGAAGTATATTTACAAGTATATACTAGTATCAAGGGACATGATGTAGCTGTTATTGAATTTAATGATGTTTCTGAAGATATAAGATTTTGTGTATTAAAGTATGATGAGAATGAGTTTATAGTAGCGCGTTATGTCAGATCAATTGAAGCAGCAACAACAATTTTGAAGAAACCTTTGCAAAGGAGAGTCACATTGTTGAAATGTTCCCTGTGCATTTGGAGAATAGTCAGATTGTTGTTTTGGAGCCTGATGCTGATGAAGAGCAAATTGAGGAAGCTCAATTGACCAAAGATACAATGTTGATTGCATTTTTCAGGTACTCCAAGTATCACTCAAGTAGTGAGTGGACTCCAAGAAAAGAAAAGTTTAAAGTGACTGTAAGAATTTATTCTGTGAATCTGAGAGATCTTAAAAATATTTTTTTAAGAATGTTGTTGCTGAATGTTAAAGGACCAAAGTTATGGTGATTTGAAGACTGTGAATGTAATAAAGTTCAAAAGTTTAGGTGAAGCATGTGTGGCAAGAGGTTTATTTCATGATGATGACGAGTGGAAAAAGTGTTCGCAAGAGGGTACTATGTTTAAGTTTCCTAGAGGATTGCAAAGTTTGTTTGCTATTATACTTTTGTTTTGTTCGCCGAGTAAACTTAATGAATTGTGAGAAGAGTTAAGAAGTTAATGAGTGAAGAAGTGAAGCTACATTACAAATGCAGTGATGAAGAAGCAAATGAAAGAGAATATCAGTTAATTGAGAATAAATAGAAGAAGCAAGGAAATAGTTTGAAAACATACCCAGCTATGACAAAGTTTAAAGATAATTTTGTTAAAATGGTTGAAAACAAAGTTATAGCTGTGAATAGAGAAGCAAATTTAGCCAATGCTTTGTATGAAAGAATGAATGAAGAGCAAAAAGCTGTATTTGACGAGATGAAAGTGTGCTTGGTGAATCCTGATTGCTCTGGTTCAAAGTGTTTTTTTTGGATGGTCCTGGTGGTTCTGGAAAGACGTATGTGTATAGAGTATTGAATCATTTTGCAAAGAGTAAACAGAAAAATGTGATTAATATGGCTTTTAGTGGAATTGAAGCAACTATATTGTCTAATGGACGAATGTTTATAGTATAAGCATTATACAATAGACTTAGACTATAGACTTAATTAGCACACACATTGTATGTATGTGTTAATCTAAGTCTATGTCTAAGGTCACCCACAGTGTTGGTGATGTACACATACACATACACACACACACACACAACACACACAGGAGGGGGGTTAAAAGTGGGCGTCCCTTGACTATGGGGGCCTGTAAAATATGCAATTAATTGCCAGATTTTTAAGAAAATTGTATGATTTCAGCAATACTATTGAATATCAGTCTAATTCAATTCACGAATCATCAGTAATTAAAAATAAAATGTAAACAAGTTCATGTAATTCTGTGCAGGGACAACAACTGATAAACAGATGTACAAAAAAGATATTTGTTCTGCCTCTTATACATTTTAACTAGAACAAGGTAATTTTTTTTACAATCACATCTTGATCAGAGTTTCCCTGTATGTTTCCGATCAGTAGTATTGTTCCAATCTTCTTAAATCAAACCACAAATTTTTTAATATTTTAAGCAGCAAGGGAATATTGTTCAAAACTTCTTTTCCATTCCAGTAGTTGCTTTAGTGCTATAGACACCCATCAAAGTTCTCTTCCTGAAGTAATGCTTCTTTAAGCAATCCCACTATCCCAAAAAGGATGGGTAGCCAGAGGTGAGAGAAGTTTTAATCTGTAGAGTGTGGGCACACGTAGGCTCAAAACAACTTGCCGAACTTGTGCGAGTCCGACACTCCCCTACTTGTGTAAGGGGTACGTAAAAAGTAATATTATATACATAATAATTATTCTAGTATATACACATAAAATTTTGCAGCAAAACCCCGAGACTATGTGCAGGCACATTATCCTGATGAAAGAGTACTTTCTTTTTGCCCAGATGTTAAAATTACGCCTGAATATTATTTTATACCTGTTCAGTATTGAAGGGTAATAGGTAAATACTCCCCGGTGGTGGTCCTGCCTTTTTCCCGGTAGTCTATGTGCACCGCACCAATAGAATGAATAAAAACTAAAGTTTTTATAATAAAAAACATAAATATGTAATGTATTTATTACTTTTTTACCTCCTCTAGTGCTTGTAAATCTAAAGCCTGTGTATTAGTGTTAAGTGCTGTAGTAATTGCTTTTCGCCTCTGTAACATATAGAAAATTTATATCAATACAACTTTGTCCTATTCCTACTGAAAAATAGTAGTAAAAATGAATATATATTTAAAATTCCCTAAGTTTTCATAGCATTAATAATTAAGTTTGTCATGATAAATAGGCTTAAGTGTGTTTCATTAAAAAAAAACCCTGAAAAGCCTATGAAAAACCGTGTTATACAAAATAAAGTTCTTTCGTCATTTCTAAAAAAAATATTTTAATAAAAGGAACAGAAAAATTTATTCAATAAACTCAAAAATTACAGTTTCCTAATGAAAAATAAAAAAAATCAAGTTCAAGGTTTCTTGAACTTGATTTTACCGTAAAAATCAAGACCCTTATTAAGAATCATATATTAGTCGTTCAACTTTGCAGTCCTTGCAGTCAGAGATGTAAGTTACTTACCTACCATGGGGATGATAATTACTATTAACTATAACTAATAATAAGAAAGACGTTCAATAATTAAAGAGGCAAATAAAAGTAGAAAAATTATTATTCATTAAATGATAATTTTCAACATAATCCCCGGCTATATTTAGGCACTTTACTATCTTTCAACGAACTTTCTTAAAACATTAATAACCTTGGGGTCTCGACTATTCTTGTTCTTCATTCTTGACCCGTTCATTGCTGCTGAACTCGGTGGCACTTAAAAATTCTTTGAGAGGAACATACAGAAAAATAATCTGTTTGTGCGAGATCGGGACAGTAAGGTGAATGTGGCAACACTTCTCGGATATATTTTTAAATGGGTTCTAAGGTCTTTTTAGGGGTATGGGGCGAGCGTTATCGTGTAGAATAATTAGGCTTTTTGAAAGAGAACCAAACTTTTCCTCCTTAATGAGAGTATAAATTTATTATCTTTCATGTCGACAACAATACTCACGTTTAATTTTATGTTGCTTTTCCAAATAATCAAAACAAATTAGATGGATTTACTCCTAAAACAATGTCATTTCTATTTGTAGCGTTGGGTTTGGATTTTTTCCTAGCGAGCGAGCACAAATATTTATATTCCATACTCTAACGTCTGGATTCCTGCTCAAAATGATGAAATTGAATTTCATCATATGCAATACAAAATATCATTAATTTTGACTAAACCGATATAAACCGTCGTTTAAACTCCATACAAATTTGAATTCGAGTGTCTTGGTGATTTTGAGTCGACCGTCTTAAAACTTGAATACGTTTTGGTATAATTTATGGATAATGGAATGAACAGTGCCGATACTTGGATAAATTTCAGTAATACCAAATTTTAATGCTTCTGTCCTTTTGGATAAGATAAGATCGATTTTGTAAAGTATTAATCGAAATTTTCACTGGTCTTACATTACGATGAAAATCGATGACATTTGTTCTATCTGATTTTTTTATCCAGTTATAGAAATTTTCAAGGTTAATAGCTATTTACCTTTCTGTTTTAAACGTTTTAAGTGAATTTCTGGTAAATTTCCATCCTCAGAAAATAAAAATCTTGAAATTTTTTTTGAACAGATGATATTTTCTATGTGAGGGGTATCAACTTGAACCTCAGACAGGTTCAGTTTATTCTATTAAACAGTTTCTTCAATTTACTATTTGTCTCTTTAATTATTGAATATCCCTCGTAATTAAAAAATACATATATATATAATGTGTTTTACCTCTACATCCGCTTGCGTAGATTCATGTATAATAAACCATAATCTTATAAGGCCCACAACGATTGAAATAGATATTCTTAAAAATTGAAGATAATGTGTAGGATTATCATCGATATTTTTTTGAAGTATCATTTTCATCGTCATTTTCATCATTTCACTAACCATTGTTAATATTATAATTTGAATACTTACAAGTGATAATAATATCTGTTTACCGAACAATTGATTAAATTTATTCACAAATTCAATTAGTTCGTGATTAAATATTTTTATTTCCTTTAATTCTGATACATTACATCTGGAATTTTTTAATTTCATTTTTAAGCTATTATTTATTTCTTTGAATCCAATTTTGATTGAATATGCGCAATACGCTAATTGATACAATATAATCGAATGTGAACGTCTAGTAAACCATTTCAAAAACATCTCTAAACATTTTTCTACCGATAACTCAATAAAAATTGGTAAAAAATATAATAGAGCGGTGAATATAAAATCGATATAAAAACATCGACTTACTATCGATTCGTTTATTTTTTTATTATTATAACATAAAATTGATAACATATCATTTGAAAAATTAATAATTTCATTTGCATTTACATATATTAAAATGGCGTATATAACTTCCGATAAAAGCAGTTGTAATTCACTCGAAATAGATGATTCATTAAATGTTTTATAGTTTTCATTGTAAAACTGATTTATAAAATGAACAAAAGATAATATTAAATTTATAATTGTAAATAATTTACCACATTTTGTTACTTTAAATACTTGCATCTCATTTAATGATCCTGGAAAAAAACCACTTATACATAATAATTTAAAATACATATTTTTTTTATATTTTTGATAGTTTAATGCATAAATATATATTCATAAAAAAATAAATAAACTGAAAGTTGTTTTAGATTCAATAAAATAATAAATTTTTGTTTGAGTTTTTAAAAATTTAATTTTTACTGTGAAAATGACAATCAGAGCATAACAACTGAAGGGGTAAAATTACGTGTAAAGATTGCTCACATAACTTGTAATTTAGTAAAAATGGAATAAAAAAAATTATTCCATTATTTTTTTTATGAAAGGAGTAATGGTATAACAATTATATTACAATTATCACAACTAAGGCTAATCTATTATATTATAGTATAAATATTTAATCTAGTTGTAATTACATAAGTAATGTATCAACATAATAATTCTTTTGACGAATGCTCATCAACCACTTAACACAGTATGTTATTGATTATATGTTCCAATAACTAAATTATATTTTGTCACGTTTGGATTACTATATAATCTATAATTTGAATACATTTTAATACATTAATTTTTGTTTTTACTAGACTATACTACGATGCAATAATATATAAGATAAAAATTCAAATTAAGTAATATTAAACTGAGTAAATTATAACAAAATTTCTGTAAAATTTGTTGGTAAAAAGTTTATTTACTTACCTTCTATACAAGAGTTTACGTTAGGAGAAATTCTATTTAATTTATTAAATTAAATATTTATTAAAAATCAGCCTCATGCCCATCAATCTAAAACGTTTGATATTACTAACAAGAATTTTTTATTGATAAACACTTTAAAATCGATCGAAAAATAATTATTTAAACAAATAAATAGGTTAGAAATGAACAAATTATTATCTCCATTTGTTTTCGATTGTGCTTTAGAGAAAGCTACAAGATAATGGAAAAAACTTCAAGACAAACAAAGTGCCAATAAATGTATAAAACCGGGAAGAATTAAAGATCTACAAGCTGTCTTACTTTGCAGATGATTTAGTGATCTAAACGTGAAAATACTAAATTGAGATCAGAACTTCTCAAGGAAACAGCAGAAATAGTAAGTCATAAATTTCACTTGGAAAAAGCAATAATATATGCCCGTTGATAAAACGCACATATTTACTCAAAAGAAGTTACGTTACTATTAAGAAAACTAATAACTTTAAATACCTTGGAAAATATATCAATCTTAACAATTAAAAAGAGGCAGTTATGTGCTTGGGTAAATAAACGAGAATAAAATCCTCTGGAAGAACATTGACTAATTGAACATATTCTGTGACATCAGGGAATTCTAAAGACGATTAGGTTGGGGATAATTGAAGGGAAAGACGATTGAGAAAGGGGTAAGCTGGAGTATATGAGAGATTGTAGATGATATGAATTGTCCAAATACGAACAACTAAATAGAACAGCTCAAACGAGAAGGCTCGGGAAACTCATTGGAAAAATATCTGTTAATAGATAAAAACAGATAAAGAGAGAGAAAAAATAGAGAAAATTACAGAAAAAAAAATGTTTACGAAAGTTAGGAAATTTTAATATAATAAAAAATGTTTATCGAAAAATTTTAATTGAGACACTATAAAGCAATAGTAAAACCATAAGTATTTTATCGCTCTGAAAAGAAGTTACTTTTATTGGGATTTAAAAATACAATAGAAGAATTAAAAAAAAAAAGAAGAATTCTAAAGGAAATATTGGGTCCAATAATTAAAATATATGTGAACCTTATAGGTAAAAATAAAACATAAATGTTACATATTTTGTTCAAAGGTAACAGTCGAAATTAGGAAAAGAATTAATTTTTATGGCCACCTTCCGCGAATTGATGAAAAAAGGATTTATAAAAAAACATAATTTTTTTTTTAAAAAAGGAAGGACTGACCAAGATAATGGGAGGACAAAATATAAAAGATTTAGAAGAAATAAGAACTAAATGGGATTTAATATTTGACAGAAACAACTTCAAAAAAAAATGTCCATGAAGAAAACCCTTAAAGAACATCTAAAGGCTTTAATGGTTAGAAAAAAAGGAAAAAATATTTCTCCGAATGTGTGAGAGAACATTGGAGAAAATGAAATTTATATTTTTTCGTGGTCTATCGTTAATTGTAACGAAAAACAAATTATAACTGGATCATTTTATTCTGATAAGTACATAATAATATATTATTTTCATTACTTCAGAAACAGATAGAAATACTACGACACGGATTAACAAGAAAACTGTCCTAGCATTTGCCTAGACGAACAAGAGAAGTCGTGGTGACACTTTAATCAGAACGAGACTATATTATACATAACTAATAATAAAATTTAAAAAGTTGCATGATTAAAGCCCATATTAATTAATTATTTTAATTATACTTACATGAACTGCTAAATAACTGAAGCTATAAAACATAAGGAAAAGAACTAAAAAATAATTCTCCGTTCAGAAGACATGAATGAAAATTATTTTTGCAAATATTTATGTACATGTTAAACGGGATGCAGAAAATTTAAGGTTTTTTTATTCTTTAATTAATTTTGTTAAAAAAATAATCGGCAGAGTAATTTGTTTTTAAATAATATTTAATTATACGAGAATTTTAAATAAATTAGTAGAAAAGTGTTTCAAATTTATTAAAAACGCAAACGAAAGCGTAATAAGGCACTTTCTTCTATACTAAAGTATTGTGTTGAAGTCAACAAAATTTCCGTTGTGTAATTTGTTGAATGGATATTATTATTTTTAGGAATAACTGACTATTCCTTTTAACAAAAGTTGCACATTCATACATAAAAACACATTAATGACCTTTAAATTTCTTAAATATCAATCTGCATGCTCTTACTTATGGGCGTCAAACAATGACTTAAGAGCCCAATTTAAACATTAACAAGTCTTCATGACTTTCTTAACGGAACCTTAAGAAATGAAAAATGAAATGGTTAGCAATTAATTTAGGCACTTCAAATGAAAAAATATATAACTTGATTTTGTTGGAAACGAAATCAAATTCAATAAAAATAAACTCATTCAATAAAGCAACCAGAAATATCGCTTTGGATTGACAATAAAAAAAGCAATTCATTGGTGAAATCGCATACCGGATAAATTAGAGATTTCATCACATGCTCTGTAGGTCCCTCAAGATTACAGAACAAAAACTGAATGAAGGTTCGTGTTATGCCTAGTAACGTTTCAACCAAACGACAAGAAAAGTAAGTCATCTGTTTGTCTACATACGAAACAGCCACTGTTGTTGAGAGGCTTTACCTTCATCTGTAGAAAAGTGACTGCAATTTAAATGATTTGGCCCGGTTAGCCTATCACTATTAGATTGTTGTGCGTGTAAACTACTTTGACTTCCATAACCGAATTTCAAGACGATTCCAATTTAAAAAATAAAGATATATACATTTTGTTAATACGCCTATGAAATTTACTAATCGGTTTTTTAATGATAAAAATAGTTATTTCTACTGAAACAACTATTATTAGAAATATATTAGATAATTTACTGTAAAACCATTGATTCCAAAACTACCAACTTGGATGGTGATAACGAATAAACTGAGATTATTTTTGAAACTTATTCTTAGATCTTTTCCCTATTTTCGGGTGATGTAGAAAGTATAAATTAGTATAAAAGTGATCAAAAATGTTTTCCTCGATTGGTTTTAGAGAGATTTATTTTTTTTGAAATATAATGAAATTTATAGAACAGTAAAAAATGATGGAAGAATAAAGTTGATAATATGTGACTTACTACTGATACAAAACAAATCGTTGAGTTTTAAGATAATCAGCACAGATATTAAGCTATTAATATTTATAATTTAAGGATTAAGTTTTTAAATAAGGGTGTTCATAATGTGAGACCCAACCTTATGCGAAAATCAGAAAGTTACAATAGTTGTTGAAAGTTTCTCCATTTTGCAATTCATATAATATTACGTTGCATCCTTTTAAACACATATTTTAGCGTTTTTTTGTTTTTTTTTTTGAGGAATGCAGCGACAAATTGTTCAATTTTGCTGTCCACTTCAGGAATGGTATGAGCAGAATCCTTAATATATCCTCACAAGAAAAAGTCAGAAGGGGATAAATCTGGAGGCCGATTGGGCCACAATCCCTTTGAAATAATTTTTCATGAAGACACTGATCCAAGAAAGTTATAGTGTTGCTGACTATATCAGCCGTAGAATTGCCCTGCTGAAACCACGTGTACTCAAGTCGGTCTGCAGGTGTAGTGTTGTCAAATGTTTGCACAATTTCTATGTACCGTTCACTGTTCACTGCCATGAAAGAATGTCATGAAGACATGAATGTCACCTAGATGAAATTGTGCACCGGATAACCACTTTTTGTCCGTGCAGCTGTTGTGGATTTTCGTACACCAAATGCGTGAATTCTGTCCATTCACGTATCCATCCATTAATATAGAACCATTCCCTATCAGACCAAAACCAATCATCGAGTTCTTCCCCATCTGGCGTTACAATTGATATGAACTACTGATAAAAACTACACGTTTTTTACTCTCTGCAGGTAACAACACGAATTCTGTAAGGACGCATCTTTACGTAAACTTCGTAACGCCGTGTGGACACTACCAACGGAGAGACTAGTCAAGCTAGATAGAATTCTTGGGAGTAACAAAATATGCAGCTTGGCTATCGATCAAAATTTCTAATGTTAGCACTTTCGGTCGACCACTTTTGGCTGCATATATCACATTCCTTGTCTCTTGGAACTTGTCGTACAGCCGCTTGACAGATGACTTGTTTGGTGCACCCAAAACAATGTTTCTGTGAAGAAATTCTGGGTCTGGGCGTAACTGGCACATCTAACGTATTGAGAGACAATGAACTGAATTTTGTAAACCGTTTTTCCTCAATTAAACCTGCAACAAAACAAGGAAACTATTCTTCCATAAAGTTGCGTCACTTTTTGGAATCTACTAAATTAAGGCTTATAAATTTATTAATATTTATCATTTAGTCATTTAGGGATTACAACCATATTTTAAGAAATTTTTCCAATTGAAGAATTTTCTTAGAAAAAAAATAAAAAGTGTTAATAAAATGATTTATTAAATTTTGAACACTATGTATATTAATTTTTGTATCAATGTATATACAATACTCCACATATACTCAACTCAAAGGGTTCATATACAATAAACACTTTTTTCTCATAAATTTCTGACTACTAGATTATTATGCTGGTTGATAACTAAAAGCTGAATTTATTTTTGTTTAAACAACTGTACAAATTAGTTTTACTAATTTAAAGTAATATTGTAATCTGTATCAAAAGAATGAAATGAATGTAGATTATGTATAACGAAACGGATGTATGGACTGATGGGTGAACGAATGACATACGAAATTATCAGTCGACCACACAACACTGTCACAATTCAATTACTTGCCAATACGTCTGGATGAAGCATAACGGGGACTAGACAAAGAGCTTAATCGCAATCAGTATCTCTCGGCTCTTTGTCCGCTATCAGATAGCGTCATACAATGGGCCTTGTTCAGTTTGGCAGGCATTCAACCCCTACCGCATCTGCCGCCATCATTCTACCGGCCCGACCCCCCTCCACTAACACTATATATGAACTGAATGGAAGAGAATTCTGTTGTTGTTATTATAGTCGAGTACAGACCTAGTAGTAATATCTCAACTGCCGGAATATATTTATAATCGACTCTGTGCTTGGGCTGTACCAATAGGATTCGATAAAAATAAAAAATAAAAAAGGTTCTGTAAAATATACAGATCAGTATTTGTAACACAATTACGTGAATCTTGATTTTTTTTTAAATTCTAAATACTTTTATAAAGTTATACCTTAGTGAATTTTACCTTTTTTATAATAAATACAACCAATTTATTAAAAGGCTAGTTCATTATCGTTTCCTAATTCTGAATAATTTTATTCTCTTAGATTTGTTTTAAACTTTAACGTAGTGAATAATTGCTCTAGAAGGGAAGAATGGCTACAAGAAGGAGAGTATGATAATAGGTCAAAAAAATGGGGTTTGGGATTTTTGCGTGTTTTGACTTTTCATCATCCAGGAAACCAAAAATTAAAGAAAAAGAGGGGGTAATGTTTGTACGTTCATGTGTATGTTTGTTGGCGTGTTTGAGGCTAACTAATAACTTTTGACTGGATAAACCAATTGTGATAATTTTTTTACAGAAACTTGTGTATGTGGGGTAATTTATTCGTAAAATTTTGGGGCCAGTATCTCCAAGGGGGCTAGAGAGTACTTGGGATCACTTTTTTCCCAATTTTTACAAATATAATCTCACTTTATATTAAGTTCGGAACATCAATGTTTGCTTATCTTAACATTTTAAAAAAATTTTGAATCAACATTACCCCTTTCCCAAAAACCGAAAAATCTATATTTTTATTTATTACATATTTTTTTAAACAAATTTTATTTTTTGTCTTCCTAGGAGTAATAGCAAAACAAACAAAAAATTGTTTGGTGCAGTATTGAGGGTGGTAGAGCCGGGATCAAGGTTTAAAAATTTTGATTTTTTGAATTTCAATTTTTTTTTTTAGTTTATCCAAACTTTTAAAAAATAAATAAAAATAAAATTAAAAAAATGTCATCATTGTTTATTCCCCACCCACAAAAATAAATCTTAGGTAATATTTTTGCTAGTTGTACAATTTTCAGTGAAATTTAGTTTCTTCTATTTCATATAGTAAACGTTGAAAAATAAAAAAAATTCTCGGTATATGATTTTGGAGAGAAAAGGAGAAACAAACGATTTTTTATTTTTAAACTTTGTTGGTTTATTTAAATATATAATGATAATTTATAAATGAATATATCATAAATACCAGCTTTTTTTGAGATACTTTTAAAATGTTGGGATGCTAGCTAGTCTCAGATTTTGTGCTAGTAGACACAATTTTTGGTAATAGAAATATATAAGAAAAATAAATCTTTCTGCAATTTATATTCCTGTCCGAAATGGTGGCTCTTTAAACACTATCCTTTACAAACTATTTAAAGCGTGCGATATAATGTAATATCATTAAATTATAAAATTCATTTATTTTCAGTATATTGTGGAACAAATTACAAATTAAACTTTAAATACATTTAAAAAAGACAAATAGAATATTTTATTTTCGCAGAAGTAGAGGGAAAATGTAATTATTTAGTTGCATAATTAAAAAAAAAAAAAACATATTAAATGTCCAATTACTTTAATATTCCAGATGAGATTTTATATTTATCATTAACTAGTATCATTCATTTTCTGAATAATTAAATTAGAAACTTACTTTCTCGGATAGTTCTATTGTTGCTAAAATAGCATGTCATGTAAAAGGAAAATGATCTAACGAAATTTTAGATGTCTGAGTTGACTAATTTCAAGACTCACTTAGCAAAAAAAAAAAATTATAAAAAAAATCGGAAGATGTATGTTTCCAACGCACACCTATCACATCCAAATGTACCTCTGTTAGCCAGTATTTTGATAAATGTCTCTGGACTGGATGGATATAAATTATTAAAAAATCCATCGTAAAATTTTTATAATTATCGAAGAATGAAAAAAATTAAATTTTGGTCATAATTACGAGTAATAAAAGAATAAAGTTATTTTTTACGAGTAATAAATAACTTGAATAAAATTAATATAAAAAAATATATATAATTAATGATTAATTTGTGTACACTACTATTGTTATGACTACGCAAATAATAATTTTTTAAGTTAGTAAAAAGGCGGTAATTGAATATTAACATGCCGCCTAGTATGTTTTAAAAGCATTATTGTATACAGATGAGTCATCGTGTACAGAAACGCTGTTGATGTGTTCTAACTGTGTCTAGTGAGTAGCTGCTAGCTAGCAGTTGTGTATGTAACCAACTAGTCATGTTACGCGCATGCGCTTCATGATACTGTTGTAGGCAGCGTTAGTTTTGTTAGCAGCCGATTACTCACTACGACAGTTGTTGTTCAAATATAATGTTAATTATAATTTATTCGATTAATTTTTATATTAGTGTATTTATTTTAGTAGATAAATTATTTACGGTGACAATGTTATATGTAAAAACAACGCTTTAGTAGATTGCTACGCTACCTACAAGTGCAATGGCCGTTATTTGTCAAACAAGTATTTTGAAATGTAAGTCATGTTTTAAGTAGTTCGTAATAACTTATGTTAATAATTTATTTTTATTTTCAGAATTTTCGAAATTTATCTCCTTCTAGGTAGATTTATAGTGTAATTTTTTTAAAGTGTGATGCAATATTATTTGTTAGAATTTTCATTTAACCTTATAAGGAACATGTTAATTTCGAGTCCCATAATTCTTTTGTTTTAACTTCATATTACTCGTCTACATTTAAATTAAAGTAAAGGCTGAACTTTTGACACACTACCCTTTTACTTTATTAACCTATTACTATTCCATATCATTTTTTTTTTAAATTAGTGTAATATTTTGCTTTATTTGATTTTTAATAATAAACTACAGGTTCTTGATTCAACTTATGTTTTTTAATACGAGTGTCCAAGTCTACATCCAATAAATTAGTTTTGAGGACTTGTTTTTATTTTGTAAAGAGAATTTATGGGAAGTTTCAAAACTGGTGATCCGTTATGTTTTTAACAAAAAAGGTGTACATTTTTTAACGAAACGTTATACATTATTTGAAGGGTTTCTTTTGTGCTTATCATTGGTAATAATATATTATATAGAAAAATAATATCTTTGAGTTATATAATTCTTATAAAATTCTAAGTATTTTCATTCAGTTCACGACATTTTATTAAAAAACAGATTAAAAAATGAATGCACGTTTACATATTTTTGAGATCCTTGTCTCACACTAGTTAGACATTCTACTCAACATAGTAATAATTCAGCGTTTCCAGTTAAAAAAAAAATTAAACGTTTAGTTAAACATCAGGTACATCACAAATAAACTTTTTTATACAGATCTAAACTTTCTACCGTTAAAAGCATTTCAAAATTTAGAAATAAATACGAAAAGCAATCTTGAAATCCACTAAAATCATTTGACAATAAATCTATTAGACATCAAAAAACTGTACTAAGACTGAAACAAAAGCATCTGATAGACTTTTTGGGCTAACCTTTCAAAGGGTAATTTTACTGATGAAGATAATAATACTGTATTCAATTAAATTTAATTGCATTAAATTGCTCAATTTAAGGTAACTCTACTTAGCGTTATTTTTTAATGTCACTTCCTACATAAAAATATGCTAAATGTTTTATTGTATAAATTGGTTTTTAATATAACAGTTAAAAAAAACTCTTAAAAAAATTAATTTTATGAAAATATCCAATATTAGATGCTAGAGTCCTTAAAGATGTTTTTAATAACGTTTATGTATATCATACCTAGGAGAGTATGATGTAATCAATGATTACACCAATGATGAAATGTACAGTAATTTTAATAATGACTATTTTACAAAAAAATCAACGTAGAATTATTATTATTTTTAATGACTATTTTTTGTCAGGTATTCTCCTAGCTATAAATGTACGGTATATTATAAAATTTAAATAAATGTTGCCATCACTTTGACAAACAATGATGACTAAGTCTGTAAGAAAGCTAAACCTACCTGGTTAGTCTAGTGGTGAACTCGTCATCGCAAACAAGCTGATTTCGAATTCGAGATTTCCAGCATTAAAGTCCTAGCAAAGGCAGTTAGTTACTTTTATAGGGATTTGAACACTAGATCGTGTATACCGGTGTTCTTCGGTGGTTGGGTTTCAATTAACCACACATCTCACAAGACTACAAGACTACACTTCATTTACATTCATACATATCATCCTGTGAAGTAATACCTGAACTGTAATTCCCGGAGGCTAAACAGGAAAAAGAAATTGTATATTCCAAAGGGAAAAATAGGCTAATCGGGTTAATTTTACAAGTGGGAAGTTGACTTTTTCATGACTCCCTTTAATCAAAATCACAATTTCAAAAATTTACAGAATTATTATGTATTATATATATGTATATATATATATATATATATATTTATTTTGGTTTTTACAAACAGACTGGTTGGACCGATTCGAATGAAATTTTTTCACGATGATTTCTGTACATAGAGCACTGTTGTCATTTAACCATTTTACAATTAGTAAAGGAATCGAGATGCAAACATTATGCATCAAAATTTTAGTCAAAAAAAAAAAAGTTCAAAATTTTACATGAAGATTATTAGGTAAATTTATTATTTATAACTTAATCCTCATTAGCTGAGATTCTTTTTGGTTGTATTTGGTTTCATTCAAATTCCCAGAATTTGGTGGGGGGGCAGAAAACATTTTTATCTCTTTTTTGTCGTTAATGGATCAAAATCACATTCTTGTACTGATGAGATGATTTCTTTCTATTACCGTATATACCTTTCATTACACATTCGGGAAATTTCATTCAGGGATGGGGGATATTAAGCTTATTTTTTTTCCTTTTTTCGTTAATTATCGTTTTGCTTGATATCTTCAGGCTGGATGAATTAATTTTTATGAAATTTTGTACGAAGTCTTAAGAATACGGGTAATTGATACCATTTAGTTTTGTTTATAAATGGTTGAAGGGGCGATATACAGTACTATGAGTCCGTATCTCAAAATGTTACTCAAACATTAGAATGATTTTTTACGTTACTCTTTGCATGATGTTATAAAGTTTCACTGTGGTGCTCTGTAAAGAGTAAAGATTTTTGCGTCGACGATCTGCCGTCTTTTATTTTTGTTTATGTAATTTTCAAAAATTCGTGATTCAAAAAGAATGTAATAAACTTTCGGAACGTTCTGCTGGTGAAAATGAAAAAGAAAGTTCATATAAACATAGGTTTAAACATAAGATAGGTTTCAAAAAGCTTCATTAGCGAGTGTCGGCTGGCGAAATCATTCGCCAGCCGACACTTAACAAGATTATTTTATGTTTCACATAAAATAATCTTGTTAAACTAGTAATAAATACATAAAAGTTTTAAACAAAACTTGTAAAGAATTTGATCTTAACTAAAACGATGTGAATTAAGTCCATATAAACTAAAAATAGATGAAAAAATTTCGAAGTTTATTAATCAAAAAACAAAATGGCACTTCGCCTCTTTTTTTTGCCATTATTAAAGAAATAATATTTTTTACCACATTGTCTTCCAAGGTCACCTGATACGGATTACTGTATAATATGGATTAATGCCTGATATGATTTATTGTGGATGGCGCGCGCGCACATACACACACACATACTCACAAACTATTACCGGTGGCTCCGCTTGAAATCATTAGTATATGAACAAAAGTATAACACGTGTGTAAGAGAAGAATCAGTTATTAGAATTCTGAGTGCAATACAACTAACACAAAACAACCCTGTTGACAAACGGAAAGCCATAAAATAAATTGTTAATCGGGTATAACGCTGTTTATTATCACATTGACAGAGGACATTTAAACAATTTAATTGGTTGTGAGTCGGTTTTATTTTTGTGTTTGTTATTTATCTAAAATTTTTAATTATTTTTTTCTGTAAAATTAAAAAAATTGTTTCTTTAATATTTAGTTAAATTCTGCCACATTTTGTTATGTTTTTTTAAAAAATAAAATCAAAATTTCTTACATTTGTATTTACTTATTGTGGACTTTATTCATATAATTTTACTCAGGATCAAATTCTATTAGTTTGGTCAAAACCTTTGCGTTTTATTACTCAGTAAAAAAAATCATTATTTTATGTCTAATATAAAATTGTGAGTTTTTTGACTCTAGATTAAAGGCGAACATTTTTTTTTAACGCCAGATTTATCGAAAACTACTAACGATATAGTTCTGGGATTTTTTTTCAGTTTTTCCGATCTGATTTTTTTTTTTTTAACCTCCGGGTCCACCGTTAGGTATTGCTTCAGAGGATGAGATGAATGATTTGTAGCGTTTGTGAATATGCCACGCCTGACCGGGATTCGAACCCGTGACCTCCGGATGAAAGGCCGATTTCAGATGAAAGGTTAGATTTCATTTAAAAACCACTAAATATACTCCTTAATGTTAATCCCAATTAGTACTGATTTCTGGGTTACAAATGAAAGAGAAATCTTTTACTACCCGACAATTGCTAACGAGCGTTTCTCAACCTACGTTTATATGAATTTTCTTTTTTATTTCCACCGGTAGAATATGGAAAATTTATTACATTCTTCGAGAATCACTCTTTCTAATATGTCATCGAATTATGGCAATTTTTTCATTTAATTTTAATAATGCGCGTTGTTCTTAAGCTGGTAAAATTAATTTCATGAGTTTGTTAGTAAATAAAAGGTTTAAAATCGATACTTTAGACTAAAGGAAGTTTTTTCTTTTAATTCATTGAACTTTCTTAATCTTTCTTAAATTTATATAATATTCTTAAATTGTTTTACTTGAAATCTTTCAGATTACGGTGAAATTAGGTTTAAACTTTAATGAATTAATGATAAAACCCGAATTACTTATTAAATACCTCGAAAATATGTTCTTTTTTTTAAAAAAATAATTCACATAACTCATGGTATTTTCTTTTTAAATAAATATCTCTGTTTTTTTTTATAAAGAAAAATCATTCCAGTTTTAAATATGATAATAAAATTATAAATAAATACAAATCCTTGAAATATAATTGACTAAAATACAATAAATTGTAATTGGATTTAATTTTAGAAGTTTAACTACATTTAAAAAGGGCCTAGGATTCTTTTCCTTATTTTTAAATAGAAAGAAGTTTATACAAGATCGTATGTTATATATTCATGTCACGAACTTTTACTTTCGTATTCCTTTACCCAAAGCTTTTTATAAGCCGTGCATCTTGAGTCAGGAATTTCTTGCCTTATTTATTATTTAGGCCACAAAACTATAGATTACATTTTTCTTTCAAGATGAGTGTTAATATCGGTAAACGAAAACTAAAATTTGTTCCTTCGATGAAGTCGTTTATAATTAATTTGTCTTTATTTTTTAAATTAGGTTTTAACTGACCGAATTAAATAAAATTACGATTATAAAATATTTTATTTATGTTAAACGTGGTTCGTTTATATTAAATGCAAACTACATATTTATATATAGAGTGTTCATGAACTATCGGAACCATTAAATAATAACTTTTCAACAGTTAACAGTAGAAAAATTTAATTTAGTAAATCCTCCTACCTTAAAACTGTCTGTATTTGTACTGAGATCATAAAAAAATTGAGCCTCCAGGAAGACATATAAAAAATTTTACACATAGGTTAGGGTTGCGAAATGACTTTTAAAAAATTGTTGAATACAAAATATTTAACAAAAAAAATTCGGGTTTCGAAAACACTAACCAAAAATAGAGCGATTTAATATTTTTCATAGCTAGAATCAAAATTGGCTAACAGTATCTTTCAAGTTACCTGTTCAACTGTGAAACATTAAAAAAATACAATTTAAAATAGTTTTCCACCTCGAAACAAGTACGTAAAGAACAAGGTAAGTCTTTCTGGTTTTGTCCCACCGGTTGGTTACCGCAGGGCATGAAAACTTTAAAACGTTTACTAAAATAATTTATCACAATCACACAAATAGTGCACGAAACGCATGAAAATTGACGCGGTGTAGAAGTGGCATTTATTCATTGTTAACGTCGTTCATTGTTCGCTTATTACAACCGTTAGAAAGGCTTCAGAAGAAAAATCCAAATGCCAATGAATGCGTTGAAACAGTTACATACCGAGCGGCATGAACGTTTTGAACTCTCGAAAAGAATTTTTAACAGAGAACAGAGACAGATGTCAATTTTACGGCTATAAAAAAATATTGTAAATTGATTGCAATGTACACGGTTTTCTGCGGCAAATTTCCAACCGGAATTACAGAGTATGATTATTAAATTATATTAATTTTCCTAGTTTAGCTTGATCGGATTTAAAGAATGGGGATATTCAATATAATTTTTAAATAGTTTTTACTTCAAAATTTGTTGAGAAAAAATTTTAATTTGGTTATGTACAGAATGTATCACGAGACTGTCACAATCTATTGTATTCGTGAAAATAATGAAAAATGTTCATATAAATTTATGTCCTAGAATAGTCGTTTGCGAGTTGTGGTTAGTGAATGATTTCCCTTGGATTTCAACTATCCTTGAGGTCGTACTGAAATATTCAGGTCATTAATTAAGGAGCAGAATTAGTGATTTCTTATGGTTTTTGACCTGCAAAATTGAGTAAAATAAGTCCAATAACTTTATCTGCTTTTATTGAGAAATTTGGGGTGAAAACCAAGAAATTGGGATAAAACCTTTGTTTATTGTGTATGACGTACAATAAATTGGTAATTAATATATAATACTTTTAAACTAAACATGCAGAAAATGTAATTCTTAACAAAATAGTCTGAGTAATTGGTGTTCATTATTTATAACTCCCATTGGTATATATATTTTTCAAAACTTTTTGGAAAGTTTGTACTTCATATTATTGAACTCCCGAGAAATGTCTACAAATTTTTTTCATAGACCTCGGATCTAAAATGTATAGAAATTTTTTGCAATGAAAAAGATGTGCAAGATATTTTATATTCTTGTATAACTTTGCCAGTTTAGACACACAAAATAACACGCGTACGTGCAACACACACAAACACACCAGATATGGTCTGAATTTTGACCCTAAAGGACAGCGAGCGAGCTATCACAGTAACCTTTTTACTTCCTTGTACGAAGTAAAGGAAGTATTGTAATCGCGAAAAATTTCGGTTTTTAAATTTCAACGGAAACATCCAGTTTGGCTATCCCTGAATCCATTTTGACTAGTTTCGGCGTGACGTCTTTACGTATGTATCTCACATAACTCAAAAACGATTAACCGTAGAATTTTGAAATTTTGATTTAAGACTGTGGTAACATCTAGTTGTGCACCTGCTCTTTTGATTGCAATCTCACCGAGAGCTTTTCAACGATATATAAGTGGTACTTATTTTCATTGTTTCCAGAGTTACAACCAAATAAAATCTTAATTGATGAAATATTTGGATCTTACAATGGTTATTTCTCCAACCTGGTTATTTGTTAATATCAATAAATCCTGCTATTTTGAGTTATTTCCAGGTAAAAAACTTCTAAACTTTTGGGGGGAGAAACAAAAAGTACCACGAATTTTATGCTGTTGTTCGCACTATATCTGACTATATAGTCCAAAAGTGCATAAATACTGCATGCATGTCATTTCATGATTGCAATATTTATGATTTTTGGAATAGTTAAAATTGAAATATTTGGCACAAATTATTTTTTAATAGATTATTCCCATACCTCTTGGGGAAAAAGATTTTAGTAAATAAAATTTTTTTTCCAAGGTTCAATAACAAAATGATGCAGTTAATTATGGAATATTTGCTATTGCATTTGATACATCATTATATTTCATAAGAAATAGATCTAAGATTGTATACAATTGTGTAGAGTTACGTAAGCATTTATGTGTAATGTCTGAAAGTGATAAATTAACACTTTTCGCTGAAATTGGGCCCGATAGATAAGTTTCATAATAATACACCGCCTAATTATGACAGTAATTTCTTTTAGTCTAATTGAGACTAAAAATATAAAATAAGGTTTTTTAATTTTTAAAATACATTTTTTTACTAATTAAAAAATCACAAAAATATACCGAAATTTCACGATTTGGAAATTATTGAATAAAAGTATAAATTGTTTGGAAAAATTCTCCAATATAAAATATATTTAAAGATGCATTAAAAAAAAGAAAAATAATTTCAATTTCATATTCATCAAGATAAATGTTTATAATAAATAAACTCTTTGCTTAAATTCAGATAGGGGACCTTCATTGTATTGCATGGCAAATTATCAATGAAATTATTATAAAATATAACGTAATACAATGAAGGGTACCTCACGCTTTTATTATTTGTGATATAAAATGTAATGGAATTTTGTTAATAAATTCATTCAATATGCATTATTATAATTAAATGTAGCTGAGAGATGTAATAAATAAATGTTCACACAAAAAGTATATTTACTACCGTGAATAGAAAACAGATTTATAGATTATCATTATCAATATAAAATGGTATATGAATTTAATCAAAGAGTTTATTAAAAACGTTTATTCTTGATTTAGTATAAAAATGAAATTATTTTTTAATTTTTTAGTACATCTTTAAATGAAAACTTACTTATTATTTTTATTCTATTTTTTTTTTAGAAATTCTAATACCTTAATCTTTATTTGATAATATAAGTAAATTTATTTTATTCATTATGTTATCTTCTGTTTTTGTCCATATTTTTATGTTTTAAATAATAAAATTCTGCAACTGTAGGGTTGTTATGTTCTTAAATTATCCCTAGAATTGTGTCCTACGTTGTCTAGACATGTTGATAAAATTGTTGTTAAAAGGTAGTGACAAGGACCCCACTTTGAGCTCCTCTTATAGGTCTTTAACGCTCCTGCCAGTTATTGGCAAGGTTTTTGAGAAGGTTTTGTATATTCGTATGGCTGCTAGATTAAATTCTAGAAAATTTTGACATATGATCAGTATACCCTTCATCCAGGCAGGAAAACATAAAATGAAATTCTAAGGATATGAATATTGATTGGTTCTTCTATTGAGTCTGAATATGTTTTAGGTATCTTTTTAGACATATCAGGTACTTTTAATAATTGGTGGAGGCCCTCTACCCTATTTCAACTGCACAAGCGTAATTGTATGCAGAATGTTTTATATAGTTTTTCAGCAATCGAGACGTCGTTCTTTGAAATGGTGTCACTGAAGTAGGAGACTATTTAAAGGTTGTCCACAGAGTAATGTTTTAGGACCACTGCTCTGGTTCTTTGAATTCAAATTTTTGATGCGATTGAGGTTACCAAGTGGATACTGCGTCATCGCGTATGCGAATGATAGGCTTTGAGATATTCAAGGAATGAGGATTACTTTCAATATGTTCCCAAAAAGGCTTGTAATGCTTACTTCAGTGTTCAGAGAGCAGTTCACCCTGATTAGGGTCATAATTTCAAAACCATGCGTGTTCTATGTAAGGGTGTATTCAGAGAAATAATCCTGTATGCCAAAACCTGTCTGGGCTCATAGAATAAAATACAGTCGTTATAGGAATATTTTGTTGAGTGCCCAGCGTCCCCTATTTCTGTCTGTGATTGTTGCCTATAAAGATTGTATGTGATGGTATTAAGCACATTGATATCCTTATGGACCGAGCGCCAATTAATCTATGATATCGAGAAAGTAAGTCTATTTACTTCTTGGTGCCTAAAGAAAATAACTAGGATTTCCATTTATGCGCAGTTCAGGTAGAATGAATGATCCGATGGTCGTTTCTCATGAAAGATGTATGCAGGTGGTTAGATGGATCTCTCCCAATTGGCATAGTACGCAGTTTCTTCTGGTCATTGTGATTTTCGAGATAGGTTGTCCAGATTTGGTTAGATTAATTCAGGCTTGCGTCTAGAGGGTAAGATCATTGATGATGTGCACCTGTCTTATATGTCTGCCCAGATACGAAGTTGAATGTACCAAAGCAGTTAGATTGCTTGCAAGGATCAATTGTGGTTTTAATCTGCAAGTTAACTGGAAAACAGAAAGGGAATGGAACATAGTTGCTGGCTTCCTGAGACTCTTAGTCCTGCGGAAGATGGCTGAGGGGATCTGATATTATTATGGATGTTTAGATAGAATAGTAACCCAGGTGGCTAGGGGCCAGCCTGGGTGCTTACTTTGCCAAGAAAGGTGTTTTGGCATCGAGCCCCAATTTGCTGGGATATTCGCTGTTAGGATGTTAATGGAACTATGGAGAACTGTGTGATGGAGCTGAGTTGAGGGAGAATGTAGGCATTTTCCCCGCTCCTGAAAGCGGATCAGAGCATGTGTGAGATAATTTATGTTTTCATTAGAAGCTGATTAAATTTGTGAATTTGTTTCTTGAATGAATTGAATTAGAGGACAAAATTGTTGTTGTACAATCAACACTTGTTTTGTTGGTATGATAATAGTAGTTTTGGTGTTTAAAGAGTCAATCAAGTAATAATCTGAGTGCATAGTCTAATTGTAGTTAGTTATGGAAACAGTTTTTGTGTGAAACTTCGGTGTTACAGGAAGGTGCAGGTTCGCGCTTCTGCGAATAGGTCATTTTTATAGTTGAGGGTTGTATGTTATGGTAGTTGGTGTTGGAGGAAGCCATATGAAGGCAATAGTAGGTTGTGTAAATACACTAATGGAAATGTCTGCCGAGGCATTTGCATTGGTTCACAGAGCCAAACTGATGGCTGTCATGAGTTGTTAAATTTTGAGGGTCTAAAAACGGCCTCTGCTAAAGCCCATCAGGGTGCTATAAATTGAGGAGGTGGTTCAGCGACCCGGAACATCACAAGGCGTGTCATCTGCTACGGGGATCAGAATGATGTAATAAATTCAATTTTTTTTTTTTTTTTTTAATTTATTAAATAGTGCACTTCATTATGTTTTAGTTTAAGTAATCATTAGATTAAAAGAGGAAGATTTTAATGTTATTATTGGCTAAAATATTTTAGTTTTGGAACACTAAAAATGTAAGAGAAAAAATTATCATCATCTTATTGTTAAATCCTTAAGAGAGCGCAAAAAGTTTTTGTTAATAATTATTAAAAAAAAGTTATCTTAAAAAGAAAGAAAAGTTATAAAAATAATTTTTTTTTTAATTTTTATAAAAAAATTTTTTAATAATTTTACTTAACAACAAAAACCTTTTTGTAACACAAAATTGAAACTTTTCATTTAACAAAAAATTATTACAAACAAGTACATTTTTAATATAAAGATTTATGCAACGTACAAGCATACACACGAGCGCGCGCGCGCACACACACGCATTCTTGTACAGTCTATTATTTCTTATAGCAAATAATAATAATATAGAAGAGAGTATAGAAGAAACTGGCCAAGGATTGCAAAACTTTTCCGCTGCCTTTAGTTATTGTTTAACAAAATTTTTAAATTCAAATAATACAATAAAATTAGTTGTTAAGTAAAATTTATTTGTAAATATTATTATTAATATTTGGCTATTACGAATCATAAATCGAACAGTAAGTAGTGCCATAAAGTTAAGAAATTTTTTACGTATTTTGCTGACTGAGGAACACGTGAGAAACATTTTACATTCATTCTCCTTCTTTTGGACGTTTTCATTCTTGGTATAATAATAGTTCTTCATTCTTTCGCTTTGTTTTTTCCTCCTCTCTCTGACCAGACGTAGTTAGTTTTTATTTCCCTTTCTCTTGAAAACTCTTCTAATCTTGTAGTACCAATCTTCTGAACATTCTTCTATCTTGCATTATTTCTTCAGATATCTTCATTCCTTTTAAATGTTTTTGACTATTGAGATCTATTGACTTATCTTCTTTTTGTTGTAAATGGGGGTCAATGATTTGTTTTGTGAGGTTGTTATCATTTATTCTAATAAGATGACCGAAGAATTTGGCACTTCTTTTTCTGATGGTATCTGATGTTTTCTTACTTTCATTCTATTTGTAAAGATTTTTATTACCTTTGAATTTGTATTTATTTCACCTGTTTTTTTTGGTCCTAGAATTTTTTCATTATCTTTTTTCTTTTTTTTTTATTACTTATATTTTTTTCTGATTTGAGTTAGTAATTTTATGAAGTTAATTAAATTAAAATAGAAATTGTAAGTATTATTAAATATAAGTTATTAATGATTATTCTTACTATCATCATTATTATACATAATAGTGAAAATAGTGTTTTTTATTGGTCTAGTCGGGTATAATTGTGTTAATACACAATTGTGAAAAAAAAAGTCAAACTGTTGGGTAAAAAATTTGGGTCTGATTTGATGCCCTTCAAACGTTCGTAGTTTCACGTAATGGGAGCTTGGATTTATGTTGGTCATATTAGAAATAAATTGTTTCAGTGTAGGGACGTATACTATTTTTTCGTAATAATTTTGCCATGAATTTGACATATTTCCGGAGTTAATTAAATAGATATGAAACTATTTTTCTGTTTATTTTATTGTGTTTGAATGTAATTACTAATTACATATTACCACTATAAATTTATAAACAGAGGCGCACTGTATTTGTACATTATTAAATTAATATGTAAGTAAACATTATTTCTTTGATAAATTCCTTTGATTATTCAATTAATAAGGATGAGTGTATAACAGTTTGTGATGTTACAAAGGGTAACTTTGCATTTATTAAATACATTCAGTTATTCAGTTTGATATTAATTTATTTAATTAATTCTAATTTAAAATTAATTGTGAGATTAACTAATTAATTTACTTCTATTGATAAAATAGAAAATGCAGCCTCACTGATATGCAGTTACAAATTTACGTAACTTAGATATTTTATTACCTAAGCTAACTACTGTAGCGTTACTGAGAATTAAATCTTAGGTTTCTTTTAACAACCTTCATCAAAGGCGATTCATCAAAGGAATATTCTGTCACCTACCTTGCTACTGGTTCTGTTAGTCATTATTGAACAAATTATCTACAAAAACATTATCCATTACTTTTTCACTATTATAATTTATCTAATAGCAGTGATCATAGCACAATTAATATATTAAAATTATTATTTGAAGGAATAACTTTTACAGTGATTATAGTGGTAAATATACCATCTACTTGTACTTTGTCATGGAAAATAATGTCAGTTATTAATCTGTAAAAAACACATTGTTTACCATAATATTACATGTAAAACGAGAACTTTTATGAATAACCAAAATATGACAAATGTAAATATGCTTAATGTAAATAGCCAAAAACACTGCATCTTTTTATTTTTAATATTAATAATGTTTTTTTTTCTTTTCCTCTACTTATATGCAAAAATAAAAACAACTTTTGGTAACATTTGTTTCTAAGTGCTTACAGTATATTTTTCTAAAAGTACAAAGAAGGCATGATACTATATGTTAGGAAAGAATCAGGCATTTTTTATGATTTTAAATATAATATTAGGTACTTGTCTGTTATTGGGGAAGGGGAGAGATAAGTATATTTGTCCATTTACATATTAATCAGTGATATTGTATTAGTTTAACATTTACTTATTTTTTTTTGTTATGCATTAGTCACTAGTGCTTTGTTACTGGAGTCCAGTAGTTTGCAATTGCCTTCTATGTGTGTAATTGAGTATGACTTTATTTTCTAATTGCCATTCCATGAACAAATAAATACTACCCTATGTAACAAATGCTGTTTCACAATTTTTTCTTTTTCTTTTTTGCACAATCTCACAAAAGTTCAATTTTTTGGGTGTGTGCCCTGGATTGGTGATTCATAAAACTGCATTTACGGTTTACCATAAAATGCATGTAGCTCTCATCTTCTAACGCTGTCGTACAGTAAGACTTCCAGGAAAAAATAAGATTAAACTCTTATTTTGACTGTTACATAATACTAATACATTATATATAGATCACGTCTATATAATGTAAAAATTATCCATATTAAAACTAAATTATTTTTGTAAAAACAAACTATAAGATAAAACAATAAATCTGAAAGCCCATATTAATTATTTAAAAATAATAAAGATATGAAGTGGTCATAATTACATTAAATATAAAAAATACAACGAATTAGGGTTTTTATTATTATTATTATTTTAATTATTATCTAAAACTTCATTGAAAGAGTAATATTATTTTTGTAAAAGAAAGTTTTTTAATTGTATTTTAAATAAATTGGTATGAAAATTATTTAAATTGTTCAGTAATTTATTAAAAATAGGAACGGAAGTATAAGGCCGATTCTCTTACGTCAAATAATTGAGTTGAGTTATATAAAAATAGTTCTGTGGTCTGGTTTGATAGAGGTTTATTATATTGTTTGGAAGAATATGTGACTTTTAACAAAGGTTGTAAATTCATAAATATAAACAGAAGAATACTTGTTAATGTTTTTAATTATCAAAATATCAGTCTACATGAGTCATATCTGTAGGCCCAAGATTATCAGATAGCCCATTTTGTTCTTGGAGAGCCCCCAAAAGATGTTATCCCTTGTGGTATGGGGCGTTTATTCCATGTGTAAGCATCTTGGATATGAACATTTTCATCTTTAGATGATAATATATGTATCCCAGTATCCCAACTTTATGTTCGGTTTATTGTATTCCAGATTTTTACCCAAGATTTAGTACATTTTTGCATCAAATTACTAATAAAATTTATTTATTGAACAACTTAATTATATCTACAATAAAAATTCCTTTTCCTCCAAAATTTAAAAAGCTACTTAGGAAAAAATTAAGGAACCTGACTTAAAAATTAAGGTTTCTATTTAAAGCAACTACTTAGGTTATTTAAAAAATATAGATTATATTCTATCGTAAATTTTGCCATAACTAGTAATACAACAATAATTATTTTGAAATATGAAAACACTTCAAGAATAAAATACAGCAACTAATTCTGTAATTTAAATATTTAGTTAAAAGTCATAGCAATTAAAAGAAATACAGCTTTATTTGCTAGTAATTTATGTTTCGGTTCTCTAACTTTGTAAGATCAGAGTGTACCAGCAGGAAGTTTAAATTTGCTGTATGTTATAATTACAAACTGTGTCTGTGAGTGTAGTCGCTGCAGTCCTAATGCTGTTTAATACCTTATAAATTGTCCCTGAGCATATTTAACATGATGCTTATCTCGTTGACTCATTTGCATTACATTCATAAGCTCAGAGAAGCGCCCTCATTCCTCCTACCCTTCTCCCGTTCCGACTCAGATAAGATTTAAAAGTTACTTTGAATGTAAAGTTTTATTACTATTATTATTTTTATTAATAGATATTTATTTTTTGTATTTATGTTATTTAAATAATTCAAGTTTTAGTTCAGAAGTGGAATTGAAATTGTTAAATTATCTAAATTAATATTAGTAAATTTTCCATAAATAGCCTATTTTAAGCTCTACGCTTGTATAGACATTATGAAAATATGGCAAAAATGATTTTAACCAAGCTTTTTAACTAATGTTTGTAATGCTGATCAAAATATTAACTGTGTCTAAGCTATTGTAAACATCTACCAAGAAAAAATTTGGCTAAATAAAAGCAATTAAATATAGGTAAATTGAGTGAAATAACGGTTAAGATGACTACAATTAGGTAAAATTCTCTCAGAAATATGGCATAGTCATTCCCAAGAATATAAAGCATCCCAATCCAGGCTTACCAGAAAAGATATAAAGAAGAGCTACTCTGTTGGGTTTTTATTGATCCAGACATACTATTTTATCAGGATTGTTCAGTATTTTAAAGACAAATGGCAATATTACAAAAACTATGTAAATAAATAAACTATAACTGTCTGATATTCTAGATGCCTTTGACATTAAAAATATCAGTTATTTGAAAAAAACTTACTTATCCTCTCTTTTGTTTTATTCAAAATGTTAGCTCCGCTTTTAATGTGTACCTTGGAAGAATAATGAGGAGTGATAAGATTTTTATTTTCTGTAAGTGTGATGTTAATAGAAATTCATTCGGATATGTTAGAACAGTATGGCAAAAAGTATCCATGAAATGTTGTAAAAGTGGATAGAATTCTTTAAATTGGGATAAACAAGTGACTTCATCGTTGCAAAGACTGGTGGAAGTTTGTACTTGTGAAATAGCTGAAATTTGTAGTATGAAAATCAGTACTATCCATTCCATTACTCATGAGAACCTAGCTGAATTAATGCAAAATGTGTTTAAGGTGGGTTCCGAGACAGTCAACTCAAAATCACAGATACAAAACTTTAATTTTTACTAAACTTGAACAACGGTTTTTAACGGAAGGTAAATACTAATTTAGATAGCATTATAACTAGTGATGAAATTTAGATTCTTCATTTGACTCTGAATCTGAACATCAGAATATGGAATACAAACATTCTAGTTCTCCAATCAGGAAAAAATTTAAAACTTACATGTCAGCCGGTTCAGTGGTGTTAAAGGAATTTTGAGAATATAAAGGCCCTAATTTATTGTTGTTTGGAAGAAAAGCGCACAGTAAATAATGATTATTATTGTGATATGAGAGAAAATGATGTGAAACTCTATAATAAGGAGGAAACTTCTTGGTTCTCTCTCAAAAGGAATAATTCTTTTGCATGATAATGTTTGCATTAAATATTTCTCAAAAGACTTGGGAAACTACTCCTTTACTCCTATCAATTATTATTACCCCCACATCCCTACCAATCCTATTCCCCTACTCACAGTCAAATTGGAAGGTATTAATATTCTCTTTACCATCCCAATCTTGCACAATCAGATATTTTGCCTATTCGGTCCTTTCAAATAGTTTTCATAGCATTAAGTTCGATAACAATGAGAAGGTCATGAATGTCACACTAATGAACAATTCTTTATTAATGGAATAGGAAATCTCTCAGAAAGCTAGAACAAAATTACCAGTGATGTTGCAGTCAAAAACATTAAACAGTTTGAGAAATGTTTTGAAACTGGAGTTGAGAGACTTCCACACCAATGCAACAATTTCATTTTGGTGAGAGGAGCCTTATACTTTGTTGAAAAATAATTTACAACAAATTTTTTATACGTGTGTTTATTTATTTTAATCATATGAAATGCACATACTAAAGAATTGAATGTACAAACATCAACAATTTTTCTTCCAAGCAAATCAAAAATAAATTTTAAAAAAAATCAAGTGTTAAATGCTCCACAATACTCAAATTAAAAATTATACAACTGATTTTTGTTAACGTTTTCCAAAAGAATTTAATTATTTTTGTGCTCTAATTAAATTAATATACTTATTTGTCAAACTAACATAAATTGAACATTTAACTAAAAAGTTTTCATGTTTTCGGTTGTTGTATTTTACAATGATTAAAATTCTTTTTTTTTAAAGTACCTGACTCTATGTGAATAAAATCTTAGTAAATCTTCATATATCAGCCTCATGTGGTAGATTAAGACTGCTTTATCAATCAATGAACAAATAATATTAAATATTTTTTAGTAATATTATGCTCAAGTTACAATTTTTGTTTAACTTATGACATACAGTACTTTCATAATTATTACTTCAGGGGATTTTGGTTTAAAGATTTCCGCTAATGAAATATTTAGTATGAACCGTTATTGATCACAAGATTCGATGGAAGAATGTAACTTTCTTCTGGCATCAGAAACAAGAAATGAACAGTTAAACATCATTATAGAAAAGCATCAAGTTAAAATTACTTTTAACTTTGATGCCGACATAACTGCAATGTAGTTTTCTACATTGCAGAACATCTTTAGCAAACAAAAATTAATAGTTACTTTAACAATAATAATCGTGGATGATTAATGATTAATAGCTGATGCTGATTTTCATAAGACCTCATTTTATATATTTTCCACTGAATTTAATGCTTAATTTCTGATTATTACTTTTGCAGTTTTATAATTGCATAGTATATAGCTATACAATAAAGTTATGTAAGTGAATGTAGACTAATCAGGTCAAATATTTCATTTAAGATTTTTTTCAGATCATTTGCTGATCCACTCTAACAAAACACAATTTTAGCATTGAAAAATTCTGGAAAGATATTTGAAAGTGATTTATGTAACCGCTTAATATATAATGTAACAGATATTTAATTACTGTATATAAGACAATGATGTCATTTAATTTTGGTCATAATTTCATAATTGATCAATGGGCACAGAAATTCAGACTTTATGGGTTTTGTATACCAAAATTTTATTAAAATATTCATAAATTTTTTCATGTAATGTAATGCCTTTTATATAACTAATATTCTTCTTTATAATATTTGGTCTAATTCAAAATCCCTTTTAAGGGGTGACAAAATTTTGTTTTTGTTTCTGAACTCGAGTCACATTCTTATTCTAATTAGATGATTATTTACTTTAGTATATCCTTTATGTTAAGTATTATTTGGGCAATTTAATTTACCAATGGGGGATAAAAACGCTATTTTTTCTTTGCTTTTCTTCATTAGTTATAATTTTTCTTGATATCTTCAGACTTTTACCAATCTTTAAGTAATTTTGCTCAATAACCTCTAAATTTAGTTCATTGATGCCATTTTATTTTGGTTGGAATTGGTCAAAGAAGTGAAGAGGAGTATGATATTGCCGTCATGGGTTTGGATCTTAAAATTTTAGTCAGAAATTTTTTTTTTATATATAATTCTTTATTTATATACTTATTTACTAATTTTTCTCCTAGGTAGTAATATGTCAAGGGCAAAGTTTGCCCATTTTCATCTAATTTTACTGTGAAATAATGTTGTAGTGTAGATTTTAATTAATTGTTAATTTCCTGATAATAAATGTTTAAGTTACTACTTTAATCATTTTAATGTAATTTATTTTAGCAGAAATAAAATCGTTTAGCCAGATTATTAGATCATTAAAATTGCATTATCAAATTTTTGTACTTTATTTTTTAGCTGAAAACAGTTACCATCAAATCACAATTCTTTTTTTTTTAGTTTGCTTTTTACAATATTTAACTTTTAATATAAATTTAATTGACTGTGCACTGTCTTTTAATGGATTATCTGTATTTTCTTATAAATTCTTCCTTTTGATTTTCATTGCTAAAAGTAAGCATGTGTTATCTGAAATAAATGTACCTCAAATACATTGGTTTCTCCAGACATCATCCAAGAAAAAATTAATTTTGTTCATTTCCCTCGATCATTCTGTCATTGATTCTAATCATTGAAACTGATAAAAATGCTTAATTCCAAACAGTAAGGTAAATGAATATGAGCCCCTGCAGTGAAAACGATTTCATGTTCAATACCATTCTGGTTACAATTCAGTCGCACATATCATATATACTGTGTTTCTCCATTTGGCTGGAAACTTGTGAAATGTCCTGAATATTGCATTCAGACATTTAAAAACAAGAGCCCTCATTTCACCCAATCTTTTCTCTCTTAAATTATCTTATCATGTTATTGCCTAAGCCTGTAATATAAGTAAAATAGCTTTCCATAATTCCATCCTTCAGTTGTACAATTCGCCAAATGTAATGTTAAAATTACTATCCATAACCAGTTTTCACATAAATCAGACTTGTCTAAATTATTAAACACATCTTGAGGAAAATTTATACAAAAATTTCCATTCTGACCAGGTTTCTGCTGTATATTTCAAAAAATAAATTCCCTAAATTCAACCATATTTTAATTATCAAACACAAATTTAAACAATTAGAAATTAAAATAAAAAACCTACACAAATGGTTAAATTTTGTGTACACTTTTGTTGCTAGCAATACTTCTGAATATCTTACCTGATATTCAATTCTAAAACAGCAGTAAAACGTTTTATAACAAAAAAAGGTAGTAAACTTGGAATTTTTGTTGTTTTTTTCTCCTAGTCTTTCCAGTTCTGACAGAATCTGTATCTGAAAGTTATATTCATCATTCTGTCACCGCTTGTGATAGAAATGGTCAGAAATATTGGCAAGCCTCCAACAACTCCCTTCTCGTTTTACATTTTACCACCCAGTCATTCTATTAACATAAATAATTATGTTTTATTATTGAAATTCTTCTTTAAATTTATAAAAAAATCCAAATGACTGTGGAATAGCCAAACTTTTCTCTTCGCTTAATTTGAGAATCTATTCACCCATGGTTTTCCAATTATAGGACTCTATATATTTTTCTTTTCTAAGTAATATTAATTTCATTCAGAAGTGGTTGTTTAAAATTTAAAATGATTTTTTCTTAAACGGTCGATAAATGTAAAGTAATTTAAATTTGTCCAAGTTTGGAAAGTACAATTAAAAATATTTGTTATTAGATGATAAAATAAATTTCGAATTATAACTTCTCGGTCACGGGGAGGGGAGGATTTTTTCTTTAGATCATTTGAAGAAAATTTCAGTAATGAAATTAAATTACATTATATAAAAGAAAAATAACCGGGGGGGTAAAATAAGATCATCTTCGATTTTTATCATTATTATGAAGCGAGTTAAAAGCTTAAACTAATGGAAAAATATATCGAGCAAAGTATAAAAAAAATATAATTATTTCCATATTTCTTGATCATTTTAAAATAGCGTTCCTCTCTCTTTCTATTACACTCTGCTGGTAAAATTCACGAAGCGTGAATTACGTGGTGTAGGGATTCGGCTTTTACAGTGATGCTTAAGTGTTCAACAGAGAATTATTATTTTGTTTTCATACGATAAAAATTCGTCTAAAGCTTTTGTTCCTCACAAAATTTACATTACATTTAATTTACAGCAAAATTAATAAGTTTTTAATGTTTTAAGTAGATATTCGTCGAGTTGTTGATACCAAAATAATGGATATTCAGTGTAACCTCCCACATCCAACCATCCGTAGGATTTTCTTTTAACTGGAAAGACAAGAAATCACAAAAATGTATAAAAATTCAAAATTTTACTTGTCCTATTTTTTGGGGGACGATTTACTGTTGTTTTTGAATTGAAGACCAAGTGAGATAATCAGAAGTAATGCTAGCAATAAATGTATACACAAAATCTCTATCACGAATTATAAAATGAATATTTTCTCCACGAATTATCATTTGCATATTATGTATAATTGATTATAAATTGCATATTAATGCAATAAAATTTTCCTGTGTTGAAATATTTTTAACTGCGAATAATTCAGATTCGCCAACTGTAAAAAAAGTATATAGTTTTTGAGGATGACAAGTGGATGGTGAATGAACGAATTATCCGGATACTTGTTTAATATAATATATGAATTGCGTCGTGAAGTGACGCGGTGTGGCTTGGAGCAAGTGAGACAGTCAGAAAGGGTTTTATTAAAAAAGAATATATATATATATATATATATATATATGTATTAGGTACAAGAAAGAATAAATATATTTATTTATTACAGATATTACTAATTATAATTAATAAAATGTACACTCCTGAAATTAAATACGTGTATTAATTAATTTTTGTAAACTTTATTTTTGGTTTCATATTAAAGAATATCGTCTCTAGTACTTTATTAAATATTCATTATATATATATATATACACGAGTATAAACATGCATTATATTGTATATAAATATATAAAACATTTTTCAACAGTAAAACGTATAAAAATCAAATTTATTAAATGCTTCCACGAATCGTTTTATTTTTATGTGGTGTTACACCATGAGCATTCGGTGGAGTACACGGACATTTTAAATGGATTGGGACATTCCATTTTAAAGGACATTGAAAAACATTTTGGAGTAAAAAAAAATCTGGCTAAGACAATTCTAGTCAAAATTGTGGCCATGTAATATTTTTTTTACGGCTGGTTTCAAGATTAGGCTACAGTACACCCTCAAGTAGTAATCTTACACAGTCAAATAGGTCATGTTGAGCTTCAAATTTGCTGATTGTTTTTATTAGTATCGTAACTAAAAAAACAAAGTAACTATGTGTAAAAGTAACTATAACGTAAAGTACTAAGTACTTAAGTATAAAGTAACTATCTATAACACTAAATTGCCGCCATTTTGGTTAGGGTTATCATTTTTCGATGTGTTTTATTTCAAAAATTTTGTTTTCTAATTTCCCTAAAATTATTTTTTTTAAATCCTACCCTTTTCTTTTAAAATTACCGAGTTGTCTTTTAAGCAAAATTAGAGCAGAGTTGTCTAATCTGGGTGCTTGGTATAGTAGTGCTCTCATACCCGAAACTATATCGCTTCAAGGTAAAAGCACTTCTTAAATTACATTTTTTTAAGTTTAACCGTTGAAATAATATATATGTAATAGTTTTTTTGTACAATTACAACAAAGATGTGTATAGTTGTTATATTTTTTGAATTGTCATTTATTATTTGTGAATATATTAAAACATAAACGCTGTAGTTGAGTTTACAACCGGTGCTTTGTATCTTCTACTTATTGTTTCAAATGTAGCTACTATAACGCTGTAAGAGAAAAGTACTCCAATAATCTGAAAAAAAAAAAATAAATTGAAAAAAAATAATTTTACTAATGCATTAATAAGGGAAATTTACGAAAAGGCCAGGGATAATTTAAAAAGTGATCAGAAAAAGTTAAAAATTATCAATTATGTCCGTGTTATTATAAATATGGGTACGAGATATTTAATTTCATTTTACAACTTTAACAAAAATTCTATATTTAACTTAAATAAGTAATCGATAAGGAAGAGAACGTTCAAGAACTGTTTCTTTAAAAGTAAATATCTAGAATCCGTTGTGTGAATTGATTTTTGAAATCATTTTAAATTATCATGACTTTATAAAACATAAAGTAACCACGAAAATCTCTATCTATGGAAATAAAATAGTCCAGCCTCGCTCGCTTTTATTTGATTAGATATATAAAATATTTGTCTAATCAAGAGTTTAGCTCGTTTTATTTACCCTAAGATTTGGCTGACACTAAAACTGAACAGGTGACAATGTATTATTTTTCTAATTTCTTTCAATTTTTAGTTTATTTTATGTATTCTTATTTTTATTCATCTATTCCTATTCGATATCGATCTCGATACGGTAAACAAACAAAATACTTATCTGGCTAAAATTTTTTTCTTTCTTACCATTAAACTTCTAGAGGTATGTTACAAGAAGGAAATTATGGCAATCAGTCAAAAAATTGGTTATATATAGGTTTTTGCATTTCTCGATATCTCATGCATGACCCAGGGAACATAAAAATAAAAATAAAATTGGGGATTAATTGTTCCTGAGGACGTATATACGTGTATTGGAGTGTTTGAAGCTTTATAACGTTTGACTGGATGAACAGATTTTGATGAAATTTTGTACAGAGACTCGTGTGTATGGGGAAATTTGTGGGAAAATTTTGGGGTCCACATTTCAAATGGGGGTAGATATTATTTTGGGGTCAATTCTCTCAAAATTTTGTAAACGTAGTCCCACTTTATATTAAGCTGAGTACGTACGTACGTTCTTATCTTATTATTTCTAAAAACCTTTTTCTCTAAAATTTCCCACTCCCCAAAAATCGAAAAAAGCTATCCTTTTATTGGTTACACATCTTTTAACCGATTTTTTTTGGTCTTCCTAGAATAGTAGTAATGCAAATGATATAAAAAAGTACTTTGGGGGCTATATTGGAGGGATGATATGATCAAAGTTTAAAAATATAAATTTTTTTAAACTTTTAAAACTTCTTTTGGTTTATTTTCATGTATTATTATTTTTCCATTTTATAAGAATAAATAATCAATGGCAGTAAAGTATTACAACTTTGTTATCTGCCTTTGAAACATGTTTTCACGTTCTCTTTATTATTATATTTCATTGATATATTTAATAAATATGTTTTCACTTTTTTTTGTGTTTATTTATATATGGACTTATATCAAGAAAAATAACAACGACAACATGTATGTTACATCAATCAAATAAATATTCCCGGCAACCAAAAACGTATATTTATAAACACGCTAATACATATATTCTGTAATGTTTTGGATTAATTTTTTTTGTGCAATCTGTTGTTTTTTAATTTTCTTATTGGATCGTTTATTTAATTTTCTATTTCAAATTCACAGTAATTACAAAATTACTTTGCGTATTGTAATTTTTAACCAAATCAGAATTGATGGTAACATTGATCTTGTAACATACATTTGATTATACCTGCTGTTATCTTTGTATATATAAATCAGAATATTTACGTATACGTAAATAAATAAATATTTTATTATGATTGATATATAATAATACATTACATAGATTACGTAATAATGGTTGTATGATACTTACCAATAAAAAAAGGAACTGTTCCAGCATTTGCCTGGAAGGATTAATGGGGTACGGGTAAAAATTTGGTCAGAGCAGTATTAAAGAACATATACTTATTGTATAATAAAAAAGAGATGTGCTTGTGTAAAATAATTACCAAGTAATTCACAGTTCAGGATATGTTAATAAAAAAAATTGTGTGAACACTTGTATACACAATTCACGGGATTTAGAAATTCAAGCATTTTTTTTTTATAAAGAATAGTGTTTTTGGAAATTCATCTACAATAAAATATTATTTCTCCGAAAGAAAATGTTTTACTTATATTTTAAATAAATTGGTTTATATTTATTTTCAAATAATTTGGTCATTTTTTAGGATTGGAAACAGATGCTTAAAAAGGCCCTTTCTTTTAAGCCAAATTACGTTGAAATACTTGTAAATTGTTTTGTTATTTGGTTAGGTAGAGGTAGATATAATTACATTTTTTAAATGAATGAGTTTTTTTTAGAAAAGACCCCACATTCGTAAAAAAAAAAAACAAAAAAAAACACCCAAGGTTATGTTAATATTTTTAATTTTTTTAATATTAGAAAATTAAAATAACTACATTATTTAAAATTAGATATAACTTTATATATATTTTAGAATGGACTTTATGATTTTGATGGCCAAGAAAGAGAAGTAATCAGTATAGAAGGAGGAAAATAAAATGCATAATGTTAGCTGATGATATGGTAATTCTAGCTGATAGCACATATGCTTCAGAGATTCTAACAGCCATGGAGGAAGAAATGAAAGGGTATGGAATGAAAATAAGTATAAGAGAAAACAAATTAATGGAAGTAAAGAACAAAGAGAATTTAGAGGTAAGGTAAAGTGAAGGAACAATAGAAAAGTAATAAACTACAGATATTTGGGTAATACAATGACAAAGGACTGTAACAATGCAACGGAAATAAAAAGAAAGGTAGCCATAGTAACGGAAGCCATCAGTAAGAAGAGGACATTTTTATGTAGTAAAAGTCTGGATTTAGTGTTAAAGAAGAACTTAGCCAAATGCTATATATGTTGGGTCTTGTTGTATAGTAGTGAAGCGTGGACGATAATGAAGAGGAAGATATACTGGATTGAGGCTAATGAAATGTGGACATGGAGAAATTTGAGAAAATAGAATGGACCGATAATGTGAGGAATGAAGGAATGAAAAGCACTAATGCATAATGTACTCAAAAGGAAAGGAAACCAGTACGGACAAGTGGTTAGAGAAAGTGGAATCTTAACATTACATTGGAAGATCAGTTGAAGAAGAAAGGAAGCGAGGAAGAAAAAGGACGAAGTTGACAGATGAAGTGAAGACTGGAAACTACAAGGGGACTAAAAAGGCTTGGGACATCCTGACCCCATAGGTGAAGACACCCTCCATCTGACGGTTTCGGTCGCCACGCCACCCCCTCCATTCACAGCCCTTATGGGCTTCACCGGAGGTCATCTTCAGTACCTCGTCAATGACATCTTTCAGTTAAGCCTCAGCCAGGATGCCACAAAACGATGGGAATGTCACAAGCGACATTCCCATTGGTGTATTACTAACATAAACTCCAAAGAAAACACATCTAGCCAAGTCTCAAAAGATTTTGAACAACTTTCTAAGAACAAAGAAACTGAACTCTACCTATCGAAAAGGATAGGTAAGAGATGAATTTGACGCACAAAAAATCATAAAACGCAACACACACACACACACTAAAATAACAGAAACAACACAAATCTTAAAAATAGCATCAGATAATGTAAAATAACATAACCAGCGAAAAACTAAAATAAAATCTACAAACAGCAACAAAATAACAATAAAACTAAACATAAACACAAAGAAGGAAAGTTCAAGAGAACTTCACATCCCTTCAGCGATCCTTTCTTTCGCCAAATATGCAATAAAACTTTTTTTAAACTTTTTATAAGCAATAACCATTCGGCCCGGCTTTTCCAATTAACACGGAGATCAAGTGTCGACCCGATAATATCAAGCCGACAAATGGTCTCTGTGCGCATTAAATCATACCTAGCACATTCATATATCATACAATAAGCATCGTCCAACAATCCGCATTGAGGACACATACCGGAGTCCGCCAGCCGAATTTGTGTAGTCTGTCCCGAAACGCGTCATGCCCTGAAAGAAATTGCGTCACACTTTTTCGGGTGTATCCAAGAGGGTCCCACAAATAAAAAAAAATTGGGAAAAGATCATGCGTATAACGCACACATTCTGACTCATCTCATCTGGCCTACCACAGGGCGATACCATGCTGTTGTTTCTCTTTACTCCTTTATTTTCTCCGAAGTTAATTCACCTTTTTTTTTTGTCATCCTTCCGTAGTCTCCCATGACTAGCCCCGCAGTACTGCACTACATGGTCTTGAAAGGGCGCCTTTCTACCTCTAACCAGCCAAACGATCCGCATCAGGATCAGCTATACTGTTCCAGGCCACCGCCCGACTGGCCGGATCTAGGTCCTTTTTTCTTATCTTTACAATGGGTATTAATTAGTTGATGATAATGTGAGTAAAAAATCATGGACGCCAAAAATATATTTGATTGTCTGCAGATATTGTTCGAACCAGTGTATTCTTATAGTCAAGAACCACTGGACCGGTCGTATTTGGGTTAAATCATTTTTATTTTTCTCAATTTTTCTTTGTTTACCCGATTCAACCAACAAAATTACTGTTTTTTTTTACTAAGAGTTGTGTCTCGTTAAAGTCTTGAATGTTAATGAGTTGTTACTGGAACTGACGATAATAAACACTCCTATAAAAGTATAATTAATGTTTCATTATAAATTGAGGAAAATAATCTTGCGGAGTATTTTACATTTGTACTCATTTTTTTAAAACTTTTTTATGATCTAACAAGCCAGTTTTATTTTACTATTACTTTTATTTTTTAATAAAATAATATAGCTTTCGTAGATGATTTATCCTTTCTAGAAGAAGTTGAATTGATGTAAAACAAATAGAAATCTTAAACAAAATCACTTATCAGAACACGATTACAAATTTTCAACGAAAAACAAAATACATACCTTAACTTAAGAATCACATCGAAACTTTTAAAACAAAAATTTGAAAAATGGAAAAGTCAGTCACTAAATAATTTGATGAAATAATAATAGAAAATGAACTAGAAAAGAAAGCTCTAGATGAAAAAATAATAAAATTAACTAAATCGTAAGCATTAATTAAAAACTTTTATAACAAGACTCCTTATCAACAAATGCAAAATTAAGGCTCTATAATATCTTCTTTAAACCCAAAGTTTTATATATGCATCTGAATGCTTTTCTATCCATAATAAAGGTTTAGTAGGAAAAAATAGATAATTACGAAAGAAGAATTTTGCGGAAAAATCTTCCTACCCGTAAGACCGAAGAAGGCTAGACAATACAACCCAAAGAAAAACTATATGATCAACTGAAAAATTTTGAAATACAATTAAAAGGAATGTATTTTAACTTTACAGCCATCTTTATAAAATGAATAATATGAGATTTAAAAGAAGAATAAATAAACTTAAAAAAAAAATTAAAAAAATAGAGAAGAATTTTCAAAAATCATCAAAAATATGAAAGAATTCCTGATCAAATCCCTTCTTAAAAAAGGAGGAGAAAATAGACACAAAAAATACACAAGAATAGACAGTACATAAAAATTAGACAAGAGAGATACAGTCAGAAAAAAATTGAGAAACCATTAAAAAAATAAATGAAAATTGGTAAAAGTTTTTTCAGCTGGTCAAAATCTGAAAAAGAATAAATATAATAAAATCACGAAAGATAATTCGATTTAATTACTGATGGACGGATTAAAATTTTACTCTACACAAATACTAGGAATGTTTAACATTATTCTCAGCTTATTCAGTTCTCGTTACTCCGATTTTTTCTTTACATAAAAAAAATAATAATCTAATAAAACCTGTAAGTAAAACCTGATAACTTACCGAATGCAACATTTCGTTGTCGACAACGAAGTAATCGCTAGCAGTTACTTCAAATTTGTGTCTCGCTATTTCATCTATAAAAGTTGAAAGCTGTAAAAGAAATGTATATAGTTATTACTTATTATAATTATTAATAATATAATAAAACTTTATTCTATCAATTGCTAATTATTTCTTAGTATAATATCTTTGTTAATGTAATTAATCAATCATTATATAAACATGTTAGCCGGAGTCATTAAAATTTCGTTCATTCATTATCATGTGACTTAATTTTTACTTGAACTGGATTTGATTGTAAAAATACTTTTATTTTTAATTACTAAAGATTCTTTTACATTTACATATTTTGAATTTCGAAACGGTACTGATTTTAATGAGTCGAATACAAAAAAATAAATAAAATTTACGTATTTTATGTATTCGTTTCATATTTAATTTTCAGTCATAAATACCAAACTCAAAGCTTTAATTCAACAATGATTTGAAATTTTCCCATAGTCAAGAAATTTTATAATGTTATATAAGACAAGTCTTGATCCCTTTTTGGTGTACATATATTTGGTATTTTAGGTTTGTAATTCTTTTGTAGTAGCTAAATTCTAACTCCCCCAATCAAGAATGTTTCCGGATGATAGTTGAACAATTTATCATCGTTATCAACGATGAAACATTTTGATTGAGTGAAAAATCTTGATTTTTATTTTTTTATTTTAATTTTGATTGAGTGAAAAATGTTTAACGTCAACATCATCAACCCCCACATTAGACAACCCCCTCAAATATGATTCACATACGCCGCAGAGACGGTTAAGATGAAAATTATTTTGAAATATTTTTTAATTAGCTCCCCGTCACAGCTTCGTCACCGCTATTTGATTATACCCGTAACGGTCAATCTTTTTATTTTATGTTTTTTAGTCAAGTGACAGGAGGCAGGTGCAGCCTGTCCCAGATACAGTAACGGTGGCAGTGGTTGTGTCGATTGAGTCACAGCGCCCCTTAAAAAATCGGAATTGAATAAAACCCGAGAATGGTTTTTAGATATTTATCTGAAGAGTATTTGCAAGATCAAATCTACTGAATATCTCGTTTATTATAGTTGGGATTGGGAAAATTTAGCAGTGAAAAATTGGTCGAGATTGGAAAAATTATAGTTTGAAATTTTTCAAATTTTTTTATCGTTCTTTACCCCCTTTCAAGGTAGAATTTCAAAAATCTATATATTAGTTTATTCATATGAAGATTATACTCAGCAAAAGTTTGATTTCTTCATTTGTTACCGAGAAATTAAAAAAAATAGTAAAACTTATTGTTACTCCATTTTACCTCTTTAAAATCAGAATTTCAAAAATTCGTTTCTTAGGGTGCGGTTTCACCGTAAGAAGAACATGTATAAAAATGTTTATCAATCTAGCTTCAGTAGGTTTTGCTTGGTGTTGAATAATCGCTAACGATATATTGTCAATTTCAATTAGACACTATTGAAAATTCTCTACTGAAAAATCTTGGTAGCGGCTAGCTGTAAGAAAGGAGCATGATAATTTAGCGGCTCAGCAAGAATGAGAAGTGAGCAATCTAACGGATTATTTATTATTTTATACGTTTTAATAAATAATTTTTCGTTTAAACAATTTTTTATTTTTGGATAACATTTCTGAATAACCGTGATCTGTTATATCGAGGTGTATCTAATGAAAATATAAAAGTAAAGAAAATAATTTTTTTGAACATCTACCAATGTCAATTAGTAGAGATCGATTTAGTCAATTTTTTTTTACGTAATCAGATTTTTAGGTTAATTTTAGTATCATATTTTTCCTTGAATACCATTGATAATAAATAATTTATAAAATATTGAACGATTTACTATGAAATCAATGGAACTTTTCAAAAGACTTTTCAAAATTATCAGCTCTTTCTTCGGTAATACCATTATTAACAACAATTTTTCATTAAACAAGGAATAGGTAACTCCACTACACATAATCATAGAATCAGATTTTGCGAATCATCTTAAAGATACACAAATTTTAATTTAATTTTCTAATAATTATGTGTCTTAAAGACACAATTATAACTGTAAAAGACTAAAACGGTAAAATGTTAACATGTTCCACAAAAACCAATAACATAACATAATTGAAGGTCATGAAATTTTTGCAATAAATTTGACCGAAATGACATACTAAACAAATGTTCTCAGTGGATGTATCGTTGAAGATTCATTAGGCGTGGGGCGACACTTCCGAGACTGTGGTGCTGCCAGTAACAGCAATGAAATTAGTAATTTTGACAAACGAGCAAGAGCATAATAATGTTTTGTTTATTTAAAGGATTTTATTGGCTTACAATAATAGATTTCAAATATTAATAAGATACTCGAACTTCAGTTTATGAAAGTAACAGTTTTCCATTTTTTGTAAAACTTCGTGTTTCTTATTTTTTATGTTTGTTAATGCCGAAAAGTATACCACACACAAATAGGTGACTAAAAAGTGTAACAGAAAATTAACTGCCTCTATAAATATATCTGATTACTATTATTTTGGCAATATTCAAAAACTCGGAAGTCGTTTTTCCATATTTCAATTTAAACGTTCGGAATGACGAAGGAAGTTCTGTAAGTTGTTCTTTTCCGTAGGGAGTCGGTTGTGAATACTGGAGACAAAGCATAAGGACTGCCTACTTTACTGTAATGGAAGCAAAATATTACTTTATGTTACTCTCAGTAGATAAGGGGTTAATTAAACCTTCTTGCTTGTCTTGCTTCAATTAAGGTTTCACTGTGTCACAGACGGTAATTTACCCCGTGGAAAGTCAGTAAATGAAGATATTTCTTTTCAACGTGGAACTTCCAAATTCTAAGCTTTCATAGGAAAAAGGTGAATTTTTCATCTGACATATTTTCCTCTTATCCTTGCATATTCTCTTTTAAGAGATTAACAAACAAAGTGTAAAGTATCAGCCTAGTAGATAGACTATCTTTGCATACTACCGCTCATCATTTAAGCGAGCAACTTTTGATGCTATATATACTTAATAACTCTTTTTGCAGCTAAAGAGTATCACATTTTTTTTACAAAAGAGATCCCGATTGATAGTATATTTATTTGAAAATATTTCTCTTAAAAGCTCTTTATTTGGCGAAAGTAACCATCATGATGGGCCAGTCTAAAATACTGTTAGATGACACACTTGGAATAGGTTGTTCTGTTTTTTATATTGTTGTATTTCAGTATTCACTTCTCAACTTTTCTATTAAAGTAAAAAAAACTAGTTACAATCCTTAAAACCCTCGATATTAAAAGGTTATGTGAATAATATATATTTTGCATATTATTATAAAGTTTTCTTACAGTTTATTTATCCACTTAAATTATTGTGGCGGTGAAGAAGCTGAAATGTCAGTTAACAGTGCTACAGGAAAATAAGTTTATGTCTGTAGGTTGTTATTTCTGCCACATGAATTCAAATAAGTAGGTATCTAAAATATCTGGATAAGTCGAATGGTGTTTTCTCTAATATCTTTTTGCTACAGGCCACATGCCTTCGACGTATCGAATGATAGACCTCATAATAGGATTAATGAAATTGTGTGAATGATTAATTGATCCACTACATCAAAGCCTTTTTTCTAAAATAATTTTTATACCGGTTTCAGTTCTTTTAATAATTATTTACATTAAAAGTTTCAACTGTTATACTACCAACTGTATAGCGGGCGGCGTATAGCTGTGCAAATGGCGTGCTAGAGAGATAGATTGATAGAACGGCTGGAACATTTAGATAATTATTCCCTTATGAATACATTTCGTACAGCTCCGTATATTTACATATAATTAAGTTAGTATAAGATATTTTCAGCATAGTTAATAGCGCGGTAGGCCAGCCGTAAGTCTATGTGCACAGCAAGACGCTGCCCGCTATTACAAGGGAACATTCTTCTTTTATCTGCGACAAATCCCATCGAACACGTATCGTTCATGCGGCATATGTTACATTTCAAATTTTTCGACTAGCGAAAAGCGATTCATCGAATTCCACCATCATTCTGTCACTATCAGTTACGCTTTAGATGTTCAATAGTATGAATGCATAAACTTCCCTAAGTTAATTACTCCGATCAGTAATGGTGTTATGATTTATCAGTGTAAGCATGAATTAGCACGCGTGAAATTGATGCTGAAATGCAATTCGACAGTATATAAATAGATGTAATTTATTGCTTGTAAGAGCAAATACGATTAATATGACGTATGCATCAACGTAGTATGATAGAATCATCAGGTTATCGTTGGTGGTGCACTACGATGCGCACGTCTACAGTCCGAAACTAATAATTTTATCTTAAGTCTGTTGACATTTCTAGCACGGTAAATATTATGATACCCTTTGAAGTATTAAACTACGTTTTTCTCATTTTGTTTACAAATCTTTAATGCATTAATAAAATTATTCCACCTCTCCTTTTGAAATAATAAACAGAACAGAAACAAAATGAGCCCAACAGAATAATATGAATAACAAATAAGTACTGAATTAAAATTTACCGATGAAAATTATATTAAATACATCTTATGTTAGGAGAGATAAACTAAAGGAAAATGATGATCAGTGCGGAAAACACAGTAGAATAGAAAATTGCGTTAATACAACAGAATGTAATTCAGTAATTATCTAGATTGAATTTAAATTAAAACAAAAAAATATACACAATACCCAATATAACACGTGTTAAGCAAACTAAAAAAATTAATATAAAACAGGAACAAATGTGTATTACGATTGAAAGCCTACAAATAACTGACTGACGGTAAATTTAGCGTAACCAATACAGACTCTTCCACAAGATTTGTAAAATTGTACGTTACCCACGGAAATAATGTACCATGAAGTAACAAATTTTGAAAACCATTATATACGGAAAAAACAGAACAGAAACGGAAAACCGCAAAAAGTTACTACTTAATTAAATAATACGTAAATAATCGATTAAACATACGAAATTACACATAAAAATACAAATCATGTGAAGGATTCCTAAAGAAAAGAACAAAAACAGAATGGTCCCAGCAAAATGGTCCAAGCAGAAGAACACTCACGCAATTTGAAAAACTTACTGGATAAAACTACTGCCAATAAGCAAATGGAAATTAGTAAAAGTATTTATCACGGTCCTACAGAGACCGGAATCGAATCAAAAAAAAAAATAAAATAAATGAATAAGTAAATTGATTACATATTTAAGAACTTTTTGATTCTTTTATGACAATGCCATTAAAAACAATTACTACCGGATATTTCACTAAAAAAGGAGTTGATAGTTAATTCCGAAAGGTCTTTGGAAAAAGAATACATTAATTTGAAAGTGAGTCGTCTGATATTTAATGATTTTATGGTACCTTTTTGCGACTGTTTAATTTAAGTAGGTTTTTTATGGTTAAATTAAAAAAACAATGAACTCTCGGTTTGTTCAAGTCTTTAAAAATTAGGTCATTCTTGTTTTACAATTTTGATTTTAATGAAATTTATAAATTATAAGAATATGTTGATAATATTTTATTAATTTATTATTTCATTTACAATAATAATTTGTAAGTAAACATTATAATTGTATTATAAATTTGTTTACTTAAATTTGCAATTAATAATTATATAAAATTTCAGTAGAATATTTATATTACCAATAAAAAGGTTAAAAAAAATATTATTTTATCAAAAATTAAATATTAATTTTCTTTTATGTTTACATACCTCTTCAATTGTTTCAACATCAAGCAAACTAGTGTCAACCCCGAGTGCTTCACAATATGCAATAACACACTAGAAACATTTTACAATTTATTCATTAAATTAATGAACAATAAATAAAATTACCTAATTTTTAATACATCATTTTTAGTACATAAATCTATTCAACAAACAAATAATATAGTATACTTATTTAACTGTAATTCTAAATTGATCCTTCTTCAATTGTTTTATGTAAAAAAGTTATGTAATATCAATACATAAACGTTCATTAGTGTTCCAAGAGGAAAACCTATAATGCTGATTATATTCATTTTTTTTTACTTCCTTGTACGAAAGAAAGGAAGTATTGTGATTGCGAAAAAATTCGGTTTTCCGATTTCAACGGAAGTATCCATTTTGATCATTCTTGAATCCATTTTGACTAGTTTCGGCGTGACGTCTGTACTTAACTTATGTATCTCGCATAACTCAAAAACTATTATCCGTAGGATGTTAAAATTATGTATTTAGGACTGTTGTAACGTCTAGTTGTGCATCACCTCTTTTGATTACAATCGACTGGACCAAAAATATCCAAAAAATCTCAAAATCCATAAAAATTAGATTTTGGACTTTTTCTTAACTGCAGTAATAAGCCCTCGCTGCGAGCTTTACAAAGATATAGCTGTTTCTTATTTTCATTGGTTCCAGACTTATAGCCGAATGGAATTGTAATTAATTAAATATTTAGATCTTATAAGGGGAAGGCACATCAGTTCGAATCAGAATTCATCTCTTTTTTTCTAACTTTTTATTTTAATTTAAATAAATTGATTTATTAATAAATTATTAACCTCTTGATTGTAAAAAAAAAGCTTTACAATAAATAATTCAATTATAATAAAAAACAAATTATTAAAAAATATCAGAAAAATAAATATAAGAATTTAATAAAAATTAAATTCTGATATAAAAATAATTTAAAATAATTATCAGAAAAATATCTGAATTTTATTAATGAAAAAAAAATGTATATACTTTTTATTTTAAAAAACGTGTGTATATGTAATTTAATAGGCGTACAAGGAAGTTACGTAGTGTCCACATCAGGTTTTTTTAATTATGTTTTATTTATTAACCAAAAGACTTTTACTAAAAAAAATAGGAGGAAAAATATGTATTAAACTAAATATTGTAAAGTAATGTAAACAATAACTAGCTAAGTTGAAATTTTCTATTTTTTTATGAAAACATATTTGTTTCTTATTATAGACGAACATTACGAAAAAGTGGCGCGTGTGGCACGTGCTTTCCTTCGTAAAACTGCAAGGCATGGCATAAACCTTCCCGGGTTAGACCATAACAGAATTTTATTTCAAATACGCCATATAGTTTTCAAATATTAATGACTTATTTAAACGATAGAGTGCAATCATATAAATCAAAGATCAAGATATTCGTTAAAAAAATTGGACCCCGATTTGAACCCTTGATCAAGTGATTTTTTTTATTAAAAAACCTTGTATATTAAAAGTTAAAATGTTTAAAAAAAAAAATCTGAATTCTTATTAAAAATTTTGTACCCATATAAAAATTTAGCAAACAGTTTCCCCATATAATAGTTTTAATAATAGTCACAATTAGAAAAAACAAATAAAGTATAAGAGATTAAATTGATTAATAAATTAATATATTTAAATCAAAAAAAAGGTAAAAAAAAAAAGTAGATGAAGTCGGATTCAAACCGATGTGCATTCCCCTTGAAAGATCAAATAATTCGTTAATTAACATTTTATTTGACTATAACTCAAGAACAAAGAAAATAATTACCAATTGTGATATATTGTTGAAAAGCTCTCAATGAGGGCTTATTATTACAGTTAAAAAAAATTTTTTTTGGGGGAATCTTGGCTTTTTTGGATTTCTGGATTTTTGGTCCAGTCGATTGCAATCAAAAAGGGAGGTGCACAACTAGATGTTACAGCAATCCTAAATCCAAAATTTCAAAATCCTACAGCTAATCGTTTTTGAGTAATGCGAGATACATACCTACGTATAGATGTCACGCTTAAACTAGTCAAAATTGATTCAGGGATGTTAAAAATGGATATTTCCGTTGAAATCTGGAAACCGAAATTTTTAGCGATCACAATACTTCCTATACTTCATATAAGGGGAAAAAACGTAAGGAAACGTATTTAAAAACCAAAAATTACTTTTTTTTTAAATGTATATTTTACTTCTGTTATATAAACGTTTAAAACCGTTTAACGTTTAATACCGAAATTACTAAATAATAAATAAAAAATTATTTAGTAAAATATTGTAATTAAAAAATTAAATTGTACGTTTGATTTCACCTCTTCCTTGCCTATTTTTCTTCCTTGTACGAAGTAAAGGAAGTATTGTGATCGGGGAAAATTTCGTTTTTCAGATTTCAACGGAAACATCTATATATTTCCGTTGAAATATTTTTTACTATCCCTGAATCCATTTTGACTAGTTTCGGCGTGACGTCTGTTCGTACGTACATACGTGCGTGCGTATGTATCTCGCATATTTCAAAAACGACTAGCTGTAGAATGTTAATATTTTGGATTTAGGACTGTTGTAACGTCTAGTTGTGCACCTTCCATTTTGATTGCAATTAACTGGACCAAAAGTGTCCATAAAAGCCCTAAATCCAAAAGATTTGGATTTTGGACTTTTTCTTAACTGCAGTAAGAACCCTCACTGAGAGTCTTTCAACAATATGTCTAAGTGGTACATACTTTTATTGCTTCCAGAGTTATAGCCAGATTAAAATTTTAATTTATGAAATATTTGTATCTTACAAGGGGAAGGCACATCGATTCGAATCCGACTTTATCTCCTTTTTTTTTTCAATTTAAAAGTATTGATTTATTAATAATTATTACCTCTGATTGTAATATAATTTTTACAGTATCTAATAAATCAAAAATAACAATAAAAAATAATGAAAAAATATCGGAAGTTATTAATGAAATAAAATTTTACGTCCTTTTCATTTTTAAAAAAAATGTGTATATGTAATTTAATAGGCGTACAAGAAAGTCGTATGGTATCCAGATCAGATTTTTATTTAATAAAATATAAATAATACAATTTTAAACAGACTTGATTAAAAGAAAACAAATTTTAACAAAACTTTTACCTCCACTCTTTGAATGGTTATTCATTAAGAATTATCCCTTTTTTGAGTTGTATTTTTCAAAAATCAAACATAATTGTGATTATTTTCACTTACAACTGTTAAGTGAAATCAGTAAGAAGTGAAAATTGAGCTATGTACTCTCCAACAACGCAATGAAATTGCAAAACTTCGGTACAAATATGGTGAACTTTTCACAGAGATAGTTCGTAAAGTTCGAGTGTTTTCGATCGAAATGAAACATCGTCTTAGTCGTACATTAATTGAAAAAATAATCTCTACGTTTGAGAAATCTGGATGAAATTGTTGATGTGAAGATACAACTCTGTCAACATTATTGATAAGAAGCTGAAAACATTATTGCTCTAGCTGAAAACCCAAGTTTGTATATTCCAAGACATTAACAACAATTAGCTATTTCAAAGACTAGTTTATAACGCGTTTCGCATAACAATCTTGGATTACATGTTTACAAAGTGAAAGTAAAGCAACGATTGCAACCAGGGGACTACTACAATTAGGGGCAGTTTAACGCTGCCAGGTTGGGTATTGAAAACGAAGGCAGGTAATCCCGATTTTTATAAAGATAATTATCCTTAGTGATAAAATCCATTTCCAGATGAGTGGGTTCGTGACTAAACACAACTGTTGCATGTGGGTTTAGAAAATCCTAAATTAATTGTAGGGCGTTGTCTTTATTTATAACGAATATGATGCTTTTGGGCCGGCGATGTGATCCGGGCCGTATTTTGTTTCAAGAACGATAAAGGAGCTGCGCTTCATGTCGATGCGTCTGTAATTGCACGATACTAACTGATTTCATGTGATCAACATCGGAAGAGTGGAATTTGTTTATTTCCAGTTATTTGGTCAAGGAGGTCAAATGGACTCAGTATTTTTTACGAAGAGCTTTGATTTTGTTCTAATTATACTTTTAATACTGCACAATTAATACTGACAATTGTACTACAAACATTAAGTCATTAATATTTAAAACCCGTATGGAGTATTTGAAATAAGATTTGTCAGCAGAAAAGACGGGAAATTTATGCAACTCTTTTCCCGGCTTTGTTTCTACTTTACTTAATAAAACATGTATAATTACGATATGGAAACATTTTTTAGAATATTAATAAATTTTAGCTAATTAAAAAATTAGTTTCGTAATTATAATTATATTACTTTTCACCGATCATCGTGGTGGAGTGGTTTCTTTATTTTATCTGAAGGAACCGGGTTCGAGTCCCGGATTTTTAATAGCTCGATTAGGAGGACTCCAGTTTTCACTTTCTAAAAATTTTCGTCTTCATCTATCATTGTACTACTGGCGTCAGCCTATTATTACTACGTGAATAGTAATTATAGGCTGTGTATTCTATTTTATTTATAAATAAATAATTATAAAAGATGAAGATTTATTTAATATACAATAAAAACGCGTTTTCTCATTATTTCCCTTGCAAACGTTCGTATAAATCCCTGTATATGAAAACCTGAGACATATATTTTAGTTAAAGTAATCCTGAAAAGAAAAAATATAATTATATGACAATGAGAATGTTATTAGATAAAGGGATTAACTCGTTAGTTTCATGGGAAAGGGTATTTCAACAATATTCGTAAATTCCCCTTGTTTATACACGAAGCATATGAGATTATATACTGTTTAATTATTTATTTTTTTTTAATTTCTCTTATATTTGTATTGTAATAAAAATAAAAGTCGTTATTAAAACAATTCTTAAATAAAAATACTCCTAACTAATCAACGTTCAATTGGTAAGCATCTATTATCAATAGACATTCGACAAATTAGTTATATATATTAATCGATTGATTAATCATTAATTAATAGCGGTACAAACAAAATAATTAGCACAAAAAAAAATTAATTAACAATATATATATATAAACATCTTAACAAAAAAAGTCTACTGAAAAAAAACTATATAATTTTATATAGTTGTACCAGAAAAGAAATCTGTGTCAAATCAACAAATAGGCAGTCTTATATGGTCCTAAACAATAAAATCACCTTGTTTTAAAGCCCATGCAATTGACAATACAATTCTGTCATAAAACGCCTTTAACTATCAAGAATGTAAAAAGACCGCATTGAAGAATACATGTTGTAAAAGTGAAATGGTTTCTATTGCCTTATGAAACGAAGGTAGACATTCTTTACGTTGTAAATCTTATTTTCACCAATTAAGAGCTCCTTATTGCAAAATATATATTTTACTAGTGGCTTAGTAAATAAATCTAAGATAAATAAATATAAAGGTATATGTAAAAGGATTTACGTTTTAAATAAAATTATAAATGTATAAGAGTGCGTAAACATACATGAGTTCTAATGGTTCTGCCTTTCATTTACAGTTTATCTGAGTTCTAATATCCGTCAGACTTAGTATTTAATAACACGTTAGAAAATTATTTTTCATTTACAAGTAAATATTTTTTTAAACTTAAAAAGAGACGAATAAGATAACTGTAATTTGGCGTAGATCTGTTGTTAGCAGAGTGTAAAAAAATTTAATGTAATAAATGAAAAATAAAAGCTGGCAAACATTTGCAAAACTTTCTTGGGGCTATCTACTATGTTAAAAAAGAAATTTAATGACAATAATACAATAAAATTATTTTAATTTTAATAAAAAAATAAATATTATTATAAATAGTTAAAATAGTATATTTATTGACAAGGATGACCGGGAACAGGAAGTCATGTTCAGTACAATTTGAGTCCGATTTGCAGAATTAAACTAATGAAGGTATAATTTAGAAGAAAATCAAAACTTTTAGTAAAACGTTTTGTGTAGCGTTTATCTCCTTCAAATTTTTATCATTAAAATTAGCGAATAATTGCTAAAAAAACTTTTCTTAGAAAACTTTTGTGGCCCGTTTAATATCGACAGCTACCTCATATAAAATTTTTACTAACAGCCACAACTTGAAAAATAGACAAGATTAGAAATTACAAAAAATTCAAAAAACTTGTAAATTTTTAAGCGGATCACTACGGGATCATCTTTTTACTTCCTTGTACAAAGTAAAGGAAGTATTGTGATCGCGAAAAATTTCGGCTTTCAGGTTTCAACGGAAACATCCATTTTGCATCCCGGAATCAATCCATTTTGACTAGTTTCGGGGTGACGTCTGTACGTACGTACATAAGTCGAATATATTTCGCCTAACTCAAAAACGATTTAAATTAAAAAAATTTGGAATTTGGACTTTTTCTTAACTGCAGTAATAAGCTCTCATTAAGAGCTTTTCAACAATAAATGATAAGTGGTACTTATTTCCATTGGTTCCAGAGCTGTAGCCAAATAAAAATTTAATTAATTAAATATTTGGATCTTGAAAGGGGAAGGCACATTAGTTCGAATCTGACTTCATCTCATTTTTTTTTTTTTTTTAAATTAAATATATTGATTTATTAATAATTATTAACCTGATTGTATAACAATTTTACGATAAATAATAATTCAATAACAATTAAAAAAAAAAAATGAAAAGATATGAGAAGTTATTTATGAAATAAAATTTTATGTACTTTTCATTTTAAAAGAATGGGTATCATAATTTAATAGGTGTACAAGGAAGTCAAGCCGGGGCCTTGCGTCCTTCTGGGGTAGTTTGTGGCGAAGGCACTCCCCTGAGCTGAGTTTATGCTTAATTGCGTGTCCGGATCAAATGGCGGGGAAATTACAGATGTATAAAATAAAAGAAGTTATTTGATATCCACATCTGATGTTTTTAAATATTTTAATGTCATTTATATTAATAGAAGATTAAGTTGTATTTTCAATCTTTAAAATTATACTAGAAAAATTATATTTTTCTTCTGGATTTATTCAGCCAACTTTTTTTTGAAGCTTAAAAGATTATTTATTGAAGTAATTATTTACTTTAATAAGTTTTCAAAATTTGTTACCATATAATTCAACATGGCTAAAAAAATTATAGTTTGTTAAAAAAGGTGGATGTCGTCATGTTACCTTCCTCGATGAGAACAAAAATCAGGCCAACATGCAACACAATATTTGTGCCAAATTTGAATTTTTTTAGTCTACACTTTTTTGAGATATAAGGTGAAAAATATTTTAAAAATAGTGTTTTTAAAGTAATGTATTACGCTTTTTTTTTCAGGCATAACATTTTTCATACCCTGCAAAATTTCATTTCGATACCTCGCGCCATAAGCTTCATGCTTATGTGGCGATAACAAAGTTGAGAGTGATTTTTATTAAAATTAAGCAAAATTTTTTATCAAATTTATAAATAAAAAAAAAAAAAAATATTAGTAAATTCTCACCCGTTCTTTTGCTGAAGTACAACAATAAGATAAGTACCATATCCTTGTAGCACATATAATAGCAGTAATTATTAAATAAACGTTAATAACATTTTCTAAAAATAATTGATTCCCATTTTCTATGTAATTCAGTAGCAAAGGATAAAGTAAGCGTAATATAGTTAACGTTTCCGTAATTATTGATATTAGTATTTGCAATCCGAATATTTTATTTAATTTATGGATGATTTTAATCAGATTTAAATGATGTTTCCTCATATCACGTATAGTGTTTATATTTAAAATTTTCGATACATCATACCTTTTAATATCATCTTCAATTTGTTTATAACTGTTTTCAATTATACATACAGAATGTGATACTAAAAATAACGTTGTTATATTTATATTTCTAACCCATTCTAATGATATTATGTCTATTAAATCAAAATCCGTTGAAATAAATCGCATAATTAATTGACACGATGCATCCAAAATATTCATTCTGTAAACAAATTCAACATTCTTTTCATTATTAAAATTTTTATTAATATTTAATTTGATTTTCTTTAATTCTTCATAGAATTGTATTATACCATTTGTTTTGATGATATATATCGTCGAATAAATCAACGATACTCCATTAATTATATTATTCATTACCGTTAGTATACTGCTTTTAAACGAATCCTTCGTAGAAATAGAATTAACGAAATATATACAATAAAATATTAATATATAATTTATAACAATAACGATATATCTCGGTATAATTGTTTTATATTTTATTCCTAATAATTCAGCCGGTAAAAAGCCTTGTACAAAAGCAACTCCATGTATAAATGATACCATTTCTTTTTTTTTACATTTTTTTAAAAACCGAACTCCTTTCTAATATGAATGAAAGAGTTATAATCCGATTATTATAATGTGAGTATAATTCAAAGTGACGTTAAAAATCTTAATAATGTTAAAATGGTATAAATATGACAACTTTATTAAAATTTAAATATTAAAAAACGATTCATTCATTAAATTGTCAAAACGTAAAATAGATAAAAATTTTAAACATAGGTATAAAGTTGTAATTTTCGCACAATTACAACTTATCTATCACTAATATATATATACATATATCTCGCCAAGAAAAACCTCACTTCTGACGAATTATGATTATTGTGTTTTAATGATTATTATGCCGTCAATTTAGAGACAGATTAATAGATCAATTCAGTCTTGTTTTTATTCTCCATACTAAATTATATATGTCATTAAATTGATTGAGTACAAATATAATAAGGTACCCAATTTTAGTTTATCTTTTCTTTTTGCTGTTTAGCGGCCGGTAATTACCGTTCAGATAATACTTCAGAGGATAAATGAAGATGATATGTATGAGTATAAATGAAGTGTAGTTTTGTACAGTCTCAGTTCGATCATTCCCGAGATGTGTGGTTAATTGAAACCCAACCACCAAAGAACATTGATATCCACGATCTAGTATTAAAATCGGGGTAAAAATAACTGACATTACTAGAACTTGAACAATTTTATAAACTGTGATCTGGTACTGGTACTATAACTTCGTTTATATACTGTTATGTACATTTTATGAATGTGACAGATGGATCGGATGTAAAGAGAGAGCGGCATTGGATGAATAACGCCCGAAAATACTGTAAGCGGTATGATACAACGGGTGGTACAATGGAATGCTACAGATGTTTTTGCCACGGAAATTTTTCAGCGGAAAGCAATAGAATTTCGTGACTGGAACGGGGAACAGCAAGTATAAAAAAAGGAAGGGTAAGACTGAGACCCGGCTACTAGGGGGATCTGGGAACGGCATAGTCGGACTTGGTTTCCCTTCCTGGTGGCTTAAGGCAGGCAAGAGGCAAAACCGAGTCCCGGTTACTGTGGAGGATCCCGGGAACGTTACAGCCGGGCTCGGTTATCCCGCCTTAGTGATTTTAGGTAGGTGAATGAGGTGAATAAAAGATCCACCCCCCTGAGTTGAGTATTTCTTGAATGCCAATCCGACCTAGGGGAGCAGGAAAAAAATACATAATTAGGTAATTTATACATAGGTACTTCTATAGTACGTGTATGCATATATCAACCATTACAATCAACATAATATAGAAAAATGAAATTTATCAAATGCTTCTAAACGACATATATTTTAGTGCCAAATGTTTTAACAATAAAAATCGTTACGGATCTAACTTACATCTGCAAGTCGTTGCTAAAACGAAATGAAATCGAACCGTTTTTGAAAGGACTTATTACGGGAGAAGAAAATTCGATTATGTACGACAATAATGTACGGAAAAGATTGTGGTAGAAGCAAGGTGAACCTCTGCAAACGATGATAAAGGCATGATTGACGCCAAGTGATGTTTGTATCGTGGGATCGCAAAGGAATGATTCACTAAGAGTTGCTGCCGCCCGGTCAAACGATTGATTTTAACCTCTACTGTCAACAACTGGTAAGATTACGCCAAACGAAATAAAGCAACTAGAATTGGTCATTAGGAAGATGTGACGTTTTTTATCATGAACACATTAGATTCTCCACACGGTTAGTAACCCGTCGAAAATACTGAGAACCTGACTGGGATCACAAGATTACATAATCCACCAGACTATATATATAGTCTTGGTCTAGTACCTCAGAATACAATTTATTTCAGTCTCTACAGAATTCACTTAACGGTATAAATTTGGCTTCAAAAGAGGCATGTGAAAATCACTTATCAGTTTTTCTTCGAGAAAATATTGAACTTCTGTAGCGACAAGATAATGATTTTACCTTCTTAACAGCAAAAGAGGGTCAATCAAAACTGCTCATATTTGATTTAATAAACATCATTTGCAATATAAAAAACTTTGTTTTAATATTTTATTGCAAAACTGTTGCAATAAAATACTAACTTTTCCCCAACTTATTAAATTTTTACTCTTCCTAAGAAATTTCAAAACGTCCAAAAACAAAAATGTATTGGAGGAATGAATTTTCGAATGAGTAGTAAATAGAAATAATAGTGGGATCAAAAATAAATATATTAATAATAATGTTATATTAATTAATACTTTCTCTTTGTTATACTAGTATACTACAACGATTTAGGATATAATAATAGCAGCTAGCATTATTGCCATGGGTTTAATATTTATTTATTTAATATAAATATAATATTATTAATGTAAAATTTATTTATTTTTATATTTTTGGAAAGTATATTAGACTGAAACTCTAGAGTAAAGAATAACAAACACATATAAGCATACAAACAGGCGAAAATATTACCCTCGCTTACTTTCTCATAGTCGGAAAAGAATGAATATTAAAAGAAAACAAAGTATCTTGGATAAATATTATACGTTTGTTTGAAGAAATTTCGTTAAAATAAATTTTAGTATTTTGTAACTTGCTATAACTTGTGCTCGCATGTTTCCAATTTTATTCGTTTAGTATAATTATTATTAAATAGAAATGTTTGCTTTGTAAGGGAACACAACAAAAATGTTTAATTTTTGTATATATCTGGTTAGTATTTTTGTTTTTTGTTTCCTTATGATGATATTATTTCTATGTACTGTATTTATATCCTTGTCTTTTTTGAATAAAAAATCGGGTGAAAATCATGTGTTTTTGTATCGTAAAAATTAATATTGGATAAGATTTAACTGCATCGTTGAAATCAATAATTTTTTCACCTTACAACGTGTAAATGCCACCTGTATTTATTTTTTTGTTTTCTTTGTATTGATATGAAAGTATAAAAAAACACGGTTTTCAGGAAATTCAAAATTAAGATAGCCACAAAAAACATAACAGACAAACTTAAAATTTTGATATTGCAACATATTTATCTAACTTTTGCTTATTACTCTACAAGTACCAGTTTAATTAAGCAATTTTTAAACCCTGGGATCTGATGATAAATATTGTGCAGTTGGAATCGTCAGTACAACAGCAATTCGACTATAACAATTTATTATTGAAATAAAAGAGGGGAAACTATTGTTGTACCTAGATTTGAATGTTGGAGTTTTTTCTGTTTACTCCCACATGTTTTTTTGTTTGTTTCGTATTACGTATTAGTAATTACCCATGTAATAATTATATGGTATTTGGAGCTTTTGCAAAGAAATTATAAATATAATCTAACCAAACTTAGTGAATATCGGTGTACTTTAGTGGTTGGGGTTCAATTAACCACACGTCTCGGTAATGGTCGACCTGAGTCTGTACAAAATTAATTCTCATTTACATGTCATATATATCTTCAACTCATTGGACCGTGGGTTGGTCGCTTTTTTTTTAATAATTGATCAAATTGCAACGTAGAAATTAGGAAAATAATATAAATAAATATTACACAAAAAGTAAAAAAATTTAAATGTCAAAACTTACTCCTCCTGCTTTATTTATAATTTTGTTCGGAATTTATTGCCATTGATAATTTTTATATAAAAATTAGTTGAGTATTTTGGAAAACTGTATTGAGCCAGTCGGGAGATATTAACTAAAATACATACCAACATATATACGTACGTACATCTTCCAGAAATTTAAATGATTATTTTTTGGGTTTTTTTGTACTAAGGAGTTCTTGAAACATCGATATATGCAAAAACTCCAATATCCAAACCTTTAGATCGCTATGCTTTTTCTTACAGGTATCCTGTTGCAGGAGCACCATCAGAGCTATTTTTTTTTTTTTTGTTTTCAGTCATTTGACTGGTTTGATGCAGCTATACAAAATTCCCTATCTGGTGCCAGTTGATTCATTTCTGTATACTCCCTACATCCAAAACAATATGTTTTAAATGTTCCAGACATCGCCTGCCTGCACAATTTTTCCCATCTACCTGTCCCTCCAAAATCAAAGCGATTATTCCAGGATACCTTAAGATGTGGCTTATAAGTATGTCTCTTCTTTTAGCTATATCTTTCCAAATGCTTCTTTCTTCATCAATTTGCCGCAACACCCCTTCGTTTGTCACTTTATCCACCCATTAGATTTTTAACATTCTCCTACATCACCACATTTCAAAAGCTTTTAATCTTTTCTTCTAAGTACTCCGATCGCCCAAGTTTCACTACCATATAAAGCTACGTTTCAAACACTTTCAAAAATGCTTTCCTTATATTTAAATTAATTTTTGATGTAAACAAATTATATTTCTGACTGAAAGCTCGTTTGCCTGTGCTATTCGGCATTTTATATCGCTTCTTCTTCGTCCATCTTTAGCAATTTTAATTTCTAAATAACAGAATTCCTCTACTCATAGTCTTTTCTCGTCCTATTACTTAACATTCAGAGGTCCATCTACTTCATTGTTAATACATTTCATTACTTTCATTTTGTTCTTGTTTTATTTTCATGAGGTAGTTCTTGCGTAGGACTTCATCCATATCATTCATTGCTTCTTCTAAATCTTTTTTCCTCTCAGCTAGAATTTCATCAACAAATCGTAGCATTTTTATTTTTTCATCTTGCACTTCGGATCTAACTGTTACAGACTAGACCTATAAACTCTCTTTTTTCTATTTACCCTCCGGAACTTTCGTAAGAGATTACTCTAGAGTAAAAGTGAGGATGATATGTATGAAATGTAAATGAAATGCAGTTTTGTACAGTCTCAGGTCGACCATTCTTGAGATGTGTGGTTAATTGAAACCCAACCACCTAAGAACACCTGTATTCACGATCTAGTATTCAAATCCGTATAAAAGTGTCTGCTTTTGCAAGGATTTGATCCTTAGAACTCTCGACTTCGAAATGACCTGATTTGCGACTACACGCAACCAGACTGGACTATCAGTAGACCAGCCCGGCCTATCACTGCACCAGCCGGATGGGCTAATACAGCTATAACCAGAGAGTAAAAATGATTGATTGTCAAACAAGAGTTGTGTTCTGTTTTAGTTGTCTTCTATTTTATTATAAATTAAATGTTTGAAGTTTTTGAAGTTTAAAATTAATTAAATTACGCAATAAATAATACGATTATTTTTATTCCTTCCTTTTATCTGAAATGGTCATATTCCAAACAACGGTACTATTTGATTACTAGATACAAAGAGTAATCTCTAATTACTATTCCAGATATTACGAGTTTCTGGATCAATTTTTAAAGATTTTTGTGCCTTTTTTAAACAAACCGTGATATGGTATGGGTGTATTTTTTTATTGATAATAAAATGATTAATGTACGTGGTATATATTTTTAAGATATTACTTTTTACTTTTTAAAATAAAATCAAAACTTGTATTCTAATTTCATTGATTTTAAACAGATTTTAATCTCTGATTTTAACTTTAACTAAATTTTGAAATCATTTTATGATGTAGTTTGAAATTGGACGTTGATTTTTTATAAAAAAAAGAAGTTTTTTTACTTTATAATTTTATTTATTTTTATTACTGATTTAATTTCCTGTACATTTCTACGTATCATCCCAATCCCGCCGCTTTATCAGAGCGCCTAGGTCTGTTTCCTGTTGTTATATGACAATCCACGGCGGAGGAGTAGATTGCCGGTGATCCGCTTGATTGAGTGATAAGTATTTAAGTCTTTTCTCTTGACAAAAACGGAAGTATGCTTGGACTTTTGTAATATATATATATATATATATATATATATTTTAATACAGAGGGAGCAGTAAATAAAGGTCTTTCTTGAGACTATTCCATTACACCCCTGCTACTTTCTTGGTCGGATGTCCTTTCTGTCCTTGGGTCTTAAGGTGGTAAAAGACGTTTACAAAGAAACTATTAATATTATTATTATTACCAAATATAAGAACTGAGCAGTTTTACATTTCGTTTTTCATAACGACTTGTAAATGACTTTTGGTTTTCATCTTTATATATTACACGAAGGAGGACCTATATTCAACACAATATTTCTGATCTGAAAGTTGCTAATTGTAAAATCAGGTTATGAACTGGTTGAAAATTTGCGTAGTAAATATCTTTCTACTTTTCTTATTTTATGAAACTTCAAATCTTTTTTATTTTTCCCTTTCTCCTTTAATCATTTTTGCGTTTTCCTTCTCTTTTTTCTTTTTTTTTATTTAATTAAATTCAATTTTTTTAAATTTAATTATACAGTAACTCGTAATAAGCAGCATTCTGTAAACATTTTTTTAATAAATAAATTATGTATAACTATGGTTTTAATTAAATGCTTATTTATTTAAATATTTCACTATAAGAATTATAAAAATAGAATTATTGTTTTGTAAATAACACAGTATCACCTAAGATAAGTTTCTGTTAAACGGATCGATTTATAATTAACAACAATATGAACAAATAACGATTATTAGTAATTCTTAACTACAAATTTTTAGGTAGATTTCATAAGAAAGCTACCTATTGTAGTGGGTACCATGATTCGACTTCCGGAAAATTTCGACATATTTTCGCGTTTCACATCCCCCAGACCCCAAACCCACCAACAGTTTAAAAGTTTATATATATATATTACACTTTCTTGTAACTACCGTAATTTTGCGCCAATCACTTTCAAATTGATACATAAAATATAACGACCCACATACTCGGTCGAGTTTGTTAATGGGAAAAATCGGACTATGAGGGTGGAAATGGGGGAGGGCTTTTACGAAAAAAACAAAATATTTCTATAACTTTCTTATAAAGTAAAATATCGATTTCGTTTCTACTATTCTTTGGATAAGGGTCTAAAACTTATCTAACCAAAGGTTATCGATATCGCAAACCATTGGTTCAGGAGGTGGAAAAAATGGGGTGTCGAAGACAAAAAAATCATAACTTCCTTAATAGGCAAAGTATCGAATCTATTTAATGTGGTAGTTATTTCTTTAAAGATTACCTACAATTTGTCTGAAACAATTATGATATGGCCAACCCTTACGGCAAGGGATGACCAAAATATTGCTAGAATTATAAGAAAATGGGGCTTTTTGTATGCTAAACATGGAAAACTTTTTCACATGCAACCACTGTCGTATTGAGTAAAGTTGAAGTTTTTCTTAACTTTAAGGTGGAAATATTTTTTAAGCCTTCTTAGTACCGGTGAAATCTACTTTCGTCTTCTGGCGTATCGTAAGGGATTTTTTTTAAATATATAATCTTATCGTTATTCCAGTTATTGTTTATTAAATTATGTAGGCCTAATTTTATGTAACATGGTACTGTACCATATAAATAGACTTCAACCAGTATTGGACATTTTACTGCTGTAATATTATAGATTGACTATCAGAAGGAAATTATTACTAATAGTAAACAATAACTCCTCTAGATAGTTTTATTTATCAATTATTGAAGTTTGATAAATAGAACAGTAATAAAACCCAACGTTACAAAATACTGTACATATGCATTTTTATAAGAGTATGTGCTTGTGTTAGCGTCTATTTCACCGTATAATTGAAAAGTAGTTTAATACATCCTCATAAAAATATGTTGGAGTTATAGGCTCTGTAATAGGGTTATCAATTCTACATTTTTTTGAAAATCAACCATTGTATTTTGTATTTTTTTATTTTTTAGATTATAAGTAAATATTACTGGAAATTATAATGAGTACTGTAACATTAAAAATACATTTTGAATAGAAGTTTCATTATCTTTTTTTTTTTTTTTAAATTGGTTTAGTTTTTTAAAAGTTCCACTTATGTTGAATTTTTTTTATGCGGAAATCCTTGTAGCCATATTGTTTTAAAATGTTTCTTAAACTCCTCTTAACCTTTTAAATTTTGATTATGAAAGATAAGAATCTTCCCACCAGCTAGATTTTATTAATAATGGGAAGAATAATATCTTCCCATTATTAACAAAATCACTCCGATTTTTGGGATTTGTCGGGAGGGAGTGGAGCTGAAGGATTTTAAATATAAAGATTAACTTTGTAAATTGAATGGAATAATTAATGAAATCATTTTTTAATTAATAAGTATGTATATCTTTCAAGCCTTGAATAACAGTGCCACATTACCAAATTTACACTTTTGATATATGTATATATATATATATCCTTACACATTAAGTGCTATCGCTCTAATGATTTACATAAACATGGGTCTCACAGCCCAGCTGCACATTTAACTTAAGACCCAGAATCGGTTCTCGTGTCAGTTAACCTGTTAATAAAACATCTAATTATACCGACGATATCTGATGCTTACATTTTTTATTCTATAATCTTTTCTAATTAACGTTGTTTGCGGTACGTTGGATTTTTTTTTAATGTATTTTGGCTGCTTTCCGTTTTATTCAATATTATTTCTGAGGTTGGTTTTTGTCTTTCTTCTGAAACTTTCCCCATCTTTCGGATTTTGGTTTTCATCTTTTAATATTTTTCTGAAGTAGGATGTATTTTAAATTATTTTATCCGTAATATTTAATTCATTTAAGGCTTCTTGGATTTGTTTGAACCATTTGCTTTTAGATTTTTATGTCTTTGATGAATTAAAATATTTATTTTTATTTATTCTGTTACTGTTTATTCTCTAAAGTATTATAATGGGTTGCATTTGATTCATTCACATATACATTTAAAATATTCTCCTTCGATTTTCTGATTATTAATTTACAATCTATTTTTTTTTTTTTTGTTAATTAAAATCATTTCATTAGTTTTAAATTCAATTATTTTAAATAATTAATCATTTATTTGTGATCTTTTTATGTTAGAACTGATTACAGTTCTACTAACATTTATTGATTGATTGACTCATTTGGTCATTTTTTTATTACTAGTTGATTATCAAAACATTCTAAAATTTTCTGGAAACTTTAGGTAACTTACCTATAATTTACTATTTTTACTTTTTTTATAAATAAATGGTGTTATTCTGTTTTTTTTTTTAATTCTATTTTTTATCGGCCATCAGTTTTTAACGTCATTTTATTGAGCGTCAGTTTTCTTCCTACTATCAGCTTGAAGTAGGCTTTAAAATGGTATTTCAAATTCTCTATCAAAAATTACAATTTTTGAACCCCCTCTCCTCTGAAGTTTCATAAAAGTCGGAAAGGTAAAAACATAGTTATTACGATCTATTAAACTCTAAATAAAATTTAAATTTGATATCTTTAATTATTATAAAGATAAATTTTAAAAACACCATATGAATCTCTGACATATATTTCTTTTTTTGTTGTGAAACAAACATGTTTCATTTTGATTAACAAACAAAGAATTGATTAGACATGGAAAAATGTTACTTTGTAACAGATATTTTTACTAAATTATCTATAAAAATAAATTAGATAAAAGGGAAAAGTAAATAAACGAATGAAGTAAGTTATCTGTTGATGGTTTACAATTTCAGCCGCGTGTCTACCCGTAACTTTTAACGTCGATAACTCTATGAGTCTCCATATAGTGTTACCTACATAGACTATGTCATTCTTGACACTTTTAGTGATATATTATATCCCTACGAAATTTATGAATGCTGTTCATTCGTTTAGCCTGTATTTAAGTACCGAACTGATCACACACATTAACCGGGGTTACCCTGTTTTTTTGGAATTATGTAAGGCAACAACAATAATAATAATAATGATTACAAAATTTCAAATATAAATAATATTCTCAATATTAGATGTTTGAGAAAAAACTATCTTAAACACGAATGAATAAGCAAATTTTATTATTTTGTACAGTGTTATTATTCTAAACAGTACAGTATTGACCCACCGGGTTAGTCTACTCGTTAAACCGACCCGGGTTGGTCGGTGAATTCGTCATTGCAAATCAGCTGATTTCGAAGTCGAGAGTTCTAAGGTTTAGTTCCTAGTAAAGGCAGTTACTTTTATACGGATTTAAATACCAGATCGTGGATACCGGTGTTCTTTGGTGGTTGGGTTTCAATTAACCACACATCTCAGGAACGGTCGATCTGAGACTGTACAAGACTACACTTCATTTATATTCATACATATCATCCTCATTCATTCTCTGAAGTATTATATACCTTACGGTCGTTTCGGAAGGTAAACAGAAAAAGAAAAACTATATAATATTATCTAAATTTTGTTACATAATAATAATGTGTTGCATTACATAATATTATTTTCAATAGGCTACTTAAATATATTACTATGACCATATGGAGATTTATAAATTCCGTATTACTTTCATCGTGAAAAATTTGATAGATGATGTGAACGTTAAATCCTTTATTTTTATTGTATTTCAACACTTTGTCGTTGGTGTCTCATTCTCTTTGATCTGTTGTTAAGCGACTAATAACACTACATTCTCTTAGTCTACGAGGCGTATCGATTCACGTAATTAATCACACTTTTAACCTGGAATACAAATTCCTATGATTTTTGGATTTCCATTTATTTAAAGAAGAAGAAGAAACAGCATCAAAACGATTGAACACTTACCATCAATACATAAGTATTGCATTACACACTCTAATACCAAATTGGCTACTCATTTCACAGTAAAGAAAGCGAAGTAAATAAAGAACTTTAGAATAAGTAAATAAATAAATATTTTATTTTTATTGGTACATAATAACATATATTACAGATCATGTCTTTATAAGATAAATTATAATCAGGAGTATGTAACAACAAAAAAAGATTCTGATTCATTTGCAATTAATGTATTCCATTTGAATTGAAAGTCCATCAAATTTTTTAATTTTAATATAAAATAATTTATTAATGATCATCTTATAATAAACTTTTGAAAAATATACATATATTTACATACTAGCCAGTGTAGCGAGGGGGCTTCCTCCGTAGACTCACGGGGTCCAGGTCGGCCAAGACGACCCGCGGAACCAAGCCCTCTCCACGACCTTGCGAAATAACGGTGCCGACCCCAGGGCCGCAGAGCTCACTTCGGTCGCTATTCCCATATGATCAGAGGGCTCCGCCTCCTAGATCCTGCTATGTTTATAATCCTCATGGTAGTGAGAATATTACTGAGAAATAAGACTATCTTATTCATTATCATATTTATGGTCATTATAGTATTCAGGGTTCATAGAAAACTGAAACAGAAATTAAATTACAAAATACAAATTAGTAGTAACTTTTCTTTCTTTTTCCTGTTTAGCCTCCGGGAATTACTGTTCAGGTATTACTTCAGAGGATTATATGTATGGGGGTAAATGAGTGTAGTCTTGTACAGTTTCAGTTCGACCATTCCTGAGATGTGTAGTTAATTGAAACCCAATCACCAAAGAACACCGGTATCCACGATCTAGTATTCAAATCCGTATAAAAGTAACTGCCTTTACTAGAGAATAGTAGTAATTGTGATAACTAAAATACACGACCTTTGACGTGGAAAACTTCACAACTTATTTTTGTTGCCATGGTGACAGAAATATAATAATGAAGTAAAAGGACTAATCTTCACCCATCTTCATCCCATAGGGAGTTAAGGTCTCGATCTACGCCTTTAAACCTTCTCCGGGATAACACAAATGTATTTTGAAAATTTGAAAGTCATCGGTCGGTTAGTTCGTGTAATGCTGTTGCAAACAGTCAAACAACAAACAAAAACTTTCAAAATCTTATATATAATAAATACGTAATGATTTTCAAATTGGGTTCACGTGTTTATTTTTTTTATAGATTATGAAAACATGCAGATTTCATCAGCAATATTCAATAGTCTTTGCGACAGTTTTCGTTGTCCAATCATTGCTAAACTTAATTTTCAGTTATGTTTAAAAATTGAATATTTGTTTCAACAGAGCTTTCTAACGTCTTATTATCTGAAAGAGCGACGTAAGTTAGACTAACTTGAAACTGGTTGGTTATCTTTAATATTCCAATTTGTAACCCAAAGAATTCGTCTTAGAATAAGACATGCTTCTTTACCCAAGGGTAACTGCGCAAACAAACAATGAGCATCTTAGTGTGCTAAAAAAAAAAAAAAAAACGCTTTCTTAGGGTATACTTCCAGTGTAGGAAGAACGTGTATACAAATTTTCATCGATTTACCTTCAGTAGTTTTTGCTGGGCGTTGATTACGTATGACTCATTATTATGAATGCATGTTATTTTTTAATTTTTTTTTATTTTTTTTTTTTACGGTCCGGAAGGACCAGTTAGTCATTTATGTTTAGTCTTTCTTATCTTCCAATACTCTTTCATTTTCCTGGAAAAATCCCTTTTCCGTTCCTCTGTCCAAATCTTCCCCGATTTCTTTTTAGGGTTTTCTGCAAATTAACACCGGGCAAGTTATTATAATTTCCAAATCCTGTTCTGAGATCTTGCAGTGTAATGCCTGCTTCTTTGATGTCTTGAAGCAACTCAGTGAGCCACACTGGTTGCGTTTTTAGCTTTAGCAATCTTTCCAAGAGTTGTTTACTTTTCCTTGATTCCTCCAAACGCAAGAGGTGGCCAAAGAATTTTATTCTCTTCTTTCTTATTTCTTCTGTAATTGGTGTAACGACCTCATAGATTTTATGGTTTGGGAGTAATCTCCACTTTCCTTCCACCAAGTTTACCCCGCCGATGCAGGTCCTTACGATCTTTCTTTATATTTTGGCTAATTTTTCAGTTCTCGGTGCTATCTTGATTTGACCCAGTGTTTCACTCCCATACATTACTACCGGTTTGATCACCGTATTATAGTGCCTTATCTTGGCTTGTTTGGAGATGCATTTCTTGTTATAGGTGTTTCGTGTGACCACTTGTGCCATTGCTAGTCTGTGTGCTCTTTCTTGCCAGGCTATTTTCTCGTTTAGATTCCATATGATGGATTCACCATGTTATTTTATATTTATAGATTTGAATTTTTTAGGTTCCTAATGTGTATGTTGCAATGTGTTCAATTCTTGGACAATTAAAAATTCCTTCATAACCCAGTGAGATCACTATGACATGTATGACGTGTTAATGAGATGTAGTCTTGTACAGAATCAGGCCGACCATTCCTAAGTTGTGTTGAATTTCAATCACACACAACTCAATATGGAATTTGATTTAAAAAAATGGTAATGACCTTAAAATACCGATTTCAATTGAAAAAAAAATTATTTGAAAAATTATCAATTTATTTAAAAATTAATCGAATTAAGTAGTTACTTAAAGTTAATCTAATATAACTCTGTAACTGATATACCTAAAAATACTAGAATTAATTTTTCACTATTTTTATAGTATAGAACATGCATGCAACATTTCAAAACAATTGGTTAAATAGTTTCAGAGGAGTTTGCGGACAAATTTGGCCCAAGAAGTTTATAATTGATTTTATCAGGTTCCGACCAAATACAAAAACAGAATTGATTAAAGTACATATTAATTATTTAAATGAAAACACATGAAATATTGTTAAAGTAAATACATTGAATACAAAAAAATTACCGCAAAATGTATAATTTAAAAGTTCCAACAATAAGAATAAAAGTAATACTGCGACATAATTTTATTACTAATTAAACGATCTTTTTAATGTAGCCTTGTTTTTAAATTCAAATCTTGTATTCCGTCAGTATAATTGTAATGCTCGCTTATAGTTTTCATTCATAATTTAAATTATGATACGTTCGTATTTTCTACATGATATAAAAGCAATAATCCAGCAGGATATTAATTTTGCATGTAATGAACTACTCCGAATGGAAATGTCACTTATAAAATGGCCAAAATTTTATACTAATTTTAGCACAAAATTAGTCAAATTTCTCCTTCAAAAGCATCGAAAATTATTTGAGTATATATTATGTTTACTTTGTACAGGATGCAAATAAAGCATGTTTTTTTATTGCTAATTAAAAATTAATTAACATAGTAATATTGTTTTTATGAAAAAAAATTGTTTAATTGTATGCTAAAGAGATTGATGGAAAGATTTTTTCGGTTCTGCAATTTATTAAAACTGGCAACTAAACTGAAATAAGTCATTATTTCGTAAGCCGAAATATTTAATTAAGTTTTACGAATGCAGTTCCATTGTTTGACTTGGTAAAGGTGGATATCGTTAGTTTTTAAGAATAATTGTCTGTTCTTTTAATCAAAAATTGCCATATTCGTACGTAAATAATATAAACGCAAGCGTAAGTTAACATATTTAATTTTCTAAACATCTGTCTACACGATTCATACTTACAGGTGATAGATTTGAGAGCCCATTTTTGTACATTAAAAATTCGTTCTGACTATTTAAGGAAGCTGTAAGAGATAATGTTATTACACCTTATAAAAGAATATAAATTTAGGCATAATAAATATTTAATAATGATGACAAGTTTAACGTTTCATTAAGAAGCTCAAAGCAAAACTGTATCTTTATTTTGGTAAAACTGAAATAAATTTGATCATTCTACGGAAAGTTAACACCCAATAAAACACCCAGAAATTTTGTTTTGTAAGCAATAGAAATACTATCGTTATCATTATTTGGAATTCACGAGATCTACAAGCTTGCTTCTATCTGAAAAGCACAGTGCAATGGTGCACCAGATATAAATCTCCAAATATAAATTTAGATAGAAATTCTTTGAGCTGCAATCTTACGAATTTTTTAGTTTTTTCCTGATTTAATCACCCCTACGGCAACCATTTCGGCAATCATGCATCACTGGATGACCTCAGGGTGTCGTGGCAGCGCCTGCCTTCCCTGTCTAGCCGCCTCTAGAGTCATTACTAGCGTTATCAGGACACACCGACTTCTTCTCCTGTACAGCCAGCCCGTGCCTCAGCTTGAAAGCTGCCCTTCCCGTCCCTAACATTTTCTTTTTCCTGTGTAGCCTCCGGTAATTACCTTTCAGATAATACTTCAGAGGATGAGTGAGGATGATATGTATCATCCTCGTGATCAGAGGATGATATCATATCATCATCAGAGAATGATATGAGTATGGATGATATGTATTTGAGGATGATAGTCTCAGTTCGACCATTCCTGAGACGTGTGGTTAATTGAAACCCAACCACCAAAGAACACCGGCATCCACGATCTAGTATTCAAATCCGTATAAAAAACTGACTTTAACTAGGACTTGAACGCTGGAACTCTCGACTTCCAAATCAGCTGATTTTGGGAAGACGCGTTTACCACTAGACCAACCCGTTGGATTACCGTCCCTAACCTACAAAGCATCAGGTGTGCGTTTCGCTCACCTGGTGTTGTTTACCCCACGCGATCGGTCCTCTCACATTCTTGAGGTTCCCCATACCATCATCGGGTAGTTCCGACCCCCACTCATGCATGTGGGTAGACCAGAACACCCGCGGCATGGGGGGTACCTCCCTAGCCATAGATTACTTTTAAGTAGTTAACTTTATATTCTAGTTAAAAATTCTGTTGTATATGAAAAGAGTTACATGAATGGCTCAGTCATTTCAATTTTGAATTAACTTTTAAATGAATTATTTGAATTTTAATAATAATATGATTTCAATTTAAAATTAATATAAAATTTTAAAAAATTTTCAATTTAAAATTTTAAAAGAAAGCGATTACAAAGGAATTCATCAGTCTTTTTCTGGAATAGTTGCATTTTTCTTGTAGTATCTAACCCTCTACAACTGATATTAAATAATTGGCGAACTTTTCATTTTTAAATGATATAAAACATTATTTTAGCTTAGACTTTCCAGATTGCTACGACGAAAAGCAGATATTGATCGTATTATATTTTGTAATACCGTCGATAAAATTTCACACATAAAATCTCGTATTTCTAATCTGAAATCAAGTATTCCATCAATATGATTATAATGTTCCTGTGTTTTAAAATATAATACTTTCGTATTTTCTACATCATATAATCCAACAGGATATTCATTTTACCCATAATTAGCTTCTCCGCATCGAAATATCACTTTTAATCTGGCCAAGCTGTTGTATGATTATATTTTTCCACAGTTTTAGGGTTTTCACGAAATTTTCAGTTTCTTCTGCAGTTTTTTAAGTTGTAATCTTTTTTGCACACTTTTTAGTCACGCTTGTTTTTTTTATTTTTATGAACCGTAAACTTGAATTCCTGTCTGATTTATATCCGCATACAAATTCCATTTCGATAGTCATAATAAACCCGTACTGCTGTGTCATAATTTTAGTACTGATTAAACGATCTTTAACAGTATGGGTAGCAAATATAGGTATGTTAAATTATTTTTGACAGATAACGGTGATAGGTTAAGGATATACAATATTAAACATTACTATTGTGTTTTTATACTTGGTAATAAATTCTTATATTAGTTAAATGGCTTTAGGTGTATTTGTATTACTATCATGTAATATTAGTAATAAGTGTGAACTATTTATTCTATCGTTAGAATAATATTAACTTTGCGCTGTGATATTTATATTATTAAACTTAATAAACTGGATGTAATTTAGTCAAATTTATTATTTTTTTTAATCAAAAAAATGTTCGATAAACTAAGTGGTGTTAGTATAAAATGTTATATTCTAATAAGTTTATGATTTTTGAACTGAAACAATTTAAAACCACAGAATTTTATATTTCTTAAGAGAAAAAAGTGTAATTTTTAGTTACTTTTAGTATTTTTAAAGTAAATTTTAAATCACACCCTAGAAAATGTACAAACCGTGCAAATTTTACATGTAGAATGTAAAATAAAACATTTCATGATAAGTGAACGATATATAAAATTTATAAACGAACAAAATTTAAAAAGAACAGCAAATTAAATGAATAAATACGAAAATGTTAAAAAAAATTTATATCATTATAGTCTTAAGAAGGCTTTTAAAAATTTTCTTAACTGTTTTAACTGACCGCTGTGTGTGGTAATGATACCAGACATTTAGCCAGAAAAGGATGCTGATACATAAAGGTCCTTATTAGAAACACGTGTTATTAATTTACTTAATTGATATACTGTATAATCCAATGTATAAGATAATATACTATATATAACGTAATATTCTGTAATAATCTCAAGATTATATCTTGATATAACGTAAAACATTGTTGAATGACTTTTCAAGATGCAAAAATGGATTACCAGATCTGGCGAATAAAAATTTTATTCTTATAGAAATAATTTATTCCATTTAAAATTGTAATATTAGATAGTACGAGGGTGTTTAATAATTAAAGAGACAAATGACTGGAAAATTATTAAAAATTATGACTGTAGGGGATTATTTTGCAAATAATCCCCTTCTACGTTTAGGTACTTATCTAATCTTTCGGTGACCTTATTTATTCCATTAGGAAAGAACTGCTTACCTCGCTGTCTGACTCTTCTGTATCGTAATCTGGCCATGCTCATTGTTGCCACGTAAAAAAAAGGGTGGTGCGTGATCGGGATTGTAGGGTGGATACGCCATGACCTCCCAATCCAACTTTTAAATAGCTTCCCTAAGTAATTTGAGTGTTGTGGAGGTGGGCGTTATCATGCAGAAGATTTATGCTTTTTGAGAGAGAACCAGGAAATTTCCTCCTTAATGTTTTACTTTAATTTCTCATATGGTACTTAAGTACTCCCCAGTTCACTGTACGTTGTTCTTCCAAACAGTTGCAATAATTTGAGTCTTTATACCTCCAAAACACCGTTAGCATCATTTTAACAGGTGAGGCGTAAGTTTTCTCCTGGTAGGCGAACACAGATATTTTCATTCCTACTTTAAAGTTTGGACTCCAGCTCAAAATAATAAAGTTTCATCACACATTATTATGCAATCTAAGAAAGCCTTCTGCTTACCTTCTGCTAAAACCTTTGTTTATGTTCCCTACAAATGTAAATTCGGTTGTGTTTGTGATTTTGATAGAATCCATCTTGAACATGTTACGCTATTATTCAGCTTATCATATTAAATTCAATAGACAGTGCTGGTATTAGCACCACAAATTTCAACAATTTAAAAATCTTTTATGATCTTCCTTTCGAAGAAGATTGTTAATTCTAAAACATAAGTTGAAACTTCCACCGGTCTTCCGTGATGATGAATCAGCGATACTTGTTTTCCGTAATATAAAAATGGAAACTTTTCCGGTTTTGAGATTCCATCGGAAATTTTATCTGTTATAAATAAATTAAATTATATTACATCTGATATATCGATTCGGGTAATATACCAGAGGACCCCAATATCTACTGCAACGTTGATTCAGGGTCCGTAGCCCGTTGCATTTCTCTTGTTTGTTAACCGTATGAACTTGTAATTTTCCTTAATCTGTGGATTAACAGAATATTTTTGAGTTCTATTTTACATCATATGAAATGTGAGATAGAATCCAAAAATAGAATAATAGCTAAAAGACGAGATCGGGGAATTTTATAGTTCCTTGTGGGAACTTTAAAACTATCAACTACCAGTATTAGAAGGTAAAATGATGTCCTAAATTAAACTGGCGACGAAATTCTCTACATGCAGCCTCTACATTGTCATTATTTTTCTACAAAAAGCTTTGATGGAAGGAGCACAATGCTAACGAATCCAAGAACCTATGAAAATTAAATGACAGGATAACGAAACGCAAGAGTAGCAGGAGATTTATGTATATTTTAACCAATCGCAGAGACTGGTCAAAAGCCCTTGCTGTTGTAGCATTCTTATTATCGGGAAGGTAATTGTTTAATCTGTTTATTTATATACGGAATTGTGTATTGCCTTCCGATCCTTTAGACCAGATTGAAAATATTTACCAGGGCTGACTTTAGGAGACTATCCTCATATGTTCTCCTTTCCGCGGCGTGATTTCTCTTAAGTCCGTCCGCTGAAGTCCTTTCGGCGCTAACGGCTTCCGGCTTAGCAGGAATGCGTCTCATTGGACTAAGAAAGAACGGAACGAAACGCAAGGATAGCGGGAGTTTATTATCTTCCTACTAATCGCAGAGCTTGGACGAATGTCTGTTGCTACTGTGTCTTTCGTTTATCGGGCGAGCCATTATCTATTTAATGGTGGTTATAGATTTTTTGTGTTTTATTTATGGTCAAAGTTGTTATTTGCGTTCCGGTCCTATGGACCAGTCAGAAATAATTGACCAGGACTGACCGTGGGAGACTAAGCGCATATCAGCTTCGTTCTCCCGGCGTGATTCCCCTTCAGTCCTTTCGGTGTTAGCGCCTTTCGCTCTAATAGGAACACGCCTGCCGGGGCCCTAGTGTTTGGAGGACGCAATGTGCTCCCCTCTCCGGAGGGAGTCGCACGTGCTGGCTGTGGTGGGGCAAGAAGACGTGAGCTGGCTTAAGTTATTCAGTGCCGACAGTCGCTCAGGGCTACCAACAAATATTTCAAAATTTCTCGTTTCCGTGAATTACTATATACATACAATACAATTAATAATGAGCGATGTTAATACAATTTAAATTTATTTGACTGCGTATATTATACAATTTTATTTTTAATTACATTTTTCCTAATTTGTTGATAAGAGTAAATTAATTTTAACCAAAGTATGGTTTGATCTTGCGTTTTCATTTTATTATATTTGATTCATTTTATTTTACCCTCAGAACATTGAACAGGCAGAACAGGTGCTACTATAATGAATAACATGTATAATATACTATACACATATAATACGTAATGAATAATTTACACATAAAAATACTTTAAATTAGCATATCACAATACTCGTAATTAATCTAATACGTATTTCTGTAACAAATTAACTAGAAAAACAATTATAGGATTACCAATTAAGTTGGCATTATTAGTATATTAAAGTGAGTGTCTGTGTAAAGTCATTCATAATTTATAGTGAGCCACGTTTACACTCGAAATTCTTAGTGAAGGAGTTACGAGATTATTCTGTTTTCTAAATTAAATGTATAATTTTCGTATTTCTTTGATTAACTGTAGTACAAAGAGCACACGGTTGTTCTGAGACAAATTAACTTCGGTAATAAGATTTTTATTTTTAGCAGAGTATATAAATTACCTAATTTAAATTTAATCATTTTAGTTACATAAAATGTTTTAAATGAAGTAGAAAATTATTGGAATATTTTAATATTATTGTTATTTTATTTAATTTACTTTAAATATAAAATTCAGCTCCATGTTTTGGAACTTCCTTTATTTTGCGTCCGGGAGTATTCTTAACGTTAATCACGATATGATCGTGAATCGGTAATTATGAATAATTTTTTATCTAATATTCGTCTCAATATAGATAAATAATTATTTACTGTTCTATATTGAATCTACATGCCAATAGTTAATTAAAAAATAACTTGCACTACAAATTCTCAGTTTATTTAATAACAAGATCTAAACATTATGTTCTGAAGGTAGATTATGTTCATATTCATTTGTTTTCTTTGCTATTTTGCTTAATTTAAACATCTCCTGTTATCTTCTTTCTTCTTATTTGTTAATGAAACAGCTGATCTTAATATCAATTAAATACAATTTTTTTTCCGGTGAAAAACCCGAAAAAACACGTTTTTTACAACTTCAGCGCCACCTAGCAGTTCAATTTAAAATAATATGGCATAACTTCAAAAACATTAATTGTAGAGGAAAATGTCCTCTACATTTTTTGCATTGATTCAGAGAAAAACGTATTTCAAAAACTTTTTGAGTTTTTCAAAAATCTATGGGAGGGGAGATATTACAAATCTGGAATTAAGCTTCCCTCATCACCCCTAACATGCAAAAAAACATCAATCGGTAGGTAAGGATTTTTAAATAAAAATACAAATTGACTGTACTAAAGCGGATATAGACTTTTATTATACTTAATTCATTGTTTCTTTATTCAAGCGCAAATTTAATTTTTATGTTGAATCATTTTGTATGTTGTAAACTTGAGATAATAAAAATACATAATTAATCGAATTTGTTTTAGTATAAACAATAACAATCCGATAATTATGATTTAATTTCCATTAATTTTGTACGTTGTGTCATAGCTGTGTTATATAACATATAAACACTGTACTGTTATGACAGAAAATTCGAGTATTCCCAAGGCAAATTATGATATTGTTTGGAATTGTAAAATAGCTCATTCACGGCATGTTTTACATTTAACAAACCAAACTATAGAAACGGCTATTGTTTACAAAATTGCATTGTTACTTTGCTGTTTAATTAACTTTTATAAAATCCCAAATACTGGAAGACGATACCCGAACCCGTGTCCGTGCGCGCATGTGTATATGTATATGATCTGAATGCTACCGAGTTTTACTATTTAATTATTACGAGACTTCTAGCGATAGAATTAAGCTATACATCTATTTGTGTTAATTAATTTAACAAAATTAAAGGGTGAACGATTGATTGCTCCTTATTATGCAATATAATATCATTTTTCATTAAAAATTACTTTATCATGTAAAACAATAGAAAAAACTTTTTTTTTTAAAGTGAAAACTTTTTAAACATCTTCACTTTAAACTTATTCAGAATGGTAGAAATATCTAACTGACAAGGCAGGCGGTCAGCTTATAACGGAGTTTATTGAAGCTCTTTTGCAGGGTGCCATGTTTTTCTAGTAAACTCCATTTAAAGATTTTCGAGTGATTCAAGTAGCTTATTTGTATATTTAAAAATACCAGTAGTGACAGCAGCCGAGAGACAAGCGTTACAGTTTTATAATCGAGAGGTCCCAGAGACGATATTATTTTTTAACTTTTTTTTTTTTTTCTATATATACACTAAAGACGATGATATTTTATTTTATTATATTTATTAGAATCTGAAAAAAAGTATATGAATTTCATGTTTACTGATTATGTTTTTGAATATAACAATTATTAATCTAAAACTCTTTATGAACATGTGAGACGGTCTCAAGGGGAACGAAGGATTAAAAAAAACAACCAACAAACATATTTTATTTTATAAAACTTGAAAAAATTAATAGGATCTTTCCCGTTAAATGCCAAGAAATTATTTTTCATTACATTCTTTCATCTTGTGTTTTAAACGTTAAATATACTAATTAATACTTGTATTTTAATGTTTACAAAAATTATAAAACATTAACAAGACATGTCAATGAGTCATATTCCATTTGCATGCTATAAATATTTTACGTTTTGATGATTCATTTTTTGCTTATTTGAACATGTGGATCGTATGTTTGGTATTAACAATTTTATAAGTACGTATTATAGTCATGTGTTTATTTCCATTCAGTCATAAAGAATTTTATTTGTCTAGTGAAACAAGTTTTAAATGTTAACGATGCTGTCGCATTCTTACTGGAGCATTGTACAAAACCCTCGCATTTGTCAAAGTGGTCGCGAAATGTTTTTTCTTATGAGTGCTCACGATCGGTTATGTGCTCCGGGAATGGTCGTACGGAATACAGTTATATCAGGCGACTTTCATTGCTAGGCCTTCCGCTAAATTGTGTTATTCATTTACTTTTTGTCGAATATGCTAAAAACCCTTAAGTTTTGCCAGGAGGAGCTGGAGATTGGTGGTGAACAATTGATTGATTGGTTTAACTGTGTGCGTGAGGTATGTGCCCACAAGATTAAAAATAATCCTTACTGACGGCAGCTTTAACAGTTAAAATTGATGGGATTTTGTTCTTATGTTAGAAACATAATTTCAGCCCGGTCCTACGTCAGGAATGAGTTTGAGGAGTTTTCTGCCGTGCAAAGAATATTTTCTAATTGCTATATCAAGGACAAAAGAGTAGAAACGTTACTGCCCTTCATAGCTAATTATATTCGGCCGGGATAAGTAATTATTTCAGACTGGTGGATCGCGTAGCGTGGCATTCGAAACTTACCGGATATTATAAACACCAAACAGTCAATCAATCAGAAATTTCATTGACTCGCAAACAGGAGGGGATACTCTAACAATAGAAAATACGTAGAGGTTGGCCAAATAACGGAATAAAATTGAATTCACTTCTTGATTCGTATCTCGTTGAGTTTATGTATCCCTACACAATCAAGACCACGATTTGTTTAAAAAAATTCTGAGAAAATACTGCCGCTTAATGGCATCCATAATGACAAGGACGTTTCTCATTTTTTGTTTCATATGGTAGTTTAACTGCATCTTGGTTAAGATTATGTAATACGTAATTTCTGAAAAAAAATATTTCTTGATACTTTACGGAAAAGGTCCAATTAAAATAAATAAATTCATTTTAATTTTCGCTACGGCTGTTACAATCCGTACGCCAGTAACCATTAAAAAAAACAGCGGAACATAAATATATTCGAATTATTTAAGTTCTCTCAAGTTTTATAAAACAATATCTGTTTGATTTGTTAATAATTGTCTTATTCCTTTTAAAATAATAATATTAAATTAAAATAGTTTTTTCTAAATTCTTATAAATATTATTATTACTGAAAATACTATATAATACAAAAAATCATCTGTTTTAATGTATATTTAAGAAAATAATAAAAGTTAAAAAAAAATCGACATACAAAATCGAACTCAAGAGATCTTACTTGGAAGACTTAATCTATGGCCATTCGACTGCTGTCAGTGTACGTACACAAATGAACTACTTCAGACGCTGTTTATTTTAAAATAAACTGTTATATTATTTTAAAACAGGTTTAAAGTAGGGACCTTTCTCTACCCTCGACAAGATAGTATCAATAAATACAGTTTTAAAACTGACCACCTCTCTTTGTGAGTAAAAACTGAAATACCTCCCACATTTATTTATTATATAGTCTTATACGATTTTCTACAATGTTTTAGATCATTCTAGTTGATTATCTAGATTTTTTACAATTATTTATAAATGATATTAAATGATTATTTTTCAGTAACTCTAATGCCAGTATTACCTAATTAGGGTAAATAAGTTTATTATTTACTTGGAAGATTCAAATGTAAACAACGAATATAGTCTGTTGAATACAGTGTGACGAACTAAACAATTTTGTCGCGTGGTGTGGTGTGGTTCCGCACGGCACGATCAGTATATTGACATGTTGTTGACAATTTATAATGTGTATATAATTATAGTTACTGGTATAAATGTTCAAATTATAAACAGATAAATTAATAATAAAACAATTATGATAAATACAATATTGATAATATAATAATAAGTAACATAAATAAAACAATTAATTAACACAAATATTAATACAAATTTCAACCACAATAAGTCAGGATAATAGTAGTAAACGATTATTACATGACATGAAACATAACATAACCAAAACAGTAAGCGTGACACAAAAACAGACAAAATACATGACGTAATCAACAAAGATAATAATCAAAATTATTACACGTCAAATAGTAATACGTCGACAGTAATATCAATAGTAAGTAATAAATTCAAAATAAAAATAAAATAATAAGTTCAAAATAAATAATCATCTGGAATTTATTCCAGGTATATAAAAAAAAACTAGTATTCAGACCCATTAACAAAAGAAACGTAAGTTTTAACCCTTTATCCTTTATTTTAATCTTAACAAACAATCTTATAAAATTCACTTGCAAATCCCTTTTATTGTCTATTCTAACAGTTTATGAATGAAGTCTATTGCATTATTTCTTTCAGATATACACTTATAGTTTTACTGTAACTCACCTATAGTACTTTCTACTTGACTGAATTACTCGTGTCGTCACCTTAATCGTATCGAACTGGATATTCTTCACGCTGGACCTTCGTCGTACGTCTTGTTAGACCGGTTCACAGAACTCTCTGCAGAACTATACACAACTCGCAGCCTCTCCTCGCAGAACTGCCCCTGCGGGACCGACGCCGTAACGCCTCGCGAAACTCCGCCGAACTGAACTGACTTTTAGCTGGTCTTACTGGGCTATTTATACTGTTAGCCTCTTTACCTGTAGAATCGGACCCAAGTCGAATTGTGAGAAGAGTCTACCGAGGCTTTGTTCCCAGAATTCCAAACCTGGTCTCTTCTCACCGAACAACAGGTGTGCATTGTGTGTTAGCGGGCAATATAAGAAAAGTCAATTGTAAAACGGACCTATTCTTTACAAAAAGGGTTCTCCTTTTTGTCCCTTTCTGAATTTTCCCAATTATTTTATTATTATTACTTCCATAATAATTGGCAGGAATCCGTTACTCAGGTCCGCTATACCGGTCTTGTTACAATATCTTTCTCCTACCACTGCAGTACACTTGTTCCAACTTTGAGAAAGATTCTTAATCCAGTATTAGAAGTCAATATTAGAAGAAAAAGGACAACTTAGGAAGCGCTGGGACAGTGAATCAGGCTTATGAACTAAGCGGGAAAGGAAATGATGTAATGGTAATACTTATTTTTTTTGTAATCTTATTAAATAAACCTTTGGTGACCTTTTTATCAACGTATCTGAAATGAGATGTAAAACAAATATATAATATAAAGTAATTCAATATTATCCCTCCTGAAGAGTCCTGACATTGGTGTGTCGAATGACGACTGAAGATTCAATCACAAGATGTTTACCGAATTATTAATTGATTAAAAGGGCCCATAAGTATTACTGCATGCTTTAGTTTATGATTGTTAATAACTCTTACACATAGCAGTTATTGATTTTGGGAAATGCTTATTTGTCGAATTCCTTGAAGTTCCGGTTCAACATCCTCTATCCTGAAGATAAATCAAACTTCCTTTTCTGTTTAAAAAATGGTATCACCAGTGTTGAACCAAATAACGTACAGGTGAACGTTGACTGTTGAGTCGGTGCCTTGAAATTCTTTGAGGAAAGCCATTAGAATTTATAAATACATGTAGAATCTATCAAAAACTTTGCTAATACGTGGTAGGTACAAAAATAAATTAAAATTACACAAGTAAATAATTAAGGTGAATGAATATCTGGGTATTGGAATGCCATTAAAATTATTGTACTCTACTTTTCATTTGTTCTATGGAATAAAAATAGTCTTCTTGTAATGTAAATTAATGATTTGAAATGACAGATACATCCTGGATTGTACAACTTCTTATTATTCAAAGAAGTTTCCTAATTGCAACTACAATTGCAATGTACTACCTCATCTTAAGGTGTTATAATAAATCATTTTTGGGCAGTTGTTACATGTTACAGAACTAAAGTATTATAAAAAAATTTGTTCCATATCGGTACAATCGATTACAAATTGGCATAATGGTATACAATCACTTTGATAAATTTAAGAAATTTATCTCTTGTTATTATCTTTACACTTCCAATATCAATTTCAAGTTTTCAAGAAAATATAATCGCCAAATCTTTAAAATAAATTTCAGTATGTTTGTCTTTACTGATTGTGGTTTTTCCCACAAGGGTGGGAGATTAATTTTATCTCCCTTCCGACCCACACTGAACTGCTCGCACCGTTCATAATTGTAAAATGAGAGAGAGAGAGAGAGAGAGAGAGAGAGAGACAGAGAAATCATTCCCAAACCAATTTTTAAATCGTTTATTAATCTGAAATGAAATTTCCCCCATTTTTTAAAAGAAAAATTAGCTGTGTAACATTGTTGTGTAAATTTCTTTCTTAGATAAATGTATGTTAAATATTACAATTGGGAGGAAAAAAGTCAACGTTACTGATGACAATTTCAGACACGCAAGTGTTTGTTCACTAATTATATCTACCCTACTCACATTACTATAACACTGGCTACAACACGTTTCTTGACGAATGTTCGGTTAATCGGCGAATATTTGTATAGGAAAATTCGAGTTCGGCTTATCCCTCTAAACATTCGCTTGTTTATCCGATTATTTGTATTCGGCTTTACACACACACTATCTGATAGCACCCGCGCGCGCGCTCACACACACACACACACACACACACACACACAGTGTTCCACTTAATTTATTGTCTAATTTATTGGTTCTCGATGGAAAATATTCCTGTTCGATTATGAATACCGAATAATCGTTAATAAAATTAAATTTGTATTCATATATAAAATATTTTGTACGAATACTAAATATTCGTGAACGAACGCGTATGTGGAGCAGAGACAAGAGAAAACTGAAAATTCCTGTTTATGGAATTTGTCTTGTATTATTGATGCTATTAAATTACTATTTGATTACTTTTACAAAATATTTCTCACTCTCTCTCTGTCTCTCTGCCCTTATCTTTCTATCGCTTTGTTTCTGAAAACATAACTTAAGTGATGTTCTAATTATTGCTGATGAATCTAAAACTAGTCAATTCTAAAACTGAATAAACTAGAAACACTATTTTTGAGTACATAATAAACAAAGTTTATTTATGTTAACATAAATAAACTTTTAATTGTATTCTATTTGTATGTTGACATCTTAAATTTTATTAAATCTATTTATTAATTGTTTAATTTTAAATCTATATAAAAATTGAAATAATACAAAAAGCCATAGATTCTTTATGCTACGTTTGGGTGATATTTGATAGGACTTTTTTTTAATTTGTGTCCTTTGTGCAACTATTAGTTAAAGGTATGTTGATACATGTGATTTATGAAGAAAATGATAAAAATATTTGATTACGTCCGATTTAGATCAAATAACTTCAGTATTCAAAGAAAACTGATGTATTTAACACGGGAAGGCTGTATTTAACACAGGATTCATGTATTAGGCCATGAATAAGAATTGTCTAATGCTGAGTTTCTCAGCCTCTCTCTCTCTCTCTTTTCCTGTTTAGCCTCCGGTAACTACCGTTTAGATAATTCTTCAGAGGATGAAATGTATGAGTGAAAATGAAGTGTAGTCTTGTACATTCTCAGTTCGACCATTTCTGAGATGTGTGGTTAATTGAAACCCAACCACCAAAGAACACCGGTATCCACAATCTAGTATTCAGATCCGTGTAAAAATAATTGGCTTCACTAGGACTTGAACGCTATAACTCTCGACTTTCCAAATCAGCTGATTTGGGAAGACACGTTAACCACTAGACCAACCCGATGGGTGCGTTTCTCAGCCTTTTTTTTTTTTTGCGTTTCTCAGCCTGGAGGTGGCGATCTCCACGGGGTCACGAAATTAACCTACAATTTTACATGAAACAGTAATGAAATCATTTTATGAGAAAAAAATTATTTATTATAAACACTTTACATACATTTATAACTAAAGAAAATAAATTAATGAGATGGTTGCGTTTGTCTGTTGTTTAAAAGTTTCACCGTACGTGGATCTATGATAGAAACACAAAAAAGCAAATTGTTTCCAAGTGGTAAAAGACGATTCTCATATTTAGTTTTTAGCCCAACCATAAACGAAAAACCCTTTTTACAGAAGTAAGACGTGGCGACAGGGTGTGACCAAATTTTTATATTCACTTTGACAAGCAAGCCAAAACGTATATAAATTTTCAGACGTGAATTTTAGTTATAACGTGATATTGGTAGACATTTCGGTGAGCTACTCGTGAATCTCAAGAGATAATTTAGTAGCAACAACAACGTTCTTACTAAATGGATTCAGTACCCATCTCTTCGAGAAATCATTTTTACCTTCCGAGATATACTCCGCAAACTGGATTTTTTTTTTATGTTCGAACATAACAATCTCACAGCGAATATTTTGCAAGCAGCCCAAATTACAAGGAACACGTTCACATCAAGTTGGAATCTGTAAATTGCTCGTGTTTTTTATACTTCATACAGGAATGTTCATACCCGTCGCTATCAATGGAGATAAATAGTTTTAACTAGGTTTCACTGGTTTGTAGTTTGGAGGGGTGTCGCCAAATATTCATTATATATATTTTTGCTTTTTGGAGGTTTGTAGAGCTATAAAGGTCTACAAATAAAATCACCAGTCTATTGTAAAGTATTGTGTATGACAACTTTGGTTGTATATAATATTAAAATATAAAAAATATTTAATGTAAAGAAATATTTCTTTACATTATACTTTTATATATTTATTTATTTTTTTTAATATAATTGAAAAACTTATGTATATAGAACATAGTTTTTTTTTTTTGAAGTAGGTGACATTTTTTTATTTCATCAATAAAATAGTTTTATTTTGTCCAGTGAAAAATATTAAGATTAATTATATTCTGTAATTATAAATAGTTTTTTTAAAAAACAAATAAAATGGTAGAAGATACACAGTATTTTCTCCATATGATAAATCAACATCTTTTAAAACTCAAGCAATAGCGTATTAAATAAAACTACTTGAAAAAAGAATCTTTATTCTGCATATATTAATATCATTCATAAAAAAAATCATTTACAATAATGACAAAAATATCATGTTTACTCTCTTGGCTACATAGTGTTATACTATTTACTTGTACAGTATAATACTATAAAAGAGAAAGTATACCAAATCAGATCAAATTTAGCATTACAGAGATTTTGAAGTTTCAAGATCCCGTCTTACGAAATCGCACAATTTCATCACTGACAAATTTTGCACATGATAATTTTTTTATAAATAGTGTTATTAAACAAAACCAGCAAAAACTAAGATAACCAAAATTTGACCATTTAACATACTTTGGCTTATATATTAATATTCAGTATACCTGTATATCCGGAAGTGTAAAAAAATGGCTCTAGAAATGTATCCGGGTGGAATTAAATTACTTTATTAATGAAATTTGACATCGACTTCTAAAAGTGAAAATATAATGAATAATTTTAGAAATTGTTTTACGTAAAATGATCTTCGTGGCAGGAATTGTAGCGTCTTGGTCTTTCACCCGGGAATTCCAGGTTTGAATCCAGGTCAGGCATAGTGTTTTTCATATCCTACAATATTCCATTTCCATACATCCAAGTACAAGTTTTCATGGATTCTATGGTGAATTAATTCATCAATGTAAAACAAACTTTTTATTTTTTTTGTTTTCAAAATTTTTGATTTACATACCGGAATTTTTAGAAATTAAAAAAAAAATCAACTCTGAACAGTAAATAAATCTGAAAAAAAAATCTGAATAAAAGAATAGTTGTTACTAATATACCACTGATATAATTTTGAACGAATTGGTTTGAAAGTCGGATTATAAAAAGATTTTTTAACAATTTATATTTTTAAAATGCTGTTAAATTTAGGATTAAATTTTTATTTGTTCGAGTACATACATATTGCATTCGCGGTAACAAATATTTGTTTGAAAATTTTAGGAAAATATTCGTAGAGAGATATTCTAAAAGGATGGTTTTGTGATGTTTCTTTGTTGTTTTGACAAGAAAGTGATACCTGGATTGAAGAGGAAGGAAACATTGTAGGAAGCTCAGGATCTACCTAATATCTAAAGCAGGCGACGAGAATTCATCTTGGTTGAACAATTGGTGGGGAGATGTAGTATGATGATAAACGATCCATGTAGAATTCCGTATAATAATAAATATCCCAAGAAACATTCTGTTCTGTTATGTAATGTTATGTTACGTTGTATTTTATCATTTGTCACTCAAAATATCTCTCGATGTTTATTATTTTTGTCATACTTCAACATCTGTTACGAATAGACTCGTCTCTGACAGAAAAGATTCAATGTATTATATTATATCAACAAAATACAGTAGGAATTGTCAAAATATTAAACCATATTTTACATTTCCATCATTTTCAACTGAAGTACGATTAGTTTAAGCAAAGATAAGTTAAAAAAAAAATATATTTTATAAATGTAGGATTTGTAACTAGAAATGTTAACGTAATAATTTTTAATTTTACATTTTTTTTAAAACTCCAGTCTGAACATAAAAAAAAAAATCTTGTTATTTACTATATATAGTTTTCTTACTGAAATTTTCGTTTATAACAAAGATTAGCTGTAGACCTGAAATTGTAAAAAAAAAAATGAAAAAAAAAACAACAGGAAATCGATACTATTTTATTCATCTTATTAAATTAACAGAATACATATATTGAAAAATTGTGCAAATTAAGTATTTTTATTAAGTAATAAAAACAAATTTGAAATAATTAAACAAATGAAATAAAAAAGGAATATGATTCCTGATCGAAACATTTTCAAAATCTTTCTACAATAAACAAACTAACAAATACAACAATACTTTATTTGTAAAAAGTACAATACTTTATTGTAAGAAGTAATGAATCAATGTTCAGAATCATATGTGTTTCACAATCATTTGTGTAATTAGTATCATAGAGTAATATTTTTTAATTTATTTTACAATTTTCCATTTAATAGAATACAAAGTTACTCACTCATAGAGCGTAGACGAAGATTTAAAACATTATTATTTTCCAGTTACATAGTTATCATTAATATCTACATAGTTATA